>NC_063343.1:62652123-62695795 GCF_021869965.1 Rhincodon typus
CTGAGCTGGGAGTCGGGGCCGGTCTCTCACTGACTGAGCTGGGAGTCAGGGCCGGTCTCTCACTGAGATAGACAATGAAGGTTTGATAGTAGGACTAACTGCTATCACGCTTAACTCCATGCTGCTGAATTCATGGACTTTACTGAAACTAGATGCTCGCTGAATGCTGGGAGCATTGACCCTGATACGTCTCGATAGTCCACCTCCTCTCCCATTCCTTTCCCCTCAAATAACCTCAAGAAAAGACATTCTGAGGGTGACTTATGGAGACTTGAATTGTACAAAGATAATAGTGAGTGGCACAGTGTGAAATTAATGAGTTATAACCAATAATTTTGTGCACCCAACCTCCTGAAGAGATGACTGATGAATGTGTGGGTTGTGTTAAACCAGATGAATGAAATAATGAGTAATTGTCTGGACAATAGCTTACAGGACATCCTACAGTAAGGACCCAAGGACAGATGTCCTCTCTGCATCCTTGCACAGAACCTTCAAAGGGAAATATTCCAGTTCTGCCCAGCAGCTAACAGCATAAAGGAGAACAGGGCCACTTCCCTCAACTCTCTTTCCTCTGCAGTTATTTTTAAGCAGAACAAAAAAAGGAGGGAGAGGGAGGGAATCAATTCTGGGAATGTCAGGAGAAAACTCGCTGCAGTTACATTTCTGGGAATTATATCAATATTACAAGACGGAACCAGGTCATTTTACCACCTAGTCATAATTTCTTACACATTCCTAACCTAGTAAGTTAAAGTTTTTCCGATGATTCACAGAATTATAGAGCACTTTGGTGCTTTATTACTGTCTGTAATGGTTCTGAGAAAACACTATTCAATGAGTTCAATTCTCGCTGCTTCTTTTCCTTTTCATCCTCTATGTTTCTTTTTCAAGTATTTATCCAACTTTCTTCAGAAAATGACGACTAAAACTTTGTCCTGATTCCCTGGGGCGGTGCATTGTAAATTAAACCCCACCATCCCCAGAATTGACCAAAATATGAAAGCTTGATTAAATCTCCAAATTGTCCAATTCTCTCCATTACTCTAATTCAAATTAAAAGAATGCACATGCCAGGTTTTCTCCCCATTACCAAGGAAATATTTATTGCAAATAATTTGTTTAATCAATTGACAAGAAACAAACATGAATCAAAAACAAAATTGCTGGAAAAGCTCAGCAGGTTTGGCAGCATCTGTGAAGAGAAAAACAGAGTTAACATTTCGGGTCCAGTGACCCTTCCTCAGAACTGATGGTGGCTGGGAAAACGTCAGTTTATATGCAGAAAATAGGGAGGTGGGTGGGGTAGGGAGTAAACGATAGGATAGAGCCCAAATAGAAAGAAAGACAGTTGGACAGACAAAGGAGTTGCTAACGATCAGGCTGGGAGGGTGAATAGTTGTTAATGGGGACTGTTAGTGACTAACAACAGGGGGTGTGTAGTGACAGGCTGTGTCGCAACAAGGCCTGGTGTGTGGGGTGGGGGGCTGGGACATGGGACAGTTTAGGCCCTAAAATTATTGAACTCAATATTGAGTCCACAGGGCTGCAGGGTCCCCAAGTGGAAAATGAGATGTTGTTCCTCCAGTTTGCGGAAACATGAATCGCTAGCTTATAACTGTATAACTTAAACCACACCCCTTTTTAAAATTTCCATACACATAGAGGTCGGCAGACAAAGAGAAACAAGACATGAATATTAAGACAGGCTATGGGCAAAAAAGTCAGGGAAGCACAATTATGGCACCACTCCAGATCACAGCTTTTGATGAGTTGTTTTCTTTCAGTTCCTTTTGAATCCTTTTAATTCCTTCTGACTCTTTGCTGATGACACACTGTTGTGCACACATTGAGTCTCAGTCTTTCAGGTTGAGAATTCAGTTTTTCACTGCTCCTGAAGGAGTCTTTCGTTCTTCCTTATTAAAAGGGATTTACAGAGGGAGCAGCTCAGAGGAAAAGGTGAAGGAGAATAGTTAGGGATTTCCTTTTATTTCTCCAAACGCAGAAAGGAGAGCGAGAGAGAGAGAAAGATATTTTCTCTTTACAGAGTAGCTGTTTCTGCTGTATGTTCCACCTGCTCAGGGACCAATCAAAAGTGTGTTACTCTGATGAGCCCTCCTGAACCCACACCAACTGGAGCCAATTGAAAAGACAATCAAAAGACTGTCTCTGAGCAGAATTGTCCTGAACACACATGGTGCCAGTTTTTCTGGAATTTTCTCTCATTGCTCCATTAAGGCAACATCATATAAACAATTCAAAATGTGTTTTTAAAATTTTAGACAACTTCTCAAACAACTCCATTGGTCTTTTCCCATTTTTAATCCATAGTCTAAACCAAAATATAATTGGTCTTTAGAATCTGCTTCCACCTTCCTTTCAGGCAGCACATTCCAGATCACAACAACTCAAGTATTCCCAAATTGTTTCTGACAATTAGGAGGAGGTGGCATTGTGGTAATGTCACTAGACTATTAAGCCAGAGACCCAAGCTAATTCTCTAGAGTTATAGGTTCAAATTTCACCACAGCAGCTGGTAGAATTTGGACTTAATTTAACAGGCTGGTGACCGGGAAGCCATTGTTGAAAAATCCATTTTGTTCACCCTTTGAAGAAGGAAATCTGCCAACCTTACTTGGCCTGGCCTACGTGTGACTGCAGATGCATGGTAATATGACTGATTATTAGCTACTCTCTGAAATGGCCTAGCCAGCCACTCAGTTCAAGGGCAATTAGGGATGAACAATAAATGCTAGCCTTGCCAGGAATGGTCACATCCCATTAAAGTATAAAGGATATTTGCCTCCAGTGGTTATCAACTTTTTTTATAAAAACTCTTTCATATTTAAGACACAACAGATTTTTTCATTTGATGGGATGGTTAACTATGAAGTGGAAATTGGTCAGCTGAAATTAAAAAACTGGAAAGTTTTACCATTTGAAAGGAAGTGTTGCATACAGTTACACTGTGTAATATAACATTGCTTTTGAGGAAGAAGTTGAGACTAAGATTCTTTCAAGTTAGGAAATTCTGCCTGGCAACAGCTTTCTGATTTGTTGAATTGCAGAGCATTACAAAGCTATAAAATGACGAGAGCAATAGAGAGCAAAAACTGCTGATGCCTGCAAACAACATCTCTCTCTCTCTCTCCTAGAAAACCCCAGAAACCTTAACATAAATAACTCACATAAGAAAAGACCTAAGTCCAACTGATCAAACGTCAAATCGAGGGAATACTATCATTTCACAGATAACAGCATCTCATCATTACAAAAATCAAAAAGGATTGTTGAAGAAAAATAACTTTCTACTTCATGGTCTGGATTTATTATTGTCAAAATTTTGTTTACCCTGTCTATATGTGTTTCCACCTGTGCTATATATATGTCTGTTTTATTTGTGATTGGATGTGTGTGTTGTTTAGGGTTTCAATGGGGTAGAGTATAAGTTGCATAAATTAGAAATCCTTTTTTTATTGTTATTGTTACAGTTAAGAATGTTGCAACAAATTGAATTATTTTTGTTGCTGTTGGAATACCCTGGTGTGGTTTGCTTTTGACCTGGATAGCTGTTAGTCAAACAAACTCAGTTTTATAATCTCGTTGAGATTTTAATTCATTTGTACATTTTGTGATGGTTTGTGGAGCAGTGGAGAGTGATTATCTATGCACTGTTCCCTGAGAAGTCATGACACATGGGACATCAGTATCACTGGCTGTGCCTTCATTTATTAACTATCCCTATGAGAAGGTAGTGGTGAGGTGCCTTCTTGAACTGTTCGAGACCATGGGAGGGCTGGTGATGTACTCTCACATTTTGATTCTGCAATAGAAGCAGTTTATCTTGAATTCTTCAAACCACATATCACTATCTATCAAATCCTACCACCATTCTCTGTTCTCAGCAGACAAATCCCAGATTCTCCGATCTCATCCCTTGACTGAACTCCTTTATCCCTGGTAACACTAAAGTAAATCTCTTCTGTCCACTCTCTGAGACCTTGACATCCTTTAGAAAATATGCTGCTCGGAGTTGGATGCAATACTCCAGCTAAGACCCAATCTGGCAATTACTGAATCGTAGAACACAGAACATGTCCATTCCACCCATTGTGTCTAGATTAACACTGTTAAGGAGCAACTGAATGCCACTCCCTTACTCTCCCCACATCTAGGCCCTTCTTCAGGCAACTGCTATTTTACAATTAGAAACGATTACTAAAGGGCTTATATCTATGCACTTATATAAACTCAAAATGATCAGAAAGAGTCAACATCGTTTCATTTTTAACCAATTTATTGGGGTTCTTTGAAGGAGTAATATGTGCTGCAGATAAAGGGAAGGCTGGAGATGTACTGTACATTGATTTTTTGCCACATCAAAAGCTTTATTGCAGAAAATAAAAGCGCCTGGTGCTTGGGATGACATGGATACAAGGCTGACTGACTGACAGCAGAGAATATGTGTAAATGGCTATTTGTCTAATTTGATCTGGATGTGATAAATGGATTCCCACAGTGGGTCTGTGCTGGGGCATCAACGCTTACAATTTACATCAACAACTTAGATGAGAGGAGCAGAGGTGTGGTAGCTAAAGTTGAAGACAATTTAGAAACAAAAACCAAAAGAACTGTCACTGGACCCGAAATGTTAACTCTGATTTTTTCTTCACAGATGCTGCCAGACCTGCTGAGCTTTTCCAACAACTTCTCTTTTTGTTCACAATATAAAAATAGGTAGGAAAGTGTTGTGAAGAAGACACAGAAACTTGCAGATGGATATAATTAGATTGAGTGAGTGCATAAAAATCTGATAGATGGAGTGTAATATGAGAAAATGTGAAATTGTTTGGCGTATAAGGCATTGATGAGACCACATCTTGTATACAGTGCAAAATCTGGTGCTCCTTATTTACAGAAGGATGTGTGTGCATTGGAGAAAGTTCAGAGTCTTTGTACTAGTCCTGGTTTGTTTTATATAGATTGGACAGACTGGCCTCATTTCCACTCGAGTTGAAGAGTGAGAAGTGACTTGATTTGAAGTTGATAAGCTCCTGAATGGTCTTAACAAGGTGGATATGGAAAGGATATTTCCTCTTGTGGGTCAGTACTGAACTAGGGGGCACTGTTTTAAAATTAGAGGTTACCACTTCAGGGCAGAGATGAGGAGATTTCTTTTTTCTCATAGAGGGTTGTGCAATTTTGGAACTCATTATATCAGAAGGCACTTGGGTTGGAATCATTGAGTATTTTTAAGTCAGATGTGGATAAAATCTTGTCAGGCAATGACATCATGGGTTATCATGGATATGGGTAGTTCTGCTCTAACACATGTTTCATTAACGCGAATTGGCTGTAACGATATTGATGAATAGTGGATGCTGTTTGAATAACGCAAACTTTCTGCTGTACAGGTATTGCAATTTTCTATAGTGATTTCCCTATAATGTGATTTTCAATGGTGATTTTCTATAGTGTGATTTTCTATAGCGCGACTTCACACAAGAACGCAACTGTTGCGTTATAGGAGAACTACCTGTAGGTGGGAATGTGCAATTCAAAACACAGACAGATTAGCAATAATCTTAGATAACAAGGTGTAGAGCTGGATGAACACAGCAGGCCAAGCAGCATCAGAGGAGCAGGAAGGCTGACATTTCGGGCCTGCTGTGATCATCCAGCTCTACACCTTGTTATCTCAGATTCTCCAGCATCTGCAGTTCCTACTATCTCTTAGCAATAATCTTATTGTGTGGTGGAGCAGGCACAAGGAGCGGAATGGTATACATCTGCTCCTGGTTTATATGTTCAGTGTCTTGTCTCATTATCTAGTTGATTCATCCTGTACCACTGTAAACTAAACAGGCCCCTAGTCCCAGCACATAAGGGGAAATTGGTGGTAACACTGTCCCCAGATATTATCTGATGGCTACTGGTTTCTCAGCCCATGCAACAGATCAGACTTTAAACCGAGGTTCCTTCTGGTTTCTTGCATGGATGTTATGGACCCTGCAGCCACTATTTGAAGGTGGAATGGTGAGTTCTCCTTTAACTGTTCAAAATAGATAATCTTGCTCCTTTTTGCAGAAAATTCCTGTGTGAAAATTGGCTGTCATTTCTTAAATTACATCATTGAACTCTTCAAATACTGCAGCATTTTATTGACTGTGGAGAGCTTTGGAGAAATGCAAGTTCATTAAATGCTTGGATATTGGTTGAGGCAATGATGGGCTGGGTATCCAACTGAAAAAATCTATCATATTCTCATTTACGGACCAGATACATTTAAGACCAAAGATAACCGATCTGTTTGACCAAGCCCGAGTGCAACTGGGCCACAAGCATCACACTGACTGAGAGTAGCTAACTCAGCAAAAAAGCTGGCTCGCTGGGAGAAAGGGAGCTCCCTGTTCTGCATAGTGAGGCTCTTTAACAACTGATCCTCTTGGGGCACTTGGCCAATGGGCATTAATGTTAAGATACAGTTTAGTGAAGCAAAAACAGATTGTGCTGGAGTCTTGGATGAACGCCAGTTCAGCTAAGTCACAGACAAGCACAGATGCATGTTTCTAAGAGCTGTCTAACACTGAGCTTCTGTACTGAATCATGGTCTGTGATACGTTCCCATCAACCTCACTCACCCTCCCCCATATACTTTGCTATTCGTTTCATTCCTGAGCTCAACTAATAATAGTTTGCATTTCTGCCATTTAATAGTTTTCCATTTTGAACAGTGTATCTTTTTACCCCACTTGCTCCTATGATGTGACTGGCATAGGCAAGGCCACTATTTATTGCCCATCCTTACGGCACAAGAAACTCATTTTAACCTAATCACTGGGCCAGAATCTAATGGGTTTGCATGGAAGACTGGTTTTACATGCAACTCAATATTACGCTCTAATTACTCCCTGCTGAATATCACTCATCACTGATTTTTGAAGAGAGTAAACTTGGATGAATGTAAAACTTAGTATTCCACCCACTCACATCAATATCCCACTCAAAGGGTTACAGTAGATTGTCCACTCAACATCCAACCATGCATAGTAGGACTGAAGTCACACGTGGTCCACATTGAGCAGATTTCCTTCCCTGGTGTCATACTGACATCCTGAGGATTGGGCAACAGAACATTGTCAAGGATAACAGTCATCTATTAAATCAAAACTCTCAAATAGCACCAAGAGATATAAGACAATGGTCTTTCCCAGTTTCATTGAACTGGCTGCTTCAGGTCACTCCTGAACTGTGCTGCACTGTTTGCCACCAATTGGTCAACACATTTTTACACACAGTGGAACCGAAATATAAGAATGCTTCTACTTCTCTATTGAGAATGTGCTTGCATTCAGCGTTAAAATGCCCAGAATGCTGGAATTCAATAGAAAATAAATTGTTGTGACTGCAGAATATGGTCAGGTCAATGATGAGGGTGACACAGGGGCTCAGTGGTTAGCACTGCTGCCTCACAGCGCCAGGGACCCGGGTTTGATTCCACCCTCGGGCGACTGTCTGTGTGGCGTTTGCACATTCTCCCCGTGTCTGCATGGATTTCCTCCGGGTGCTCTGGTTTCTTCCCACAGCCCAAGGATATGCAGGTTAGGTGGATTGACCATGGGAAATGTAGGGTTACAGGGAATATGATACAGGAGTGGGGTGCTGTTTAGAAGTGTGATATGGACACAATGGGCTGAATGGCTTGCTCACACACTGTAGGGATTCTATTATTTGGCAACAATTTTGAGTTAGAGGACAATGTTGGATATCATCAAGGTGGAGAGAGTTGTAAGGCCAGTGAACTAAATCAGTAATGAATGATCATGAGGGTGTGTTTGATAGCTCATAGACTATAGGAGGAAGGGTAGGATATCACCATATACTGAAGCAGCACAGAAGACCATTTGGCCATCATGCCTGTGCTGCCCTCTTTAAAAAGGTATTGGTTTCGAGATGATACCAGAACTGAGAGGTTGGAGCTCTGAAGAATGGCTGAACAGACTGGGGCTCTGAAACCTGATAGGTGACCAGATAAAGGTCTTTAAAATTATGAAATGGTTTGAGAGGGTAGCTGTGAAGAAGATGCATGCTGTTCTAGCAAAATTCTAGCATAAGATACCACGATTAATTTCAGGAGGGAATTCAAGAGAAACATTTTAACCCAGAGAATAATGAGTAAGTACAGCTTTCTACAAAGAGGAGTGGTGGAGTTGAAAAAGAAGATATATTGAACAGTCAGCCAGGTATGTACGTGAGGGAGAAAGGATTGGAGGGATATGCTGATAGAGTGAGGTGATGTGGGGTGGCAGGAGCCTCAGTTACAGCATAAACAGCGGCATGGACGTGTTGGGCCGAATGGTCCTTTTCTGTGCTGTAAAGTCTACAAATGGCTCTCAACTTCAATGCAATGAGGACTCAAAAAGGAAGAGAGAGTCAGACAGGAGAACAAGCGAGGACTCTTCAGAGGAGAATGGTCCACTAGCATTTTTATAGCAGCATTTTTATAGCATTTTATAGCATTTTTATATCACCTTAAGATGTCATAAAGTGCATCAGAGCCAATGAAGTAGAGCCATTGCTGTAATGTAGGAAACTCAGCAACTAACTTGCACACAGCAAGGTTCCACAAACAGCACCGAGATAAATTACTAAAAAATTTGTATATTTTTCAGGTATATTTGTTACACGTTGAGGCCAAGAAAAGTTGCAATGAAACGCGGGAGATTTGGGATTTGAGGAGTTTGCAGTCGGTTGCCATTTTCCTTTACCAAGGAATGTGAGAGTCAGGTGTTTATAAAAGTCTGGAACACAGGCTTGAAGATTCAGGTAGATTTGGGACTTCATAGACAACAATGAAGGGAGCGGCTAAGCGTGATATTTATTCAAAGGAGGAGATATGGGAGTGGACCCCAAATTCAGAGACAACGACGAATAAGAAGGCATAGGGTTTGTGAAGTTGGGTATAGATCAGTCTGACACATATGGCTGAACGTTGCTTATGGTGACACAAAAAAAATTCTCATTCTAAAATGGCAAGTCACTCATTTCAATCTAAATAGTGTCAACATTACTCATTCTCTGACAGAAGACAGGCAGTATAATTAACTAGGCTATAGTTAACCCCTGAAACTCACTAATTTGTTATTGTGCCATTCTGTCTCCCTGTCTTGTCTCTCTGCATCCCTTTCTGTCTCTCTCTCTGCCTCTGCCATTTTCTCGCTCTCTCACCGTTCTCTTACCCAGTTTCCATCTTTCTGTTTCTGTCCCGTTTCTCTTTTCCTGCCTCTCTCTCTCTCCCTGTTTCTCCCTGTCACCCGCCAAATCTCTCCTCTGATTTTCTTTTATTTCTTCCACATGGATCCTATTTGCAAAGTGATAAATCTTCAGCCACACAGCTGTTTGCCTGAGCCCAGGTATTAGTTTGTGAGAATCGTGATGACAAATGGAAATAAATCTCTCTCTGAGGGCTTCACTCCTTTCCGCACCATGTACCTCAAGGGTCTTAATCATGAGGTCAGTCAAAGAATAACAAGCCAGGGGAACTTTAAAATGACTTATTTTCCCTTGTCAAAACTGCCATGAATGATAATTCAGGAATTGCTGAGAATAATTTGTTCAAAGTGTGTACATTGTTGAGAGAGGTGAAGATATCAGTGTCCTGTACCATGCAGGTCACTAGAGACCCAAGCTGACAGTAAACCATGACGGCGTTGACAGATCCCCTCTCAGGAAAGGTTGATAGGTGAGGTGGACTCCATTTCAATTGGCCTCAGTAATCATCCATGAATCTCAATCAAATAGTATGTCAGAGTGAATATTGAGCTCTGCAGGGATCATAGAATCCCTACAGTGTGGAAACAGGCCCTTCGGCCCAACAAGTCCACACTGACCCTCAGAGCATCCCAGCCAGACCCATCCCCCTATAACCCACCTAAGCTACACATCCCTGATCACTACAGGCAATTTAGCATGATCAATCCACCTAGCCTACACATCTTTGGAGTGGGAGGAAACCGGAGCACCCAGAGAAAACCCACGCAGACACAGGGAGAACGTGCAAATTCCACACAGACAGTTGCCCGAGGGTGGAATCAAACCTGGGTCCCTGGTGCTGTGAGGCAGCAGTGCTAACCACTGAGCCACTGTCTCCCACATCTGAATATAAGGCCAATGATTGGTATTTGGGGACATACAGGAACAGCAATCGACTAAGTGAATTAAGTCAATCCCCCGAATTTGTTGGGTTCATTCAGTAGAACTGAGGAGCAAAGGAGAGCTGAATGGGAAATAAAATGGAAATACATGAGAAAAATTCGAGAACAAAAGTGAAACATAGAAACATGGAAAGATAGAAAATTGGAGCAGAAGTAGGCCATTCAGCCCTTTGAATCTGCTCAGCCATGCAACATGACCATGGTTGATTGTCCAATTACAGACCAGACCAAACCCCCTCAAGATATATTAAAAGGATAGCCTAGACCCTAACTTTATTTTAAAGGCACGTGCCAGGCATTGCATTCCAGATGTAATTTGATTGCTCAAGCTAGTGGTGGTATGGTGGCTCAGTGGTTAGTACTGCTGCCTCACAGCACCAGGGACCCACGTTCAATTCCACCTTTGGGTGACTGTTTGTGTGGAGTTTGCACATTCTCCCTGTGTCTGCGTAGGTTTCCTCCCACAGTCTAAAGATGTGCAGGGTAGGTGAATTGGCCATGCTAAATTGCCTACAGTGTCCAGGGATGTTTAAGTTAGGTGGGTTAGATATGGGGAATGATCCTGGATAGGATGCTCTTCAGAGGGGCAGTGTGGACTCATTGGGCCAAATGGCCTGCTCCCAAACTGTAGGGACCCTATGAATTCTAAAGCAAAACACACTTTATTCATCCACTGTAGTTAACATACAACAAAAGAAAGAAGGAACAAAAACAGAAGTTGCTGGAAAAGCTCATCTATGAAGAAAAGTCAAAGTTAACATTTCAGGTCCAGTTCGCCCTTCTTCAGAAAGAAGAAATCAAAATAACTTAACTCTATTGGAAAAGTTAACAGATAATAGATTATTTAACTATTAAACAACAATTCCAATACAGTAACATCCCATAAACATACGTTGGCAAAGGCAAATTCAGAAAAATAGATTGTCCCACAGGCAATTCTAGCAGCAGGAAGAGAATCTTCCTTAGCTGTAAAAGAGAGAGGAAGAACAGCTTCCACATCTAGCTTAAAGACCCCAGCAGCAACTGCTACTGAAAAACTAAACCTAAAAATTCTGGTTCTGTAGGAGCTTGACCCCACCCATTCAGGCTGCTTCTATTGTTCCAATTTAAAAAAAAACTCCAATGCCTCACAAGCTGTTTACTTTACTGGATTCAAATAAACCGTTTGGTACTTCTGTCTTAAAACCTCTCTTCAAAAAGTAAACCAGGAAAAAATATACCTCTTAAAGCCATAGTATCATCACAATACCTTGTTCCCGCTTTTGCCCCATATACTTTGATCTCTTTAGCCCTAAGAACTATATCCAACTCCTTCTTGAAAACATTCAACATTTTGCAGCCCTGCAGCCCAATGGTATCAATGTGGACTTCACAAGCTTCAAAATCTCCCCTCCCCCTACCACATCCCAAAACCAGCCCAGCTCATCCCCACCTCCCTAACCTGTCCTTCCTAACACCTATCCCCTTCTCCCACCTCAAGCCCCACCCCCATCTCCTACCTACTAGCCTCATCCCGCCCCCTTGACTTGTCCGTCCTCCCTGGACTGACCTATCCCTTCCCTAACTCCCCACCTACACTCACCTTTACTGGCTCCAACTCCGCCTCTTTGACCTGTCTGTCTCCTCTCCACCTATCTGCTCCTTTATCCATCTTCCATCTGCCTCCCCCTCTCTCCCTATGTATTTCAGAACCCCCTTTCCCTCCCCCATTTTCTGAAGAAGGGTCTAGGCCCGAAACGTCATCTTTCCTGCTCCTCTGATGCTGCTTGGCCTGCTGTGTTCATCCAGCTCTACACCTTGTTATCTCAGATTCTCCAGCATCTGCAGTTCCTACTATCTCTGAAACATTTTGGCCTCAATTAGTTTCTGTGACAGTGAATTCCACACTCTCTAACTGAAAACATTTCTCCTCAACTCAGTCCTAAATGGCCTACCCCATATCCCTAAACTGTGAACCCTAGTTCTGGTCATCAGGAGAATTGCTCCTGTGTTAATTCTATTCAAGATTCAATGTCCCATTAAAGCCCAACCACATTTTTAATGAAATCAACATTCCCCTTGAAATATATTTTATCTCCTCTGCAGGCAGTACATAGTCTGCTAATATACTGAATACTTAAAATCTTGACCAAGAAGTGTGAGAAATGAAGTGATACATTGAGTGCTTTGTGCGTCAGCAGTGATTGTAAACATAAAGATATCTTTTTTAGAGTGTGACTTAGAGTCTGGTCGTGAAAGAGAGAGAGAGACAGAAACACAGAAAGAAAATTTGAAATCGAGAAAATGCTGAATTAGAGACACCAGCTAATTTCTTACATTGCTAGGGTCAGCACTGACCAGAATCCCAATTGGATCAAGTAGGTAAATGGTTTGGATACAAGGGTAATCCAGAGGCTGGGAATCTTGCAGTGAGGAACTCACTTCCTGACTCCCAATAGCTTGTCCACCATCTACAAAGTCAATGTCAGGAGTGTAATGGAATGCTCTCCATTGGCATGAATGAGTGTAGTTCCAACCACACTCAAGAAAACTGACACCAGACAGGGCAAAGCAGCCCATATATTGACACCTTAACCACCACCTTCAATATTCACCTCCTCCAGCACTGTTGCCCCAGGACGGTAGACTGTGCCATCTACAGGATACTCGAAGCTCCTTTGGTAGCATCCTCCAAACCCATGATCTCAATGATCTAAAAGGACAAGGGCAGAGAATCACAAGCTGGAGGTTCCCTCCAAGCCACACATTATCCTGACTCCAAACTAAATTGTTACTCCTCACTTCCGCTGGGTCAAAATTTTGGACCTCCCTTCCTAAAGCACTGTGGGGTTACCGATGCCATATGGTGACAATAATCTGAGTAAATGGTCCAACAGCAACTTCTCGGGAAGACCAGGTATGGACAATAAATGCCAGCCTTGCTTTTGATACCCAACTCCAAAAACTGTTTGGAAGAGATTCCTATAATTTCAGAGACCTGAATTTATACTTTCATCAGAGGTTTTGCCTCTTCCTTGTCTCATTCTCTCATAATCATAAGTAGAATTACCCTGCTGTCCTTTCAGCCAAATTATCAGATTGGGAAATCTAACCTGCATCAACAGACTGAGTTTTATGTTTTCCATTGGGGTAACAAACGTGTGATAGAAAGTGAAGAATTCGTTCGCTCCCACCCCTGCTGTACCAGCTCTGTGAATCAATCATCAGAAGGCCAACTATCCAGCAGGATGGCAGCCAGCGAATGGCACAAAGCGGGAACTCAGTACCTAGCCTAGATTGGGACACTAGATGGGAGAGGGATCATGCTGTGACCAGGTAGTCAGGCATGGCCACCACGTTAAAGCTACTCCCACTGTCAATCTCTCTTTATTTCTCACGGCAAGCTTGAAACAATCAAAAAAAGTATAGGTGTTGCTACATTCACTGCTGACCTTGGACTGCAGGTTCATAGTTCCTTGAAAGTGGAGTCACAGGTAGACAGGATAGTGAAGAAGGCGTCTGCTATACTTGCCTTTATTGGTCAGTGCATTGAGTATAGGAGTTGGGAGGTCATGTTGCAGCTGTACAGGACATTGGTTAGGCCACTTTTGGAATACTGCGTTCAATTCTGGTCTCCCTGCTATACGAAGGATGTTGTGAAACTTGAAAGGGTTCAGAAAAGATTACAAGGATGTTGCCAGGGTTGGAGGCTTTGAGTTTTAGGGAGAGGCTGAATAGGCTGAGGCTATTTTCCCGGGAGCATCGAAGGCCGAGGGGTGACCTTAAAGAGGTTTATAAAACCATGAGCTGCATGGATAGGGTAAATAGACAAGGACTTTTCCCTGGGGTGGGAGAGTCCAAAACTAGAGGGCATAGGTTTAAGATGAGAAGGGAAGGATTTAAAACGGACCTAAGGAGCAACTTTTTCACACAGAGGGTGGTGCGTGTATGAAATGAGCTGCCAGAGGAAGTGGTGAAGGCTGATACAATTACAACATTTAAAAGGCATCTGGATGGGTATATGAATAGGAAGAGTTTAGAGGGGTATGGGCCAAATGTTGGAAAATTGGACTAGATTTATTTTGGGATATTGGTCAGCATGACGAGTTAGGCCAAAGGGTCTGTTTCCATGCTGTACATTTCTATTATTCTATGCTGCATACAGTCATCCTTTTAAGTGTGCCACCTTGTCAGACCAGTCATAACGCACCCGAAGTGTCAAATGCATGAAAGGAAAACTGAGCAACTAAATATTGTATAAACCATTCACAAAAATAGCTGTGCACAGCAGCTTGTTAATTGGTTATTTTACAATGGTGGGTAGATTCTGAATTCCACACACTCTCCTTGAGTATTATCAGAGAAAGCATTATGAGCTCAGATTGGTGACCACTAGATCACACTCAATATACAAGACAGGTACATAATTCTTTGAAATTTGCATAACAGGTAGACAGGATGGTTAAGAAGGTGTTTGGCACGCTTACCTTCATTGCTCAAGCCTTTGAGTATAGGAGTTGAGACATCATGTTGAGGTTGTACAGGATGCTGGTGAGGACTCTTCTGGAATACTGTGTGCAGTTCTGGTTGCCCTGTTATAGGAGAGATATTATTAAGCTGGGGAGGGTTCAGAAAAGATTTACCAGGATGTTGCCGAGAATCGAGGGTTTGAATTATAAAAATAGACTGGAAAGGCTGGGACTTTTTTCACTGCAGTGTAAAGGAGGTTGACGGGTGACTTTATAGAGGTTAATAAAATGATGAGGGGCAATAGATAAGATGAATAGCAAAGGTCTTTTCCCTAAGGTGGAGGATTTCAAAACTAGGGGGGATATTTTTAGGATGAGAAGAGAAAGATTTAAAAAGGACACAAGGGGCAGCTTTTTCACACAGAGAGCAGTTAGTGTGTGGAATGAACTGCCAGAGGAAGTGGTGGATGCAGGTACAGTTACAATGTTTGAAATGCATTTGGATAAGTTCATGAGTAGGAAAGGTTTGGAGGGATATGGGCCAAACACAGGCAGATGGGATTAGTTTAGCTCGGATCATGGTCAACATGGACATGTTGGACTGAAGGGTCTGTTTCCATGCTGTATGGCTCTATGACTGTTCAACATGGGGCTGGGAGGTTTGCCTGAGCTGTAGCTGTAATATTCAGTCCTGTGCACTTACTTCCCTTATTTTCCATATGTCACTATCAGACAGAAGCTGCCCCACTTCCTCCCTTATTAAGTCTGTGCTCCTTACGTGGTCTAATCCCTCAAATATGGCACCATTCACTAGCAAAGATTCAATCACCTTTCTGAGATCTCTCTCAGGATTATGAAATAGTCTTGATTCAACTCTCTCCAGCATTCATGCATTTGTTATGTTCTAGACTCTCCAGTCAGGAGACACAGTATATGTCCACCCTTCCAATTAATCCCTCTGAGAATTTTATTCCTTTCAATGAGATTGCATCTCAGTCTTCAAATTTCCAGGGATTATAGGTACGTTGTCCTAAATCTCTCCTTAGATGGCTGTTTCGTACCAAGAATCAGTCTAGTGACATGCCCGAGATGAAGGATATCACTAAATTCCTTTCTGGTGAATGATTTTGCCGGCAGCTCCCACCCATTTCTCATTAAAGTGCCCACCTCAACCCTGCAATGATATTGTGGTATAAATTCATCTTGGTCACCAGTCATTCAACAGCCTGTTTTATCTCCTGCAAGTTTTGTTCACCGTGTAGAATTTTTTGTTAAATACGTTTGCAGGGTGTGGGAGTCACTGACAAGGCCACCCTTCACTGTTTGTTCCCAATTGCCCTTGAGAATAATGTGGTAAACCATCTCCAATGAATACAACTGAATGATTTGCTTGGTCATTGCCGAGGCCAGTTAAGAGCCAACCACAGTGCTGTAGGTTTTAGGACAGACCAAGTAAGGAGACACATCCTTCCTGAAAGTGAACCAGATGAGTCTGCACAACAAACTGTGGTTTCATGACATATTTTTACGAGATTTTTATCCCATATTTATTTAATTAACTGAATTTAAGTTCCCTGGCTGTTGTGGTGGGATTTGATCTCATATTTCCGCACATTAGTTGAGGATCCTGGACTACTAGTCCATTAACTACCACTTTGTTGTCATACCGACCAAATAAAGCATTACTTTGTTTTCCAGTTCCCCTCGAGATAATTTCTATGAGCTTTTTTTGTTTACTTTCTGTAATCGATCAGATTAATTAATCAAAGGCACGTTATTGAACCAGGGACTTTACTGATCCAAATGAAGGAGATGCCAGGTCACGGAACGTTTACCAATTGAGTCTGCAGGGCACACAAGGAAAATACCGTGAATTGGCAATTTGAAATAAAAACAGAAAAGGCCTGGAATCCTCACCAGGTCTGGCAAGGTTTGTGAAGTCAGTTAGAAATGTTCTGAGGAAAGTTTATTGATCTTTATTACCCATCTGATAACGTTTAAGAGTCAACCACACTGGTGTGAGACTGGAGTCACATATCGTCACAAACTAACAAAGGATAAGAACATAAGAACAGGAGCAAGCAATTCAGCCCCTCAAGCGTCCTCTGCCACTTAACATACTCATGGCTGTTCTCACCTCAGCTTCAGCTCCACTTGCCTACTCTCTCCCCATAACCCTTTCACCCATTACTAATTAAAAATCTGTCTATCACCTCATTAAATGTATTCAGTGCACTCTGAGATACCGAACTCCGCAGATTCCTTTGAGAGAAGTAATTCCTTCTCACCTCTATTTTAAAGCTGTTACCCCTTATCCTAAAGCAATGATCTCTCATTCTAATAGAAAACAAAGTAGTGCGGATGCTGGAAATCTGAAACAAAGAACTGAAATTTCTGGAGAAACTCAGCAGGTCGGGCAGCATCTGTGGAGAGAAAGCAGAGTTAACATTTTGGGTGGGATGGGATCCAAACTGATGTTCTTGTCCAGGAAAGAACAATAGTTCATTACTGTTTCTCATGCTGGAACTATGCTTCAAAATCACTACTGCACTTTCTCCAATGCGTTTACATCTTTTCTATAATGTGGCACTCAGGACTGCACACAAAACTGCAGCTGAGGTCTAACAAGTGTCTTACACAGGTTCAACATCACTTGCTTGTTCTTGTACACTAAGCCCCTACTAATAAAACTAAGAGCATTACTAATTGCTCTCTCCTGCCAACGTCAATGGTTCAAACCTATAAATTTCAACTTTAAACCTCCTGGTATCTAATGCCCTTTCAGAAAAAAAAACATCTGCCCTCCTTACCTGGTCCAGTCTACAGATGTGGGTCCAGAAATTCATCAAGGCTAGACAGCATCCTCCAAACCCATGACTACTACCATCTAGAAAGACTAGCACAGGTTGGAGATATTACTAAGTGTTTACATTGCATATAAACAGGAGATCTTAAAAAGTGAGGCGTTCCATTGATAAGGACCCAGAAGAGGCCTTTCAGTTGTAAAAAGGAAATAAAGACATATGCATTCATAATAGCAGGTTTCACAACCGCTGGGTGTTTCAAACCACTCTACAGTCAATGAAGTTTTTTTTATTGGAGTAGTCACTGCTGTTTCATAGAAACTGTGATAGCCAACACACGCTCAGCAAACTCCCACAAAGAACATACAAACATATAAAACAAGGAACAAGAGTAGGCCACGTGGCCCTTTGAGCCTGATCAGCCATTCAACAAAATCATGGCTGACCTGATTTTAACCTCAACTCTACATTCCTCCGTATTCTGATATTCTTTCATTCCCTTCATCATCAAAAGTCTATCTACCTCTTTCTCAAAAATATTTAAAGATCCACTGTCTCTTGAGGAAGGGAATTTCAAAGATTCCCAACTCTCTGAGAGAGAAAAATGTTTCCTCATCTCTGTCTTAAATTGGCGCCCCCTTATTTCTAAACTATGACCCCTACCTCTAGGCTCTCCTACAAAAGGAAACTCCTTTCCACATCCACCCCTCAGAATCTTATATGTTTCAAATACTACCAAAGTACTATGACTGACACCCAGATACTATTGGAATGGTTTTAAGAATCTTGGCGAAGGGAAAGATTAGTGTTATCATTTTCAAAATGAAGACAATATTCATTCAAATCAATTCCTCAAATGTCAGGAGTCAGAGCTAGAATGAGCAACTGAGGGGAAGGAGACAACAAGGTGCAGGGCTGGATGAACACAGCAGGCCAAGCAGCATCATAGGAACAGAGAGGCTGACGTTTTGGGCCCTGACCCTTCATCAGAAAAGGGGGAGGGGAAGGGGGTTCTGAAATAAATAGGGAGAGGGGGGAGGCGGATAGAAGATGGATAGAAGAGAGGATAGGTGGAGAGTTGAACAAAGAACTGCAGGAGGTACAAAACAAAAGATCAGATAATCTGTTTCTATGCTTTATAATGCTGCAAATAAGGAAGACAGAAAAGCCTTTTTTACACCAGCAGGGCAAAATGGGGTAGTGGAATAATTGAACAAATAGTGTAAATGGCCTCAATTGAAGAGAAGTTTGGGAAGGGATCTGGGGAGATTTGCAGTGGATTTGCAGAATTATGGCAAAATTGTAAATCTGGTCTTGTAAAAGACATCTACAATTTACCTGGAAATAGAAAGGCAAGGATGCCAGCTGTGAATAATCATGTTTCTAATGTACAGCAACCAGATGAATAGACCAGCACCACAGTGAGTGAATCAGTAAATGATGTAGAGAGGATGTAGAGAGATAGGCGAGATTGAGGGATATGGGGATGTATTTAGGGTTAAGGAGCGTGAGGAGGCCATTCATCTCTTCAAATCTATTCCAACATTCAACGGGATCATGGCTGATCTGGTGGTTACTTCAGTTCCACTACCCAGCCTGTACTGCATAATCCCTGACTCCCTCGTCTATCAACAGTCTACCTCACTGTAACTTGAATAAAGGATCCACTTTTTGCTGCTTTCAGTGCAAGATGAATTCCATGTACTAACATATGTTAATCCACTGAACATATACCACAGATAGTTGGGTTCTTCTTGTGTAAGATGTTGTGAAGTTTATTCACAACACTAACTACTTGCACAGTGACAATATCATAGGCTTACACACACAATCTGGATTCTATTAATGATATTATTGTGAATTATATACACATAGCTTATTGGCTTCATTATACACAGAGAGTGACTTATCTGGGTACATTTATAACCAAAGCATCATATGTCAAGTTGTAATTGTTTTAAAGGTACAGGCCTGTCTGGTTTAGAAGCTATTCTGTAATAAAACATCCCCCATTTTTCCTTTTAAAGAACAGGGATCCTCTTCTGACAAATAGATGCAGGATGAAGAATCATATGGATATGTAGTCTCTAAATGTTCAGATAACATTTTGATAGATGTGCAACATGACTACATCTAGTCTTTTATAAGGTTAATATGACTTCACTCTGTGGAGCGCTGTCTGTCATTGAGGATGGATATGTATCATTGTTGTAGATAACAAAGTCACAACTATTGTCTGGCTTGAAAACTCAGTGCTGAGACGGAAGAACTATTCAAATTTGAGAGCTGCTGGGGAGGGTAAACTATTGCCTCGTGGCATGTAAATTTGACATAGCTTTCCAAAAACTCTTGACAAGTGGCTTTACATTCAATGATCATGGTTTTTTACATGCACAGTATGCTCTGTAGGACTGTTTGACAAAGGGTAGTATTGAGAAGAGATAAGATGTTGAACGCTCCATGTCCCAGCTGCACAAGCCAGGCAGTCGACACTTGAACAGGACCATGATAAATAACTGTGCCGGGAGGTTTGCTGATGCCGCTGGGGAGCGGATTGTCAGGGGAATGGGAACCTGAAGGCCAATTCAGAGCAGGGAAAGGGAAGCAGAAACTGAGTGAGTGACTGTGAAAGACAAAGGAAGCAGAGGTTAAAAAGTGTTTAGCACGGGAACTGTACAGCATTAACATAGGAACATAACAAATAGGAGCTGGAGAAGGCCATCTGGCCAACTGAGCCTGCTCCGCCATTCAATAAGATCATGGCTGATCTTTTCCTGGACTCAGGAATAGGGCTCTGGGCTCACTCACCATATCCCTTAATTCCTTTACTGCTCAAAAATCTGTCTATCTTTGACTTAAACACATTTGACAAAGTAGCCTCAACTGCTTCACTGGGCGGGGAATTCCACAGACTCACAACCCTTTGGGTGAAGAAGTTCCTTCTCAACTCAGTCCTAAATCAGCTCCCCCTAATTTTGATGCTACACCCCCTGGTTCTAGTTTCACTCACCAATGGAAACAATCTCCCTGCTTCTTTCTTATCTATTCCCTTCATAATTTTATACATTTCTGTAAAATTCCCCCTCATTCTTCTAAATTCCAGTGAGTATAGTCTCAGTCTACTCAATCTCTCCTCATAAGCCAACCCTCTCACCTACAGAATCAACTGAGTGAACCTCCTCTACACCCCCTCCGGTGCCAGTGTGTCCTTTCTCAAATAAGGAGACCAAAACTGTACACAGTACTCCAGGTGTGGCCTCACCAGCACCCCTATACAGCTGCAGCGTAACCTCCCTGTTTTTAAACTCCATATCTCTCGCAATTAAGACAGTATTCCATTTGCCTTCTTAATTACCTGCTGCACCTGCAAACCAACTTTTTGTGATTCATGCACAAGGACACATTAAAATGTACACATATAAACACAAGAAGTATAGCAAATAAAATCAATTAGCTGAGGGCACATGATTGCAAGATATTATTGTTATAATGGAAACTTGGTTTAAAGAGGGTCAAGAATGGCAGTTCAACACCCCTGGATATAGACTTTTCAGGCAGGATAGAGAAGGGGATTAAAAAGGTGGAGGCATAGCATTATTGGTTAAAGAATCAATGGCAGCTGTGTGAAGGGATGGCATACTAAATGAAGGAGCAATATGGGTCGAGCTTAGAAGTCAAAAGAAGGGAGAGCCACACTGCTTGATCTGTATACTTTTAGCCAGCATAGAACAAGCCCAATGTGAGAGTACGCAATTCTAAACTTTGTCTTGAGAATTGAAACTGGGCAGTGGATGAATTGCAGTAGGTGACCATTTCACAGATAGCGATCGTAACACAGATGATTTAGCATAATTATGAAAATAGGCAAAGATAGGACAGGAGTAAAACATTTGATTTGGGGGTTGGGGGGAAGGCAAATTTTAACAAAATGGAGGGAATATCTTGCAAAAGTGGACTGGTCACTTGAAGAAAAGTCAGTGGCAAATCCATGGGAGACATTGAAAAGTGAGTTTCTACAGGCACAGTATAGGTGCATACCCACAAAGATAAGATAATATTGGCAAATATAGAGCATGTTAGTTATCCAGAAGCATACTGGATCAGATAAAGCAGAAAAATAGGGCTTACAACAAAGGTAATACTTTAGGAAGCTTGGAGGAGTATAAAAAGTATAGGGATGAAATGAAAAATGAAATTAGCGAAAAAAAAAATGAAAATGGGTTTAGAATGGGTAGCTGATTTATTCAGCCAGCAGATACAATTGGCTAAATGGCCTCTATATGTACCATAATTTGTCTATCATAGAATCAGAGATTCCAAACACTGCAGAAAGAGGCCATTTGGCCCGTAGAGTCTACACTAACCCTCTGAACAGCATGCTACCCAGACCCAGATCCCCACCCTATCACTGTAACCCTGTATTTCCCTTTGTTAATCTACCTAGCCTGCACTATGGGCAGTTTAGCACGGCCAATCCACCTAACCTGCACAGCTCTGGACTGTGGGAGGAAATCCAGGTGCAGTATGATTTCAATGCTGGAAATCTGAAACAAACACAGAAAATGTATGAGAAACCTAACAGGTCTGGCAACATCTGTGGAGAGAAGTAGAGTTAACTTTCAGAGTGTGGTATGACTTCTTCAGAACTGGATTTGAAACTCTATTTCTCTCTACAGATCCTGCCAGACCTGCTGAGCTTCTCTCGCATTCTGTGTGTTTGTTTCCAATGTTCTTATTAATGCTGGATCAACATATGAATACATACACCAATTTCTTGTTTTATTTTCTGCGCTCATATGTGTATATGTGTACGTATATGGCTGAGTGGGTCTTGATGCAGAGCTTGTGGAATTATGACTTGTTTACCTTTACAGGTTCCTTTCTTGGAGAGTCTGAAATCATACCTGAATGACTAGAATGAAGAGAGACCTGTACTGGATATATTCAGGCCACTTGCTGATGATGATCTTTTTGAGGTTTTGCTGATTGGTTATTGCATGATGTAGCTTGCTGGATTTGTTCAGGTTGGTTGTGCCCAAAATTTTTGAGATTGATTTGAGGGTGGCATGGTGGCTCAGTGGTTAGCACTGCTGTCTCACAGCACCAGGGACCCGGTTTCGATTCTATCCTTGGGTGCCTGTCTGTGTGGAGTTTGCACATTCTCCCCATGTCTGTGTGGGTTTCCTCCGGGTGCTCTGGTTTCCTCCCACAGTCGAAAGATGTGCAGGTTGGGTGGATTTGCCATGGGAAATGTAGAGTTACTTGGATAGCGTAGGGGAGTGGGTCTGGGTGGAATGCTTTTCGGAGGAGTGGTGTGGACTTGATGGGTCATATGGCCTGCTTCCACACGGTAGGGACTCTATGATGTCAGGGTCTGGAATCTCTGACGTTGCAACTAATGAGTTTGATACCTTATGGATTGTAAGAATGTATAGACTTATGCTTATTGGTCAACCAATGATAGAAGATCCATCGACTTCAATGATTTACAAGGTTTCAGGTGCGGATCCCAAGGATCTGCATTGGAGTTTAAAACAGATAATGCCAATGTATGAGCTGTCTGGCCTGTTGTAAGCAGTTAGCTTCTCTTGTGTGTGGATTGCACCGTGTATTGGCTGTTTCCTGAGGTCATTGGGTAAAAGTTCTGTAAAAGGATGGTATTGGCACTTGCACCAGTGTCAGTCTTGGCATGTAGGACAAGTTGTCCATCCCTTTTGGAGATGACTCTTGGCTTCAATTTTTCTGACGGTGTCCTTGTATATTGTCCATATGTGCTGTCTGACCAAGGTCTGTAAACTCTAAGGTGGAGTTTACCTCACGGGTTTCACTGATTTGCTTGTGTGCCATGGGCAGAACTTTGGAAGCTTCTTTGGCATTGTTCCTTGATTTGTCTTTCTCCACATAATACTGTGGAGCATTTGTTTGGATCTCTCTTGGAGATTGGAATTCCAACCCATTTTAGCACAACATCCTCTTGTAGAACATGGCTTGCATACATTCTGAAATGTCTTGATGTGTGAGACAAGCCACATCTCGTTGCAGGATTTGGATGTTAGACCATAAGATATAGGAGCAGAATTAGGCTGCTCAGTTCATCAAGTCTGCTCCTCCACTTGACCATGACTGCAATAGTTGTTCCACAGTCAAGCATTTGTAGATGGTGATAGCCTGCTACAGTTGCTGTTGACCTGCGACTCTCCTCTGGTGTGTCAATGCTATATTCTTTGGATTTGTCCAGAAGTGCTTTTCTAAAGGATTTGTTGGGTGTAGAGACAATGGTCAGTTCCATAAGCCTTTCAGCCAAATTAGCTTCAGTGAAATCACATTGCGTGCCTTTGCATCAACACTTGCCTACAAATTGATTGATCATTTCACCTGGCTGTTGGCAATCTGACATGAAGTCAAGCCATGTGTCCTGAAATTCACTTAAAATTTAAATTGATCTTCCAAAATCTGGAAAATTTTGTCAGGCTCTTTGCAGATAAAAATACCAGAGGGTTTTTATTATCATTAGGGCTGAAGTGCCCAAAGCAAGAAGAGGTTTGACTGCTGGTCACTCTCTGTCAACTATCTGCTGATACAGGAAACAAAGATTTATATCTTGTTTTAAATGACTGAAGTCCTGACAGAATGTCAATGTTGCACCAATCCATGCTTAGATGTTTGCTTTCCATCTTTCTTTATAGTTTTATGCTCTCAAAAAATTTCAGACAAAAATCTATATTGTTGTATAGTGCTTTTTATTTGTTTTGGCTGATCTTCATTTTTTTGTATTATTATATATTGCTGTCCCTTTTAAATGTTGCAGATTTATGCCTAAAAAATAAGCAGTAATAAAGTCACATTTACCTTTTCTCATTTTATTCATGGCTGAGGGGTAAGATGACAGGAACACCAACAACTGATAAGTCATTTTAATGTAGAGAACTGTTTTCTTTGGTGTATTTTTCTGTCTTTTGTTCCAGGAGTGTCTTTTTTTTAACTGGGAGCTGTCCTTTCAGCACCTTTTTAATTTTAAAATTTTAAAAGATCAGCTGCCCTCAGCCTCTTGTCAACTGCCATTTATTTCAAAGAAGATATAGATAGAGTATTCACAGTGCTTCTTTATTGGCTTGTAACCTTTAGGTTTGGTTATAGCACATTAATGACAGTTGTAGTTGTAACTTTGACAGAATGCTGGATAACTGTTAGGGGAAAAAAAATACTATATACAACTGCCGCACTACTGCGATTCTTTCAACTTTACTGTCCATGTACTGCCACGAACTGGCTATCACAACCGGCTTTTAGTGCACACATACAACGGCCATGATGTGATATGTGGTTTTCTATGTTAGCCCATGTAGCATATATCACAGATAGTTGAGTTGCTCTTCAGACAGATATGTTGAAGCTTATTTACAACACTATTTAAAAAGGCTACAATGCCACAGACTTACACATACAATCAGGGCTCTGTGCCTACTGATGTTACTGTGCATTACAAGCATATAACTGATTGACTATGCTGAGTCCATTACATAGAGGGAGTGACTGAGATGAGGTGACTATGTTTATACCAGAATATCGCATAATATGATGTCCTATAATTTTTAAAGATGCAAGCCTACCTGGTCTAGAAGCTATGTCGTAACACAATAGGAATAATGCCCTGAGAGAAGAAAATTCTACTCACATCTATCTTAAAAGAAAGACTGCTTACACTTAAACAGTGTCCCCTAGTTCGAGGCCCTCCCAGAAGTGGAAACACGCTCCTAGTATCCATGCTATCGAGTCCCTTAAGTATATTATATGTTTCAGTTAGATCTCCTCTCATTCCTCTAAACTGTAATGAGTAAAGACCCAAGTTATTGAACTTGTCTTCTTAAGCTAGGCCTTTCACCCCAAGATTGAGTCAAGTGATCCTTCTCTGAACTGCCTGCAAAGCAATTTTACCTTTTATTTTCAAATAAGGCAATCAGAACTGTACCCAGTTGCCTTACCTTCACCCTTCCATTCCCCGTGCAATAAACAATTGCAACACCCAGCTTCTTAGAAACCTGCCTTGCAAAAACAGTTCTTCTCATTTGCCACCCAACGTAAAATATTCCAACATTCCTTTGTTACAGTTCTGAGTTCCGAGGCAGGGTCACTCGACCAGAAACATTAACTCTGATTTCTCTCCACAGATGCTGCCAGACCTGCTGAGCTTTTCCAGCAATTTCTGTTCTTGATTCCTTTGTTACAATCAGGTGAGAAGGGGAAATAAGCACCTCTCTTTTCAACCCCACCTCTCAGTCGCTTGCAACAAATATGTTAATTTCTCTTTTGCACACAGCTACTTTCAACTAAAATGTAGTTTGCTAGAAAACGAAGGGGCCAGTTGCCAAAGTTTTCTTGAGTGGAAGAAAGAGGAATTTTATTACATTCTTACTGAGAGAAGATATCAAAAATGCAACATCAAACACACATTTAAGCAAGGGAATACATTTAAAAAGGAGAGTGTCTCATTCAGACAGGTAGAATAAAGTTTACACAATTAAACAGGTCTTAGAGAACTTGAGATGTTAATTCTTAACATGAGACCACGATTGATAAATGGTGAACTTATACCTTCAGCAGTGGCAGAACCTGTAAATATCTTTGCATTCTCAGAGAACGGTTGCTTTCCTAATTTGCTTTTTCATTGGATACTGTATTCCAAGATGGTGAGAGAAATAGGCAAGGAGATAGAGAATTCCAAATTCATTTATTGTCACAATTCATTTCCCCCCTCAACCCCCGTGCTCTGCTGCTAAAACTTTCCACATCATGACTGATGTGAGTGGACAGCCAGAGACTTTTTCCTAAGGTGGAGGTGGCTATTACAAGTGGGTATAGTTTTAAAATGAGTGGAGGTAGATATAGGGGAGACGCCAGAGGTAGGTTCTTTATTCAGAGTGGTAGGGGCGTGGAATGCATTGCTGGAGAGGGTAGTGGAATCGGCCTCATTAGGGGCATTTAAGTGGCTATTAGATAGACATATGGATGATAGTATTAGGTAGGGGTGGAGGTTAGATAGACCTTAGGTTTAGGGTAAAAGTTTGGCACAACATCGTGGGCTGAAGGGCCTGTACTGTGCTGTACTGTTCTATGTTCTATGTTCTATGACTACCACGGACGCCACCAACTTCCGGCTCCAAGTGGGGAGGATCTCCGAGAACATTGCGCATATCGACACAGACATCAAGTTTCTGCAGAGATGCAAGAAAGCAGAGAAGATCCCGAAAGGAATACAGATCATGATCCCACTCAAGTCGACCTACAACACAGACTACGCTGAGAGACTACCATCGCAGCTCTCGCACACTCCTCAATCATCTCATAGGCCACCTCTACAGCCGATGCCACAACCCTGAAATCATGATAGAGTCTATACTCTCAGCTTGAGGTCAGGGTACAGCAGACCAGCTGCAAGACACTGTCCAGCAGATAAGGCAACGGAACTACACCACCGACATGCACAGTAAGAGCAAGAAACTGGAGAAACTTAGCATCACCACCAGCAACAACCAAGCCTCCCAAATACCATGGTCGAAACCAGTGCCACCACAGGGAAATCCATCATCAACTTGTCTGACCATACCCTTCAACCAGCCGAATACGAAGGTCTCAGCCAAGGGCTCAATTTCTGTCCCACCACCAAAGTGGACCCCACTGGTCTCACGGCAGACACACAGGAATTCATCGGGCGAGTGAGGCTCCAGGAATTCTTCCACAAAGCCCAAAATGTCAGCAGCGAGCCCAATGAGACAGCCGATGATCCTGAACAGTCGACAGAGAGATTCGTGGTGCAGCGACCAAAGAAGAAAGAGTCAAATTGGATCCCTCCAGAAGGCTGCTGCCCTAGGCTCGACATGTATGCTCAGGGTATCAGGAGATGTGTTAACGCCAGATTCATCAGCCCCTCTCACAAGGTAGCGCAGAATGTCACCCTAGCACAACGCAATGCCATCTATGCTCACAAGACCAACTGCAACATTGTCAAACCAGCAGACAAAGGAGGAGCCATCGACATAAAAAATAAAACGGACTACTGTAAAGAAGCACACCAACAACTGAACAACCAGGAACACTACAGACTACTACCGACCGATCCAACCAAAGAACACACCTGTCAACTGAATAGACTGATCATGACCTTTCATCCAGACCTTCAGAGGACCCTACGCACTCTCGTCCTGCATACTTATTGCATAGGAGACTTCTACAGCCTTCCGAAGATACACAAAGCCAACACACCTGGACGTCCCATCGTATCAGGCAATGGGACTCTGCTTGAGAGCCTCTCTGGCTATGTCGAGGACATCTTGAAACCCATTGTACAGGGAACCCCCAGTTTCTATCACAACACTACAGATTTCTTGCAGAAACTCAGCACCTACACACCAGTCGAACCAGGAACATTTCTCATCACAATGGATGTTTCGGCACTCTACACCAACATCCCCACACGATGGCATCGCCACAACAACCTCTACTCAATACCACCAACTGCCAATTTCCAGACACCATCCTACAACTCATCCGTTTCAACCTCAACTACAATGTCTTCACCTCGACAACCAGTTTTTCATCCAGACACATGGAAGAGCCATGGGGACCAAATCTGCACCCCAATATGCCAACATTTTCATGCACAGCTTTGAGCAAGAGTTCTTTGTTGTGCAAGATCTCTGACCAATTCTATACACCAGATACATTGACAACATTTTCTTCCTTTGGATTATGGCAAGGAATCACTGAAACATGACACAATGATATCAACAAGTTTCATCCCACCATCAGACTTACCATGGACTACTCTTCAGAATCAGTCTCAATCTTGGACACACGCATCTCCATCAAGGATGTACACCTCAGAACCTCACTCTACAGCAAGCCACAGATAACCTCATGATGCTGCACTTCTCTAGCTTCCACGCTAAGCATATTAAAGAAGCCATCCCCTACGAACAGGCCCTGCTCATACACTGGACCAGCTCAGATGAGGAGCAATGTGACAGACAACTAAAACTTTTGAAGGACACCCTCTTAAGAACAGGATACGATGCTCAACTCATCGATTGCTAGTTCCAACGTGCCACAGTGAAAAACTGCAACGACCTCAGAAGACAGACACAGGATATGACCGATAGAGTACCCTTCATCGTCCAGTACTTCCCCGGAGCAGAGAGACTACTCCACGTTCTTCACAGCCTTCAACATGTCATCAATGATGATGAGCATCACACCAAGATTTTCCCTATGCCTCCACTTCTCACCTTCAAACAACTGCCAAAACTTAAACAGACCATCGTTCGCAGCAAACTACTCAGCCTTCAGAACAACATTGACCAAAACACCACATAACCCTGTCATGGCAATCTCTGCAAGACATGTCAGATCATCGACATGGATACTACCATCACACGTTGGAACACCACCCACCACATACACGGTAGATACTCATGTGACTAGGCCAATGTTGTCTATTTCATATGAGGCATGGTACATTGGCGAGACCATGCAGACGTTATGGCAACGGATGAATGGACACTGTGCAAAAATCACCAGATACGAATGTTCCCTTGCAGTTGGGGAACACGTCAGCGATCAAGGACATTCAGCTTCTGATCTTCGGGTAAGTATCCTCCAAGATAGCCTTTGAGATTTACAACAACGCAGAATCGCCGAGCAGAAACTGATAGCCAAGTTCTGTATCCATGAAGACGGTCTCAACTGTGATCTTGGGCTCATGTCACGCTACATGTGACCCCACCACACTGCTCTGTATCTGTAAAATCTTCCTTACTATCCTGTTTTGACACTATCACCTTGATAAATTGTTATGATCTCTCTACCTTAATTATTTTGTACAGTTTTGAATTACTTATTACATTAGTTAGACCTTCGGCATGTGATTCTTATACCTATCATGCTATTCCAGCCATTTGGTTTGTCTCCAGCACCACCTTATTTTTAATTTTTTATAATTTACTCTCTACTTCATTTAATCAGATTATAGATGATCCCTTCACTTGTTATTCAGCTGTTGATACTTTACTCATGCCGTTTGACACTTTTGATCACCTGCAGAGACTTATTATTCGACACTCCACTCACACCATTTGTATGATCTTTTGATCTCTCTGTCCTTGATCTCTCTGCCTATAAACTCTGTGTCTGTGTACTTCTCTCTCACTACACCTAACAAAGGGGCTATGCTCTGAAAGCTTGTGATTTCAAATAAACCTGTTGGACTATAGCCTGGTGTCATGTGACTTCTGACTCTTTCCACCCCAGTCCAACATTGGTACCGCCACATCATAAAAACAATTGCTAAAATATAGTTCAGCGTGTATTCCAGAGTATTTCTCCATTGTCGTTTCAAGCTGGCTAACTTGAAGGTGAATCTTTCATCTCCCATTATGTGCAATTATCATACACATGTGAAATAATCCAGAAATGTGAAATTTTTGAGGCTGACTTAGTTGTCTGGTTTTAATGTCTTTAGATAAAATTAATAATTTCATTGCAGACAGCTTTGTTTATTCCACATGGATCTCCCGAAGCTTGCTTTAATCTTTGGCCAGGTGACCACTACAGCTATTTATGGTCCATTTTACCCCCTTGCTTAAAAAAAAATTAGTCCCTGGCATGTCTCAGGTATAGATAGCAATCAGATGATGGAAGTTAAAATTCAATAGTCCGTAGTTATCACCATCAGAACATGTTCTTAATCACTTGCTAGACCTGTAACATTTTTTTAGATTCAAGCACTAGGACATCCAGGTCCCACTGAGTCCTGCAATATCCCTCCATTCAAATAGTATACTGCTTTTCTATTCTCCCTGCCAAAGTGGATAAGTTTCATATTATACTCTATCTGCCAATTTTTTACCCAATCACTTATCATAACTCACTGTGCTGGCTCTTTCTCATGACAACTTCATTTCCTGCCTATCTTGTGTCATCAGCAAATTGGCTGAGTGGCAAGAAGAGGAGGAAGGTGGTTGGGACGTGTTTTACTTACTGAAAGCCTGCCTACAGTGGGGATCCACAGTGCCCCTTGCTGTTTGCAATATACATACATATAAATGATTTAGACTTAAATGTAGGAGGGTTGATCGATAAGTTTGCAGATGATATAAAAATTGGTGGGGTGGTAAATAGTGAGGAGGATAGCCTTAGATTACAGGAGGGTAAAGGTGACTGGTGATGCCATTGGACAGGGCAAACAAGACAAAGGAATACATGATAAAAGGTAGGACCCTGGGAAGCACTGAGGAACAGAGGGACCTTGGCGTGCATGTCCACCAGTCGCTTAAGATATCAGGACCAGTGGATAAATTGGTCAAGATGGCATATGGGATCCTTGTCTTTATTAGCGAAGGCACAGAGTTTAAGAGTAGGCAGGTTGTGCTGGAAGTTTATTAAGCATTGGTTAGGCCAGAGTTAGAGAATTGCGTGCAGTTGTGGAATCCATATTTTTGATGCGATCTGATTGTACTGGAGAGGGTGCAGATAAGGATGTTGCCTTGGTTGGAGAGTTTTAGTTATGAAGAGAGATTGGACAGACTGGAGTTGTTTTCCTTGGAGCAGAGGAGACTCGGGGAAGGGACATGATTGTATAAAATTTTGAGGAGCACAGACAGGGTAGACAGAAGACACCTTTTCCCCTTGGTGGAGGGATCAATGACCAGGTGGCATAGATTTAAAGGTAAGGGGCAGAAGATTTAGAGGAGATGTGAGGAAAGCTTTTTCACCAGAGGATGGTGGCAATCTGGACTTCACTGCCTGTAGGGATGGTAGAGGCAGAAACCCACAGAACATTTAACAAGTACTTAGACATACACTTGAGACGCCAAGGCTATGGGCTAAGTGTTAGCAAATGGGACGAGAATGGTTAGGTGCTTGTTTATGACTTGCCTGGAGGGTCTTTTTCAATGCTGTAGATGCCTATGACATGAAGCAAAGATGGATCAATGGGATTGAAGGATCTACGGATAGGTGGGTAGGATTGGGCGATATGGGAAGAGTGGATAGATGGGATTGAGGAGGATAGGAAGAAGTTGGAGAGAAGGCAGTGCACAGGGTGTGGGGATCTTTATAGAGCAAACAGCGCAACAGGTGCAGGATAGTTTTATTGGTGCTCATTTTATAAAGTTAAGAAGCTGAGAACCACCAGCTGGTGCCAGAAGTCTGAGAGAGAGGCATTGGCTTTGTTTGCCATTAAATTGGTTCCAGAATACCAGGGTAGAGTAAGGGCTGCTTTCTAATAGTTCACACATGTGCAGTGATAGGTTTTATTTTTAACTGGTGGGAAAAGGGGCTGTCAAGAGCGATTGAGTTGGGAATTCAGATCTAACAACGTTTTATCTCTATTTATTATAATGTCTTCTAACCAAGCTCTAAGATCCTGAAATAATTATCATTACTTGAGTTAAACCAAATGAGAGATTGGAAACAGTAACACACACATTTAAGCTCTTGTAATAAGGCATCAGATTATCTCCTCAAACCCATTCATTCTGAACCACATGCTAACTCTCTCACTGTTTGTTTCAGGTTTATGTTTAGAGAGTGTGATAGCAAGCAAAATCATGTTTATTGTGTTATTGGATATTCTTCAATCCATATGTTTCAGAGAAACATTAGCTTGTTTATTTTAAATGGAGTAGGTCTCCATTAAATTTTCAGGCAGGAATGTCTTATAAACAAGTTGTACATTCTCCTGCTAATTTTGAAAAATCCTTTGTTTCTGGTTTTTAACTACTTGCTTCGTAATCTTAAGATTTATCTGTAGTTTTTTTTCTATTTAATAACATACATCTGTTTCCTCCCTGCTCAAGTATGGAACAACAAGTTATATTCCTATAACTCTTGAATGCAGGAAATAGCCTAGGTAGGTTCATTGGAGTATGATAAAGCAAATTTGATACCAAACCACTAAAAGATATTAGGCAGAGTTAAGAGGAAGCCTTTTAAGGGTGTTTTAAATGAGGACAGAAAGGAAAACAGACCGAAAGCTTTAAGGAGGAAATTTCAGAGTTTAGGGTCTGGGCTGAAGGCATGATGACCAAATGTGGAGCAAATAAATCAAGAGGTCAGGTTTAGAAGAACGAAGATATTGCAGAGAGTTTTGGGACTTGAGGAAATTACAGAGATGGGGAAGGGCGAGACCTCGATGGATTTTGAAAACCAGATGAGAATTTTTAAAACTTGGTTAACAAGGAGCCAATGTAGATCAATGAACGTGGGGGTAATGGATGGACAGGTCTTAGCAGAGGTTTGAATAAACATGTTTTCTGGAGCACAGGATGTGGGAGACAAACCAGGCAGTGGAACAGTCAGGTCTACAGGTAACAATAGTACGGATGGGGTGTGGCAGCAGATAAACTGAGAAATGGGTAGAATAGGGCATGGTTACAATGGTGGAATTAGGCCATCTTAGTGATGGCACAGGTAATACAGCATTCAGGACCTGTAGGAGGTTGTTGCACAGCTTGGAACGGACGACATAGGAAGTGAAAAGGAAGAGATTCTGAGGAGTGAAAGAGGAAGTTCGGCAGGAATTTAAAAAGTAGGTCCTCAAGGGTAGTAATATCTGGATTACTTCTGGTGCCACGAGCTAGTGAGGGTAGGAATAAGAGGATGGATCAGATGAATGCGTGGCTGACGAGCTGGTGCAAGGGAGAAAGATTCACATTTTTGGATCATTGGAATCTCTCCTGGGGTAGAAGTGACCTGTATAAGAAGGACGGACTGCACCTGAATTGGAAGGGGACTAATATACTGGCAGGGAGATTTGTTAGAGCTGCTCAGGAGGATTTAAACTAGTGAGGGGCTGAGGGAGGTGGGACCCAGGGAGTTAGTGAGGAAAATGATCAGTCTGAGACTGGTACAGTTGGGAAAAGGAGTAAGTCAAACAGTCAGGACTGGCAGGAACAAAGCAGAGAACAAGGTAGGACTGATAAATTAAACTGCAGTTATTCCAATGCATTAGACCTTACAGGTAAGGCAGATGAACACAACGCATGGTTAAGAACATGGAACTGGGAAAAGATAGCATTTACGGAGACATAGCTCAGGGGTGGACAAGACTGGCAGCTTAATGTTCCAGGGTATAGATACTACAGGAAGGATAGAGAGGGGGCGCAAGAGAGGAGGAGAAGTGCCAGTGATAGTAGGAACTGCAGATGCTGGAAAATCCAAGACAACAAGGTGCAGGGCTGGATGAACACAGCAGGCCAAGCAGCATCACAGGAGCAGAAAGGCTGACGTTTCGGGCCTCGACCCTTCATCAGAAATGGGGGAGGGGAATGGGGTTCTGAAATAAATAGGGAGAGAGGGGGAGGCGGATAGAAGATGGATAGAGGAGAAGATAGGTGGAGAGGAAACAGACAGGTCAAAGAGGCGGGGATGGAGCCAGTAAAGGTGAGTGTAGGTGGTGAGGTAGGGAGGAGATTGGTCAGTCCAGGGAGGACGGACAGGTCAAGGGGGCGGGATGAGGTTAGTAGGTAGGAGACGGGGGTGCGGCTTGAGGTGGGAGGAGGGGATAGGTGGGAGGAAGAACAGGTTAGGGAGGCGGGGACGAGCTGGGCTGGTTTTGGGATGCGGTAGGGGGAGGGGAGATTTTGAAGCTTGTGAAATCCACATTGATACCATTGGGCTGCAGGGTTCCCAAGCGGAATATGAGTTGCTGTTCCTGCAACCTTCGGGTGGCATCGTTGTGGCACTGCAGGAGGCCCAGGAAGGACATGTCGTCTGAGGAATGGGAGGGGGAGTTGAAATGGTTCACGACTGGGAGGTGCAGTTGTTTATTGCGAACTGAGCGTAGGTGTTCTGCAAAGCAGTCCCCAAGCCTCCGCTTGGTTTCCCCGATGTAGAGGAGGCCACAACGGGTACAGCGGATGCAGTATACCACATTAGCAGATTTGCAGGTGAACATCTGCTTGATGTGGAAAGTCTTCTTGGGGCCTGGGATGGGGGTGAGGGAGGAGGTGTGGGGGTAGGTGTAGCACTTCCTGCGGTTGCAGGGAAAAGTGCCGGGTGTGGTGGGGCTGGAGGGGAGTGTGGAGCGGACAAGGGAGTCACGGAGAGAGTGGTCCCTCCGGAAAGCAGATAAGGGTGGGGAGGGAAAAATGTCTTTGGTGGTGGGGTCGGATTGCAGATGGCGGAAGCGTCGGAGGATGATGCGTTGGATCCGGAGGTTGGTGGTGTGGTACGTGAGGACGAGGGGGATTCTTTTTTGGTTGTTATTGCGGGGGTGGGGTGTGAGGGATGAGTTGCAGGAAATGCGGGAGATACAGTCGAGGGCGTTCTCGACCACGGAGCAGGGGAAGTTGCGGTCCTTGAAAAACGAGGACATCTGAGATGTACGGGAGTGGAATGCCTCATCCTGGGAGCAGATGTGGCGGAGGCGAAGAAATTAGGAATAGGGGATGGCATTTTTGCAGGAAGGTGGGTGGGAGGAGGTGTATTCTAGGTAGCTGTGGGAGTCGGTGGGCTTGAAATGGATATCGGTTTCTCGGTGGTTGCCCAAGGTGGAGACAGAGAGGTCCAGGAAGGTGAGAGAGGTGTTAGAGATGGTCCAGGTGAACTTATAGTTGGGGTGGAAGGTGTTGGTGAAGTGGATGAACTGTTCGAGCTCCTCGTGGGAGCACAAGGCAGCGCCGATACAGTCATCAATGTAACGGAGGAAGAGGTGGGGTTTACGGCCAGTGTAGGTACGGAAGAGGGATTGTTCCACGTAACCTACAGTGGCATATTTGATTAGGGATAACATTACGGCTGTACTTAGGGAGGATGTTCCTGGGAATACGTCCAGGGAAGTTACTTGGTTGGAACTGAGAAATACGAAAGGGATGATCACCTTGTTAGGATTGTACTATAGACCCCCCCAGTCGTCAGCAGGAAATTGAGAAGCAATTTTGTAAAGTTTTGTAAGGGTGGCATGGTGGCTCAGTGGTTAAAACTGCTGCCTCACAACACCAGACCTGAGTTTGATGCCACCCTCAGGTGACTGTCAGTGTGGAGTTTGTATATTCTCCCCGTGTCTGCGTGGGTAGCTGCCGGGTGCTCTGGTTTCCTCCCACAGTCCAAACATGTGCAGGTTAGGTGGATTGGCCAAGGTAAATTGCCCGTACTGTCCAGGGGAGTGTAAGTTAGGTGGATTAGCTATGGGAAATGTAGAGTTACAGTGAAAATGTAGAGGGGATGGGTCTGGGTCTCTTCAGAGGGGTGGTGTGGATTTGTTGGGCCAAATGGCCTGTTTCCACATTGTAAGAATTCTAGGATGTTAAGATCTCAGTTATCTGAAAGAATAATAGGGTGGATATGTTGGGGGATTTTAACTTTCCAAACATAGACTGGGACTGCCATTGTGGAAAGAGCTTGGATGGAGAGGAATTTGTTCATTGTGTACAAGAAAATTTTCTGATTCAGTATGTGGATGTACCTACTATAGAAGGTGCAAAACTTGACCCACTCTTGGGAAATAAGGCAGGGCAGGTAACTGAGGTGTCAGTGGGGGAGCACTTTGGGGCCAGTGACCATAATTGTATTAGTTTTAAAATAGTGATGGAAAAGGATAGACCGGATCTGAAAGTTAAAGTTCTATATCAGAAGAAGGCCAATTTTGACGGTATGAGGCAAGAACTTTCAAAAGTTGATTGGGGGCGGATGTTTGCAGATAATGGGATGGCTGGAAAATGGGAAGCCTTCAAAAATAAGTTAACGAGAGTCCAGAAACAGTGTGTTCCTGTAAGGGTGAAGGGCAAGGCTGGTAGGTGTGGGGAATGCTAGGTGACTAAAGAAATTGAGGTTTTGGACAAGAATAAGAAGGAAGCATATGTCAGGTATAAACAGCAGAGATCAAGTGAATCCCGAGAAGAAAATAAAAGTATACTTAGGAGGGAAGTCAAGAGGGCAGAAAGGGGACATAAGATAGCTTTGGCAAATAGGGTTAAGCAGAATCCAAAGAGATTCCACAAATATATTAAGGACAAAAGGGTAATTAGGAGAGAATAGGGTCCCTTAAAGATCAGCAAGCCCACCTATTTGTGGAACTGTAGGAGATGGGGGAGATACTAAACAAGTATTTTGCATCAGTGTTTGCTGTGGAGAAGGATATGGAAGATAGAGAAAATGGAGAAATAAATAGCAACATCTTGAAAAATGTCCAAAACACAGAGGAGGAGGAGCTTGACGTCTTAAAATGCATAAGAGTGGATAAATCTCCGGGACCTGATCAGGTGTACCCTAGAACTCTGTGTGAAGCTAGGGAACTGATAGCTGGGTCCCTTAGATATTTGTATCATCAATAGCCACAGGTGAGGTATCAGAAGACTGAATGTTGACTGAATGGTGACCTTATAGAAATTTACAAAATCATGAGGGGCATGGTTAGGGAAAATAGACAAGGTCTTTTCCCTGATAGTAGGAACTGCAGATGCTGGAGAATCTGAGACAACAAGGTGTAGAGCTGGATGAACACAGCAGGCCAAGCAGCACCAGAGGAGCAAGAAGGCCGACGTTTCGGGCCTAGACCCACTCGAAACGTCGGCCTTCCTGCTCCTCTAGTGCTGCTTGCCTGCTGTGTTCATCCAGCTCTACACCTTGTTGTCTCAAGGTCTTTTCTCTGGGGTGAGGGAGTCCAAAACTAAACAGCATAGGTTTAAGATGAGAGGGGAAAGATTCAAAAGGGACCTAAGGGACAACATTTTCATGCAGAGGGTGGTACATGCTGGGAATGAGCAGCCAGAGGAAGTGTTGGAGGCAGGTACAATTACAACATTTAAAAGACATCTGGATGGTACGTGAATAGGAAGAGTTTAGAGCGATATTGGCCTATTGCTGGCAAATGGGACAAGATTTATATAGGATATCTGGTTGGCATGGACAAGGGTCTGTTCCCGTCCTGTATGTCTGTCTGATTCTATAACCGTCCACTTGTTGTGATACGATCTTCCAGTGGACTTTCAACTCTCAAACTTTAATGAGAGAGGCTTCAGGCAAACCAAGACAAAGGCTATGGCTTTTGAGGAATGTTATCTCCGACCGTGTTCAATTTTAATATCTTTTCCTGCCACAATCTGGGTCATGTGAATTCATTCTGAACATCTTTCTTGCAAAAGCTCTAGTCTGTGATGTGACTACCTCCCTATATGTGCTACGCATGTTGTCCTCTGCCGCATGGATGTACAGCAGTGACCCGAGATACTGCTAGAATTCCAAAAGCAGAACCTCAAGCATGTGCAGCTGAAGACACTTCCTGGGATCGTCTGGGAAGCATGGTATGTCCCTGACTTCACACATACTGCAGGATCTCCAATCTGCCTGCCTCATCTGATCTGCCATCCCATAACTCTGAAAACCTCTGTTATCCTTAGAATCAGTACGAGCCTCTGAAAACATAAAAAGCTATTGTTCAAGGAAAGAAGGGTAAAACACTCGGGACTTCAACTAAATAACCAACTTTCACTTTAAAAATGAGAAAAACTGACCAATCAGCTGCTTTCCCGGCTTCATGATGTTGGTTTAAGTACACATAAGCCTCTTGATCTCCACCTTATTTCCTTTCTCGGTCATCCCTTTCTCTGAAGACTTTATTGCTTGCGGTAAACCTTAATTCAAACACGTCTTCCCCTCTTCCCCGCACCCCCCACCCACCGCATCCCCCCATCCCCCCACCCCTCCACTCCCCCCCACCCCAGTCTGCCCTGAATTCCAACTTGTACCCAAATTCCCATATACTAACTTCTGTCTCTGTCTCGCTCAGGTGAAATCTCCCTCATGCTAACCTTGCAGCTTCTTCTGACCAAGTAAATACATGTGTCCATGCCCAGTCAATTATATTATAAATTAATATCTTGAATAACATATTTCCATTACAATGCATATCACTAGTTTTAATATTTCTACTACTACTTATTGGTGAAGTGGGGATAACAGGCAGGAGATAAGGTCCAGGATGTTTAGTTATAATTCAATCCCTATTTTAAAGTCATAAATTCACTTTTTGGTATACAATTGATTTTATATTATTTACATTAAAAACTAGTAGCAACTAATGAAGTAGACAAGAACTTGTACACTTAATTGTAGGGAGCTGGGGAGTATTACTGAACAAAGGGACCTTGGGGTGTAGGTTCACAATTCCTTGAAGTTAGAGTCACAGGTAGACAAGGTAAGCGAAGAAGGTTTTTTTGTACACTTGCCTTTGTTGGTCAGTGCATTGAGTGTAGGAGTTGGTATGTCACATTGTAGCTGTACAGGACATTGGTTAGGCCACTTTTGGAATACTGCATTCAATTCCGATCTTCCTATTACAGGAAAGATGTTATTAAACTTGAAAGGATGCAGAAAAGATTTACAAGGATGTTGCCAGGTTTGGAGAGTTGAGCTATAGGGAGAGGCTGAATAGGCTGGGGCTTTTTTCCCTGGAGCATTGAAGGCTGAGGGGTAATCTTATAGAGGTTTATAAAACCATGAGCGGCGTGGATAGGGTAAATAGACAAGGTCTTTTCCCTGGGGTGGGAGAGTCCAAAACTAGACAGCATAGGTTTAAGGTGAGAGGGGAAGGATTTAAAACGGACCTAAGGGGCAAATTTTTCACACAGAGGGTGGTACGTGTATGGAATGAGCTGCCAGAGGAATTGGTGGAGGCTGGTACAATTAGAACATTTAAAAGGCATCTGGATAGGTACCCGAATAGGAAGGGTTAAGAGGGAGAGAGATAACAAGGTGTAGAGCTGGATGAACACAGCAGGCCAAGCAGCATCAGAGGAGCAGGAAAGCTGACCTTTCCGGCCTAGACCCTTCTTCAGAAATGGGGGAGGGGAAGGGGGTTCTGAAATAAATAGGGAGAGAGGGGGAGGCGGTTAGAAGATGGATAGAGGACAAGATAGGAGACAGACAGGTCAAAGAGGCAGGGATGGAGCCAGTAAAGGTGAGTGTAGGTGGGGAGGTAGGGAGGAGATAGGTCAGTCCAGGGAGGACGGACAGGTCAAGGGGGCAGGATGAGGTTAGTAGGTAGGAGATGGGGGTGGGGCTTGAGGTGGGAGGAGGGGATAGGTGAGAGGAAGGACAGGTTAGGGAGGCAGGGATGAGCTGGGCTGGTTTTGGGATGCGGTAGGGGGAAGGGGAGATTTTGAAGCTTGTGAAATCCACATTGATACCATTGGGCTGCAGGGTTCCCAAGCGGAATATGAGGTGCTGTTCCTGCAACCTTCGGGTAGCATTGTTGTGGCACTGCAGGAGGCCCAGGATGGACATGTCGTCTGCAGAATGGGAGGGGGAGTTGAAATGGTTTGCGACTGGGAGGTGCAGTTGTTTAGTGCGAAAAGGTTTAAGTGTGAGGGTTAAGAGGGATATGGGCCAAATGCTAGAAAATGGGACTAGATTAATTTAGGATATCTTGTCAGCATGCACGATTTGGACTGAGGGTCTGTTTCCATGCTGTATGCCTTTGTGACTCTTGCGAGTGAACTTTGGAGCCTGAAGATAATCAAGATCAACAATATCACGGTTACAGAGCCACCAGTGGTGGAAGGCCATAATTACAGCATGACAGGTTTACATAGGAAATATTTAGTCTAAATTTAAACCTAAGGAGTTTAAGGGGAAAAACAGCCAGTAAGTACAAGAAGAACTCGGTTTATGCAGGCTGATGTATTTAAATTTAAATCCTTCATTCTTAGGGATATATTATAACAAATAATTAGAATCCTACCCGAATCTGGTTAAATACTGTTTTGTTTTAATGCGGTCTTAAATATAAAGGGATTTTAAAGATTAATACGTTTGGGATTTGTGAATCGTACTCGATAGGTGAAGGCGCTAGACGTCTGGAAATTTTCACAAAAAAACTGTGCAGAAGTTCAACTCTTGTTGGAGATCAGGGAATCTGGAGAATCTGTTCAGATTAAAACGAGGGAGGGGAGGAAGAGAGAGAGAGAAAAATAGTTTTGTTTTCCTGCGGGTTGGTGGAAGTGGCGAAAGGGTTGCAAAGAGGAAACGTATCTCACTTGATGTTAATCGTTGCACACATTTCCTTCAAACAATTTCCTTGTGGTTTCCACCAACGTTACTCTCGGCTGCTCGTCCCCGGAGCTGCTCGGAACTAAAACTCTGCTTGTACCTGACTCACGGGCTCTGAGTTACACACGTGTGTCTGAGAGAGAGAGACAGAGACAGAGAAGAGGAATTTAATATTTTTCATTTCTTTGATCGGAGATTTCAAACACTCCAGGACTGGACATCTAGAAATGAAGAAAGCTTTTACCTTTTCTGTCTGGATTTGGTTTGTAGCCGTGTGTAAATCAGGTAGGAGTGTTTGTTGAAGGTTCAACTGCGGATTTTTTGTTGTATGTTGTTGAGGCAGGCTGACTGTGGATGTGTTTGAAATGAAGTTGCAGCTCCGAGTTGGATTGTAAATTGCCCTCTTTTTGTGTGTGAAACCTTTGTAGATTTGGACTTTGAAAAGTTGTGACTCTCTCCTTCTGGGTAATACCTGAAGACTGATAGGGGAGTATTCACAAACTCAGAATTTACAAAATGCTGCAAGAGTCAGTGTGGAGCCACTTGTGTTTAGTGTTTAGCTGCGCTGTAGCAGGTAGGACGGAGTCTATGTTGTAGCTTGCTCTAGGAGATGTTCCTGTTTCATTGTCGATTTCCCCATTTGCAAAGAAACCTTCTTCGTCCCGAGACGAATTATTTTTTTGCATTGATTTGTTCCGTCATATAAAAGAATCCAGGGGTAACTCGCAGCTGATGACACGGGACAGAATATAACTGGGGATTTGCGCGTAAGAAAACCGACTGATGTGAAAGCGATAGAGATTGAGACTGATTGAGAGCAAGCCTCAGTTCTGAAACACTTTGTATCAACTCCAGTCTGCTCCCTGTCCTGAAAAGTCTGCTAGCAAGGGAATTTGAGCTAAGCGTTCATTTTTCAGTATGTTTTGTCCTCTCGTGTTTGAAGTTCTTTCTATATTTGACTGCAGTTTACTGGTGGGAAAGCTCAGGAACTCCTAGCCCGCAGGAGAGACCGCGGTAAACTATTCCAACAACGTAGTGTTGGAGATGGGCTTTGCTCCCGTCTGCACATAACCCCGGGTCACCAGCAATTACAGGGGTCTTAAACAGTCACCATCTTCTGTGAATTATCTCCATGGACTGTCATTTAAATTGTATGAAAACAATATTTCAATCACCACTCTCGGGTTATATTGAGTTGGAGTGAGTTGAGGATTAACCTTTTGCTTTCCAAGTCGACACGGTGTGATTATAATGAGCTAATGATATTGGGAACTCCATGTGAATTGGACGAGGTTTTCAAGATATTGATGAACCAGAGTTGCTGGGGATTGGAAATTAAACTGGACTGAAATTCCAATTCCACATCCCATCGTGCTTCTCTGATCTCCCCTTCCTTGTCCACCCCCTCCTCCCTAACCACTTCCCTCTACCCAGCCCCCTGCCCTCTCCATCATTGCAACCCGCTCCCAGTAAAGGTTCAGAACATCAGACTCTTATTGAGTGTTCCTCAGAAAGAGTGAGAAGGTTGAGTGGTTTGAAGTTGGGATCTTTCTGTTCCAGCTGAGCTCAGATTATCTGCTTTCTGTATCAGTCTGGAGCTTGCTTTGTTCTGAATTAAAACTGTGGGATTAGTATAGGCACACGGTGAGGACAGATTATTTTACTCTCTTCCCATTACTGTGCTCCAGATATCTGCATCTCTTCCCTTTGATTTTGAGCATACTATATTATTTTATTAATTCCCAGGACGTGGGTGTCATTGGCTGGGCTCAGCATTTATTGCCCTGTCCCTAGTTGCCCTTGAGAAGGTGGTGGTGAGCTGACTTCTCGAACCGCTGCAGTCCATGCGCTGTGGGTTTACCCACAATGTTTTTAGGGAGGGAATTCCAGGATTTTGACCCAGCAACAGTGAAGGAATGGTGATATATTTCCAAGTTAGGATAGTGAGTGGCTTGGAAGGGAACTTGCAAGTGGTGATGTTCCTATGTATCTATATACAAAGATATGAACATATCAAATTTGAGTAGAAGTGGACCATTCAGCCCCTCTGGTCTGCTCTGCTATCCAATAAGATCATGGCTAATTGGTTTACTTTTCAGATTCCATGTTCAAATTTCCCTCCTGGTAACCCTGGACTGTCCTGCCGAACAAAAATCTGACTTAAAAATATTCAATGACCCTGCATCCACCACCTTCTGAGGCAGGGAGGTTCAAAGTGAAGAGTCACTGGACCCGAAACATTAACTCTGCTTTCTTCCCACAATTGCTGCCAGACCTGCTGAGTTTCTCCAGCAATTTCTGTTTTTGTCTTTTGCAGCGATGCACTGGACTGCCCTATTTTTGGGAATAGCGATATTTCTGGACACAGCTCATCCAGTCAATTGTTTAACAGTCCACCACCATTCAAGACTGGATGTGGCAGGACAGCAGATATATGATCTGATCCTTTGGTTGTGGAAACACTTAGTCTTGTCTATCACCTGTGAAGGAAAAATGACAGAGTTAACATTTCGGGTCCAGTGACCCGAAACATTAACTCTGCTTTTCCCTTCAAAGATGCTGCCAGACCTGCTGAGCTTTTCCAGCAGCTTTGTTTTTGTTCCTGATTTACAGCATCCACAGTTCTTTTGGTTTTTATTTAGTCTTGCCTATCAGTTGCTCTTCCGCTATTTAGCGTGCAAGTGCTGCTGTATTGACTCCTCATTTTTAACTATACCTGGTGACGTTCCTGGCATGACCTCTTGCACCTATTCATTGAACCAGGGTTGATCTCCTGCCCTGATGGAAATGGTGGAAGTGGGTAGACAGTTGCAGATTATGGTTGAGTAGAATTCTGCTGCTGCCGATGGCCTGGAGTATCTCATGGATGCCCAGCATGGAGTTGCTAGATCTGTTCTAAATTTATCCCATTTAACACAGCATGTTCCAATGCAATCATCAGAGCTCCCCTGCAATTTCTCAAATGCTATCAAACATTCAAATTAGAATCAAAGGTGGGCCACTCAGGCCATCAGGCCTGCTCCACCATTCAAAAGGATCTTGTTTTGACCTCAGAGATAGTAGGAACTGCAGATGCTGGAGAATCTGAGATAACAAGATGTAGAGTTGGATGAACACAGCAGGCCAAGCAGCATCAGAGGAGCAGGAAAGCTAACGTTTCGGG
>NC_063343.1:62696195-62716395 GCF_021869965.1 Rhincodon typus
ACACCTTGTTATCTCTTGTTTTGACCTCGAATTGATTCACTCACTACCTGCTGCAGATCTACTCTAGCAGCCATGTCCTTTAGATCAAGGCCGGCTTGGTCAGTAGTGGTGCAACCAAACCACATTTGCTGATGGACCACGAAGTCCCGCTCTAAAGTATATTTTGAGTCCTTGTCACCCTCAGTGCTTCTTCCATCAAGTGTGTCATGAGTAATTAGTGAGTAATCCGTGTTGAATACCAAGCATCTCCTCCAACATGGAAGAAAATGATTCATCAGTTGAGAGGGTACGTTGGATGATAACAGGCAAGACATTTCCCTGCCCATGTTCAACCTGATACCATGTGATTTCATAGGATTCAGAGTCAATGCTGAGGACTCCTATAGCAACTCCCTCCTGACTTTATGCCAAGGTGCCCCACTATTTAAGAATACCAATCCGTTTAGACCGTGTCTGTGAATTCAGTACGGTGTATAGGTTGTTTGTTAAGCACCTGCCCTTATCACCAGAGTTGGCTTTCCATTAGAATCTTTCTGGTACATTCATTAAGTGCTGTGTGGTAGTTTGCAGGGTGACAGATATATATATATATAAATCTTTCATCCATATTGAATAAAACAGTAACAATTCAGGCTGGCCAGTTTAACATCAGTGAGAATTACAGCACAGGAGGCTATTCAGCCCAACAAGGATATCCTGACTCATTTGAAGAGTCAGTCATCCCCCTGCTCTTTCCTCAGTATCGTGCAATTTTCTCACTTTCAAATATTAAACCAATTGGTAAATTAATACTCATCACGGTGCAGTCCAAATCCTAACCACTTACATAAATAAATGCTTCTCATTTCATCTCTGGTTCTTTAACCAATTACCATAAATGTGTGCCATCTGATTATTGACCCTTAAGCAATTAGAGATAGCTCCTCCTTATTTATTCTAATTAGACTCTTCACAATTTTTAAAAATCAGACCCTTGTGTTATCCTTCTCTGCTTTAAGGAGAATAACCCCATCTTCTCCAGTCTTAATCCCTCACTCAAGAAACCATTCTAGTAAAGCTCTCCTTGACCATCTCTGAAGCCTTCATGTCTTTGGAAAGTGTGTCCACTTTAATTATATATATAAATAATTATGAATAACTATAAATATAAATAACTATAAATAAATAACTATAAATTAACAATAAATATGTGAAATAATTCATATTCTATTTGTAAGATCATAAGACATAGGAGCAGAAGTAAGCTACATGCCCCGTCAAGTCTGCTCCACTGTTCAATGGCTGATCTGATAATCCTCAACTGTACTGCTTGAGATTTTGGGATTGACCCTTTTTTTTAACATTTTGTACTCCAGTCAAATTTTCCACAAAAATCTCAAATGATTGTATGGGTTTAAATTATTACTCAAACAAAAAAATAGAGCAGGTGGCATTTCTGTGAGCAATGAGTGGATAGTATGAGGAATGATTTTCCAATGATGGCAGTGAGGCATTTTATGTGATGGGAGCTCCTGGATTTTTTGTAGAAGGATGGCCAAGATGGGTCAAATGGGCTCTGTCATCTATACTCGAGTATGATAGGTACAGGTAGTAAAACAGCCAGGTAGTGTAGGTCACTGGAGGAACTCTCAGGCAGCAGCAATGCCTGAGAACAGTACAAGCCTAATTCCACTGCCTAGATCTGTCTCTCCCTTTCTCCTACAACTATCTTCCTCCACTTCAAACATTAATCCAGTTTTATCTTGCAAAAGCAAAGTGCTCACAGGGGGTGGCACAATGGCTAGCACTGCAGCCTCACTGTGCCAGGGACCCAGGTTCAATTCCACCCTCAGGTGATTGTCTGTGTGAGGTTTGCACATTCTTCCCGTGTCTGTGTGGGTTTCCTTCCACAGTCCAAAGATGTGCAGGTTAGGTGGATTGGTCATGCTAAATTGACCATAGTGTTCAGGGATGTGCAGGCTAAGTGGATTAGCTGCAGGAAATGCAAGGTTACAGGGATCGGGTAAGACCATTAGACAAAGGAGCAGAATTTAGGCCATTCAGCCCATTGAGTCTGCTCCGCCATTCAATCATGGCAGATAAGTTTCTCAGCCCCATTCTCCCATTTTCTCCATGTAACCCTTGATCCCCTTAACAATCAAGAACCTATCTATCTCCATCTTAAATGTACTCAATGACCTGGCCTCCACAGCCTTCTGTGGCAGTGAATTCCATAGATTCACCGCTCTCTGGCTGAAGAAGTTTCTCCTTATCTCCATTCTAAAAGGTCTTCCCTTTACTCTAAGGCTGTGCCGTCAGGTCCTAGTCTCCCCTACCAATGGAAGCATCTTCCCAACATCCACTCTGTCCAGGCCATTCAGTATTCTGTAAGTTTCAATTAGATCCTCCCTCATCCTTCTAAACTCCAATGAGTATAGTCCCAGAGTCCTCAAATGTTCCTCATGTCAAGCTTTCCATTCCTGGGACCATTCTTGTGAACCTCCTCCGAACCTGTTCCAGGGCCAGTACATCCTTCCGGAGATATGGGGCCCAAAACTGTACACAATACTCCAAATGTGGCCTGACCACAGCCTTATAAAGCCTCAGTAGTACATCCCTGCTTTTATATTCAAGCCCTCTCAAAATAAATGCCAAAGTTGTATTTGCCTTCCTACTGACTCAACCTGCAAGTTTACCTTGAGAGAATCCTGGACTAAAATTCCCAAATACCTTTGCACTTCAGATTTCTGAATTTTCTCCCCATTTAGAAAATAGTCCATGCTTCTATTCTTCTTACCAAAGTGCATTACCTCACACTTTCCCACATTGTAGTCCATCTGCCACTTCTTTGTCCACTGTCCTAACCTGCCCAAATCCTTCTGCAGCCTCCCTGCATCCTCAATAGTACCTGATCCTCTGCTTATCTTTGTATCATCTGCAAACTTAGTCTGAATGCCCTGAGTCCCTTCATCTAGATCATTAATGTCTCAAGTGAAATGTTGTGGTCCCAACACTGACCTTTGTTGAATACCACTAGTCACAAGCTGCCATCCTGAGAACGACCCTTTTATCCCCATTCTCTGCTTTCTGCCAGACAGCCAAACTTCTATCCATACTAGTGCCTTGCCTCTAACAGCATGTGCCTTTGTCTTACCCTGCAGCCTTGTGTGCAGCACCTTGTCAAAGGCCTTCTAGAAGTCCAGGTATATAACATCCATCAGCTCTCCTTGGTCTAACCTGCTCATTACCTCCTCAAAGAATTCTAACAGATTTGTCAGGCATGACCTCCCTTTGATGAAACCGTGCTAACTTTGCCCTATTTTACCATGCACTTCCAAGTATTCAGAAATCTCATCCTTCACAATGGACTCTAAAATCTTACCCACGACCGAGGTTAGGCTAATCGGCCTGAAATTTTCAGTCTTTTGCCTTACTCCCTTTTTAAACAGGGGTGTCACGTTAGTGATTTTCCAGTCCTCTAGGACCCTCCCTGACTCTAGCGATTCCTGAAAGATCACTACTAACATTTGTACTATCTCTTTGGCTATCTCCTTTAGAACATCTGATCCTGGTGATTTATTCACCTTCAGGCCATTCAGTACTTCTAGTACCTTCTCCTTGGTGATGGCCACCATACTCAGCTCTGCCCCCTGACTCGTTCGAATTTTTGGGGTAGAGGGTGGGCTGTTCTCCAGAGGGTCAGCATGGGTTGAATGGCCTGCTTCGATACTAAAGGGCTTCTCTGATTCTATGTTGCTAGAGAGGGAGTGCATCTTGGCCACCCATCATCTCGATAATGGACAGTGAAATTCTGCAGCCCTGCTTAATGTTCTTAACTTCAGTATTTCAATTCATCTGTGTAATATCTTGAAGTTAAAAGTATGTTGGTTGGATATATTTTGTTTAAGAATAGCATATTCTGATCTGTCTGTATATCCAATTTTGAAATTCTGGTGACTTTTTTGACATTCACTCAATTTCTAATAACTCATCATATTATAAGTTTTCTATTTTTTTTGGTATTGAGATGGTGGTATTTACTGCATGTAAAACAGAGCAGCATCGAGCCCTCCCAAAACTAAATGCAACAAAGTTAAAGTGAAACTTTCTTTACTTGACCTCAAGCCATGTGTTTCAAATCTAACCCATCAGCAAAGAAATGACGGGCTGAATAGCCTCCATTAATGCTGTATCATTCCACAATAAGAACACCCGTCTGCTGCCTCAGCTTGCATTTTTCATTCTTCACACATTATTCATCCATTGACTTTCTGTTTTGTCGATTCCAGTTTTGTAACAATTACGTGTGTGTTCTGTGTTGTATCTGTAGGGTACAATATTAACACAGCCAGGACAATTTCAAGAGGCTGGTCAGATAGGCTGAACAGTGGTAGATGGAGTTTAGCCCTGAAAAATGTGAAGTGAGGCATTTTGTGAGGATTAAGAAGTGAGAATTGACATGTTGAGTGATAGGACCCTAGGTAGAACTGAGGATCAGAAGATTTGTTGTTTATACAACAAATGATCATTGTTATTTGATGGTTTCCAATATAACTCCTGCTGAATTGTTAAATATAACTTGAGAGCTTCACAGAAAACGAAACGTTTGGAAATCAGGATTGGAAACAGCAGCACAAGATCATCCACTGGTTGAGGGTCGTCAGGTTCCTGCTCAGAGTCGGGTTTGTTTGAGTATGGTGTGCAAGCAGGCTTTGTGAATGAGTGAGTGAGTGAGACTCTATGGGAGTGTTGTTATGAAACTTATGCAAGTTGCAATGGCATATTTGTAGGTCATTGTTTTGATTATATGACAAGAATTTGATTGATTTTCAGTGTTCTGGGATGCAGCAGAAAATGCAAAAACTTTCAAAATATGTAGCAATTGATCCTCTCCCTTTTATAACTAAGTGAGCTGTGAAGCCATTGAGAACTACAACTACATTTCCACTTGAATACTATAATGGTTAAAGTGAAATCTACTGCAGCTAAGGCTCTTTTGCTCTTTCTAACTCCTGAGAGTCTGCTATTCTCAACCAGACCATCAAAGATTAAGTTCTACTTCAAGTCTTCAGCTTGTACTGTGATCTGAAGCTGCACTGAGGATGTGCAGTGTTGCCTTTTAAATGGGATTTAAATGGATGCTGGTAATGGAAAGTAGAGACCTGCCCAGTATTCATTCCTTAACCTGGCCATGCATCTCTTTTATCGCTTGGAACACTGAAAAATAGCTGGACCACAGTTTGTATGTTTCTGATTGATACAATTAGCATTTAAGTAAGAAAGACTTGCATTGTGATAGCAGCTTTCACATCCTCGGTATTTCTCAAACAGCCTGCGGACTACATTTTGAGCTGTAGTGAGTGTTGTAGTTTAGACAATGCAAAAGGCAATGAGTACACAGCAAGCCCACACAAACAGCAGCGTGATAACTGAACGAGTAATCTGTTTTGGTGGCTTTGATTTGAATGATAAATATTGACCAGGACACCAGGGGTAACTGTTCTGCAAATAGTACCACGGAACATTCACCAGACAGGACTTCAGTTTAATATCTCATCTGAAAGGTGGCATCTCCGATACTATGGCAGTCCTTCAGTACTGGCACTGGATTACAGTTCATGTTATGGAGTTGTAGGATAGTTGGCCCAGGAAACATCGTTTTGAAGGTTACCCTGTAATTATTCAGCATTTTCAATCACCCCATGTTCAAAATTGAGATGTTAAGCATATATGAATTTGTGAGACAAAGCTATATTGGTCTAGATCTTTTTCATTAATCTATTTGGGGATGTTATTTCTCACCTCTGGAGCAGGTTGGAACTTGAACCTGGGTCTCCTGGCTGACAGGTAGGGTCACTACCACTGCACCACAAGTGTCCCTATTATGTTGATCTAATTTGCCTTCTGGTGTTGTTGTCATGTGATATGACAATAATGGAGTAATTTAGTAATTGTAATGACCAATCTCTATCTATCAGTGGGAGATGGTGCTAATAAACCAGAGACGAAGACTAATGCTCTGGGGCTGATGGAATTTCTATTCAGCAAATTATTCTGGAACGTGATCCTCAGTCGTGATGGCTGCCATTGATTCTTGTCAAAACCTGTCGGCCTCATTGTTGCTGCTTAGGGAGGGAAACCTGCTGTTCTTTCTTGGTCTGGTCTACATGTGACTCCAGACTCACTATAACGTGGTCAACTATTAACTGCCCTTTGAATTGGCTTAACAAGCCACTTAGTTCAAGAGCAGTTAGGGACAGGCAACTAATGTGCAGGCCTTGCTATCAATGCCCATATCCGATGGAAAAAGCCATTAGCCAAGTCAATGACTTTGCATGCTGTCCTTAGTTTTTATAGAGTCAAACGGGGCTTCCATTGTACGCATAAAAAGGTCCTACAGATGAGAAATAGATACTTTCTAACCAACTTGCTCCTCTCATGACAAACCTCTAGAGCAGATGGGGCTTGAACCTGGGCCTCCTACCTCAGAGATAGTGGCACTACCACTGTGCCACAAGAGCCCCCTACAGGTGAGATATATTGTTCTGGTTTTGTAAAAATGTCGGTTTAACTATGCAGATGCACCACACCATATGGTCAGGGGACGGCCCATTGGTGAGACAGCTGTGTGAGCCATTTCTGTCCAGTTGAATCCCAGGCAGATATCGATTGCCCAACCATCTGAGTGCAGCCTCGCAGCGACCTAGGGTGAGTGTTGGAGGGGCCAAGCGAGTGTGGAAAAATGTGGGGGCTGAGGGAGGGAAGACTGACCGAGAGAACCCTGCCTTCCCTGCTGAGTCAGCCTGTGATGGAATTTGGACCTCTTGTAGGAACTGAATCCAATTATCCAGACTATAATAACTTCAGCAGAAATGCAAAACCTTCACAATTTAATTGCGTTCTTCCTTTTAATTTCCCATGCCAGATATAATTGTTGTGCTACAGAATGACTTTAATGTTGAACAAACAGCTGTAGTCTCGAGAGACACCACTCCATGACGTTTGGTTGTTGTATTTACAAACAGTAGCCAGCACTGTCCAGATTTATGATGAATGAGAGTTTCAGACTAAAGAGCCAGGGAATAGATCGAATTGTTCACGCACATTGAGGATGTTGTAGCCCAGAGCCTAGCAACCCAATTCATAAAACCATCATAAAGTCCCAGAGCAACAGAGCTGTTCCTGTGCAGAAGGAGGTCATTTGGCCCGTCATGGCTGCATTGGTTCACCCAATGAACATTGTGACTGAATGGCTTCCTCCTTCCTTTTCCTCCTTTTCCATTTAAATAACCATCTCATGCCCTCTTGAATGCATGACTGAACCTGTCTTCAGCACACTTCCAGACATCACATTCCAGACCTGAACCACTCATTGTGTAAAAACGATTTTCCCCACATTGCATTTGCCAGTTTTGTCTGTCATTTAAACCTGTGCCCTCTCACTTTTGATCCTTTTACGAACAGGAATAGTTTCTCCCTCTCTACTAAGTAAAAACCGAAAGAACTGTGAAACAAAACCAGAAATTGCTGGAAAAGCTCAGCAGGTCTGGCAGCATCTGTGGAGAGAAATCAGAGTTAACGTTTCAGGTCAAGTGACCTTTCCTCAGTTCTGATCACCATTGTGAGCAACTTAGCTCTGAAGAGAGGCTCACTATTGCTAGGGTTGTTTCATTATAGCAGAGAAGGCTACAGAGGTGCACAGTTATGAGAGGCATAGGCTGAATAGATAGAGTGAAACTGTTCTGCTTAGTAAGGAGGTCAATAAGGAGGGTGCACAATTTGAAGGGATAGGGCAGGAGGTTTAGAGGGGATTCTAACAGAAGTGTTTTCACCCAGAGGTTGGTGAGTATCTGGAACTCATGCCTGAAAGGGTAATAGATGCAGAAACCCGCAAGACATTTACAAACTATTAAGATAAACACTTGAAATACCATAACATACAAGGCTTGAAAATGGAATTGGCATAGTTTGCTGCTTGATGACTGGCATGGACATGATAGGCTGAAGGACTTCTGTCTGTAAAAACATCTGGCTTTATCACTGAGATTAGCTTTCAATTCATTCAATGATTTATTGAAGGTCTCCTCAGTGAGTTGAGGCTCCAGCTTTATGGACGTTTCAGGTACCTATATCCCCAGTGTACTAATCGAAGAAGAGGAAGATCTCTCGATGCTCCTCCCTCAGTCATTCGCAACAAAGATAAGCAGATTAGCTGGCTGTTTAATCTCATAGTTTCTGCACTTCACCATGACCCAGCATGGTGGAAAAGAGAGAATTTGCACTTACAAAATGCTTTCACAAGATGTCTCAAAGCATCTTACAGGCAATGGAGTCCCTTTCCAAAGTGTAGGATACACAGTGAAAACGTTACCGGGGAGAATTCTCCATCTGTTCTCTGAAGTAAAGCTCAGAGTGTCTTTTAGGTCCACCTGAGAGAGTGGGTTCAACTTGAAAACGCCACCTCCAACAGTGCAGTGCTCCTTCAGTGCAGCACAAATAGTGTCAGCCTGGACTTTTTCCCCTTGTCTCTGGAATGGGGTTCGAACTAATAAATCTCTGACTGTAAGGTATGAGTAACAACCAGTGAAACACAGCAGACTGAGAACTTTGAGATATTGTTGAACGACCTGAAATGGATATAAATAGACGTCTTTCTTCCTTTTGCATATTGAATGGAGCTGCACATCTGGCGTGTGGCACTGTATTTAGACTTTTCTATCAGCAGGAATGTAAGAATAATGTAAGAATAATAAACCAGAATGTTCTCCTTGGGCGAAACTTAACTTACTTGGGATCTTTGAGAACTTAAGTGACTGTATTTAAATCTCATCCAGTCTTTGCAAAGCAGCTCACAGACCCCAAGCTGTTTCTGTCTAAATTCCAATTGTTTGTGCACATACTCACTGCCTTGACATCTCTTGCCTTAGTGAGATGCAATAGGCTGAAATCTCCTTCATGACTCAAAACTATTTGCGTCATTGCTCCAGTCTGTACTGGACAATGCAATGAGTGAGATGCTTCAGTTGACCTTTGAGCCTCTAGGACAGGGATTGGGTGGGGGAAGGGGAAAGACCAGCTAGAATTTCTGTTACTAATCAACATCCAATCAAAGAAAAAATGTTTGCGTGTTAATGTTGGGTAGGATCAGGATTGTACCTCAATGTGATACCTTCCATAGCAAAATGCTTTCGCAAAAGATGCTGAGGGGGACAACAATTTGTTTTTAAAATGGAGTTGGTATGATCTGGAATGCATTGCCTGAAAAGGAGTGAAAAGCTGGTTGAATGAGAATTTTCAAAAAGGGAATTCAGCAAATACTCTGAAATGAAATATTTGCAGGGCTGTGAGGAGAGTGCATCCAACTCAGTCATTCTTTCAAAGAGGTGTGACAGCCAGATAACAGAGCCATGTGTTCCTATGGTAACTCCTCATTGTCACACCTTGTCCGTCTGAACGCAGTTCTATTATGAGCCCACAAGCAACGCAGAGCAACCTGACATTCCAGAATACCCCACACAATGAAGCCGCAGTAGAACTGATGTTCGAAGTTGAGAGGGTTTTTCTACTTGTGATGTGGGGCTAAGCTCTGAGCAATATTGGGCAAGAACACTGACACGAGATGTACAAAATCAAAAAGATTCTGATTCCCAACATTAGCACCCAACAGCGTGGGTTCAATTCCTACACTGCCTGAGGTTACTATGAAGGACTCTCTTTCTCAGCCTCTCTCCTCACCTGAGGTGTGGTGACCCTCAGATTAAGCCACCACCAGTCATCTCTCTCTCTCTCTCTATAATGGGAGAGCAGCCTGCGGTCTGGTAGGGCTATGGCAACTTTAACTTTAATACCCTGCACATTGAGGCTCAACTTTGCGCCCGAGAAAGACTTGCTCCTTTCATCCATTGAAATGTTATTGCTATTGTAAAGAAGGGAATTTGGTGACCAATTAGATCTCATATGCAGCAATGAGATAAAGACTGGATGGTCTGTTGTTTGAGGGTTAACTATGGATCCAGAAAATTTCCTTTCTCTTCTTTGGAACAGTGAGATCTTTACATGCACCTTGATACATTATTCATTGGATATTAGCGTACCAGGATTGGTGAAACAATGATGTCGGTTCAATACTTGGAAGATAAGAGTTTATACGGCTAAAGGCAAAGTGTCCTACCTCTTACTTCCATCACCGTGACTTTAAACTACTCCTGAAGGCATGTGGCTATTACATTACATCCTGTCAGGATGGATAATGAATGACAATAGTTTGTCCATTGAAGGTGCATGGATCATAACACGGCTTAGAGACTAAGCAATGGTCTAGTAAATGATGCATCTGATAACGCAACACTCCCTCAGACAGCTTTCAGAATAAAATGTGTAACCTAGGTTCTGTCTGTCCTCATAGGTGGATTTAAAAGGTCTCACTACTTTGGAGAGCAGCAAGGGAGTTATTTCTACCAACTTAGTCAATATCTATCTCTCAATCAATATCACTGCTGAAAATTATCTGGTCATTATCACATTGCTGTTTATGGAATCTTGCTATGTGACTGTTAGCTTTCACATTTCCTACTTTACAACAGTGACTGCTATTTCCTTGACTGGGATACCTGGTGATGATGAAAGGTACTATATAAATACATCACAAATTGTTTCACAGCTGTTGTTGCTGCTGTTCTACCAGCAAGCCCACCATAACCATTTTACAAATAACCAGGAACACCAGCGTGGTAAATGACCAGTTTAACTGGGGTGATCCTCAGGTCTGAATATGTCTGAGACTGTTCTGGGAGGCCACTGAGAGATGTGAGAAACAGAGTGTCATAGAAAGATGTCAAAGATATGCCATGGCAAGAGGCCTTTGGCCATTAAGTTACATAACTTCCATACTGCTACACCTCACTTGTGTAGCTCACTGGAAATCAAACCCTGCTACTCCCAGAGTTATCACAGAGGTTAAAGATTTTAGATATTTTGAATCAACCTCTTCAGACATACTTGGGGCAGTTGGGACTTGAATGAAAGAGCAAATGGATAGTTGAGGAAAAAGTGGGACCTATCAGAGATGAAGAAGAGAACTTGTGTGAGGGTGCAGACGATATGGGAAGAATTCTAAATGAATTTTTGCCTCCATGTTTACAATGGAAAGAAATGATGTGGATATAGTAATCCAAGAGGAGCAGTGTGAAATATTGGACAAAATAATCAGAACGAGAGAGGAAGGGTCAGAGGAATTGGAACCTTTAAAAGTGGGCAGGTTGCCTGGGCCAGGTGGGTTGTTCCCTAGGATGCTGAAAGAGGTCAGGGAGGAAGTAACAGACACTCCGAGGATTATTTTCCAATCTTCATTAGGCACAGGTGAGGTGCCAGAGAACTGGAGGAATGTAAATGTAGTTCCTTTATTTAGAAAGGGCAAAAAGGGAATTTTAAACAATTATAACCCATTTAGTCTTACTTCGGTGGTGGGCAAATTGTTAGAATCAATCCTGAGAGATCGGATAAACTGTCACTTAGAAAGGAGGGGGGGTGGTATTTTGAGAAAGTAACAAGGAGGATAGATTAGGGTAATGCAGTGGACGTAAGGCATTTGGTCCCACATGGCAGACTGATCAAAAAAGTAAAAGCCCATGGGATAGAGGGTGATGTGTTGAATTGGATCCAAAGTTGGCTTAGTGATAGGAAACAGGGGGTCATGATTGATGGCTGCCCTTGCGAATGGAAAGCTGTGGTGTATTGTAGGGCTCGGTGTTGGGACCCTTGCTGTTTGTTCTATACATTAATGATTTGGACTTGAACATGGGGGGCAAAATTAGGAAGTTTGGAGACAGCACAAAAATTGGCCATGGAATGGATAGCTGTAAGCTCCAAAATTATACAGATGGGTTGGTGGAATGGGCAGGAAAGTGACAGATGGAGTTTAACTCTGATAAGTGTGAGGTAATGCAGTTAGGGAGCTCAAATAGTAAAAGGAATACACAATAAATGGGAATATACTGAGAGAGGTAGATGAAGTGAGAGATCTTGGTGTACAAATGCACAGGTTCCTATAGGCAGTGGTACAGGTAGATAAGGTTGTGAAGAAAGCAGATGGAATGCTCTCCTTCATTGGCAGAGATACAGAATTCAAAAGTAGACATATAATGACACTGATGAGGCCATAACTGGAGTGTTGTGTGCTGTTCTAGTCACCACATTACAGGAAGGACATAATTGCTGTGGAGAGAGTGCAGAGAAGATTTACCAGAATATTGCCAGGACTGGAGATTTGTAGCTACAAGGCGTGATTGGAGAGGCTGGGATTGTTTTCCTTGGAACTGAGAAGGCTGAGGGGTTAAAATTGTTTCAGAGATAGTGGGAACTGCAGATTCTGGAGAATCTGAGATAACAAGGTGTAGACCTAGATGAACACAGCAGGCCAAGCAGCATCAGAGGAGCAGGAAAGCCGACGTTTCGGGCCTAGACCCTTCTTCAGAAATGGGAGAAGGGAAGGGGGTTCTGAAATAAATAGGGAGAGAGAGGGAGGCGGATAGAAGATGGATAGAGGAGAAGATAGGTGGAGAGGAGACAGACAGGTCAAAGAGGCGGGGATGGAGCCAGTAAAGGTGAGTGTAGGTGGGGAGTTAGGGAGGAGATAAGCCAGTCCAGGGAGGACGGACAGGTCAAGGGAGCGGAATGAGGTTAGTAGGTAGGAGATGGGGGTGGGGCTTGAGGTGGGAGGAGGGGATAGTTGGGAGGAAGGACAGGTTAGGAAGGCGGGGACAAGCTGGGCTGGTTTTGGGATGAGGTAGGGGGAGGGGAGATTTTGAAGCTTGTGAAGTCCACATTGATTGAGGAATACACAGTTGTGAGGGGTAGAGATAGAGTAGACAGGACGAACCAGTTTCCCTTGGCACAGAGTTCAAGAGCCCAAAGCTATTCCTCAAGGATGAGCAATGGAGCTCCCTCTGCTGTCCCGGACCAATACTTATCCCTGAACCAACATCAGCAAAAAAGAATAACCTCGCCATTATCTCAGTATGTTAGTGGGAGCTTGCTGAGCAAAAATTGACCAAAGTGTTTCTCTACATTACAACACTTCAGATGTACTTTGTTGGCTGTAAAGGACATTGAGAGGTCCTCTGGTCATGAGAGACAGTTTAGAAATGAGAGCTTTTCTTTACATTTTCAGATGGGCCACATTTAGATCAGATTTTCCTGAGTAGCATGGGGATCCAGTGGCAGTTCCATCTAGTGAAGGGTTTTGTGAATATGGAGAGGCTTTCCTTCCACCCGAGCTTACACACCTTTTAGATCATGACAGTGCAGGCTCTGTGCCCTGGCGGGAAACACTAGAAGGGAGATAACTGTGTTGTAAATAACATAGTGTCAAGGTCAAACACAGTTCCTTTTGTGTCATGGCATGAAGTGTGGCTCATTCTGGCCTCTCTGGATGTCAGTGTCTCCCCCTGATGCCAGGTCGCGGCTCCAAGTTTTTTCGCAAGGTCAACAGTGCATGGGAAAGGAAGAGCTGGCAGATGCTGCGGATATCCCTTGCTTCCTCACTTCCTAACGCGTTTATGCCGAGTGGCTTTATATAGCTCGGCTGACAGCTAAAAAGAATCACTTCGTCCGATCTGTCAGCAACAGATAAGTGAAGTCAAACTGTTTAATGATGGGTGTTAGTTTTGAAAAAAAAAACAGGCCTCTCTACCCTCCCCCACAACATCACCAGAAAACAACCTTGTAAAGAGACTGTCACCTCAGATGGCTTTGCTTTCTCTTTTGAGGAATGAGAAGGACAACGCAATGATGCTGCACCAAAGGGTGGCCATTCAATCCATTGAGTTTGTGTTGGCATTTCGAAAGAGTTCTTCAGTCGGACCCAGTCTGCTCTGCCACGATGCATCTCCTGTGTCCAACCTGTTCCCCCTTCCTTTGTTATAAACCTCAGTGAAGGTGGCACTGTGAATGGGCATTCTTGCAAGTTAAGGAATAACTCGCCTGTTTCTTGAAGCAGCAAATTTCTAAGGGAAGAGAAAAGGTGCAACTGGAATGTTAAAGTACAAGACCAGGACAAGGAGACATTGAGGAAGATATCAATAAAGTATCTCTTCACAGAGAGAGACACAGGGAATTCACATTGAACAACCGCCATGGATTTTTTTAACCTCCAATTGGAAATTGGAAGCATTGCCCACACTTGGCAGCCATGCCTTCAGCTGCCTGGATACTAAGCTTCAGAATTCCAATCGTGACCCCTGTCTTCTCTCCTTTCACACCCTCTTTAAAACCTAATGCCCTGACCAAGCTTTTGGGCACATGTCCTAATATCTCCCAGTGTGGTTCATTGTCAAAACTTTCTCTGAAAATGCTCTCTTGAAGCGACTTGAAATGTTAAACTAAAGATGGTACATAGACAAAAGTTGCTGTTTTTCTGTGGGGATATTTCGGATCTCTTTGGAATATGAATTAAGGCAGCCCAAATATGCATCCTCATCATTGTTAGAATGATAAAAGTTTGTATCAGTTGTTTTGGGATGAATGCATTTAGTGCTAACTTATGCCTGTTATCCTTGTGCCAATTTAGAAACTGTAGTGTCTAGGATATTAATGCTGCCCTTATGTGCTGTGGCTTAACTTTAGTGGAGTCTTAATTACTGAGTCTTTGATGAATTCTTCTATTTCTGCTTCTCTGAGTCAAACTACGCCCCCGCCGTACGTCAACACAAATACAGAAGGAATCGTCACTTCTTGACTGTATTACATTATTAATTTGTTAGTATAAATTAAAGATTATCCCTGAAAACCAAAAACAAAAGCCCCTAAAAATCAAATGTAGCCCTCAAATAAATCTCAAGAAGGACCTTTGATAAAAAATATTATGACCTCCGAATCAGTCAATACAGAATGAAATCTTTTGGCCCATAATGGCTGTGCTAGAACTTTGAAAGACCTCGTCCCATCCCTTGCATTTCCCTTAATCCTATGAAGTTTCCAGTACTTTATATTCAATAATTCCCTTTGAAAGTTGCTACTGAATTTGCGAGCTACACACTCCATCTCATTAAATAAAAAGAAAATCCCTTGTTTTCTCCTGGAGATCTGTTTTTTGTCAATTATCTTAGATCTGTGTCCTTTGGTTTTGGATCTTCCTGACCAGAAACAACTTCTCCTTATTTTCTCTAGTATTTTCTAACCAACCTGTTCAGCAATGTTGTGATACATATCTGGAGCAGCTAGGTACTTTAACCCAGGCCTTCTGGCACGGAGGTAGGGACACTACCAGTATGCCACAAGCACCCTCCTTATTTACTCTATCAAATCCCTTCATAATTCTGAACACCTCTCTCAAATCTCTTCTCTAAGGAAGACAGTTCCAGTTTCTCCACTCTCTTTTGTCAATGTAAATATACATCAAATAGAATTTTTTTCCTTTGTTTGGCAAAAAGGAACCCATGACTCATTTTGTACTCAAAGGAGGAATGGCAAAATTTGTGATGCTAATTGTAAATGCATCCTGTTTGTATAATAGGTCAAGGGTGAAAGGTCAACTACAGCAAAACACAACTGAGTGGCCTGGTATTGTTGCAGTCCAGTTCTTTCTGAGCGATGTGGTGGATTGAGGCCTGTCAAAGGGTCTTTGTCATTCTATGTGTTTCACAAGAATCCAACAGGATTTTCTTCCATCGATTTTCAAAGATGACAATACTGACACAAAAGTTGGGCATTTTGGCTATATTTAGCACAGGAAGTGTTTCCAACAGGAACTTCCTGTCTACAGTTGCATCCTTGCCCTCCATGGAAAGGAAGCGAGTATATTGAAAGGACGGATCCATATACATTCAGGAGGTTGACATGGAATTTTCCTTACAGCTGCGATTGAGATGCTAACTGTTAATTCTACAATGGGGAAAATTTCTAAATGTGCAGTTGAGCAGCTTTTCTGTAAATGGAATAATGTACTGACCTTCAAGCCATGCCATTCATTTGGATCATGGCTGATCTATGTGTTAACTTGATCTCGTTTCAAACTCTTTGGTACTGTTGCCCAATAAACTGAATATATTCAATCTTGAAAAGTCATCCCTAACATTCATAGCATTTTGGGGAGACAGTTTCAGGTTTCCTATCATTCACATGAAAATATGCTCAATATGCCAATGGTCAAACTTTACGTTTTAACTGCTGGATTCCCTACTGCACCCCCTCTGCCTCCACCAAAGTAGGAGGTAATTTCTCTTTATCAGTCCAATCAAATTCTTTAGCCCTCTTCAAGACCTCAATTGGATGTTACCTCAACCTTCCACATTGAAAGGAATACAAGTCTAGTCTATGCAACTTGTCCCCAACGGCTTAACCCGTGTAAACCCCACTATGATTCTGGTGAAGCTGTATTGCATTCACTCCAAATTAACCAAAAAACAATTTGCTTAGAAAAGCAAAACATTTCACTATAAATAGCAGTCAGCTGTCTTAAAATAATTTAAATCTGGTACACTGTGACTAAGATTTGTGGTGCCTCAATATCTTTCAATTCATTTATAGACTGCCAATGCCACAATTTTAATGCTTTCAACCTTGTTTACACACCCATATCCTTGTCTCTATAACCTCCTCCAGCCCTCTACACTCATCCTCAATTTTCTACTCTTCACTATAGGAAACTGTGTCTTCAGTTGCCTGGGGCCAAACTCTCTGGAATTCCCTCTTAAATCTCCACAACTCTCTTGCTGCTTCTGTCGACGTTTTAAGGCACCCCTTAAACCAGCACTTTGACCAAGGTAACACAGCGCGGAGCTGGAGGGACACAGCAGGTCAGGCAGCATCAGAGGAGCAGGAAAGTTGATGTTTCTGGCCGGGACCCTTCTTCAGAAAACTGTGTTATCTCTGACTCCGGCATCTGCAGTTCTTACTACCTTTGACCAAAGTTTTGGGCCTCTACGCTAATGCCACCTTTTGTAGTTCAGTGTCTAAAGCACCAGAGATCTTGTCTAGAGGGCAAAGTGAAGGGCAGCAGGGAGAGGTTCCATCTAGGCACAATTGGATGGAGCATGTTGATTGCAGACGAACTATGGTACATGTGTGAGGCTGGCACAAGTCAGATGAGAGTGGCACACCATGGCACCAGATCTCCTGGCAAGAGTACCTCCTATGTTAAAGGCGCTACATAAATGCAAGTTGCTCTTGCTTGATGTGTGACTGATGTTACGGCATCCTCAAGGTCTCACACAGAGCACAAGTAATTGTTTGCTGCTCAAGAATCTCAGTCAGATCCCAACCTTTAACTCAAAACCAAAAATGTCCTGTTAACAATGAAACCCATGGTTAGAGGCTTATTTAGTACACTTGTCTGTACTGTACCCGGTCCTCACAAAACCATCCATCTTCATTGTAAATATATGGAAACACAACTTTCTTCTTAATGCAACAGATTGTTCTGTACAGTAAATTGTTTGATTCAGGGCAGAAATAATAGTTAACTGATTTCATTTACTTCTACAGTTTTTGCAGTCCATGTGATGTAGGAGCATGCACAATGCAGTTGGGCAAAACATTCCAGGATTTTTCCAATGACAGTAAAGGAACGGTAATATAGTTCCAAGTCAGTAGGGTGTTTGACTTTGAAGGAATCTTACAGGCTTACTTGTCTATTTGGCAAATATAAATTCCCAAAGCCAAGTGATATCCTCTTCATTTGTTGAATTCCAGGTGATTAGCTCCACACTGAGTCTGTTGAAGGAACTCTCCCTGGTAATGTGCAGCATTGTTTTTGCCTCTCCACAAGGTCACAAAGGGTTTGCACTGAGACCCCAATGAAGGTGATTTGTCATGCAGGGATTCTGACTTGCCCTGAACCGTTTTAGTAAGGGCAAACCTCAGCGTGTTTGTTCAAACTGACAATTAGACAATTAGAATTATCATTAGGATCTTAATAGTTACTTCCCATGCATCCCCTTCCTTGATCTAAAGGATGTCTCCTCGTCGACCTTGTTCATGAAGGTTGTTTCATTTGAGGCACCAAAGTGGAAGATGGGCAGTGGGTGGATTGGAAGCTCATCATGGAGAGGGTCAGTAAGGCGTAGCATGGATAATTTCAGCCAGTGAGTGGGTTTTCTTTCGTCAGCGGATGTGTGGGAGTGTAATGATTGCGAGGACAGGAAGCCATGGGAAAGGTGTTGAGCAGAGAGTTCCAGTTATGGTGCCCATTGTTGCATTTGATTGTATGCCAAGAAGATGTGTGGATGTATGATGACCTTTGTCTAACAGGTGCATAGTACTCTGCCAGAGAAAACGAAAGGGCAAATGCTAAGGTCCAGAGTGTTGTTGCAGCAGTGCTATACGTCGATCTAGAGGGTTTAATTAGCAGATTGTTTTTAGTTTTGACCTTTGCTGCTGTTTCTTCATGTTACCGGAAAGATAAGGTCCTATCGCATACTTTAAAGTATGTTGGCTTCAGATTGTGCTTTAGTCCCTGTTACTTTATATCAGCAACTGATAGTAATACTGCACAAGTCAGGTTTCAATGTACAAACTTGCTTGATGGATTATAAGTTTGGGTGGTCAGTCATTGAACAGATTCATAAGAGGCTGCCAATGTGCTTTTAACAAAAGTACGCCAAAGTGTAACACGCACAAAATTAAAAACAAAAACACAAGTGATTTTACAGGATCCCAGAGCTATTTGTAACAGTCTTATTACAAATATCAAAAACAAAGGTTCAACCCTTTTACTCAAAAACAACCACACAGATACTCAAGTCCCAATCTCCACTTTAAAGTTTCTTGTTCAGTTGGCATAGTTGTAATTTATTTCTGGAACTTTCTTCTTACTGACTTCTAAGCACTTTCAGAGCAAAACAGAGGTTTTGCATACCCTCAGTTTCCAGCAGTTTCTCCTCTGGAGCTTTCCTCTGTGGCACTCAGGACATTTTCCCAGGTCCGGACTGTTTTGGAGACCGCTGTACTACACTGATTACTACTATTAGAGGCTGTTTTTTGCTTTCTGAAATAAAGAAGCGCACTCACAGTCTCACTTTCTGAATGTTTCAGTCTTTCTGTGCTAATAGATTCCTGTTGCCAGGCAACAGCAATTTATCTTTCTTCCACCCTTCTTTGCCAATGCACAAAACTGTACACCTCAAACGACACTCACAGAACAAACCTAAAATGAATCTAAAACTATGTCTCCCGCTTGTAATGCACTGTATACCATCACAAATCAAATTCATCACATCACTGGGCATCCATGTGGATATGCAAATCTTTTTTGGCACTGGCACTGTTGAGGTGGAATATACTGGATATGGTTTTAGAGCAAATGACATCAGATGCTGGAATCCATACTGAAAACAACAAATGCTGAAGATCACAGCGGGTCAGGCTGCATCCATGGAGAGACAGCAAGCTAATGTTTCAAGTCTAAACTCGAAATGTTAGCTTGCTCTCTCTCCATGGATGCTGCCTGACCTGCTGTGAGCTCCAGCATTTACTTTAGGGGGGGTTCACTGTGATGTGTCATGTGTTGCAATAGTCTGCCAGTTTTGTAATGTCTTCAATAAGGATTTGGTCCAGATTGTGGAAGGGTGGGAGATTGGTTGGCACAACAGAATGCCCTCACCATAGATAAAGCTGTGGTTAGTTAGCAGGTCATTGTCTTTATATTGAACAGACTTGGGGCTATCTCTGTTGTTAGATATATAATGGATGTCAAAGAATAAAATATATTGTGTCGTTTGTTAGTTGTGTTGGATCTTTGTAGAGTAAAATTTCTTCCGTTGATTAAAACCATTAAATTTTGCGGCTCTACGCTCCTAGTGTGTGACTGGGATTCTAAATATTGTCCAATTTAACAAAAAAAAATGATTTTTGGGTTCTCCTCCAGACACCTAACAAAATTTAGGGGTCTGATCCAGAATTGTAATTAATTGGCTAAAAACCAATTCTGGTCATTACCATGTCGCAGTGTACATATTGGCTGCCCTTTTCTCATGCTAAAATAGTGACTGCACTGCTCATTTTCTTCATTGACTGTAAAACACTTTGGGACAATTTGAGGGCATGCAAGGTGCTATATAAATGTAAATCTCTTTTTCTTTCAATGACCATCTTTGTATGATTTTGAATGTCTACTGCCCTTTATATGTAGGAGTGTTTCCAAATTTCATTCCTGAAAGGCATCGTCAATTTTAGCCTATGCTCTTGGTCCTAACCAGCACCCCTACCCCTGCTTCCGCTCCCCCCC
>NC_063343.1:62716795-62721502 GCF_021869965.1 Rhincodon typus
TTGACAAACACTTCAAAATGTGATTTTCAGAAGGAAAATTGACTCTAATAACAGCAGGGAGGCGATGGTCTGGTGGTATTATCGCTCGACTATTAATCCAGAGATCCAGGTAACATTCTGGAGATCTGGATTTGAATCCCACTATGGCATATGGTGGAATTTGAGTTCAATAATAAATTTAAAAAATCTGGAATTAAAAGTCTAATGATGACCATGAAACTGTTGCCAATTTTTGGGGAGAAACCTAATGTCCTAGAGGGAAGGAAACTGCCATCCTTACCTAGTCTGGCCTACACGTAACTCCAGACCCACAGCAATGTGGTTGATTCTTAACTGCCCTCTGGGCAATTAGGGATGGGTAAATGACTGGAGATAGGTGGTGACTGTTGGCCTAGCCAGCTATGGCTTCGCTCTGTGAATAGAAAAACCACAGAAGGATCACGAGCAGCATGTAGCAGAGCACACTTTGAACATATTTGTAAGCTCCTGTGCCGACCCAGTGATCTCCCGTGGCTCAGAAATTCTCTGGTCCAGCAAAGGCCTGGTCTTGGGGCTGCCAGGATGGACAAATCTATGCTACTGACATTCCAGGGTCAATATATCCATCCTGAGGTGGAAGCCCAGGACGGAACAAAGTTACTCCAGGTATTGTCTAACCAGGGCTACAGAGAGTTCCTTATTTCCCAAAGCCTGTCCAGCATCTACAAGTCACAAGTCACGAGTGTGATGGAATACTCCTCACTTGCCTGGATGCGTGCAGCTCCAACAATACTCAAGAAGCGTATATAGAACAAGCTACCAGAGGAAGTGTTGGAAGTGGGTACAATTACAACACTTAAAAGGCATCCGGATGGGCACATAAATAGGAAAGGTTTAGAGGGATATGGGCCAAATGCTGGCAAATGGGACTGGGTCAGTTTAGAATATCTTGTCAGCGTGGATGAGTTGGACTTAAGGGTCTGTTTCCGTGCTGTACAACTCTATGACTCTATAATTATGAGTCTATTTAAATATACCCTCTCCGAGGCGTAACAGATTGGAGGAGGGAGCTTGCTGGAGCAACCTGACCAGGGTAGTTGGTGACTAGGTCATCCAGGACAAAGCAGCCCATTTGATTGGCGCCACATCCACAAACATCCATTGCCTTCACCACCGATGCTCAGTAGCAGCAGTGTGTACTGTCTACAGGATGCACTGCAGATAATCATCAAGAATTTTGAGACAGCAAACCCACGACTACTTCCATCTAAACAGACAAGGGCAGCAGATACATGGGACATCATCACTTTCAAGTTCCCCTCCATGGCACTCACCATCTTAACTTGGAAATATGTTCCCAATCCTGCACTGCCACTGGATCAAAATCCTGGAATTCTCTCCCTGATGGCATTGTGGATCAATGCATAGTAGGTGGACTGCAGCAGTTCAAAAAGGCAGCTCATCACCACCTTCACAAGGGCAACTAGGCACGGGCAAGAAATGTTAGCCCATCCAGCAATGCCCACATCCCATAAATGAACGAAGAAAACAGAATGTTAAATGCTTGTCAACCCGTTGTTCTACATTTCTTCAGAATGGTAGGTGATTGAGCAAATCTTCTCGTGGAGTACTGAGGGGGGAACCTAGTCACCAACTACCCTGGTCAGGTTGCTCCAGCAAGCTCCCTCCTCCAATCTGTTACGCCTCGGAGGGGGTATATTTAAATAGACTCATAATTATAGAGTCATAGAGTTGTACAGCACAGAAACAGACCCTTAAGTCCAACTCATCCACGCTGACCAGATATTCTAAACTGACCCAGTCCCATTTGCCAGCATTTGGCCCATATCCCTCTAAACCTTTCCTATTTATGTGCCCATCCGGATGCCTTTTAAGTATTGTAATTGTACCCACTTCCAACACTTCCTCTGGTAGCTTGTTCTATATACGCTCCATCTTCTGCGTGAAAAAGTTGCTCCTCAGGTCCTTTTTCAATCTTTCCCCTCTCACCTTAGACCCATGTCCTCTAGTTTTGGACACCCCTACCCAGGGGAAAAGACCTTGGCTATTCACCTTATGCCTGCCATGATTTTATAAGCCTGTATGAGGTCACCCCTCAGCCTCCAACTCTCCAGAGTAAATAGCCTCACCCAATCCGTCCTCTCCCTTTAGCTCAAACCCTCCAATCCCAGCAACATCCTTGTAAATCTTTTCTGCACCCTTACCAAAATGCAACATCTCACATTTACCTAAATTAAACTCCATCTGCCACTCCCTGCCCCTTTGGCCCATCTGATCAAGGTCCTGTTGTACTCTGAAATAAATTTCTTCACTGTCCACTACACCACCAATTTTAGTGTCATTTGCAAGGTCATTTGCAAACTTACTAACCATACCTCCTACGTTCACATCCGAGTCAATGTTCACGTCTGAACTTGGGGAGGACTAAAGTTTGCATTTCTTGTAGATCACTGGGACATGTTTTCTATCTTAAAAGTTCAAGTTAAACTCAAGAACTCACTCAGCACAGACCTTTGCTTACTCTATACAACCTTTAAGAGATAGTGCTGCCTCAGAAACAGTGTCATGCTCCCTTGATATTGATCCTCAACAGTGCAGCACTCCTTCAGTACCACCTTCTGAATAGTGCAGCACTCTGTTGCTACTGATACCAGTAATATTTGTGACACAGAAATGCCAGGCAATGACCACGTCCAATAAGAGACAATCTAAATACTGCTGTTTGATATTCAATGGTGTTATCATCACTGAATCCTCCACAATCAACATCCTGGGGGCTGCCGTTGACCAGATGCTCAACTGGGCTTGCCACATAAATGCAGTGGCTACAAGAGCAGGTCAGAGGCTAGGAATACTGCAGTGAGTAACTTACCTCCTGACTCCCCAAAGCCTGTCCATCATCTATAAGGTACAAGTCAGGAGTTTAATGGAATATTCCCCACTTGCCTGGATGGGTGCAGCCCCAACAACACTCAAGAAGCCTGACACCATCCAGGACAAAGCAGCCGCTTGATTGGCACTACATCTACAAGCATCCATTCCCTCCACCATCAATGCTCAGTAGCAGCAGTATAAACTATCTGCAAGATGTGCTGCAGAAATTCACAAGAGATCCTTAGCAGCACCTTCCAAACCCATGACCACTTCCATTTAGAAGGACAAGGGCAGCAGATACATGGATACACCACCACCTGTAATTTCCCCTCTAAGACACTCACCATCCTGACTTGGAAATATGTCGCTGTTCCTTCGCTGTCATTGGATCAAAATCCTGGAATTCCCTCCCCAAGGGCATTGTGAGTCAACCTATAGCAAGGCAGCTCATCACCAGCTCCTCTAGGACAGCTAGGGGCAGGCAATAAATGCTGGCCCAGCCAATGATGCCCATGTCCCACAAGTGAATAAAAAACGTTCTCAGACAGTGTAGCACTCATTCAGTACTACCCCTTGGACAGTTCGGCACTCTGTTGATACAGATCCTCAGGAAGTGTGGCACTCCTTCAGCATTGCCTCTTGGAAAGCCACCTTTACCCACTCAAAGACGAGGCATCTCTGGACTGAGGTCACTGTAGCCACATCTCTGCAAGGAGAGGGAATTAAAAACTTTAAACCCATTATTAATTTCAAATTAAAAATAGAAAAGCTGGAAAATCATAGGTTAGGCAACAACTGTGTAACAAGGGAATGTTTCGTGTTGATATCCTTGTGTCTGAATTGATAAAGGTTAGAGAGACATTTGTAATTGGATTGAATTGAATTAGCTTTATTGTCACATATGCAAATGAGTGCAGTGAGGAGTTTATATGTCGCCACTTACAGCACCATCTTGGGTACAAAGGTACCTAGGTACAGCTTCTTCAGTTATAAGATCTTCGAAAATAGAGAAATAAAGTGCCCAGTGTTGCAGAAATAAAAGTTCAGAACAACGGTCATCCAACCCCAGACCATGCTGGCACCTTGCTTCCAGTCTGCACCAGGCCTTGGCTCCAGATCTTGCTGGGTCTCACCTCGAGGATCATGAGGCTAGAAGATCGCTCTGGTATCGCTTCAAGACCAGGGGCCAACCCTGAGGTCGTGTCAGGCCGGGAGACCACCATACTGGGCCGGGAGGCCCCCATACTGGGCTGGGAGGCCGCCTTCTAGGCCAAGATGCCCCCATGCTGGGCCAGGAGACCACCACGCTGGGCTGGGAGACCGCCATGCTGGGCCGGGAGGCCGCCATGCAGGGCCGGGAGACACCATGCTGGGCCGGGAGGCCGCCATGCTGGGCCAAGAGCCGGCCATGCTGGGCCGGGAGGCTGCCATGCTGGGCCGAGAAACCCCCATGCTGGGCCGAGAGACGGCCATGTTGGGCCGGGAGGCCGCCATGCTGGGCCGGGAGACCGCCATGCTGGGCCGGGAGGCCGCCATGCTGGACCGGGAGACCCCCATGCTGGGCCGAGAGGCCGCCATGCTGGGCCGGGAGATGCCATGCTGGGCCGGGAGGCCGCCATGCTGGGCCAAGAGACTGCCATGCTGGACCGGGAGACCGCCATGCTGGGCCGAGAGACTGCAATGTTAGGCCAGGAGATGCCATGCTGGGCCGGGAGACCCCCATGCTAGGCCAAGAGGCCGCCGTGCTGGGCTGGGAGACCGCCATGCTGGGCCGGGAGACCGCCACGCTGGGCCGAGAGACTGCCATGTTAGGCCAGGAGATGCCATGCTGGG
>NC_063343.1:62721512-62737067 GCF_021869965.1 Rhincodon typus
AGAGACTGCCATGTTAGGCCAGGAGATGCCATGCTGGGCCGAGAGACTCCCATGCTAGGCCGAGAGGCCGCCATGTTGGGCTGGGAGACCGCCATGCTGGGCCGGGAGACCGCCATGCTGGGCCGGGAGGCGCCATGCTGGGCCGGGGGACCCCCATGCTGGGCCGGGAGGCTGCCATGCTGGGACAGGAGACCCCCATGCTGGGCCGGGAGACGCCCTGCTGGGCCAAGAGATCGCCACGCTGGGCTGGGAGATGCCATGCTGGGCTGGGAGGCCGCCATGCTGGGCCAAGAGACTGCCATGCTGGGCCGGGAGGCCGCCATGCTGGGCCGGGAGACCCCCATGCTGGGCCGGGAGGCCGCCATGCTGGGCCAGGAGGCCACAATGCTGGGCCGGGAGACGCCATGCTGGGCCGGGAGGCTGCCATGCTGGGCCGGGTCACGCCATGCTGGGCCAGGAGGCCGCCATGCTGGGCTGGGAGATGCCATGCTAGGCCAAGAGACCTCCATGCTGTGCTGGGAGGCTGCCAGACCACTCTGGGTGGCTGCTACACAGAGCCAAGAGAGCACTGTGTGAGACAAGAAGGCCGACAGGGGAAACAGTAGAAAAGATAAGTTAAAGCAGAGCTTTCTAGCCTTAAATTGAATAATTTCAAACCACAATCATTGTTGTTTTCTTCAGGTGGCAAATGGAGATAGTGATTCCGCTTTTCCCATTTACACGTCCTCTTCACCCACCTTTTGATCCTTTCCTTGTTCTTTTCCCACCTTTTCTCACATTGCACCGTCATCCCTTTTGTCGTTTAATCTGTCCTGCCAGTTTTTGGGATTTGAGTGTCGCTCATCCCTAATTGCCCTGGATAAGGTGGTGGTGAGTTTCCTTGTCTTTGATGTCTAGGCACACCTATAGCACTATTAGGAAGGGAGCTCCAGAATTTTGACCCAGCGAAGTAGTGGTGATATAGTTCCACGTCAGTGAGGAACTTGCAGGTTGTGGTGTTCCTATATATCTCTACCCTAATCCTTCTGAATTGTAGAGGTGGCAGGTTTGGAAAGTACTGTCAGAGGTGCCTCAGTGAGTTACTGCATTGTATCCTTCCCTCTTTCTTTTCTTGCCCGATAACTGCTTAAAACCTTCTACATCTCTAATTTTTCCCAGTTCTGACAAAAGGATCATTGACCTGAAACATTAATCCAGTATCTCTCTCCGCAGATGCTCCCAATCCTGTTGAGTATTTCCAGGATTTTCTGTTTTTAAATTCAATCAAACTGTTGTTATTTAATGAGGCCCTTTCTCTTGTGGGTGGAGTCTGGACTAAGCCAAAGAATTCATCCCCCCGACCTTGGGTCATTCCCTGAAAATCCATCTTCTGATGGTTAAGAACATATATCAGCCTGGTCAATATGTTCTGAAGGTACCAATTCTTGAATGACAGCTTATAACCACAAGTCACAGCTAACCTTCTGAGGATGATGAGGAAGGTGAGAGGGCATTGCTGATGATTGTAGATGGTGCCTGGGCAATATCAGATGGTCTTTGGTAGTGAAGTGCAAATTCCCCAAAGACAGAATGTGCTGTGTCAGGAAGGGGAGAGACCGGGATCGTGCGAGGTTGGAAGCAAAGGCCTTATGCTTTCTTAGATTTTCCCTTTCTGGTTTTCAAAATGAGTCATCGCTATAAATAATGGGAGACCCTGGAAAGGGTTTGGTTCCTCTCTGTTTCTGCCCAGTGCCTTAAGTCATATCCCAGGTCTGGGAATTCTCAGCACCGACAGCTAACGTACAAGGTGGCCTTTATTCAGGGCGAAAAATTCTTTTTGCTGCAGTGTTTTATTTCCACATCGGTGCCATGATCTATCAGCATCTTATCACAGGGCTGTGTCCGCTGTGACTACTTGACAGTGTAATGATTGAATATTACAGAGTGGCCTAGCCCCAAGGCACAGATGGTTTTTATATGGATCTTGGCAGAATGTCCTGGCAAACCACCAACATCACTGCAGTTCCACAGGGTATTTCCTGAAAAGAAAAAAAATCGCCAATTGATTTAACTCTTTTCGATAGCATTTCCCTCATTTCTAATTGCAAGTCTAGGTTACAGATCCGTGAATCACTGTCACTAGGCATGAATTACTGAGTCATTTTTAAAGTGAAAGTGAACTAACCTTCGGGGTTCATTGGGTAGAATTGAAAAAAAACTAGAAGCCACTTTTGTGAGAAGTGGCTTGTCTCCATATAGGCAAATAGGATATTGAGACACTGGTGAAAGTGCAAAAGGATGGTACCAGAAACGATTGAACAGGTTCTTTTCTCTAGAAGGCTGAAGGATAACCTAATGGATTCATTGAAAATGATGAGAAGGTTTGATAAGAATTGTTTTCATTCGTTCGTGGGATATGGGCATCATTGGTTGGGCCAGCATTTATTGCCCATTTCTAATTGCCTTTGAGAAGTTGGTGGTGAGCTGCCTCCTTGAACCACTGCAGTCCATTTGGTGACAGTGCACCCACAATTGTGGATAAGGAGTGAGTTTCAAGATTTTGACGCAGCGACAGTGAAGGAATGGCAATAGATTTCTAAGTCAGGATGGTGAGTGGCTCGCAGGGGAACCTGCTCGTGTTCCAATGCATTGAGCTTTTGTCTTCCAAGGCAGTAGAGGCCATGGGCTTGGAAGGTGCTGTCTAAGGAGCCTTGGTGAATTTTTGCAGTGTATCTTGATGACGGTACACACATTGAGTTCTGAATTTTCTAAGTGTGGGTTGGCTGCATACCGACAGTATTCTGCCTATAACAAACAGCAGAAGAGATTTGCTGTTGGATATGACTGCCAGTAGTTAGGACCTTTACCTGGCAGTCCATTGGCCTGAAATGTATATATTTATATATCACATCACTTGTCGGCTTGATGTGGGAGGTGCCGGTGTTGGACTGGGGTCGACAAGGTCAGAAATCACACGACACCAGGTTACGGTTCAAGAGGTTCCTGTTAGCGGAGAACACTACTCATGTTGTTTCTGCATCAGAGTGGTGTGAAATAGCTAGTTTTACCTTTTGCTCAAATGTTTAAGGTGCGTTTGCCTTCTGGGGCAATATAAGATAGGTTGCAGAGCTGGATGAACACAGCAGGCCAAGCAGCATCAGAAGAGCAGGAAGGCTGATGTTTCGGGCCTAGACCCTTCTAGGCCCGAAATGTCAGCCTTCCTGCTCCTCTGATGCTGCTTGGCCTGCAGTGTTCATCCAGTTCTGCACTTTGTTATCTCAGATTCTCCAGCGTCTGCAGTTCCTGCTATCTATGAGATAGGTTGGGTTGTTTTCAGGCACAGATGTAATGACCATGAGCCCCTTCAATCATATACAAGGTTCACAGTGAGCAATGATGTGAGCAAGGTAGCCATTATCTCCCAGCATAGCTTTGGTGAACTCTGTTTTGGCGGCAAGCTAGCTGTTTATTTAACAGTAACGCAAGTGGTATTTTCCACACGGAATGCTGTTGCCAAGCCAAAAAGGTGTCCTGCCTACCGCACAAGTGAGTAACGTGGTATTTAAATTTCAATGGTGATGCCAGATAGGTGGGCATGACGTCCTAATGACTGGTGGATCCTGTCAAACAACCCGTTCCTTTACATACTCACAATAGGCAGAGTATCGATTGCATTTAATCAGGTTGTGCTTGAAATACTCAGAGTACAATGTCTAACCTTAAATGGGATTCTGTGATTAGACAATGCTTGTTGAATAATCTCTAGTGTGCTAAGAATTATACTAAAAACCAATTAAAGATTATCAGTCTGTCTCGTAATATGGCCCACTTAAGGTTGCTATGTTCATACTCAGTCAGCAATCCTCTGCAGGAAAAATGGACATGTCAGGCATTGTCCTTTTTCAATTAAACAAAAGCATAGGGGCTAATATTAGTTTTGTGCCTACTCCGTAGCAATGCCATGAGCAATCAGAGCCAACTTGTGAAACAACCAGCACCCTATTTTTGCGCAGTAGAAGTTGTTGAAATTTGACATTCTTGCATCTGAGGAAGGGTCACCGGACCTGAAACGTTAACTCTGTTTCTTCCTTCACAGATGCTGCTAGACCTGCTGAGCTTTTCCAGCAATTTCTGTTTTGATTCTTGCATCTGCCCTGACGAGTGAAAAATGAAAAACTTTGACAGTATGTCTCTGTTTTTTCTGCAGTACTCAAGTTCTGACCTACCGAGTCGTTATTTGTAAACTTGTCATTGTAGCTACTCAGAAGAATACCCTGGGATACAGTGGTATTGTACTGTGCAATATGCAGTGAGGCATAAAACAAAAGGGCTATAAAATTAGACTGAAATTTACTTTCCCCTCTTGGTAATAAAAATGGAACAATCTGAAATCATTCAAGATGAATCATTTCCAGTGCAAAAGAGAACTTTCTTTCAATTCTTCATCACCTCCAGTTTGTCAGTGTAGCCACTCTTTTGATTTAAGAAGACCCCCATGTATGGCAAGTTAGATAGCAGCAGCTGTTGGTTAATGGATACACCCCTTTCTCTTGTTCAAAAATTCCTAAAGATAACCAATGTCTTCAGAAAGTGAGCTGTAGCATGTTGGGCCAAATGGCCTGTGCCATATGATTCTAGAACTAAATGTTGCACATCCCTATATCTGTGGTCCTCATCAACACTGGGTCTTTGAACCTCTGTTTACATGTGCAGTGAATAGCAGGAAGAAAGTCTTAACCACACACACAGCCTGGAACACAGGAATGGAATTAGCCCATTCAGCCCTTCAAGCATACAGTAGAGTTATGGCTATCACATGACTGGTGGGTGTGAACTGAAAATTTTCACATTATGTGCTGTCGTAGTTACATCAGAGTTGTACTATGTCTTCACTCCCTTGTATGCACATTCGTTGAATTGTTAAACCTTACAGCACAGAAAAGAGGCCATTTGGTCCATCATGTCTGTAGCAACTCAGTTGAGAAACCTAACCCAATTTACTCTCACTGACTCCACCATGCTCTTCCGCTAAAACCCAACAGTTTTCTCCATTTCAAATATTTACTCAACTTTATTTTGAATGTGGCAATTGAATCTTCTTAGGCGATGCATTTTGGATCCCAAAAACTTACCAAGTTAAAACATAAGTTCCCCTTATCTCCCCTGTGGTGCTTTTGTTAATTTGTTCAATGTTGTGTCCTCTGGTTAGTAATCCTCCCACTGTGGGAAACCTTCAGAGAACATCAGGTTTAATGAGTGGGACTTTTTGGGGAAAATTCATTCAGAAAGTGAGCTGTAGCATGTTGGGCTAAATGGCCTGTGCCATATGATTCTAGAACTAAATGTTGCACATCCCTATATCTGTGGTCCTCATCAACACTGGGTCTTTGATGTATTTGGCACAAGCTTTGACCATCGACAATTGATAATTTGGCCATTATTTCCTTGCTGTTTGTTGCCATATTTCGAAATTGTAACAGTTTCTGAAATGTTTATTTGGATGTAAAGCACTTTAAAGTGTCCTGAGGATGTGACAGGTGCTATAAAAATGCTTCCATTCTCAGGAACTCTCTATCTCAACAATTTGGCCCTTTGCCACTAACTGCCCTTTACTTAAAAGCCCCCTGAGGTGTGTACTACAGTAAGGAATGACTGTTCCACTAGCCGGAAGGTGGGAAACCATGGATGTGCTTTTTTGCCCCTACCCACCCGAAAATGTCAGTGGAGCACTCACTGATGTATACGTGGTGCTGGTTGAGTTTTCTGGATGCATGAGTAATGATTGACATCACATCCTTCAGTCGGAAACACAGGCAGAATTCAGTCAGACCTTAATATAAAACAAAGAACTGCAGATGCCGAAAGATCTGAAATTACAAACAGAAATTGCTGGAGAAACTCAGCAGGTCTGGCAGCATCTATAGAGGAAATGTCGCGTCAACGTTTTGAGTCCGTTCTGATGAAGTGTCACTGGACCGAAAACGTTAACTCTGCTTTCTCTCCACAGATGCTGCTCAACCTGCCGAGTTTCCCCAGCAATTTCTGTCTCAGTCAAACCTCACCTTTAAGGTGGCTCAGTGCAGCCTTGGTACAAGCTTGGAATGTGTACTAGAGTGAGGAAAGAGTGTCCCAATGGCAGGAAGGTGGGAAACCAGGGGATGCGGATGGATGGTGATTGCCAAAGGAACAAGAGAGGAGATGAGAATTCTTTTACACAGTGATCCGTGGTGATATGAAATGCAGATTCAGTAAACAGTGATTCAATGATTAAGACGCGCACCATCCAAGTTGGAACTACATCGCTGTTCCTTCAATACCTCTCCGTTAAAACTCTAGAACTCCATTCCTAACAGTATTGTGGGTGTCCCTACATGACCTGGACAGTATCTGTTCAAGATGGTAGGAGTTGAAGGGAGTTAATAAGTAGAGTTATGGTAATAAAAATGGTGGGGTATAACTATTTGGACATCTCTACTAAAAAGCCAGCATTGGGAGAATATCCTGATTCTGTGCTCCATCAATCCAGGATCCTAAGTAATCAAGTGGCAGTTTTAACCATAAATGATTTGGATATAAAAACATAGACAAAGACAATTATAGACCTTATGAAAACATGGGAATGGGAGAAGGCCATTCAGCCCATTGAGCCTGTTTTCATTTTAGACTATTAGACCATTAAATATAGAAGCAGAATGGCTGATATGTTCCTCAACCCCATTCTCCTGCCTTCTCCCATAACAACTGATCTCCTTTCCAATCAGCAACCTATCTATCTCTGTCTTAAAAACACTGAATGACTTGGCCTCCACATCCTTCTGTAGTGATCAGTTCCACAGATTCACCACCCTCTGGCTGAAGAAATTCCTCCTCATCTCAGTTCTAAAGGGCCGTCCCTTCACTCTGAGGGTGTGCTGTCGGGTCCTAGGCTTTCCAACTAGTGGAAATATTTTCCACTCTATCCACGCCTTTCGCTTTTCTGTCAGTTTCAGTCAGATCCCCCCTCATCCTTCTATACTCCGAGTACAGACCCAGAGTCCTCAACCACTCCTCACATGACAAGCCCTTTATCCCTGGTATCATTCTTGTGAACCTCCTCTGGACCCCTTCAACAACATGCACAACTTTACTTAGATATGGGGCCCAAAACTGCTCATAATATTTCAATGCGGCCTCACTGGAGCCTTATACAGCCTCAGCGGTACCATCTCTGCTCATGTTTTCTGGCCCTCTTGAAATGAATGCTAACATTGCATTTGCCTTCCTAACTGCCATGTTAACCTTAAGAGGATCCTGAACTAGAACTCTTAAGTCCGTTTGTGCTTCAGATTCTGAAGCCTTTTCCTGTTTCAAAAATAGTCTACACCTCTATTTATTCAGAAGGCTTATTTATACCCTGTCTGTATCTTTTATGGGCACATCCATTTGTATCTGATAAATAACCAAGTAGGTTAATACTCTACCTGCTGGGCCTTTGGCATAACAATAGTGGGCTACAGATGTCTTCCTGACTAATTATTGATCACAATCATACAATCCCTACAGTGTGGAAACAGGCCCTTCGGCCCATTTAGTCCACACTGACTCTCAGAGCATCCCACCCAGAACCCATTCCCCCTAATCTACACATCCCTGAACACTGCAGGCAATTTAGCATGGCCAATCCACCTAGCCTACACGTCTTTGCACTATGGTAGGAAACCAGAGCACCCAGAGGAAACCCACGCAGACACGAGGAGAATGTGCAAACTCCACACAGAAAGTCGCCTGAGGGTGGAATCAAACCTGGGTCCCTGGCACTGTGAGGCAGCAGTGCTAACCACTGAGCCACCATGCTGTCCTTTGATGAATTCCAATACCAAGAGGGAACTGAAATCAAAACAGAAAATGTTGGAAGTACTCTACAGGCCAGCCAGCATCTGTACAGAGAGAGACAAAGATAATGTCCTTGTTCTACCCATCTCTTATTGCCCTTGAGAAGGTAGTGGTGAATCTCCATCTTGAACCTCTGCAGTCAATATGATGTAGGGACCCCACACAGAGGAGACTGGGGAGGGATGTGATTGTGATGTATAAAATTATAAGGGGCATGGATAGGGTAGATAGGAAACAACATTTCCTCTTGGGGAGGGATCAGTGACTACAGACATAGATTTAAGGCAATGGGCAGGAGGTTTAGAGATGTGAGGAATTTATTTTCACTCAGAGGGTGGCAGGAATCTGGAACTTGCTGCTTGTAAAGGTGGTAGAGACAGAAACCCTCATAATATTTATAAAGTACTTAGATGTGCATTAGCGATGCCAAGGCATACAAAACTATGGCCAAGTGCTGGAAAATGGGAATAAAATAGTTAGATGGTTGTTTTTGACTGGCACAGACTCAATGAGCCAAAGGGCCTTTTTCTGTGCTGTAAGCCTCTTTGGACTGTATGATGTTCGGGAGGGAATTCCTGGATTTTAGCTGAGATATTGAAGAAGCGCCAAGATAAGTTCCAGTTCAGGATAGTGCATGCCTTTGAGGGGAACCTGCAGGTGGTGGGGTTTTCATGTATTTGCACCCAGATGGTTGTGGTCATAGGGTTAGAAGGTGCTGTGAAAGGGGCCTTGGTGAGCTGCAGTACACCTTATCGATACAACATGGTACTGCCACTGTGTGTCAATGATGCAGGAAGTGAATGTTGAATGTGAGGCACAGAGGCCAGTCAAGCGAATGGGAAGTAATAATAGGGCATGTAAGAAAGGTACAGCAATAATCATGGGCAGCTTTAATTTATATGTTGACTGGGAGAATTAGATTTGCAAATTAGCCTGAATTCATAAATGCTTTCAGGATAATTTCCGCGAGCTGTTTCTTCGAAAGCCAAACAGGGTGCAGGATAGAATTTAGCCAGCTAGAAAATTCTGTAATCCATTAATAATCAGGTTGTAGCAAGACACTTAGAGAATTGTAATGTGATCAGGCAGAGTAAACCTGGTTTTGTGAAGGGCAAATTATATTTAACTAATTTATCGGTAGTTTTTGAGGAAACAGCAAGCAAAATCGATAAACAGGAGGCTGTGGATGTAATGAACTAGTCATTAGACAGAGTTATTTGTTTGATAAGGCACCATTATCAAAGGCTACTCCACAAAATAAGGACTCATGGTACAAGGGGTAACATAGTAGCATGGATAAAGGGTTGGCTGGTTAACAGAAGCAGAAAGTAGGAACGAGTGGGTTTTTTTCAGGTTGACATGCTGAAACTAGTGGAGTTCCACAGGTATCAGTGCTGGAGCCTCAATCATTTACAAATGACATCATGACTTGGAAGAAGTCACCATACGTATGGTCACTAAATGTGCTGATGACACCAAGATTTCTCAGAAAGTAAGTTGCCGTCAAGAAGTAGAGAATCTCCAAAGGGACATAAGGGAATATGGAAAAAATTGACAGATGGAATACAATGGAATAAATGTGCAGTTGTCTATTTTGGCAGGAAGAAGGGAAGAGCAGTGAACTATTTAAACCGAGAGAGATTGCAGGTACAGAAGAATCTGGGTGCTAAGGTACATGGATCACAGAAAGTTAGCAAGTGATTAAGAAAGCCTATTGAATATTGCTGTTTATTCCTAGGGGAATGGAATATAAAAGAGGGGTGTTTTACTGTACTGAACTGTGATGAGACCAGGATACTTTGACAATTTTGGTTTCCTTATTTGTGAAAGGATGTAACTGAATAGGGCAGCATGGTGGCTCAGTGGTTAGCACTGCTGTCTCACAGTACCAGGGACCTGAGTTTGATTCCACCTTTGTGTGACTGTGCAGAGTTAGTACATTTTTCCTGTGTCCGCGTGGGTTTCTTCTGGGTGCTCCAGTTTCCTCCCACAGTCCAAGTGTGTGCAGTTAGGTGGATTGGCCAGGCTAAACTGCCTGTAGTGTCCAAGGATGTGCAGGTTATGTGGATTAGCCATGGAAAACAAAAGGTTACAGGGACGAGTGGGTTGCTGTTTGGAGGGTTGGTGTGGACTTAATGGACCAAATGGCCTGCTGCCACACTGTAGGGATTCAAGAATGAAGCATTTCAGTGAGGCTTCATGAATGATTGTTGGGCTGAAAGTCTTGTCTTTGGAGGAGAAGCGGAATAGTTTGAGCCTATAACCACTCAGCAGAGTTAAGGGTCACAGAACATTTTGGGAATATGGTTTTGTTGGAGAGAAACAGGAGTAGATGGCATGGTTGGAGTCTTTTGTTTAGCTGTCCTGCAGAAAAGAAGTCAGGTACAGTTTGGTGTAGCCAGGACTCTCAAGAAGTCCCAGGGAATTGAGAAAGTGGGAAGGTTGCTGGCTGTGTGCTGGGGGAAGCTGTGAGGGACTCAGGAGGACCTGCTAGTATTAATACTAGTGGAGCTGTGAGATCGGGTTGGTGGGGGGGTGGTGATGGGGATTGAGAAACTGATAGAATTCGTTTCAACCAATTGAGTAAGATTAATGCTCAGGAACAAAAATAACCCAGGGACATATCTGGCTTAGTGAAGCTAGATGTTGGCAAAAAGCTGGAGTTGTGCCAGAGAATAAGTACTGAGGGATAGCTTTGAAGTCAAGGTAATCATCTACTAAGCACAAGAGAGTGATTGGCTAGGGTGACTTGAAAGAGAGAAAAAAATGTTTCAAATTCAGATCAGCAGATTTGAAGAATTGCATTCGCCTGTGACTTTCAATGGGATTTGACGACCCATGGTCTAATTAATGTCTAGTGGAGAGCACATTGTTGAGAGATCTGTAGGATTTGTTTTGACTGGGCTGTGAGCTGTTTGACTATAGTCCACTGTCTTTATCCCATGTTACTTCTGGACGTTAAGAAATAAATTGTACGCATATTACAGATTGTATTGCAGTGCTAACTTGTACAGTAACGTATTGTTGCCTGTTTAAAACCTTGGAATCTTGTTTATTTATTCATTTATCAAGATCCCAAAACTCATGTTTTGTGCTGGTTGCTGGTCAGGTTTGGGATCATAACAACATGGTCAATACAAGGAAAATGTTTTGTCTTGTGGGAGAGTGCAGAACCTTCGGATGGAGATTATGAATGCGGTCTCCTTTTTAAAAGGAAGATGAGCAGATTCCCACTCCTTCATCCTACATTCCTAAGTGTGCAGTTTTGTCCTGGTTGGAGTCAACCTTGTTGGAGCATTCTTGGAGCTGTACTTACTCAGACAAGTGGGGAAGTATTCCATCTAACAGCTGCCTTTGCCTTGTCGATGGAGGAAAGGCTTTGGGAAATCAGTGGGTGAGTTACTCCAAGTGGAATGCCTCTGGCTGTAATAACGGCATGAATGGAAAAAAATAACTTGCGAGAAAGAATAAAGCAGCAGCCCTTTGGATCAGAATTAATTGGTCTTGTCAACATGTGCTCACTTCCACAATATGGGTTATTTTTGACTTATAGTGACCCCAAGTAGCTTTATCCCTGTCTACACTTGGGAGGCCTCGAGGCTTTCTGAGGTACTCCTGTGTGGAAACTTGTTTGACTGAGGCAGCTCAGAGTTTTGTGGTCTTCTGGATAATGAGACTCTGAGCACGAGAGGAAGCAATCCAGCAATGCTCTTTTTCCAGTTCGGAAGACAGCGCAGATGTCTGAACATCGTCCATCCATTTAACTCCAGAGCAGAAAAACGGAAATGCAGAAAAACACACAAAGGCACACACACACGCAAATGCGCATATATACACATATATGTACACACACACACAAACCATAAACAGCCAACACGCACATACATGTGCACACAGATGCATGCATGACACAGACTCTCATGACACATTTATGAGAGGCTCGCACTCTGCCAAATCGCACGGACTCACATTCTCAATCATGCTCATTCTCACAAACACAGACTCGCTGATGAAACACTCACCAGGCTCCTGACAGAATGAGCTCCAGGTAAACAGCAGTTGACTTTGCCAACAATAAAATTATGAACTTTGAGAGATGGCGCACTGTCACAAAGAAGGGAAGGTGACCAAATTGTAGGTGGAGGACGGGGGTGGATGTGATAAAATGGGTACGGTTAGGGGCTGGGGTGAACACTGTGGATGGACAGAGTGAGAGGGTGACAGGGGAGAGGAGATAGTGTTGCAGATGGGGAGGGTACAGGCTGGGAGAGAGGCTTCCAAGTGGTTGTAGGTGTTAGAAGGGGCTGGGCAGGTGAAGACTGGAGCAGAGCAAGGAATTGGGAAGAAAGAGGTTGTCAGCAGAGAGGGTGTAATGCGGGAGGGCAGGGAGAGGAGTTGAGGTGGTGGGAGATTATGAATTGAGAGGGAGAGGAGTCACAGTGAGGACAAAGGTGTGTGCGCGGTTAGGAGGGGCGGAGATGAATCATGTGTAGGGCGGAGAGGTGCAGATGGAGAGGGTGAGGTTGTAGACTTGGGGGTGATCAATGAGGAAGAGTGAGAAGGTGCAGGAGAGGTGGATCTGGGAGGGGTGGGTTGTGAAATCCAGTGGTGGAAAGGAGGCTAGCCCTCCTCCCGCGGGTGACTGTGATCTGCTGACAGCTCAGATCAGACAGGAGGTCTGTTCCTTGGCCTGCCTGACCTCCATCATCAGCAGGACACTCAGCAACTTAAAACATCCACTCAGTCTTGGCACGAGGCAGGCTGCTGTGTGTATCTCAGACAATGAGACTGAAACAACACAATCTTGTGGTTTTGGCTGTCAAAGGAGCAGATTAGAAGACTAAATGAAACATTAATTTTACAAAAAGAAAGGCTTGCCAAAAAAACAGGAAACGGACTTGGAGGAAAAAACTGTGTGTGTGTATGTTTCCTGTGAGTGAGACGTAGCAACGCTGCTCCAGTTTAATGACCATGACACTGTCACAAGGTTGACCTGAATCTTCTATGGCATATAGATCCCTTGTCCATCTTTTCCTTCGGATTTTGTCAATCAGAAACAGTGTCACAGCCTAACCATGTCAGCCGTGCAATCATAACCGTGGAACCATTGAAGAATACGACACAAACAGACACTTGGCCTGTCAAATCTGTGCCAGCTCTTTCAAGAGCAATACTGTTTGTCCCATTGCTTCCCTTTCCTCTGCACTTTCCTGCCATTTTCCTTTTCCTTCCAGTACTTATCACATTCCTTTTGGAGAATTATTTTTGAATCTGCCTCCAACCACACTCTTTCAGACAGTGCATTCCAGATCTAAAATTCTCTCACTGAGTGCTATGTTTTTCTTCAAGTTGAGGTATATTAATAATGGAGGTGGGCACATTGAGTTATTCAGCCTTGCAGGGGAATGGGCTCCACTTCAGCAACACTTTTTTTTCGAAAAGCATTTACGATTCCTTTGGCAGTCACCTTAAATCTTTGCTCTCTGCCTATTAACTCTCATGCCATTTGAAACAGCTTCTCTTTAGTTGCTATACCTAGACCCTTCATGATTTCAAAAACCTCCATCCAAATTTTCATGTGGCTTTCTTTGCTCTAAGGAAAGCAATCCCAGTTTCTATAGTAACTATAATTCTTCATCCCTAGAATGGAACCTCCTGACATTTCTATCCTAGACACGTTCCCAATACCGTACCCAGACATGGTATTCCAGGTTGGAATAAACTAATGTTTTGTAGTGGTTTAGCCTAACTTCTTGTATTCTGTTTGTACTCTATGCCTCTGTTCATGGAGCCCAGAATCTCATGTTTCATTAACTGCGCTGTTAACCTTCCTGTCAGCTTTGAAGCTCCTCAAATACCCCCAGTTCTTGTTCCCTTTAAAAATGATACTGCAGCAGCCATTGATGACACAGGATCTAACCATTGCTTCATTGCCCCTCCATTTTCGATCCCAGCACTATCTCCAGGTGATATCCAGCACAACATTCTTTCAGAATGTCTGCTCTTTCTTTCATGTGGTACAGCCCTAACATCAATACATCACCTGCCTTCAGTCCCCACTTTTGAATGTCCTCTTGACTCGGATACTCAGCTGCTAACCTGATACTTGAACTCGCCCCCAAGGGGGCCACCCAAGGGACCTAGCCCAGGGCACCCAGTGGAGCCAGCATGTGGCACCACGGGATGAGGCTGGTGTAGCAGAAGGACCAATCCTGGGACACACGAGGTGGTGTGGGCTGCCTTCTAAGTTTAAGCTGTTTCTGCTGCTCCAAGGATTCAATCCGTTACACATTGCGGTGGATTGTGCATACTGTGAGGTCTAGACACTGGCTATCTGTTCTGCACTCCCAAGGCAGTTCTCGTAAGTCTGCACAGTCCCTGCTCTCAGTCTGCCACATTGCTGTTTCTACCTTATCAAAGAGTTGCTGATTGTCTGAAGTTCCTGTAGACTCTTTATTTACATCTTCTGGTACCGAATTACTGCAATACCACCCCCCAACTCCGTTCCTCACTTCACAGAGTCTCACAGGCACGTGGATTTTGATGTCAGACTTACATCAGTGTAGACATCACATTATCATTAGTGTATCATTAATATATTCTTTCCCATTGTGGGAGACACACAGGACCAGGCCTGGCCCACCCAAAGTTAGGAGATCCACAGTGAGACTCCGCGGAATGCCCATTGTAGCAGATTCTGAAGGAAGTGCCTGGGAAATTGAATTTTCAGCTCAGCGAATCCTCTTCAATCTGAGAGTCTGGAGGCTTCCAATGAAGTTAAATAAATGGTTACTCAGGAAATCTTTGACTATTAAATAAGCCAACTTTTTAAAAAAAATGTATTCATGGATGATGGCATTGCAGGCTAAGCCAACGTTTATTGCCCATCCTAGAGGGTTATTAGGAGTCAACCACATTGCTGTGTGTCTGGAGTCACATGTAGGCCACAGCACTGTAAAAATGGCAGCTTCCTTCCCTAAAGGACATGAGTGAACCAGATGGAACAAAAACAAAGTTGCAGGAAAAGCTCAGCAGGTCTGGCAGCATCTGTGGAGGAGAAAGCAGAGTTAACGTTTCGGGTCTGGTTCTGAGTCCGGGTCACCGGACCGGAAACGTTAACTCTGCTTTCTCCTTCACAGATGCTGCCAGACCTGCTGAGCTTTTCCTGCAACTTTGTTTTTGTTCCTGATTTACAGCATCCGCAGTTCTTTTAGTTTTTATTTAGTGAACCAGACGGCCCTTTTGCACCAATGGTGTTTCATGGTCATCCTTAGACTCTTACTTGCAGATTTTTATTGAATTCAAATATCACCATCTGCTATGACAGGATTTGAACTCAAGTCCTCAGAACATTATCTGAGTCTCTGAATTAACAATCCAACCATGATACCACTAAGCCATCACCTCCCCATAAACTCCTGAGTAATTATTAAACTGATCCCATATTTACCGCACACACAGCCAGCTACATCACCCCTAGACCCTTTACACCACCTCCCCCCTACCATCCCCTCCCCTCTCTCTCTACTCCCAGGACATGATACTCCTGCTCCACCCTTGACTCAGCCCCCGCACCCCCACCTCGCCATGCCCTACTCTGAGCTTGATCGCCCCCCCTTCCCTGCTCCAGACCCAATCTGCCTCCCCACTGCTACCCTAAGTCCCAAAACCCCTTCCTCACCACCCCACGCACCCCCCCCCCTG
>NC_063343.1:62737167-62739212 GCF_021869965.1 Rhincodon typus
GACTTGCTACACCACGCCCCCTCCCCTACCATCCTCTCCCAGCTCCGGACCCTGGCTGCCTATGTACCCCTTTCCCTTATTCCCTGCTGCCGGGACACAAGCCCTTGCCCACACCCACCACCCTCCCCTGCCCTATGCTGAACCCAATATCTCCCGCCTGACACGGGCCACCACCCACCCACATACCCGCAACACAGCGTCGTTCTACTCACACGCATTCTCCTGCCCACCCACTGAGCACCCTAAACTTACAATGACCCTGCGCACTTACCATTTCACAGCAGCCAGCAGAGTGAGCCCCTTTATATTTCAGCCCACAGCTATGACAAAGGGGGTGTTGTTAATTAACCTCTGCGCCCCCACCCCACCCAAAACAAGTCTGCCCTACCGAGGTGCAGTCAGAATGGAAGTCCAACTCCACATTTCAGAAGGAACACTGAGCAGGATCTCCTGACAGAAACGCAGAGCTCAGAGATAGTAGGAACTGCAGATGCTGGAGAATCTGAGATAACAAGGTGTAGAGCTGGATGAACACAGCAGGCCAAGCAGCATCAGAGGAGCAGGAAGGCTGACGTTTCGGGTCTGGACCCTTCTGTTTGGTTTCATTAAAAATAAAGAACGGGTGGAGTGACAATCTGTGTGAGATTGCATTCTGTGCTTTCACCCCTCCCCATTAACCCTGACACTTAATAGCACTCATCACTGTCTGCCTGATGTGCTCACGGTGCATTGTATTTTCTGTACTGCTGCATGTGGCAGAGGCTGGAGCGGAGACGGAGCCTCGGTTAAGTCGTCAGACTCGATGTTTCTAGTTATCTGTGACTCCAAATTTTGGCAAAATGCTTGGTACAGCAGCAAGAGCTCAGCGGATGTGACTTTTCCTCACAAAAGGCCAATCCAATTCCTTTCGAACACAATCGCTGCTCCACCAGAAATAACAATAGCCATTTGTACTGTCACACTTTTCATGCAATAAAATGTCCCAAGACACTTTGCAGGAACGTTATAAAGTCAAACTTGACACAGAGCCAGATATGCAGCTGTTAGACACGGATGGCCTGGCATCACAATCCACCCTTCGCATCTGTGCTGTTGATGTTTATATCTTTCCGAATGGACAGGAGGGTCCTTGGTAACCTCTCATCTGGAAGGTGGCATCGCTGCTGCACAGGGTTCCCTTGGATCTGACCCTCTGACAGTGCGGCACTCCCTCAGTACTGACCCTCTGACAGTGCAGCATTCCCTCAGTACTGACCCTCTGACAGTGCGGCGCTCCCTCAGTACTGACCCTCTGACAGTGCGGCACTCCCTCAGTACTGACCCTCTGACAGTGCGGCGCTCCCTCAGTACTGACTCTCTGACAGTGCGGCACTCCCTCAGTACTGACCATCTGACAGTACAGCACTCCCTCAGTACTGACCCTCCGACAGTGCGGCACTCCCTCAGTACTGACCCTCTGACAGTGCGGCACTCCCTCAGTACTGACCCTCTGACAGTACAGCACTCCCTCAGTACTGACCCTCTGACAGTACAGCACTCCCTCAGTACTGACCCTCTGATAGTGCGGCACTCCCTCAGTACTGACCTTCTGACAGTGCAGCACTCCCTCAGTACTGACCCACTGACAGTACGGCGCTCCCTCAGTCCTGACCCTCTGACAGTACAGTGCTCCCTCAGTACTGACACTCTGACAGTGCGGCAATCCCTCAGTTCTGACCCTCTGACAGTGCGGCACTCCCTCAGTACTGACCCTCTGACAGTGCGGTGCTCCTTCAGTACTGACCCTCTGACAGTGCGGCACTCCCTCAGTACTGACCCTCTGACAGTGCGGCACTCCCTCAGTACTGACCCTCTGAGAGTGCGGCACTCCCTCAGTACTGACCCTCTGACAGTGCGGCGCTCCCTCAGTACTGACCCTCTGAGAGTGCGGCGCTCCCTCAGTACTGACCCTCTGACAGTGCGGCGTTCCCTCAGTACTGACCCTCTGAGAGTGCGGCGCTCCCTCAGTACTGACCCTCTGACAGTGCGGCACTCCCTCAGTACTG
>NC_063343.1:62739222-62767661 GCF_021869965.1 Rhincodon typus
TCTGACAGTGCGGCACTCCCTCAGTACTGACCCTCTGACAGTGCGGCCCTCCCTCAGTACTGACACACTGAAAATCTCAGGATCAACTCTCTTTAGCAAATATTTCACTGGTGGGAAAGGTGAGAAAAGTTTGCGATAAAAATGGAATTTTTATCCTCGAGCAAGCGCCACTTAAAAATTTCACCACTTTACATGTTCCTCACTGAGAGAAATACCCAGTTAAAATACAATACAAAGGGTGGTGTGGCAGATTTGCTGTCTGACATTATTGAAGAAACAGGTCTGAGAGTCACAGTGGAGGATGGCATGAAGATGATACAGAATTAGACAGCTACTGATGCCAATTGTAAGTTGAGACCAGGCTTGGATTTTAAAAGCATCAGATTGTTGAAGAGTGGGGAAATGTTTGTTTAATGTATTATGAAAGTGTGAGTTGTAAGAAGTGTTACTTGGGAGTGGGGGTGGGGGCAGATTATGTGTCGGACTAAGCATCTGAGGAAAAGGGGAGGAACATTCAATGGAGCATTGACTTTGTGCTAATGGAGCATTCCAGCTTCCTTCAGTCTCTTCTTCATCTGCCAAAGAAGGTTTCAATGTCTCAGTTTGTTAATAGCAACTCAAGTAAATCTTTGATCACCTCATCCTCCACTCAGGCAATTAGGGAATGATAACAAATACTGCTTAGCCTGTGAAGCCCACATCCCATGAACAAAAACCTATCCTTCCTGAATGGCTGTACTTTGGGAATACTGACCACACATTTGAGCTTCTCATGTTTGTTCAGATGGTCTGATATCTTCTTTCTCTCTTACTTTCTCTACACTGACTGAGGAAGTACTTCAGTTTGTGTCAACAATCGCTCACTAGTGAATGGTTAAAGCCAGTATTGAAGTCCTGGAGATTTGAGAGTCTTTTGCTGTGCTGGTGGAGTTATTGTGACATGGGACAATGATGTGATATGACAATGATGGTGGACCATGAGGCTCCACAGAGTGAGTGGAGAAATCAAAATGTCAGAATTCGTTACTTTAGAAAACAATCTTATTGACTTTTATTAAAGTGTGGAGGTAATGGCCCAGTGGTATTGTCACTGGACTGTTAATCAAGGGACCCGTGTCCGAATGCCACCACAGCAGATGGTGGAATTTGAATTCAATGAAAATCTGGAATTAAATGTCTAATGATGACCATGAATCCATTGTCGATTGTCAGGAAAAACCCATCTGGTTCACTAGTGTCCTTATAGGGAAAGGAACTGCCATCCTCACCTGGTCTGGCCTACATGGACTCCAGACCCATAGAAATGTGGTTGACTCTTAACTGCCCCCTGGGCAATTCGGCATGGACAATAAATATTGGCCTAGCCAAAGACTCCCTCATCCTGTGAATGAATAAAAAAATCCAAAAGCATAAAAAGGTTAAGACTATTAGAGAGTAGCTTTGTGATCCAAAATATTTGCTCACCGACATATTGGATGTCCATTTCAATAGAACTGGATAAGGAACAGTGGAGAATAAACTGTGACTGTTAAGATTTTGAGGATTTTTGGGCTGATTCCACATTGGCCTTTGCCAATATTTTGTTGCAATGAGACGTTCATTGTATCCTATCAGTGTGTCCTTCCGTTCCTTTCTTCTTGATCTAGCTTCATATTAAATGTACATTTACAGTAAACTGCAACAGCTCTCCATCATAGCGAGTTCCACATTCCACCCACCAAAGAAGAAGGTTTTGCCAAAATTCCTCACTGGATTTATTAGTATTTTATTATTAGTTTCTCCCACAATTGGGAACAGCGTCTTTTTTAATTAATTCATGGGACATGTACGTTGCTGGCTAGCCTAGCATTTCTTGTTCATCCTTAATTGCTTAGAGGGCAGTTAAGAGTCAACTACATCGTGTGGGTTTGGAGTCACATGCAGGCCAGCAGTTTCCTTCCCTGAAGGGAATTAGTGAATCAGACAGGCTATTTTGACAATCAACAATGGATTTATTATCATCATTAGACTCTTAATTCCAGATAATTTTTAAATTGTATGTATATTCCACCATCAGCCATGATGGGATTTAAACCCACATTCCCAGAACATTCCCTGGGCTTCTGGATTAATAGTCTTGATAATATTACTCGATCACTACCTCCTCCGGTTACCCTGTTGAACCCCTTTGATTCATGCCAGCTCTTCAAAAACTGTCCAAAAGAAAATCTGGTCTTAAGAGTCCAATGTTGACCATGAATCCATTGGCATCTGCCTGGGGAACCCCATCTGGTTAACTAACGTTCCTTAGTTGCTTAAAGAGCCTGTTTAGTAAACAGGAGATCCTGGATTCAAATCACTGTCGTGCCTACAGCTCACTTTGCAGATCCCTCATTTAAACTTCCTTCCAATGCCATGTTGCTGATTGAGCCAGGATCTGGTGATATGTAATGAGGCTGAATCTTCAAAGGACACCTGAGGATTGATTGCAATGAGCTGATAAAATCCTTTGCATGGCTGTTATGGCACAGTTGTACTGTCGCTGCCTCTGAGCTAGGAAACCTAGGTTCAAGTCCTGCCTGCTCGTGAGGTGTATAATAACATCTCTGAGCAAGTAGTTTGGCGAATATAAAAATAATGTTGAAAAGCTCTGTCAGGTCACCATTTTATCGGGAGTCTCTGTTGTTAGAGAAAGAGGGAGTTGGTTTTTCAACAATATGAAAATATTCCCCTAGGGGCTGGGTCGAAGGGGAGAAAATTCCAGGGGAGGGGTCACCAGTAATGAGGGATGGTTTCTGGCTGGTATTTTTGGAATTTTGATCTGATACGAGGCTGGGGTTTAAGCCACTTTATCACTCGGCAGCATGTCAGTGTCCAATCATTATAGGGCCATGGTTTAAAATTTCAATGAAGCTCCTGACTATTTCTGGGCCACCTCGAAATCAAGTTGGGCCACTTCCAAGTGGTCAGTTTTCAAACAAAACAGATTTAATTGCTTTTATTTTTCAAAGCCAAGGCTCTAATGTCAATTTGGCTTGATTGGTAGTACTCAGTACCTTAGAGCATTGGACAAGACTATGCAGCCCATTTTACCTGTACTGGCTCTTAAGCACCACCGTTACAACAGTGAACCCTCCAGGTCTTGTATGGCATTTATCCATTTCTAGCACCAAACGACCAGCTCTGAGTGAGATTATTCACTGAAGTTGTACTGTGGGACCATTTTGGGGATTTAGCCAGTGGAATCTAGTTTAAGTCATTAAAGGTGGATGATATTTCATTTTAGATTTGAACCCAGTTGAAAGTCCAGTGCTTGTCTCACTCTGTAATCAGCCTAACGTTACCAATTTTGGGTGAGTCCAACATTTGTTGCCCTTCCCTAATTGCCCTTGTAGCGGCTCGCTAGGCCATTGCAGAAGGCAGTTAGAAGTCAGCTATATTGCTGTTGGTCTGGAGATCCAGATTACACTGGATAAAGATAGCAAGTTTCTTTCTTTAAAAGAGCTTAGTGAACCAGATGGGAGTATCCAACATTGATGTAAATGGTAATGACTCGCTTTCAGTTCTGAGTTTATTAATCAAATTCAAATTCCACCAGCTAGTATGCTGGGATTTAAACCCATGACCCCAGAGCATTAGCCTGGCCCTCTGGATGACTAGTGACTTTAACTGCATCTACAATTATTTGATCATTTTGTAATGTGGGCTCTTCAGGCCTTATTAGACTTCCTAACAAGTAAAACTATGCTCATTGTTACACTGTACAGGCAGCATGCTCTAAAAAGTTCTAACTGTCCTATCCAGTCTATCTCATGGAAGATCTTGGGATCTTTCTATGCAATAGGCAGACATCCTGGAGGATGTGGTCTTGCTCCAGATTAGCTTTGGATCAGATGCACAGAGCAGACCTTTCAGACTGAATTTCTAGCTGATTAATCCTAGGTCACTTTTTGCTCAGCTCTCTGTTACTGAGACAAGTATTCAAGATTTTGGGGTTTTATTATTAAGATTTGAAGTGACACTCCAAGATAGATCAAGATGATTTACTGGGGGTCTAACAGTACTTGATGGAGAATGCCTTTATGAAAGGATAATGTCATAGACAGAATTTATGTGTTCCCTTTACTGCCATGATCAGCATATTGTGTATATAGCTGAATGTTTCCCTACTCTTGGTGTGTGGACACCAATTACATTAATTCAACAGCAAGGTTTCATAGTTTGAAGCAAGGAAAATTATTTATTCTCTCACACACTCCAATTGCATGCGCGCACATGCACGCACATGCACCTGCACACACAAAGAAAAAAACATTTGCAGGTTACTTTCATAAATCATGGCCCTCACAGTCTCTGGTTTATGATCTCTGGTTTCCCATGAATGTTTGAAGTTTAAATGAGAGCCTTGTAAAGAATTCTCAGCACGTTGTGAAGTTTTCCTGCAGTCAGATTTCTCAGAGGTTGATTCTCAGGTAAACTTTGCCTTGAACAGGTCACATTCTCCAGCTGCCTGACATCACATGGTTGTTTCTAAGTCTGACTCACAAACCTATGGATGTTATCATCCCAGCTGATGTAATTGCTGGGCAAGTCAGATCCCAGACTGAAATCTTGCTCAGGGATCTAATGAGGTGGCCTTTTCACTGAAACACAAGTGTACAGTGCTGCACATTTGCTTTTGACAATAAAACAAAAGGTTACATCACAAAACCTGAAGATAAAATAGAACAAACCAAGCTATTTACATATAATACAAGCTTAAAGATTTTGAAACTTCATGGTAAAATAAAATCCCATGAATAGAACATAAGACCCGTAAGATGTAGGAATAGAAGGAGGCCACTCAGTTATAGTCATAGAGTCATACAGCACGGAAACAGACCCTTCGGTCCAACCAGTCCATGCCAACCATAATCCCAAACTAAACTAGTCCCACCTGCCTGCGCTTGGTCCACATCCTTCCAAACATTTCTTATTCACATACTTATCTAAATATCGTTTAAACATTGTAACTGTACCTGTATCCACCACTTCCCCAGAAGTTCATTCCACACACGAACCACTTTGTTTAAAAAAGTTACCCCTATGTCTTTTTTTTTAAAACCTTCTGTCACCTTAAAAATATTCCCCTGGTCTTGAAATCCCCCACCCTTGGGACAAGACAGCTGCCATTCACCTTATCCATACCCCTCATAAGTTTATAAGGCCATGTCTCATCCTCCTACGCTCAAGTGAAAAAAGTCCCAGCCTATCCAGCCCCTCCTTGTAACTCAAACAAAGAACAAAAGAACAAAGAAAATTACAGCGCAGGAACAGGCCCTTCGGCCCTCCAAGCCTACGCCGATCCAGATCCTCTATCTAAACCTGTCGCCTATTTTCCAAGGATCTGTATCCCTCTACTCCCTGCCCATTCATGTATCTGTCTAGATACATCATAAATGACGCTATCGTGCCTGCCTCTACCACCTCCATTCCAAGCAACATCCTGGTAAATCTCTTCTGAACCCTCTCCAGTTTAATGATATTAAATCTGGTCCAAAATTCAATGACAATGTGGCTGATCTGAACATCTTCAACTCCACCTTGCTGCTACCTTTTCTCAATAACCAGGGTTGGAGGGTTTGAGCTACAGGGAGAGGCTGAATAGGCTGGGGCTATTTTCCCTGGAGCGTTGGAGGCTGAGGGGGTGACCTTATAGAAGTTTATAAATTCATGAGGGGCATGGATAGGGCAAATAGGCAAGGTATTTGCCCCGTGGTAGGGGAGTCCAAAACTAGAGGGCATTGGTTTAAGGTGAGAGGGGAAAGATTTAAAAGGGACCTGAGTAGTAACTTTATCATGCACAGGGTGGTGCGTGTATGGAATGTGCTGCCAGAGGAAGTGGTGGAGGCTGGTACAATAACAACATTTAAAAGGCATCTGGATGGGTATTTCAATACGAAGGGTTTAGAGGTATATTGGCCAAATGCTGGCAAATGGACGAGATTAATTTAGGATATCTGGTCAGCATGGACAAGGTTCTGTTTCCATGCTGTACATCTCTATAATTCTATGGCTCTAACCTTTAATTCTCGTACTGAGTAAAAATCTGTCCATCTCAGCCTTGAATGTATTTAACAACTCAGCCATGAAAGGCCTCTTTAAGAAAGAGTTCCACAGATTCACTACCCTCTGAGAGAGTAAATTCCTCCTTATCCCTGTTTTACATGGGTGATCCCTTACTCTGAGATTATACCTTCTAATCCTAGACTTTCCCACAAGGGGAAACAACCTCTCCGCATCCACCCTGTCAAGCCCCCAAAGAATTGTGTAGGTTTCAACAAGGCCGCCTCTCATTTTTTAAACTCCAGTCTGAACAGGCCCAGCCGACTCAATGTCTCCTTATACGAAAATACTGCCATACCCGGGAAAACTCGACCTTGTGACATTTCCCTGACTGCCAATGCTGTGTCATGCATAAACCTGTCATGCTATCTATGTCTTCTTCAACCAATAGTGTGAGATGTCGAGAACAGAGAGAGCGGGAGAAGATTCTGGAGGGTGGGCGGATGGAACTAGTAAGTAGAGATTGAAGGGTTTCCTTCTGTCGAAAAGATAAGGCAAATGTTTGCCCTGACAGGGATCTCTATATCTAAACAGTTTAGATATAATAGAAGAGAGCATCCCAAAGTGAAGTTGGGGATCTCAAGCAGGGTCAGGACCTGAAATTTTGGGGTCAAGGATTCCAAGATTACAATCTCTAACCATCCCCGACTCTGGTCTCATAGTCTTCCCTTCCACCCTGTTCCCTCCTCCCATCACCGAGACGGGTCATGTCTGTTCCTAAGCCTGTCTAGACCTGTCAGAATTTTATGTATTTCTATGAGATTCCCCTCATTCTTCTAGACTCCAGTGAATATAGTCTTAAACAGTCCTGTCTCTCTTCATACGTCAGTCTTGTCATCTCGGGAATCAGTCTGGTAAGTCTTAGTTGCACTCCCTCCATATCCAGAACATCCTTTACCAGATAAGGGGACGAGACTTGCACATAATATTCCAGGTGTGATCTCACCAAGGTCCTGTACAATTGCAGCGAAACATCCCTGCTCCTGTACTCAAATCCTCTCACTGTGAAACCCAATATACCATTTGCCTTCTTCATCACCTGCTATACCTGCCTGTTTGCTTACAGCAACTGCTGTGCAAGGACACCCAGGACCTGTTGTACCTCTCCCTTTCGCAATTTATTGCCATTCAGATAATAATCTGTCTGCCTATTTTTGCTATCAAAGTGGATAGTCTCACATTTATCTCCATTATACTGCATTTGCCATGCATTTTCACACTCACTGACCTTGTCTAAATCACACTGAAGCATCTCTGCAATTTCATCACACTTCACAGTTCCAATCAGCTTTGTGTCTTCTGCTAACTTGGAGATATTACATTTAGTTTCCTCATTTAAATCATTGATATGTTTTGTGAATGGCTGGGATTCAAGCACTGATCCATGTGGTACCCCACTAGAAACTGGCTGCCACTCAGAAAATGACCCATTCATTTCTATTGTCTGCTAACCAGTTCACTGTCCATGTCCATACCCCACCCCCAATTTAATTTTACATGCTGATCTCTTATGTGGGACTTCAACAAAAGCCTTCTAAAAGTCCAAGTAAACCACATCCACTGCCATCCCTCTCCTTGTCAACCCTACATCCTCTCAAAACTCCAGTAGATTTGTCAAGCATGATTCTCTTTTATATTTCTAGGCTGAATGTGTCCAATCCTGCCACTATTTTGCTATTACATCTTTTATAATGGACTCCACCATTTTCCCTTTTACCAATGTCAGGCTGACTAGCCTGTAGTTCCCTGTTATTTTTCTCTACTTTCTTTATTAAAAAGTTGAATTCTGGGATTATCAAACCCTAGGAATTTATTGGCCTTTAATCCCATCAATTTCCCCAACACCATTTCCCTACTAATACTGATTTCCTTCAGTTCCTGCCCGTCATTAAACCCTGTGTTCCCTAACATTTTTGGGACATTATTTATGTTCTCCTTTGCATAGACAGGCCAAAGTATGTATTTAATTAATCTGCCATCTCTTTGTTCCCCATAATAACATCCCCTGTTTCTGACTGTAGGGGACCTGCATTTGCCTTCACTGACCTTCTTCTCTTCAAAAACCTACAGAAGTTTTTACAATCAGTTTGTATGTTTCCTGTAAGCTTAGTCTATTTTCCCCCTTCTTAATCAATCCCTTTGTCCTCCTCTTCTGAATTCTAAACTGCTCCCAATCCTGAGGTCTGGTGTTTTTTTTGGGCAATTTGTCTGCCCCCTGGATCTAATACTATCCCTAATCTAAACAAAAACCAAAAGAACTGTGGATGCTGTAAATCAGGAACAAAAACAAAGTTGCTGGAAAAGCTCAGCAGGTCTGGCAGCATCTGTGAAGGAGAAAACAGAGTTAACGTTTCGGGTCCGGTGACCCTTCCTCAGAACTATCCCTAATTTACCTTGTTAGCCATGGTTGTTGAACCACCTTTCCCATTTTATTTTTGTGTGACAGAGGAATGAATAATTTTTGCAGTTTCTCAATACACTCTTTGCTTACCCTTCTCCATCCTTTAAGTAATGTTCCTCAATTTATCAAAGCCAGCTTGAGCCTCATACCATCTTAGTTTCCTTTATTTAGATTCAGAAATCAATCAACTATGTCATTCACCATCTTAGTGAAAAATTCTATTATGGTCACTCTTCCCCAAGGGGCCTGAAATGGCTAGATTGCCAATTATTCCTTTATCATTATACAGTATCCATAAGACCACATTTGGAGTCCTGAGAGCAGATCTGGGCACTACGCTTAGGAAGGACATATTGGTCTTGGAGGGAGTACAATGTAGGTTTACAAGAATGATAACTGGATTTCAGGGGTTAAGTTATAACAAGAGGTTATACGAATTAGGCCTGTTTTCTCTAGAATTCAGAAGGTTGAGGGGTAATCTGATTGATGTCTTCAAAATATTAACAGAAAAAGATAGGGTAGGTAAAGATAAATAATTTCCACTGGGTGGAGATTCTGGAACTAGGGGACACAGTCTGAGAATTAGGGCCAGATTGATCAGGAGAGATGTTAGGAAGCACTTCTACACACAAAGGGTGGTAGATGTTTGGAAGTCTCTTCCACAAATGGCAGTTGGTGCTGGATCAGTTGTTAATTTTAAATCTGAGATAGATAAATTTTTGTTAAGGAAAGGTATTAAGGGATATGGGCCAAAGGCTATTATATGGAGTTAGGCCACAGATCAGCCATGATCTCATTGAATGGCAGAACAGGCTTGAGGGGCTGATGGCTTACTCCTATTCCTACGTTCAAATAACATAGGCAAGAAAGGAGGCCATTCAGCCTGTCAAGTTTGCTCTGCCATTCAGTGAGGTCATGGCTAATCTGATAATCCTCAACACCACTTTCCTGCCTTTTCCCCATAACCTTTGATTCCCTTACTAATTAAAAATCTGTCCATCTCAGTCTTGGGCATACCCAATAACCCAGCCAAGGATAGCCTCTTCTGTAGTAGATGCCACAACATTGTGATCCAGGAAACCATTTTGTACATACTGCAGGAACTCCTCCTCAAGGTATTATTACTGATTTGGTTTGCCTGATCTTTATACAGATTAAAGTCACCCATAATTACAGCTGTACCTTTATTGCTTGCATCTTTAATTTCCTGTTTTAATCCCTTCTTGAACATTACCACTACATTTGGGACTCTATATTTAATCCCCATGATCATTTCCTGCTGCTTGGTGTTTCTAAGCTCCACCCAAACAAATTTCATTTCACCGGAACTTAAATCCTTCTTCACTAATGCACCAATTAACTTTTTAACCAGCAATGCGACCCCATCTCCTTTCCCACTTTGTCTCTCCTTCCCAAGAACTGAATAGGCCTGAATATAGTTCTCATCCCTCGTCATCCAGCAGCCATGTCTCCACAATCCCATTGATACCATACTCATTGGTATATTATTTGTGTGACTAATTCATTCATTTTATTGCAAATGCTCTGTGCGTTATGTAACATCTTTTTAACCTTCTGGAGGAGCACTGGGATACACATAGGAAAATGTTTCCACTTGAAGGGCCAATAAATACATGATGTCAACGGTGAATTCAGCAGAAACCTCTTTCCCTCGAGAATGCACTGAAGAGAGGTCTAGACAAACACAAGTCAGGAAGTGGATGGTGAGGTGGCTCAGTGGTTAGCACTGCTGCCTCACAGTGCCTGGGACCTGGGTTCGATTCCACCCTCGGGCAACTGTCTGTGTGGAGTTTGCACGTTCTCCCTGTGTCTGCGTGGGTTCCCTCTGGTTTCCTGCCACAGTCCAAAGATGTGCAGGCTAGGTGGATTGGACGTGATAGATTGCCCGTAGTGTTCAGGGATGTGTAGATTAGGGGGATGGGTTTGGGTGGGTGCTCTGAGGGTTGGTGTGGACTTAATGGGCTGGAAGGCCTGTTTCCACACTGTAGGGATCCTATGATCTATGAAGGAATAGGAGGATCTGTAGGTAAGGAATTATGAGATGAAGAGAGGTGGATGGAGGCTTGAGTGGAGCAGAGACATTGTCGGGGGTCATGCTTGGGGCTGAATGGTCTGTTTCTGTTCTGTGAAGGTGGGAGAGTGAATGAGCATTGAAGTGAAATTTAAATTGTTTCCTTTTCATCAAACAACACAAGCAGTAAAGAGCTGTGAAAGTGGTGGTTCTCTCAGAGTCATCATTGAGCATATTGTCAATGACAGAGCCTCCTATCATAGAATCGGTACAGTGTAGAAGCAGGCCATTTAGCCCATCAAGTCCACATCTCCCCTCCAAGAAGCATCCCACCCAATCCCCGTAACCCTGCATTTCCCATGGCCATGTGCAATTTAGCATGGCCAATCCACCTAGCCTGCACATCCCTGGGCACTGTGTGCAATTTGGCACGGCCAATCCACCTAACCTGCACATCCCTGGGCACGGTGTGCAATTTAGCACGGCCAATCCACCTAATCTGCACATTCCTGGGCACTGTGTGCAATTTAGCACGGCCAATCCACCTAACCTGCGATCTTTGTGACTACAGGAGGAAACCCACACAGACACAGGAAGAATGTGCCAACTCCAGACAGTCGCTCAAGGGTGGAATCAAACCCAGGTCCCAAGCGTTGTGAGGCAGCAGTGCTAACCACTGAGCCACTGTGCCACCCCTATGCGTAAGCATAATCCATGTTGAAGGCAAAAGCTGCCCTGACTTCAGTTGGAACAAACTCCTCATGCTATGTGGAGCTAACTGCCACAAGACTCATGGTATCGACTTACAAAATATGAATTGGGAGGATGAGGAGGGAGTTAAATTTAGCACAAAATATGCCCGAGTTCCCAAAGCGTATATCTAACATGGGGCGGCTCCCTTCTGTAATGCACTTAATTTATTCCCTGCACCGATAAAATATGATACTCTCTAAACAGTGTGCAGACACACAGCTGCTAGGTGCAGTCTGGCTAAGACTGTGAGTGGCCAGAGACACTCAGGAACACAACAGTGAGTAAAATGAGTATGTTCGGCAGTGGGGGGTTGGGATTGTGGGGGTAAGGTTTAAGTCTTTGCATACCTCGGCAGAATTGAATGTATAATTCATCTCTCTGCATCCCTCGAATGCCAAACAGAGATGAAACTTTATTTATTGCATCAATAGCAAGCAGCATCTGGTCCCCCAGTTGTCCCTCTCTATCTCTATAACCTCCTCCATCCCCGCAGTCCTCTGAGATCTCTGTGTTTCTCCAACTCTGCCTATTTACACATGATCCACTTCTTCCCTCTAATATTGACGGCAGTGCACCCGAGCCCTAATCTCCGAAAATCGCTCCTTAAATATTTTCACGTCCAACTCACGAGAACAACACTTCCGGAGTACTGCCTTTCTGCCAGTGCAGCGCTAGCTCAGTATACCCGCTGACATTGCTGCACTCCCTCAGTACTACCCCTCTGACAGAGCGCCACTCCCTCACCTTCAACAATGCAGCACTCCTGCAGTAATGTAGCCATTGGCCCGGAGGACCATCGGGCTGCTCGCTCACTAGAATCGTGCAATCCCTACAAATACACCATTTAGCCCATCACGTCTGCACCAACCCTCTGAAGAGCATCCCAACAAGACCCACCTCCCCACACTATCCATGTAAGCCAACATTTCCCACGGCTCAGCACCTAGCCTACACATCCCTGGACACTGCAGGCAATTTAGCATGGCCAATCCACCAAACCTGCTCATTTCATTACAGAGAGATGACTGGTGGTGGTTTAACCTGAGGGTAATTTCCTAATGGTATTAATGCTGGATTACTAATCGAGGGACCTAGGTTCAAATCCCACCACAGCAGAAGATAGACTTTGAATTCAAATTTTCAAAAAAAAAATCAGGAATCAAGAGTCTAATGATGACCACGAAATGGTTCACTCTTGTCCTTTGGAAAGAAATTGCTGCCAATGTTTACAAGAGTTTAAATGAGCCAGAGAGGCAATACGTTGACACTACACCATGTTTGCAAGGTACTCTGCCAAGACAGAATGATTCCCATGTTTCTGAGGGAAGCGAGTGTTGTGGTAACAGTAGGTCCAACCACAGTCTTCAATCCTTAGATATGGGAGTTGTGCCAGAATGCACAATTACAAATGTTACAATATTGTTGAAAAAATCGTAGGGAAGGATAAATCTGATAACTAGAGTCCAATTAGGCTGAATAAAATGGTGAGAAAACTAGTAGAGCTGATGCCAAGGACAAAATTAATTCTCACTTGGAGAAAGGTGTGTTAATAAGTGACAGTCAGTGCTGACTTGTGAAAGGCAAATCATATCTTTGATGAAGTAACAGAGAGGATTGAGGAAAGCAGCTACGACATGTGGATTTTCAATAGGCCCTCGATCAAATAGGCACTTTTGGTAAAATATCCAACTGCGAGAGATCCTCATGGCCACAGGTCAGCCATGATCTCACTAAATTTGATTTGATTTGAGTGATTTATGGTCACTTGCATTTTACAGTGAATATTACAGTAAAACACACAGTGAAAAGCTTCAACACAATGCGGAGTCATTTGGAATAGTTTAAGGATAAAAAGAGTAAAAAGATATGGCTGAAAGAGAGTCTGTCTTCGTTCCACCACCTCTGCCATGAGTCCTGAGCCGGTTCACCAGCGACACCAGCGCTGCCACCCGTCCTCCCCTGCCTCGCTGCTGCCAGTGCCAGACAAACCAATGTAGGAGTTGTCACTCTTTAGGCACCTTCTGTTTGCCGATGGACACAGACCACTGCCACCGAGTCCCATCCTGAGCCCACGACCAGGGGACCCCAGCTCCACTGCCGCCTCGCTGAAACATAGAAACACAGAAAATATATGCAGGAGTAGGCCATTAGGCCCTTCAAGCCTGCGCCATCATTCAGTACGATCGTGGCTGATCATACAGTTTCAGTATCCCACTCCCGCTTTCTCTCCGTGCCCATGTCGCTAGGAGTCTCCGCTCCGGGCATGCCACGTTGTCGCTGTTGGAGCCGCTGCCTCACCAACGCTGGGTGTTCACGCTCTGGGCCTACTGCAGCCAGGTTCCACAGTCAGGCCGGGCCCTGACGCCACGCCGTGGGTCCTCCTCTGGCGGCCCTCCTCCGAGATGTCGCCCTGCCAGCGCCCACCATGTTGAAGAATCCGGCGCCACACCCAAACCCGCTGGGCGCAGCCACGTCTGCCATCGCCACGTCCGACCACCAGGAGTCTGCCTCCACTCCGAGCACAGCCCGCTCTCGCTGCTGCGCTGCTACTGCCAAACTAACCCACCATAGGAAAGAAAAGCAAAAGGAAAAAAAAAAGAAAAAGAGCAGAAGTGAAAAGAGAGAAAAAAAAGAGAAAGAAAAGCAGATGGGAGCGGATGAGCCCTCGGCAAGAGCTCGCACACAGAACTGCTATTCTACCGCCATCTTGGAACATGGTGGAACAGGCTCAAGGGGCTGAATAGTCGAATCCTGTTCCTTCATAAGACTTACTCTGAAAATAGGAAACGGGTATTAAAGGAATGGTAGTAACTTATCTGAGAGATTGGCTAAAAGATTTGAGGCAGCCAATAATAGTGTTGTATACAGTGGGAATATGCTAGGGTCAGTACAGGCACCAACACTTGTTATTTTGGAAATGACTTGGTCTTGGTTATAGCAAGTACAATGCTGAAGTTTGTGGATTAAAAAAACATGGCAGCATCACAAGTAGTGAGGAGGATAATAGCAGATTTTAAAGCAGCCTTCAGGAGTATGTAGAAATACTGTTACAACATGTGCACCCATCACAGATGCAATTCAATGTTGATAAATTATGATGCTTCCAGCAAATGCGAGTACCAGATAAGTCCAATTTCAAAGTGAAACCAGGCTGAATAGAACATAAATATTATCTTTGCGATTTGGTTGCCATGGATAGTTGATCATTGAACATATTCACGCATGACTGTTAATGTGGTTTTAATTAAAATAAAGTTTATTAAAAAAAGAAAAAAAATAAACCAAAGAGACAATTTGGAAAGATTAATTTAGAAACAGCAAAAAGAAGGAATGAACACTTTAACCCTTACTCTAACCTTAATTCAACCTCAGTCAAGTATCACTCCCATCTCCACTAACACGAAGAAAGAATGTGATTGAAAGGTTCAAGTTTTGAGGTGCGTTCTACAACAGAGGAACCTCAGAATGCCTGCCCACAAATTTTTGAAGGTGACACATGAGAAGATAGGGTGGTTGAGGAAATGTGTGGGATACCTGGATAAAGTACAAAAACTAGACAACAAAAGTGTTGGAAATCACAGCGGATCAGTCAGCATCCATGGATCTCCACAGATGCTGCCTGACCTGCTTTGGTTTCCAGCATTTTTTGTTTTCGATACAGATTCCAGCAGCTGCAGTAATTTGTTCCTATAAAAACTAGGCAGTCACGCAAAAGATTTCCCAGCCTCTGTGTAGTTCTCAATCAGAGCATTATGTTCAATTCCGAGCAACAGACCTTAGGAAGAATGTTCAGTTCAGACTGTGGAGTGGGCACAGAGGAGGTTTATCAGGATGTTACCAGGGATGGGGGATTTCAATTATGTGGAGCAATTGTGGAAACTGGGTTAGTTCTCCTTAGAGCAGAGCGGGATAAGGGAAAACCTAATGGAGTTGTTCAAAATACTGAAGGGTTTTGATGGATCACTTAGGAGAAAGTATCACCTCTGGCATACCAGAGATTATCGGTTTAAAATCACTGGCAAAAGAACCAGAGGGAAAATGAGAATGCTCTTTACACTGAGGGTGGTTCTAACCTTTGTGCAATTTACCTGAACAGGTAGTGGAACTGGATTCCACAAGAGCATTCAAAAGATAATCAGACAGATACCTGAAGAGAACAAAGTTTCACGATTTTGGGAATAAGGGCTGGTATGTGGGACCCACTTCAGGCCCTTGGCCTACTCTATTGTCAGTCATAACAGCTCAATTCAACAGTAAGCAGCAATGAACCAGGTGGTTCATTAAATTATTTAGCTTAAGTCACATGATTCCTAGGAGAGGAAGTGTGTCTTCAACTTGCTGTTCCAAATTACTTTCTGACTATTTCCTAAATAAGCAAAAAGACCCGACCTTCAAATCATGGAATATACCATTCCATTCAAATATTACCATAAATTGGTATTTGTAACTTGGATGGTTCATTCAAAGAACGGGCAGGTGGGCCAAATGGTCACATTGTATGCAGTAAGAATCGAATATTTTACAATGGTCAGGACGTTGGATGACTGTTGTGCCCCGGCCCGCCTGCATGTGAGGGTTACTTTAATGTTCTTTCTCAGAATAAATACCTCTTATTTTCGAAAACAACGCCCTAATAACAGGGTGCATTTGGCGCCAAATGAATTATTGATGCTTGTTCGATGGGCGTTGTGACCTGTGTGTTTTTCGTAATTCCTTTCTTTGTTTTCACATGCTAGGATTTTGGAAAGTAAATTCTGCTGTAATAGCTGTTAAATGAAATCGCCTGATACGCAGTAAATACTGGGAAAAATCAGTTTTTAAGGGATAGTTTGGCTAAAGAGCAGGCAGGTGCATGACAGTCCAAATGGCCACATTCTGAGCAGTCAGACTTGATTACTGTACGATGCTAGAATCTGTTCTATTACAGCACTCGGTAACTCTGGGGGCACTGAGACAGCTAACCTATGCCATGGTGATTATTGCGATTTTCAAGAGGGAATACCTTTTGAAATAGCAAAGCGATTGGGGGTATATAAGCAAAATAAATGTAAAAAATACTGCTAGAAATCTGAAATAAAAACAGAAAGTGCTGGAGAAATTCAGCAGGTCTGTCAGCATCTGTGGAGAGGGAAACAGAGTTCATGTTTTAATCTATTATGACTCTTCTACAGAAAAGACATTCAGGTACATATTATAGTGTCTGACTGAGGTTTTGTTGGAGTTCCAGGGGAGTATGTTGAGTACGTAAGCCCCACTGCCTTCCCACCCATCCCTGAGCCATATCCCATAAAACTGCAGCAAGATAAGGCACCCATAGGCTGACACTACCTCATCTCCCACCCCTTAACCTTATTGATGCCTTCAACTGCTCAATTAAGGGGCTGTTAAAGACTTCATTCAGTTTCCGCTGCCATGAAGTAGAAGGTGAGTGAGAGCGAGTGCCCACCTTTTCATCAATTCTGTTGAAAGTGAAGAGTAGGAACTTGGAAGTTAACTCCCTTTGGGATGCTCTGTGCCCATTGGAGGCACTTCCCAAAAATGGTAAACCGTGTTCTTGTGTATCTCACCGAGCCTCCCCCTGCCTCGGTTGCCTGATCCCTCCCCGACGTACAGTCCTGGCTTAGTCCAATCTCTATGTTGTCTTCTTCATGGGGCAAGAATGTAAAATCCAGCCTGTTGCAACAGATCACCTTTAGTAAACTCCAGTAAATAGCCATTGATGCCATCAGTCTCCCTGGCAACTGTCTGAAGTTGAGCCAGTGTTAGATTTGACCCTGAGCTGGGTTTCCGACTGTCACTAAGGATGCCTGTTTCCACCTTTGTAACATCACCTGACTAGGTGCCAGCCTACTCTCATCTGCTGTTGAAACCCTCACCTATTCCTTGGTTACCTCTAGACCTGACGATTCCATTGCATTCTTGGCTAGGCTCCTACTTTCATCAATGTAAGTTTATTTAAAACTCTGCTTCCTGGGTCCTTCCACCAATTCAATTTCACCTACTGCTTGTGGGTTCAATGGCCAGCATTGGCTCCAAGTTAAACAATGCCTGCTTTCACATCTCCTTCATGGCCTTGATACTCCTCCCTATCTCTGTAACCTTCTCCAGCCTCACAGACCTTCAATTCTGGCCTCTTGCATATCCCCAAATTGTATTTGCTGCACCGTGGTTGTCTGTACCTTTGGTGGCTAATATCTCAAGGCTTGGATTTGACTCCCTGAACCTTTTCAGACCTCCTTCCTTTGAGGTGCTCCTTGCAAGCTGCCCTGCTGTTTTTTTTATGTACTCTTGTGAAGCCCCCCAGATGTTTCGCTGCATTAAAGGAGCTATACAGATGCAAGCTTTTGTTACAAGGAAGAGAAGGAGGGGAAAAACTCTCTGTTGTTTCTAAAATATGCCTCCAATTCAAAGAAAGAAGGAAATGGAAACAATCAAAAATTCAATTCCCCAGATGTCACCAGACCTTCTCAGCATTTCCAGCACTGTTTTGGCTTCAGATTTTGAAAAATTATTCTTTTCTGGTGTGTTGGCATCACTGGCAAGGCCAACTCTAATTTGCCATCTCTAATTGCCCTTAAACTGAGTGGCTTGCAAGGGCATATTGCTGTGTGCCTGAAATTACATGTAGGGCAAAGTGGGTAAGGATGGCAAATTTCCTTCCCTAAAGAATCATTAGTGAACCAAGTGGAATTATTACAACAATCAGTTTCAGCATCCTTAGTATTTTTGCTTTAGGAAATAAAGTAAATCAGATGGGTGTGACTGAATTGCAGGTGGGAAGGTCAGCTCACTACTAGTGACTGGTATGGTGGCTCAGCGGTTAGGACTGCTACCTCACAGTGTGAGGGGTCTGGGTTTGATTCCAGCCTCGGGTGACTGTGTGGAGTTTGCACGTTCTCCTGTTGTCTGTGCAGGTTTCTCTCACAGTCCAAAGACGTGTAGGTTAGGTGGATTAGCCATGGGAAATGCAGGGTTACACGGATTGGGTGGGATGCTCTTGGAAAGATTGGTGTGAACCTGATGGGCCGAATGGTCAGATTCCACACTCTAGAGATTATGTGACTGCAACTTTGTTTGGCTTAAAGTAATCACAAAAGGGACTGGAAAATATCAAAGGTTTAATAAAAATACCTCCAACTTGGAAGTGATTATTTTGACAACATAAGAAGGGATTAAGCTGAGGCCGAAGACAATAGCAGGATGACACAGTAACAGAGCAATGGAAAACATTCAGGGAGGAGATAGTTCATGTGCAAACCTGGCATTGTCCTTTGTAATGAAAAAGCAGAGTGAATGCACTCTGTGTAGGGAAATAAAAATAAAAAAAATCATCAAATATCAAGAACAAGATTGAGTTAATAACCCAGGAAGAATATGAGAAAAATGCATGAGAAAATGGCAAAAGTGAAGTGGGAGGCAAAGAGAGGATCCAAGAAAAGATTAACATCCAACATTAAGTGGAAAACCTGAAATATTTTATGAACCCACAAAGTATAAATTATTATCCAAGAAAAGTTGAGCCTATTAAGGACCCAAGGGAAAACGTTGGTGCAGAGGCAGCAAATCTGTTGAGATAATTAATTAATACTTTATGTCTGTCTTCACAAAGAAAAGCATTGATTGGGTTGGAAGGGGCACTGGAAGTTGTTGACAGAGTTGTATGGTACAATTTCTCGAATCCAGCATCCTTGCAACCAAAGTTGTGCTGGATGTCAGAACTTGCTGGTTACCAGAAAGAAAATCAGAATGCATTAATTCAGATTGGAATGGCTTAACTCCGTGAGTAGAGTATGCAGGAATATCAACTGATGTAATTGCAAAGCATCATAGTTTATTGGCCAGTTTCCTGCTGCTATTAATTCAATTCTCACACGTTGAATTTAATATCTCTTTAAACCTCCCTCCTTCCCCTATACTTGTTTAAAATAAGAAAAGGTCAATAAAAAAGGTGTCCAGTTTTCAGACAATACCAGTTTCTTGGGTCGCTGGATTTGGTAAAGTGTACCTATTGATTGAGATGATGTATTGAAAAGATTTAACGTTAGAAAGCTGATAAATTACCTGGCCCAGGTGGAATGCATTCTATATTTTGAAAGCTGTTGACCACAAATATTTCAATGTTTGTTAGGTAGAGCAGTAGAGCCAGGGAATTAAAGGATTGCAGATTTTATACCATTATTCTCACTCTGGTACCTTGTATTGAGTTCTCAAATTCCATCATATCACAGCTGTTGCATGTGTGTTTCAGAGGAACAGGTGACTTTGAACTAATGTTCCTTAATCTCTCGCCTCATGTTTAATTCTAAAATGAACTAACAGATAATGATTGTTTGCTTTGCTTCAGCTACTGTGATTACCTGGATGGTAGCAGGTTATCTGGATGGATCTTGTTTTTTTTCTCTCACTTTAATTCCTATGCTCCGACATCACTCGGCACTGGAAGTGACTTTTTTACTTCATCGTTTATGCAACTACAACAAGAACTTGCTTTACATATCATCTTGATGAGAATAAATTGTCTCAAAGTCATGTTACAAAGCAATATAAAACTGAGAATTGACTCTAAGCCAATGAAGGAGTTATTGGAACAAGTAGTTAAAAGCCTGAATAATGAGTTGGGTTTCAGAGATCATCTTAAAGGAGCCATGATGTGGAGGCGCTGGTGCTGCACTGGGGTTGGACAAGGTCAAACATCACACGACACCAGGTTATAGTCCAACAGGTTTATTTGAAAACGCAAACTTTCAGAGCTCATCCCCTTCCTCAGCATTTAAATCTGTTAGACTATAACTTGGTTTCATGTGATTTTTGATCTTAAAGGAGGAGAGAGAGAGATAGACAAAGAGATCTAAGGATAGAATTGCCGAGACTGGTTGGACACAAACCAGTGGGTGCCATCACATATCTGCCTCTATCTGCCCTGCCCTCACACTCCTGCTATAGGTCACCTGATGGATCACCCACACAACCTACCACTGTCAAGTAGCCAATCAGAAAGAGAGTGGAAACACAAACAGAAATTGCTGGAAAAGCTCAGCAGGTCTGGCAGCGTCGGTGGAGAGAAATCAGATTTAACGTTGCAGGTCGAGCGACCCTTCCTCAGAACTCTACAGCATCCATAGATCCCTCGATATTAATTCAGAAAGTGAGTGGATTCTTCATTGCTCTGATTGGATGATTTTGGCTGAAAGTCAAAAGCCTTTGCCCCACCAACTATCTCAAATGCCTTTGCTATCAATCTCAAAATCATTCAAGGAAATTTTATTTAAATACAAATTGTTATTGATCCTAAGATTGTTCTCCTACGTCTTGATTGCAGCAGTGACCTGGAGATTATTTATTAATTCCTGGAGACTCCAGCAGAATCCAAAGGATTTCCAACTGAATTAAGAACCTCTGTGGCCGAAAGCACAAGCACGTTTAAAAAGTTAAAATAAAGGATTTTCAAAAGGGCATAAGTGAAGGAGCACAGAGATCCCCAGCGTTGTAGGATTGGAAAGGGTTATAAAGATAATCATAGAGTTTGAACAACATGTAAAAAGGCCCTTCGATCCAACCTATCTGTACTGTTCATTAAGCGTATATCCATTCTAATCCTATTTTCCAGCACTTAGCTCTGTATGCTGCGACATTTCAAGTGCTCATCTAAATATTTCATAGTGTGGTTATTGGCTTGCTTACTGAGTTGTCTGGTTATTGTACAGACGTTTCGTCACCATGCTAGGTAACATCATCAGTGCGGCCTCCCGTGTAGAGATGTTGTTCTACTCTGTTTAGTATTTTATATGATCCGGTCTGTTACGTTGGGTTGTATCATTTCCGGTTCTGTTCTGCATGGGTTTGTATGTGGGGTCTAATCCCACATGCTTGTTGATTACATTATGTGTGAAAGCCTCTCGGAAATCCTGTGTGTGTCAGTGGTTGACTTGATCTAAGATGGTCTCATTGTCCCAGTTAAATTGCTAGCCTTCATTGTCTGACTGCACTGAGATAAGGGAAAGTTTGCTGTGTCGTTTTGCTGCTAGCTGGTGTTTATGTATCCGGATGGCTAGTTTCCGTCCAGTTTGGCCGATGTAATGTTTGTTGCGGTCATTGCAAGTTATTTTGTAAACTACGTTGGTCCTCCATGTCATGGGTATGGGGTCTTTGGTCCTTGTGAGTGTTCGTCATAGTGTAGCTGTGGGTTTGTGTGCTACCATGATTCCTAGTGGTCGCAGGAATCTCATTGTCAGTTCTGATATGTTCCTGATATAAGGTTGTGTCATCCACAGGTGCCTAGAGATAGACAATGCCGGGAGGTCATAGTGTGCCCCAACACACTGGCCACACTACCCTATATCAAGAACATGTCAGAACTGATGAGTCTCCTACGACCACTAGGATTCATGGTAGCACACAAGCCCACAACCACGCTACGATAAACACTCACAAGGACCAAAGACCCTATACCCATGCCATGCAGGGACCAACGTGGTTTACAACATGACTGCAACAAACATTACATCGGCCAGACTGGAAGGAATCTAGCCATCAAGGTACACAAACACCAGCTAGCAGCAAAACGACACGACAAACTTTCCCTCATCTCAGTGCAATTGGACAATGAAGGCCAACAACTTAACTGGGACAATGTGACCATCCTAGCTCAAGCCAACCACTGACACACACAGGAATTCCTAGAGGCCTAGTTTTCGACCCATAATGCAATCAACAAACATATGGGATTAGACCCTGTATGCAAACCCATTCAGAACAGAACCGGAAATGATACAACCCAACTTAACAGACTGGATCATATAAATTCCAAGTGGAGTAGAACAACATCTCTACATTGGAGGCCGCACTGAAGATGTTACCTAGAACGGTGACAAAACATCTGTAGGATAACCAGCCAGCTCGGCGAGCAAGCCAACAACCTCACCCTCAATCCAAGCTACAAATCTTTGCAAGAACTTTAAATTTCATAATGTCTTGACAGGTCCTTGATAGATCATAGAGCCCCTACAGTGTTGCCATTTGGCCAATCGAGTCTACACTGACCCTCCAAAGAGCATCCACCTGTACCCACCCTATTCCTGTAACCTGAGTGTGGGAGGAAACCGGAGCACCCGGAGGAAACCCACACAGACACGGGGAGAATGTGCAAACTCTACACAGACAGTTGCCTAAGATTGGGATCGAACTCGGGTCACTGGCGGTTAAACCGAGGGGTGGGGTGGGATAGGGAGGGGTGAGGCCATGGAGTTATTTGAAAACAATGATGAGAGTTTTAAGAGCTTGACATTACTATAGTGGGAGTTAGTATGGGTCAGAGAGCATGGTGGGGGTAGCTGGTGTGGTGACGGTGGGAGCAGGTCAGAGTGTGGGCATCACAGTCTTACCTGAGATTAAGTTTCCAAATGGTGGGTAAGAGAGAGGCCTACCAGGAGTGCATTGGAATGGCTGAGTCTGGAGCTAATAAAAGCAGGGACAAGAGGTTCAGCAGCAGGTGAGGAAGCAATGACACAAAAATGGGGCAATAATTGGGTCCTGGTGAAGAAAGGAGTCTCATCATTGCACAGAATCCGAGAGTTGAAAATAGCCTGGGGTAGCCTGTGACAGTGGTTCAGGAGAAGGAATGGATTGATTTTCTCCAGCTCTTAGGATGATTTTGGGGATGAAAAGACTCCAAAATGACAGTGAGCGAAAAATAATGTATAATACAGTTGTAGACTTGAATGATTGAGGAGACTGATTGATGTAAAATGACGTGCAGATCCAACTTATAATATGCACATGGGATTTAATAAAAGTTGTGTAGTATCTCTATTAATTAAGTTGTGAGGGATAACTGTGCATTAGAGAGTGTTTCCCGTGTCTCTGAGTCAGAAGTCAAATTCCACTCCAAACACATGAGCGCACAATCCAGGCTGAGGCTGCCTTTGCTGGTATTGAGGGAGTGCTGCATTGTCAACAGCCGTGTCTTTCAGATAAGGTATTAAACTGGGCCCCATCTGACCTCTTGGTTTGGAGGCCGGGGAAAAGGGTGCGGGGTTTTGTGAAATATCCCATTGCCCCACGACTGCAAAGAGGATTCTCCCATTGTGTTCACATTAACCCCGCACACCACCACAACGGGTAATTATATCACAGCTACCCGTGAGAAGCTGCCAGTGTACAGAATACCTGTTGTGTTTCCCTCCCACCCTCACTTCTTTACAAACAGTGACTGCACTTCAACAAGAAAAAACACTTCACTGGCCGTAAAGCACTTTGCGACGTCCAGAAAGGCACTTTATAAACGCACATTTTCTCTCTTTGTTTCCCTTCTTCTGTAGAGGTGCGTGAGCCCTTGTACCTCATCGGTGCCAGATGCCCCCTCAAACAGCAGCCTGCGCTGCTATGAGAATGGCAGATGGTAGATGTGGTGTGTATCGGGTTAGCAACTCTGGTCGGGCATGTTTCCTGGAGGTTTCATCCAATGCCCTTCTGCCTCCGACCATCCCACCCCATCTCTGATTTCTCTTCCAGCTGGTAAATCAAAAGCCATCTAAAGAAAACACACAGCTCTTCTTTCTCTTGCAAAGCCCCCCTGAGTTTTCTTGCCAGTTTGCTGGAAGCAGTGCCCAGGAGCTTAATCCTGAATTCCCAGAGACTCTAGGACAATCCTGGAGAACTGGCAGCTCGAGATATGTGTCCCAGCTGGTACAGATATCCGCTGCTTGAAAATTAGCTTCTTTCAAACATAAATTAGCCAAGTGATTTGGTTAGTTTGAGAGCTCTGATATTCTTAGGCCACCCCATGTGGGTGCAATTACTCCTGGGGTGTGCGTGTGTGATCTTCATCTGCTTACATTTGAGACCAATTTCCAGAAGCTTCCGCTGCAGCCTGTGTAGAAGATGTGTAGGTTCAGATTAATGGAACAATGAACAGCTGGCTGGAAGTTTGTGGTTCTGAGATGCTACTCTGTTCCCTTTAAGGCCCGACGATAACGGCACAGAGACCAGAAACAATTCTCCACTGCTTCAGACAAAACTAGTGAGAAAGGAGTGGCGATCCTAACCCTAATCCTAACCCTAACCTATTGCACTGTCCCTGGACTGGGAAGGACAGAAGTTATGCTTCAGGGGCACAAGGGTGGCACAGTGGCTCAGTGGTTAGCACTGCTGCCTCATAGGGCCAGGGGTCTGGGTTCGACTCCAACCTCGGGTGACTGTCTGTGTGGAGTTTGCACATTCTCTCCGTGTCTGCGTGGGTTTCCTCTGGGTACTCCGGTTTCCTCCCACAGTCCAAAGGTGTGCAGGTTGGGTGGATTGGCCGTGCTAAATTGCCCATAGTGTCCAGGGATGTGTAGATTAGGTGCATTAGCACCAGGAAATTCAGGGTTACAAGGATAGGGAAGTTGGATGGATCTGGGTCAGATTCTCTTTGAAGGGTCAGTGTGGACTTGTTGGGGCTGAATGGCCTGTTCCCACACTGTAGGGATTCTATGGGTAGCCCACCTGGAGTGTGAGTGGGAGCCTCTCGGAATAACAATGACACTCACTCACATCAAGAATCCAAGTGCGGAGTCTTTCAGTGTTGGGGAAGCTGTTGTGTTGGTCATGGCCAACCTGAAGTCACTTACCATCTGCCATAGGTACAGCGGAGGAACCTACCCTCCGTAAGCCCTCAACTCGTGTGATGGGATTGAATGCAAATCTGTTTCTGAAAAATATGCATTTATATAGCACCATGGCCCATGTGGGGTGCCAACTGAATGAGTGGACTAAACCATGACAGATGGAATTTAAATTAAGGAAATGTGAGGGTATTCACTTTGGACCCAAGAAAGAACAGAAATCTGTATTACCTTAGTGATGAAGGGGTCGGAGCTGCAGAAGGGCAGCGAATTCTGGGTGTCCATTTGTGTGAACCACTTAAAATGTGCATAGAGGTACACAAATTGGTCATAGCGGCAAATGGAATGTTGGGCTTTTCCTCAAAGGGGGTCTGGAATAAAAGAAATGCATTGGATTTTAAAAGGAAACAGCCACAGAGACAATAGATGCACTGGTAGTAATCTTCCAAGATTCTGGAAGAGTCCCAGAGAATTGGAAAACTATCCTTATTCAAAAAGCAGGCAAATGTAATCAAGTTAATTTAATATTGTTATAGAATAGAATAGAAATTTATTGTCACATGTACTTTTACAAGAAAAATACAGTGAAAAGTTTTATAAGTCGCCCCACCATGGTGCCTACATCAACGACAGAAGTCAGAAATAATAATAATAATAAAAAAGGAAAATCAAGACATAGTTCATCACAGTTCACTGATCGGCTCCTGGGCTCAGAGAAAGCTGATTAAGGAATACCTTGAAGACGCAGCCAGGATGAGAACACCATGCCGAGCTGCTGGAATACTGGGCCGGAAGCCTCTGCTGAAGAAGACCACCTTGCTGGGCAGAGATCACCATTCCTGGATGAAACCGGCTGCCAGGGCCCTGGAATACCTGGATACCAAAAACAAGGAATACCTCCACTCAGGGCCGAGACCTCCACACGGGGACAAGGCCACCACACCACAGAGTAAGGGGTCACTCAGCTAGGACAGAGATGTGAAGGAATTTCTTCTCTCAGAGGGTAGTGAATCTGGAATTGTTTACCACAAAGGGCTGTAGAAGCTGGGTCATTGAGTATAGTCAAGGCTGAGACAGACAAAATTAATCAGTAAGGGGATCAAGAGTTGTGGGGAAAAGGTAGAAAAATAGAGTTGAGGATCATCAAATGAAGCACGATCTCAACGAATGGTGGAGAACACAACGATGGGCTGAACAGTCTACTTCTGCTCTACACCTTATGATGTTACAGTCTTATGAAAATGTGGAATTTGGAAACAGATCAGCCATGATCTTCTAGCAGGGCTGATTTGAGGGCCAAATAGTCTATTTGTGCTTTGAGTTTGTATGCAGGCATGTAAAAATGAGGAAGAGACTCTTCAATTGTACAGATTGGTCCACCCCCACCCAGAGTATCCGTGTTTGTAAGTGTGTAATGCACTATTGGGAGGATAGGAAGGAGAGACAGTGGTGAAGTCGTAATGACACTGGACTAGCATTGACAGTCCCAGGCTGATGATCTGAGGGCATGGGTTCAAATGTAACAGAATGAAATTTGAAATTTGGACTGACAAAAGCTAGTCTAATGGTGATCACATAACTATTGCATTTGTCATCAATACCCATCAAGTATATCCTTCAGAGATGGAAATCGGCCTCCCTTACCTAGTCTGGCCTACACGTGATGTCAGACCATCAAATTGTGGCTGGTCCTTAACCATCCCTCTGAGCTAGCCTAATAAACCACTCAATTCATGCTTGGTTAGGGATGGGCAATAAATGTTGACTTGTGAGTGGTACCACATCCTGTGAATGAGCAAACTCTATATACAGCTTTGTGGGCCTGTAGCATTGTCTCACCACAACGTCTTTAGACTCTTACTGATTCAAATTCTGAGGAAAGGATGTATAGACTAGACTTGTACTCCCTTCAGTTCGAAAGATTAAAGGGTGTCCTCATCAAATTGTTCAGGACAAGAAGAGAGGTTTACAGGATAGATGTGGAGAACCACTTCCTCTTGGAGGGAGCTCAGAACAAGGGAAACAAATGGCTGTGGAAATTGGAAACACTCTTCCCTCAAAGGTGTTGAGTCCTGCTCTCAGTTGAAAAATACAAAACTGGGATTTATTGGTTGAATTTTCCTTGGACTGATTGTTACTTGTTGAATAATCAAAGTCAAGGAAACAGATAATTTTCTGGAGAAGGGAACTGTATCAATGGAAGAAGTCAGGTGAACAGTCTCCACTTGCAGGAAGATCAGCAACCAGACGATACAGATTTAAGCTCATTGGCAAAGCAGATGATGAGGAAGCTAATATTTGTTATGTTATGACTTGTTGTGAACTGGAATGCATTGCCTTAAATGGTGGAGGGGGCAGATTCGAAAGGAACATTTGAAAGGGAACTGGATAAGCAATTGAAGGGAGTGGCGCTAATTTTTTAGCTCCATTTAAGAGCCAACACAGGCATTTTGGGCAGAATGGCCTCCTTTCAGACTGTAACATTCCATAATTCTATAAAACTAGCACCACACCGATGGAGAGCCCTGCTGGACATTGTCAAGCCAAAGGTGGTTACTCTTAGACTGTTGGGTTGATGAATGTCTGGAGCAGATTGTGAAGAATTCTAACCTCCCAAATAGACAATTTACATCGTGATTGTAACAAGGTCAGCCAGGTGGACCTCAGAGCATATGAGTTCCCTGATTGGGGCTGTTAACCTGGTCCGATCAGGGAGCCCGGGCTGGCAGATATAAACAGGAGTATCAGAGGTGCTGTTCACCCTGAGAGCTGGCTCTGAGGGAGCTGGATCAGTTTCAAGGACTTTCCACGTGAAAGTAAAGGTGACTTGGTGATGGGATACCAGCCTCTGTAGAGTTATTTCATTATCCTTAACATGTTCCATCAAATTCTGAATTAGCTGCAGAGATGCAACTGGATTTCAGACCCTGCCAAAGAAGGTTCATCTGTTTGTGGTCTTTGAGTCGGGTCCTTTTGGAGCCAGTGCAACAACAAGGAGACTCTGTTCGTCTGTATGTAGTCCCTCGTAGCAGTTCCCATGCGAAATATGTCAGTAGATGAGAGGGGAAAGTGCTCAGGGAAACAGTACTGTTGGGGAAGGGGTGTTTGTACTGAGAACAATCTGCCAGTGACAGGGTGCTGTACTGATGGAGAACTGTACTGTTGGGAAGGCAGTACTCAGAAAGCAATACAATGTTGGTGGGGGGCAATGCTGAGGCACATCTGTATTGTCAGAGGCACATAACTGAGGGAGATTTGCTCTGTAGGAGGGACAGTACTGAGGGAGCACTGCACTGTAGGATGGTCAGTAACAAGGGAGCACAGCACTGTAGGATGGTCAGTACTGAGGGAGCACTACACTGTAGGAGGGATATTACTGAGGGAGCACTGCAGTGTAGGAGGGACAGTACCGAGGGAGCACTGCAGTGCAGGAGGGACAGTACTAAGAGAGCTCTGCACTGTCAGACGGTCAGTACTGAGGGAGTACTGCACTCAAGGAGGGATACTACTGTTGGAGGGGCAGTACTGAGGGAGCACTGCACTGTAGGAGGGGCAGTACTGAGGGAGC
>NC_063343.1:62767671-62776785 GCF_021869965.1 Rhincodon typus
AGTACTGAGGGAGCACTGCACTGTAGGAGGGGCAGTACTGAGGGAGCGCTGCACTATAGGAGGGGCAGTACTGAGGGAGCGCTGCACTGTAGGAGTACCGAGAAAATGTGGCACTCTTAGATGGGCAGAAATGAAGTAACATTGTGCTGATTCGCAGATGAGGCATTAAACTGAGGTTGTCATCTGCCACGTCAGATGAAGTAAAAGATCACATGAAACGAGAGGAAGAGATGAGATCTCTGGTGTTTTGGCCAATATTTATCCTGCAACTGGACATCACTAAAACAGATTTTCTAGTCATATATCTTTCTGGTGCTTGTAGGAGCTTGCTTTGCACAAACAGACTGTTGTGTTGCATTTGTTACAATGGTTAGTACACCTCATTCACATCCCTATGTGAAATTTGCTTATCCAGCCTGAGGTCATGATCCACGCTGCGGAATTATGAGTCTTCCTTTTGAGAGTGTGTTAAAGTTTGCCTGTACCACACTGGCTTCACATCCGATGAACAGTCACACTGGATTCGAGACCTTAATACTATGTCACTTTTCACAGTGCTGCAAGACCTGCTGACTTATTCCAGCACTCTCTGCTCAGCTTCCAGACTACCTGCAGCCTCAGTACCACGTTCTGATAAAGAATTGAAAAGAGTCAGAAACTCTGAGATTCTCAGGCACATCCATCTGTTGACTCTGAAGAGTCAGGAGTTGGGGTGAATTTTTGAGGTCGTCAACTTATAGTCGGAGAACTGGATTTTGGTCATTGAAGTGGATATATCTAGTCCTGGCCAAGATTCAGACAGTAATGGAAAGTATGTGTGATAAAGAATAATGATCTATTAATCTGTGTGCTTTCTGTGTGTGAGATGTTGGTTGAGGAATGACATTGACCAGTCAAAGCTTCAAAACATACCTATGCGTAACATCTGATCTGAAAGACAGTGGAACAATCTCTCAGTGCTGCACTGTGTATCAGTTTGCATTATGTGCTAAAAACTTTGGATTGAGATTTGAACACATGAATGTCTGATACATGTGAAAGATCCACCCACCAAGCCAAGATTGCATTTCTCATGAATGCAACACTAAACTTATTACAGATCCAAATTCCCAGCAGAATTTTCTTTATTTTAGTCATTCATGGGCAGTCAGGGCCAGCATTTATTGCCCATCCTTGCTTGAGCTGGAGAATGCAGTGGTGAGTTGCCTTCTTGTTTTCTTATTTGTTCTTGGGATGTGGGCATCACTGGCCAGGCCAGCATTTATTGCCCATCCCTAATTTCCCAGAGGACAGTCAAGGGTCAACCATATCGCTGTGAGTTTGGAGTCACATGTAGGCCAGACCAGGTAAGGACAGCTGATTTCCTTCCGTAAAGGGCTTTATTGAACCAGATGGTTCACACAACAATTGACAAAGGTTTCATGGTTTTTGACTGCTTTGGTCCACATGCTGTAAGTAGACCCACATTGTTAGGGACGGAATTCCAGGATTTTGATCCAGCAACACTGAAGGAAAGCTGATATATTTCCAAGTCAGGATGCTGAGTGGCTTGGAGGAGAACTTGCAGATGGTGGTGTTCCCATGTATCTGCTACCCTTGTCCTTCTAGATGGAAATGGGTCGTGGGTTTGGAAGGTACTGTCTAAAGAGCCTTGGTGAATTTCTGGAATGCATCCTGTAGATGGCACACACTGTTGCTACTAAGCATCAGTGATGGACGGTCTGAATATTTGTGGATGAGGAATCAATCAAGTGGGCAGCTTTATCCTGGGTGGTGTCAAGCTTCTTAAGTGTTGTCAGAGCTGCACTTATCTCATCCAAGCAAGTTACGAATAGCCCATCACAATCCTGACTTGTTCTTCGTAGATGGTGGACAGGCTTTGGAGAGTCAGGAGGTGAGTTACTTCCTGCAAGATTCCTAACCTCTGACCTGTTCTTGTAGCTACAGTATTTATGTGGTTAGTCCATTTTTCAACCAATGGTAACCCTCAGGATATTGATGTAATCTAACAATGTAATTGAAAGGCATGGGATAGTGGTTAGATTCTATCTTGTTGGAGATGGTTATTTCCTGGCGTTTGCATATCAGTCTTGCTGCATTTGAACTTTGATAGTTTCAGCATTTGAGGAGTTGCGAATGGTGCTGAACATTGTGCAATCATTGTTTTTCCTACTTCTGACCTTATGATGGAGGCAAGTTCACTGATGAAGCAGCTGAAGATGATTGTGCTGAGGACACTACCCTGAAGAACTCCTGGAGAGATGTCCTGGAGATGAGATAACTGACCTCCAACAACCACAACCATCTTCCTTTGTGCCAGGTATGGCTTCAAGCAGTGGAGAGCTTTCCCCAATTCTTACTGATGCCAGTTTTGCTAGGGCTCCTTGATACCACACTTGATCGAATGTAGCCTTGATGCCAAGGTCAGTCACTCTCACCTCATCTCTGGAAATCATCTCTTTTGTCCATGTTTGAACTAAACCTGTAATGAGATCAGGAAATGAATGGCCCTGGAGGAATCCAAACTCAGTGACATTGAGCAGTTTATTACTAAGCAAGTGCTGCTTGATGGCATCTGATGATTCTGATTAAACTCCCAGGAAAGCTGCCTTCCATCGAGTATTTGCAACATCACAATGTGCAAGAATATCGAGGCACTGGATTGCTAAACTCCTTCAAGGTCTGTACTATTTTTGTCCCCTGCCAGTAACTGGAAAATGGGATTATAAGAGCAGGGTCCATGATGTCATAGGAAGGGCAAGTCAGAGCTTAGCAGCAACAAGGCAGGAAGGTTTAGTGAGGAACTGACCACAGCCACATCGAGAAAAATAGCAAGGAGGGAACAGTGACGATGCTGAAGGAGGTTGGATGTTCAAAGTCAAAAGATCAACTTCAGTCACACTTTGTGCTGAAATTATGAAGCTTGTGCGAGGCAGATGGAATCTATAACAGTGCAGGAGCCATTCAGTCCAGATGACTCACTTGCTTGACATTTCAAGACCAATTAGCTCTCCACTCCATTATATTCAATTAGGGTGTTCTGCCACGTTCGGAAATATTCCACTGATTTGCTGTTTGGGCATTTCATGTCATGACTGCCTCACAGAAGATGAGTGTTGGATGGCAAGACATCCAAGGAGATTCTGTTTGGCGGCAGATAGGCCCTCAACAGTAAATAGTAAAAATCACCTTAAACTTGGCCAGTGAGGAAGCTATTGCTTGAGTCCAAAGATTTGCCTTTATGAAACAAAAATAGAAGGAGGAAGGAGGAAAATTTTTTATGGTTGCCCATCCAAGCACACCATGGACAGTGGAAAGCCTCATGTCATCAGAGAATGAGGCAGAGAGAAAAATATTCCCCTTTGACTCCTCACTAGCCATTTTGATTGTGGAAACTCCATACTCAATGTTTCTCACAGGAGTTTGGGTTTGAGAACTAGCATTTACAACTGAACCCAGTTCCCTTCTCCTTTCTTGATGCTACATCTTGTTGTATCACTCACAGGGTTCCCATCAAATAATACTTCCCTGAGTTTGCAGTGCTGTTTGCCTCTCAGTAGCTCAAAGTTTCCAAACTTTTCCTTCAAATGCAAGCAAAATACAATGAATGCTGGAGACCTGAAATACAAACAGAAAGTGCTGGAGAAATCCAGTAGTTCTGGCTGCGTCTGTGGAGAGGAAAGCACGTTAACATTTTGAGTCCAATATGACTGTTCTTTGGGACCAATTTAACATTTGTTTCTCACATAAAGGAAAATACTATACGCATTTGCAGCTTTGCTTTTGCGAATAGATTTGTGGTTTATTGCACTGTATCTTTTCAAAAGATTTCACGCAATCTTTTACAAAAACAGGAAGAACTGGGATTCAAGTGCTGATGGATCAAATTGAAAAGTAGAGATGTTATGTCACATTTGCATAGAACTTTAGTTTGACCACATTTGACATTCAGCATACACCCACGCGGAAAAACCATTTTAAAAAAAGTAATAGTTGGAAATGAACATACTGGAGTTCTATTTGAGATGTACAAGAAGAGTCAGACCAGTAGGTCTTATGTAGTCTTATTTTCATCAGTGCCCCCATCCCCTCTTCATGGAGACCCTTGACCCCAGACTTATCTGGTTTTATTTTCTTTATTCATTCATAGGATGAGGGTGTCATTGGCTTGGCAATATTTATTGCCCATCCCTAATTGCCCAGAGGGCAGTTAAGAGTCAATCACATTGCTGTGGGTCTGGAGTCACATGTAGGCCAGACCAGGTAAGGATGACAGTTTCCTTCCCCAAAGGACATTAGTGAACCAGATGGGTTTTTCCAACAATGGATTCACGGTCATCATTAGACGACTTAATTCCAGATATTTATTGAATTCAAATTCTACCGACTGGGATTTGAACCTGGGTCCCCAGAACATTATCTGAATCTCTGGATTAACAGTCCAGCCGTAATACCACTAGGCCATGGCCTCCTGTCAGTGGGGTGGAACTGCCTGCATTCCCAGCAGGATATACCACTCCTTGCTGTTGCTGCTGCTGCTGGGACCAAAGGGGCTGTTGGCCAATTGGAATAGCTGGCAGCTCTCCAACACTGCAAGGAAAGGGAAGAAACCGCTCCTAGAAGCAAGTAACACAGCTCCCACTGTTAAATTGGTGCACCGCAGCCTTCAGATTGTGGATCGGGCTCCAGAAAACGTAGCAAAGTAGGAACACTAGGCCATTCAACATCTCAAGCCTGTTCTACCATTCAGTGAGATCACTGTTAAGAAGGTGTCTAGCACGCTGGCCTTCATTGCTCTGATCACTGATTATAGGAGTTGGGAAGTCATGTTGAGGTTGTGCAGGATGTTGGTGAGGCTACATTTGGAGTACTGTGTACAGTTCTATCCTCCCTGCTGTAGGAAGGATATTACTAAATTAGAGAGGGAGCAGAAAAGATTTACCAGAGTATTGCCAGGACTGGAGGGTTTGAGTTATAAGGAGAGGCTGGATAGGCCGGGACTTTTTTTACTGGAGCGTAGCAGGTTGAGGGGTGACCTTATAGAGGTTTATAAAATCATGTGGGTCATAGATAAAGTGAAAAACAATGTTCTTTTCTCTAGGGTGGGGGAGGTTAAAACAAGGGCGTACATTTTAAACTCAAGAGGAGGCAGATTTAAAAGGGACCTGAGGGACTACTTTTTCACACACAGAGTGGTTTGTATATGGAATGAATGGCCAGGAGAAGTGAAGATGAAGGTACAGTTACAACATATAAAAAAAAGCTTGGATAGGTACATGAATAGGAAAGATTGAGAGCGATATGGGCCAAACGCAGGCAAATGGGACTAATTTAGTTTGGGAAACTTAGTCGCCGTGGACGAGTAGGACCGAAGGATCTGTTTCCATGCTGTATGACTCAATGACGATTAATCTGTGTCCTCACCCCATATACCTGCCTTTGCACCAACTCCCTTAATAGCTTTGCTTAATAAAAATATATCTATCTCAGATTTAAAGTTAACAACTGATCCAGCGTCCCCTGCTGTTTGTGCAAGACAACTCCAAACCTCGACCACCCTTTGTGTGTGGGAGTGATTCCTGACATCTCTCCTGAATGGTCTCGCCCTAATTCTCAGACTACGAATTTTAGAATCTCCAACTGGTGGAAATAGTTTGTCTTTATCTATTCTGTCTTTTCTTGTTTGAAGACTTTGATCAGATCACTTTATCCTTCTAAATTCTAGAGAAAACAGGCCTAATTTATAATTTGTAACAGGCCTAATCTCTCCTCATAACTTAACCACTGAACTCCACCTATTAGTTTTAAAATATAAATTGCATTCCCTCCAGGGCCAATATATCGTTCCTAGGGTGTGGTGCCCATTTCGGCTCTCAGGACTCCATGTAGAGTCTAACTGCATCATCACTATTGCATTCTTATACTTCACTTCTCTAGGTATAAAGGCCAGCATTCCATTAGCTTTCTTGATTATTTTCTGAATTCATTCATAATATTTTAAAGATCTGTACACCTGAACCCCCAAGTCTCTTGGAAGTCCACTGTATTTAAAACCTCCACCTCTGCCCTCTAGTTAGAGGGAACTTTATTAAAGCACCCATTCAGACAGTGCATTCCTGATCATTTACATTTCTTCTCATTTACCCTCAGGTTCTTTTGCTGACTACCTTTAATCTGTGTCCTTTTGTTATCAACGCACATGTCTCTGGAAGCATTGACTCTATCAAAATATCTCAAATGTACTGAATACTTTCTGTAAATCTCCTGACCTTCTCTGCTCCCAGGAGAACATAAGAACATAAGAACTAGGAGCAGGAGCAGGCCATCCAGCCCCGCGAGCCTGCCCTGCCATTTAATAAGATCATGGCTGATCTTTTTCAGACTCAGCTCCACTTACCCGCCCACTCACCATAACCCTTAATTCCTTTACTGTCCAAAAATTTATCTAGCCTTGCCTTAAAAACATTCAGCGAGGTAGCTTCAACCACTTCACTGGGCAGGGAATTTCACAGATTCACAACCCTTTGGGTGAAGAAGTTTCTCCTGACCTCAGTCCTACATCTGCTCCCCTTTATTTTGAGACAATGCCTTCTAGTCCTAGTTTCACCTGCTAGCGGAAACAACCTCCATGCCTCCACCTTATCTATTCCCTTCATAATCTTATATGTTCCTATAAGATCTCCCCTCATTCTTCTGAATTCCAATGATTATAATCCCAGTCTACTCAGTCTCTCCTCATAATCCAACCCTCTCAACTCTGGAATCAACCAAGTGAATCTCCTCTGCACCCCCTGCAGTGCTAGTATATCTCTTCTCAAGTAAGGAGACCAAAACTGCACACAGTACTCCAGGTGTGGCCTCACCAGGACTCTATACAGCTGCAGCATAGCTTCCCTGTTTTTAAACTCCATCCCTCTAGCAAGAAAAAGAATCCTCAGCTTCTCCAAATTCTCATATAACTGAAGTCCCTCAATCCTGACACAATTTATTAAATTATCCATCTGTCCACTCTGCATCATTTGTTTCCAAGAAGTGAACCAGCTAAGGTCTAACCTGTAGTCTATAAATAATCTATTCTCAAACAGGGACCCCTGATATTGAGGCACACCAGAGACACATGCTTCATATGTCAGTAAATACTGATATACTTCTGAGGACTCCTGTCAATATTAATGCACGCCACAAGGAGCTCCTGTGAGTATATGCACACCCTGGCGACTCCCTGTTTTTATTTGGTCATGGGATGTGAATTTCACTGTCTGGGGTATCATTTTTGTTGCCCATTCCTGATTTGTCCTGGAGTAGGTGGTGATGAACTGCTTTCTTAAGCCACTGCAGTCCTTATGGTCTATAATATAGCCCCAGTGCTGTTGGGAAGGGGTTCCTAGGATTTTGTCACAGCAGCAGTTGAAGGAACTGTGGAAAAGTTGAAAGTGAGGATAGTTTGTTGTTGGTGTTGTACCAATACATTTGCTGCCCTTGTCCTTCTTGATGATGGGTTCTCGGTTCGGAAAGCATCTGGGTGAGTTCATGTAGTGTGTCTTATAGATGGCACACACTGCTGCCGCAATGTGTTGGATTGAAGATTGTGGCCTGGGTCCAACCAAGTGACCTGCATTGTCCTGGATGGCGTCAAGTTTGTTGAGAGTTATTGGCGCTGTGCCCATCCAGGCAAATCGGGAGAATGTTCTATCACACTCCTGGCTTGTGCCTCACTGATGGTGCTTGGATTTTGTGCTGTCAGGAGGTCAGTTACTTGATACAGGATTCCTAGCCTTACATCTGTATTATTATTGATATGGCTGATCCAGTTCAGTTTCTGCTCAATGTTGAAGGTGAGGGACCTGGTGATAGCAATGCCTTAAATGTCAAGAGGAAGTGTTTAGATTCTCACTTGTTATAGATGGTCAATGCCAAGCATATAGGTGTTGTGAATGGTATTAGACACTTAACAGCTTGAATATTGCCCAAGCCTTTCTGCGTATGTAACTGACTGCTTCAATAGCTGAGCAGTTCCAAATGATGCTGCAAATTGTGAAATTATCAGCAAGCATCCCCACTCCTGCCTTTATAATGGAAGGACACTCATTAATCATTAAGCAGCTGAAGATGGTTGGGCCCAGGACACTGTCCTGAGGAAAAGGCTCTTGTGGAGCAGTGGTAATTTCTCTATCTCTGGGTCAGGATGCCCGGGTTTGAGGACCACCTATTCCAGAGTGAATATATACCCTGAGGAACTCCTGCAGAGATGTTCTGGAGCTGAGATTACTGATCTTCAACGATCACAACCATCTTCCTTTGTACCGTTCATGACTCGAACCAACGAAGAGGTTTCCCCTTGTCTGGCCCATCAATCTTATTGGGATTCAAGCCCATGGGTACAGCATCAGCCTGGGTGTCTTATAACATCATTATAACATCACCTCCACAGCCTCCTGTACAATTTTTATCTTTGATTCAGCACCACCAACACACTCAAATTGATCAGGAATCAATGTTGGTGTCATGCACTGATGCTACAGGCTGCATACAAAGTCCATCTGTCTTACTCCGAGCAGCACCGATGGAGTTGGATTATTTGGTGTTCCAGATTCTGTAAACACGCAGGAAAACAGGAAACCCCACCCACCTTCTGTGAGTTTTCAAACATCATCCCCAGTATCCTGTTTTTTTTCAAATTTCGGAGGGTGTGTGGGCTGTTCACCAGCAAACACTGAACTGAAACTAAGCTGAGCATCTTTACAGCAAGTGAAAGAAATGTTTGCATTTCTGTGGTGCCTTTCTCAACCGCAGCACCTTGCAAAATACCCTTTAGTCAAATAACTACTTAAGGGTAACTGTGATTGTATTGTTGAAATGACAAACCAATTTGTGTACAGGAACAGGTAACCAGTATTTAGTGACATTGAGTGAGGGATAAGTATTGTCCCAGGGAACTTCTACTGTGTGGGATCCCTCGGATCTACCTTAGAGCACACCCAGGGCTTCTGGTCGATGCTTAATCCAGAAAACAGCTCCTCCAGCAATGTAAAGTGCTCCTTGCTGTGACAGTGCATTGCGTCCTTCATACTGACCCTCTGACAGTGCGGTACTCCCTCAGTACTGACCCTCTGA
>NC_063343.1:62776795-62781030 GCF_021869965.1 Rhincodon typus
TCCCTCAGTACTGACCCTCTGACAGTGCGGCACTCCCTCAGTACTGAGCCTCTGACAGTGCGGCACTCCCTCAGTACTGACCCTCTGACAGTGCGGCACTTCCTCAGTACTGACCCTCTGACAGTGCAGCGCTTCCTTAGTACTGACCCTGTGCAGCACCCTCTCAGTACTACCCCTCATACAGTGTAGGGTTCCCTCAGTACTGACCCTCTGACAGTGTGGCACTACCAAGTATTGGCCCTTGAACAGTGTAACATGCCCTCAGTATTGCCCCTCTGACTGCACTGGCCTTCTTGCAGGACTGGCACCAGGAGTACTGGCCTTGAATAGTTTAATGATCTCCTTGGTTGTGTGTGTGAAGAATAGCCTGTAATGTGCTTAGGCGACTGAGAGCAAGAAAGGGGAAAGCCGAAAAGCCAAGTTTATGTTCCCCAAAATAAACTGTTCCATTGATTCAGTGACATGAACCCGTGGACTGATGAGTCCAAACAGTTTAATGTTGACCCATTTTAAACATCTGGGATTTCTTACACCCACACATTGTGTTCAATTAGAGATGGGGAGTAGTGGAAGTGTTTAGCAGGATTTGAGTCTTATCTGGGAACAATTACTCTACTAACTGCCTTTGGCACTATTGACAGATATTTGTGAAAATACTTTCTCATTGGGAGGCAAGTTTATTTGTTTGCCAATGTGAATGAATCTATGGAAATGAATCTTTCTCCTTGGAGACTTGTCATTTTGGAAAAGTTCCCACTTGCAGCACAGACAGACAGAGCCTGAGGGTGACATTTGTATCATCAGCTTCTGCAAAAACCACAGGGTTCAGAAAGTTTTTATCAGAGCCCGTAAAATTATCCATAACAGCCAGGCAGTCCAGCACTACTGACTTAGCTTATGGGAGGTTCATGGTTATGTCACTGAACCACTCACCCAAAAACCCAGGCTAACGTGCAGGGCACATGGGTTCAAATCCCACCATAGCAAATGTGAATTCTGAATTCAATAAAAGTCTGGCCTCACGGTAACCATGTCAACTGACATGAAGACTCATCTGGTTCAATTAGAATTAGCTTTATTGTCACATGTACTCACACGAGTGCAGTGAAAAGTTTACAAGCCGCCACTTACGATGCCATCTTAGGTACAAAGGTACCTAGGTACAGTTTCTTAAGTAGAAGTTCTTAGAAAAATAAATAGAAAAATAAAGAAATAAAAAGTACCAGCATTACAGACTTACATGCCAAGGAAATCTGCCATCCTCACCTTGTCTGGTCTTTATGTGACTCCAGACCTGCAACAACGAGGTGGACTCTCAGCTGTCCTCTGGGCAATTAGAGATGGGCAATAAATTCTGGCCTTGCCAGTGATATCCATATCCCACATATAGGTAAAATGAACCTCACTTTTTTTTATTCATTCATGGGACATAGACGTTGTTAGCTGGGCCAGCATTTATCACCTTGAGAAGGTGGTGGTGAGGTGCCTTTTTCAACTGTTGCTGTAGTTGGACCCACAATGTTCTTAGAGAAGGAATTCCGGGATTTTGATCCAGCGACACTGAAGGAATAGCAATATATTTCCAAATCAGGATGGTGAGTGGTTTGGAGGGGAACTTGCAAGGGGTGGTGCTCCATATCTGCTGTCCTTGATCTTCTGGAAGGAAGTGGTCCTGGATTTGGAAGGTGTTATCTAAGGATATTTGGAAAATTTAGGGAAGGTGGTGACCTAATACCTATTATTGAAGAACTATTTAACCAGAAACTCATGTTTACATCAAGCATTTCCATAACAAAAGAGCCTCTGATAAATATAAAGAAAAAAACAAACGAGAGTGTGAATTTAGTAACAAAAACAGAAGTTGCTGGAAAAGCTCAGTAGGTCTGGCAGCATCTGTGAAGAAAAATCAGAGTAAACATTTCAGGTCCGGCGACCCTTCCTCAGAACCTGGGAGCTGGGAAAATGTTGGTTTATAAACAGAAGATAGGGTGGAAGGAGTGGCTAAGGAGTAAACGAAATGTGGAGATAGAGCCCAAAGAGAGAGAAGAACAGTTGGACAGTAAAAGGAGTGGATAGGGAGAGTGAATAGCTGTTAATGGAGACTGCTAGTGGCTAACAATAGATAGTGAATAATGGCAAATTATGTGATAACAAGGCTTGGTGTGTGGGTTTGGGGGTTAGGAATGGGAGAGTTCAGGCCCTAAAATTATTGAACTCCATATTGAGTCCAAAAGGCCACGGGGTCCCCAAGTGGAAAATGAGTTGTTGTTCTTCCAGCTTGTGCTGAGCTTCGTTGGAACACCGCAGCAAGCCTGAGACAGAGATGTTGGCCAAGAAACGGGGTGGTGCGTTAAAGTGGCAGGCAACTAGTAGTTCAGGGTCTTTTTAGTGAGCAGAACATAGATGTTCTGCGAAATGGTCACCCAGTCTGCGCTTCATTTCCTCAGTGTAATAGTGACCACATTGTGAGCAGCGAATGCAGTAGACTAGATTGCGTGAAGCGCAGGTGAAGTGCTGCTTCATCTGGAAGGTATGTTTGGGCCCTTGGATACTGGGAAGGGAGGAGGTAAATGGACAGATGTTGCACCTTCGCCAGTTGCAGGGTAAGGTGTGGTGAGGCTGTGGAGGGGTGTTTGACTCCTTTTGAACAGTTTTTTCAGCATTGTATCCACTGCCATTTGGACTGCTAATTCTACAATTAGATCCTCTTTTGATTAAAGAAACTCAGTGATTGATTTGACTCAGATGCCAACAACAAGTCTGTCACAAATGCGTTCTTCTTGGACATTTCTGGAGATACATGGCGCTGCAATTTCATTAGTGACTAATAGGTATATACAGAGTCTCTGTTCTTTAAGTGAAATATTGATCAAAAGCTGTCAGGAAGTTGTCAAACATGTTTACTTCTCATTGATCTGTTGTCTGTGTCACAAATGATTTAATGATGTTCCCATATAGTAGGGAGGTGTGCTAATCTGCTCTGCAGTTGGTTTACAGTATGATGCTGAGGCGTTTGAAATCTTAGAAATTGTAACTTTCCACGTCTGATAATTTGTCAGTCTTTCAACAGGCCTAAAAGTTTAGATTTTTCTGATGGGATTTTGGTTAACTCAAATTCTCGGAAGCTCAGTACTGAGGGAGTGCTGCGCTGTCAGAGGCTCAGTACTCAGATTCATGCTTGTTTACTTCATCTAATTTTCCTTGTTTTAATGAACAATTGCTAAATCTTCTTATTGCCCAATAAAACTTGAATTTGTCACTTTGATTGCTGCAATAATAAATATTTCAGTAACTTCATGTTAGGGCTCTGATATTTTGAATTGGGAATAATGACTTATTTTGTTCCTGATTTTTCCTTTTCCAATATATTTTCTTTAAGTCTATACCTGAAGAATTATCTGAATTTGCTGTTTGTACCTTTTAGTTGATTCAGTAAATTCACAAATTCATTAACTCACTGTCAGAAGCTTTAACTGTGCTCCTCGGCCAAGTTCAGATTTTTCCCCTTCACTAATAGAGGGCTTTTATTGCTCTCACTGCTTTTCCCCCCTTGTTTCCTCAATTACTGGCTGTTAAAGACTTTTTTTAAAAGTCTTACAGTGTTCTGGTAGTTTTTCTGGAAGAACCTTCTGTTCACAGATATTTCCTTTACAGTAGTTGTCAAGTACTGCGGAACTTCTAGTAGCTAGCTGGTCTTAAAATTGCAGCAATCTTTTTATTTGAAAAAATATTTTTTTGAATTCTTCCCTTCTCCAGATGATCTTAGGTCTGTTTCTTAATATTCACTGCTTCCAGGCAGCAAATCGCATAATTCGCAACATCATTTATCATGTGGTCTGATGCCACACTGTGAGTTTGAGCTCTTTACAGACTGGTTGAGGAGAAGCTGATGTCAATAACTGTTCTCCAGCTTAGACATCAAATTAATACTATTAGACACTAATACTGTTATACATGGCAATCAGACATATACCCAGACTCTGAGCTATAGTTACATTAAGTAAGGACTAATCTATCTTCTTTATGTGTTCATGTCTGTGTGCTGTCAGGATTCTCTCTCTTTCTAGAGTGTTGCAGTCCGATGGTGTTCATCCAGAATGTTCCAACTCCTTCCACTCCATGCCATTCATACTCAGTGATGTGCAGTACTGAGACATCAGCGTAAGGTTCCTCCAGGGGCCTAATAATCTTGCACAACAATCTCCTCTGTAGGAACAGGAAGAGGCCTCTCAGTC
>NC_063343.1:62801030-62828468 GCF_021869965.1 Rhincodon typus
TGTCCAACTGTCTTTCTCTCTCTTTGGGCTCTATCCTATCGTTTACTCCCTACCCCACCCACCTCCCTATTTTCTGCATATAAACTGACGTTTTCCCAGCCACCATCAGTTCTGAGGAAGGGTCACCGGACCCGAAACGTTAACTCTGTTTTCTCCTCCACAGATGCTGCCAGACCTGCTGAGCTTTTCCAGCAACTTTGTTTTTGTTCCTGATTTACAGCATCTGCAGTTCTTTTGGTTTTTATATTAATTGGTGTTTAGAAGAATGAGGGAGAATTTCATAGCAATCTATGCATTTTTCAACAGTACAGGTAGGGTTAATGCAGGAAGGATGTTCCTAATGAATGGGGAGTTCAGAACCAGGAGTCACAATCTAAGGATATGCAGTAGGCTATTTAGGACTGAGATGAGGAGAAAGGTCTTTACCCAGAGAATATTGAACCTGTGGAATTCTCTGCCACCGAAAGCAACTGAGGCCAAAACATTGAATGTTTTCAAGATGGACTTGAATATAGTTCTGAAGCTAAAGGGATCTAAGGGTATGGGTATTGGTGGTGGGGGGGGGGAGGGGGAGGTGTCGGGGGGAAAGCAGGAATAGGCTACTGAGTTTGATGATCAGCCATAATCGTATTGAATGGTGGAACAGGCTGGAAGGGCTGAATGGCCTACTCCTGCTCCTATTTCCCAAGTTTCTATGCTTTTATAAAGTAAGTGTTATAGCAAACCAACTCATTTTTTCTGTGCAACTTGCAACCTCGTAGCAGACGAAACTGAAAGGCAGAGTCATAGTATTGTATACACACAGCACATAGAGTCCTTAAAAGGGACTCACTTTACTGATGACCAAGAGTAGACTGGTGGGGTAGTAACTCACTGGGATATATTTGGCCTGCTTTTTATGAACAGGACAAATCTGAGCAACTTTCCATATTGTCAGGTAGATGTTAGTGTTGTAGATGGACTGGATGTGGATATTTGTAGAGATTTGTGTCTCCTCCTGTTAGTTGTTTAACTGTCCATCACTATTTGCATCCAGATGATAGACTGCAGACTATATCTGATCTGTTCATTGTGAAATTACTTAGCTCTATCTATTGGATGCTTCTTCTGGTATTTGAAATGAAATTATTCCTGTTTTGTCACTTTATGAGATTGACATCTCATTTTTAGGTATGCCCGATGCTGTTCCTGGCATAACCCCCTGCAATGCTCATTGAACTAGGGTTGATGCCCTGTCTTGATGGTAATGGGAGAGTTTGGGATATGCTGAACCATCAGGTTGCAGGTTGTATTTTAATACGTTCCGCTGCTGCTGATTGAACACAGCACCACATCAAAGCCCACTTCTGAGTTGCTGAATCTGTTCAAAGTCTGGCCAATTTAGCACAGTGGTGGTGCCACACAGCACAACGATGGGTATCCTTAATGTGAAGATGGGACTTCATTTCCACAAAGAATTTGCAGTGAAAGCTTCTACCAATACTGTCATGGACAGGTGAATTTAAAACAGGTAAACTGATGAGAATGAAGTCAAGTAGATTTTCCCTCTATTTAGTTTCTTCACTACCTGCTGCAGACCTAGGCTAGCAACTATATCCTTTAGGGCTTGGTCAGTAATGATGCTACTGAGCCATGTTGAAGTTTTCCATTGACATTATATTCCCTTGTCACCCTCAGTACTTCCTCTAAGCATTATTCAGCATGGAGGAGTACTGATCCATCAGCTGAAGGTATGGGGTAGTAGGAGGTAATCAGTAGGAAGCTTCCTTGGCTACGTTTGACCTGATACCATGAGACTTCATTGGATCATGTTGAGGAGTGTCAACTCTCTCAAGATCTATCAAGACATTTCAACTTGTTAAAATGTGCATTTCTGTCTGACAGTGCTTTTTCCCAATTGAGTGTAGAGCTTTAAGCAATCTAAGTTTATTTTTCTTCTCTGGTCTCAAAAGAGTTTCAAAAAATAACAATGATTAATGCTTCAAGTTTTTAAAATGATCCACATGCTCACTGTTGATGGAAGAAACAGTTTGTTGCAAATTCCAGCTGAGGAAGGTCACAGAGACGCCATTATAGGGGAAGCCCAGGTAGAGAGTGAGAGAGAATTTGGAGGTGATTAAGAAAATAATAAGAAAGAAAACAGTGAAGGAGGAAGACAGAGAGGGAGAAAAGAGAGAGACAGCCTCAGGACTTACTAAAGGACAGCTGCTGAAGTACCTTTGAAGTGTGCTCACTGTTTAATGTGGTGAAAAAGACTTGTATTTTTAAAGCAACTCATTCTCAGAGAGATTTCACAGTGCAGCCTCAACATTAACTTACATTCACTTATAACTCAAAGAAATGCAAAGCTGATTTGAATTATCAAGCCTCCACAAGCAGCATTAGGAGAACATGCAGATAATTTGTATTTCTGATTCTTTTTGACAGATAAATATTGGCCAGAACTCCCAAGAGAACTTTCTTACTCCTCTTTGAAATGGTGCCATGTGGTTTTTATCATATCTGGCTGAGAGGGCCTCATCTAATAGATGTCACCTACAACAGTGCAGCACTCTGTTAGTACCTTCGATCACATAATGCAGCACACATTGTATACAGGAGGACCTTTATGGCACAGTGGTAGTGTCCCCATATTTCTGGGCTGTAAGGCCTGGCTTCAAGTCTTACCTGCTCCAGAGGTGTCATGATATGTCTGAGCAGGTTGATTAAAAATATCCGCAGTGAATATAGAACTGAGAATGTCAGCCTGGATTATAAATTCTGCTCTCTGGAGGAAATCGTGAACTTAAAGGCCTTCTGACTTAAGTTCAAGCCATTGGAATCTTTTAAAAAATGAGTAGATATGGAAGTGGTGGCAGCAATGAATGTCACTCTCAGCGAATGTATTAAGATGGGCTGAAAGGCCATAAACTATAATTAATGATGTTTGCATCACGTATAGATTGGGCGGTTAAGAAAGTATTTGGCACGCTCTCCTTCATTGTTCAGACCTTTGAGCATAGGAGCGGGACGTTATGTTGATATTGTACAGGATGTTAGTGAGGCCTCTTCTGGAGTACGTTTCCAGTTCTGTTTGCCCTGTTGCAGGAAGGATATTATTAAGTTGGAGAGGATTCAGAAGAGATTTACCAGGATGTTGCTGGGAATGGAGGGTGTGAGTTATAAGGAGAGGCTGGATAGGCTGGGACTGTTTTCCACTGGAGCATAGGAGGTTGAGGAGTGACCTTACAGTGATTTATAAAATCATGAGGGGTGTAGATAAGATGAATGGCAGGTGTCTTTTCCCTAGGATGGAGGATTTCAAGACAAGAGGGAATAGTTTTAAGGTGAGAGGAAAAGGAATTAAAAAAGACATGAGAGGCAATTTTTTTTTACACGGAGTGGTTCATGTGTGGAATGAATGTGCTGAGGAAGTGGTGGAAGTGAGCACAGTTACAATGTTTAAAAGACATTTGGATAAATACATGAATAGGAAATGTTTGAAGGGATATGTGCCAAGCACAGACAGGTGGGACACATTTAGTTTGGGATTATGGTCGGCATGGACCGGTTGGACTGAAGGGTCTGTTTCCATTCTGTATGACTTTATGACTCTATAACTATCTTGTGATCTTGATAACAACAATTGCACAAATGGAATTTTGCCCCTAGGTTGCTGACGACTCTGCCTTTTTGCTGTCCCTGACCCCTCTGTGATTCTGTTGGGAAAAGGACTTTCACCCTCTGCGATATCCTGTATTTATTCTGCAGGAGTGAATATTGTTCTCCATCCACAGACTGGTAATAATTCATGGGACCAAGTCATATGCTCGAAGCGATGCTCAGCTTTTGCTTGGCGATCTGCCATCAGCTTGTTTAACTTTCCAGATACCAGCAGAAAATTGTAGTTTCTTTAATAACTTGTCTGAATTTTGGAGGCCAACTTTTTAAATGCGTTTATATCAAAAAATAATCTCCTTCTGAATAAACAGGAAACAGGTGTCCCACTCTAAGTGTGAAAAATGTACACGCCCTAAGAGCACACAAGCTACATCATTCACTGTCAAAGCCAGTTCAAACGTTTCACTTGTACTAACAGAGGAACATAGGAATTAGAATCCAGATAAGGACCTCCTAACAACGAAGGATCATACACCAAGTTAGTTCGGGCCGTCCTGATGAAATCCCAGATCGGCAAAACCGCCCCTTCTTTGGAGGGATTGTGCGAATGGGCCCCATTTTTTTTCCCTACCGTTTATCGGATCAAAGTTGGGTGGGAGGGTGAGCTGTGAGAAGGGTGCACTGACGTTTCAGTGCAATTTGGAAAAGCTCGGTATGTTGGTAAATGCATGGCAGGTGAAGAACAATGTGGGTAAATGTGAGTTTATCCAGTTTGGTAGCAAAACCAGGAGGGCAGAAGATTCAGAAAGGGGGAGCTGCAGTGAGACCTGGATGTCCTCATACACTAGTTGCTGAGTGTAAGCATCTAGGTACAGCAGGCAGTGAAGAAGGCAGATGGTATGCTGGCCTTCATAATGAGTGGATTTGAGTACAGGAGTAAGGTCTTATTGCAGTTGTACAGGGCCTTGGTGAGACCACTCCTGGAGTAGTATGTGCAGTTTGATCTCTTTGTCTGAGGAACAATGGTGTTGATATAGAGGGCTTGTTACAAAGGTTTACCAGACTTATTCCTAGGACAGCAGGACTGACATATGAGGAGAGGTTGAATCAGTTAGGGTTATATTCACTGGAGTTCAGAAGAATGAGGGAGGGATCTCATAGAAATCTATAAAATTCTAAAAGGCCTACGAGGACTAGAAGCAGGAAGGATGGTCCTGATGGCATGGGAGTTCAGACCATGGATAATAGTCTAAGGAAATGGGGTAATCCATTGAGGATTGAGATCAGGAGAAATTTCTTCACTCAGAGAGTGGAAGTTATTACCGCAGAAAGCAGTGAAGGCCAAAATATTGCATGATTCCAAGGAGTTAGATATAGCATTTGGGTCTAAAGGGATCAAACAATATGAGGGAAAAACAGGAACTTTTATTGAGCTTTTCTTTATTTTAACTGGGCCGGATGACGAGCCATGATCATCATGAATGGTGAGGAAGGATCGATGGGCTGAATGGCCTACTCCTGGAGCTCCAATGTTCTGTGTTTCCATCTGTTCTAAACTCCATTTACCTGTGTAAGTATTGGAACTGTAAGAGTTGAATATTCAGTCAGAGACATTCATAACTAAAATTGCACAATATTCTGATCATGTATATGCGCATGGTAGCTTCAAGTGGGCAAAATGCACAATGTACTTTTCAATAGACAACAATCCCTACCTTTGCTGTATGTGATTTGCTATCATCTATCAATGTCATTTTATTCTTCATCCCAGCAGCCATCATCTGGGGGATAAAATTCCTCTTTTCCACTGCACTTTGTGAGATACTTTCCTTCCTGATTTCACCTTTGTAGTGCACAGCTTCAATTTAAAAGTTACAACCAAACAACAGAAGCAAATTATACTTAGGTAACGTGTTTAACTTAACAAAGTGTCCCAAAGCGCTTTACTAGAGCATCATGAAATACGGTGCATCACTGAGGTTACTTCAGAAGATATTTACTCAGATGGTCAAATACCTAGTCAAAGAGGTAGGTTTGCAGTGTTATCTTCCTGGAGGAAAAGGTTATAGAGAATTGGAGAGGTATAGGAAGGGAATTTCAGAACTTGGGGCCTAAACAACTGAAATCAAAGTCATGAACACTGGGATACACAAGAGGCTAGAATTAGAAGAAAACAGATCTTTTGGAGGGGTGTGAGGCTGGAAGAAATTACTGAGATAGCGAAGGATGAAAACATGGAACAATTTGAACGCAAGGGTGAGAATTTTCATTCTGCATTCTGTTCTATTATACTACTGTACTTATGTATGATATGATTTACCTGCCAAACAGTACTTATCTCAGTACATGTGACAATAATAAATCAAATCCAATTAAATCAGAAGTCAATTTAGGCCAATGAGCACAGGTGGACTAGGAGAACAGACTTGCTGTGAAAATTCAGAGTCGGGCACAGGAATTTTGAATGACCACAAGTTTCTGAAGAGGAGTATATGGGAGAGTAACCAATAGAGAATTACAGTAGTCAAATCCAGAAGGAATGATGGCATACAGATGTGGTGAGATGAGGTAATGATACAAGGGTGAAAATAGGTGGTCTTAAAAGATGGCATCAGTTTGAGATCGGGAGTTCATATTCCCATTATATACCAGTGAACTGGACCATCCCAGTCAACAAAATAGTTTATCTTTACCCTAAAAATCTCATGAATAATGGCATAGAGTAATGGCTCTGGCCTACTGAGACAAGGACTCAATCTAATGCTGTAGGGAGGTAGGTTTAAATTTCACCATGGCAACTAATAGAATTGAAAGATTAATTAACAATTTTGGAATGAAAGCTACTCTCAATCATTATGATCATGTTTACTAATGTCCTTTAGGGAATGAAATCTGCTGTCTTTATTGTTTTGACCTAGATGTGACTCCAGACCCTTAGCAATGTGGTTGACATTTTATTCACTCGTGTGGCTGGCTGGGGGCCCAGCATTTATTGCCCTGTCCCTAGATGCCCTTGAGAAGGTAGTGGTGAGCTGCCTTCTTGAACCGCTGCAGTCCACATGCTGTAAGTAGACCCACAATACCCTTAGGGAGGGAATTCCAGGATTTTGACTCAATGACAGTGAAGGTACAGCGATATATTTCCAAGTACAGATGGTGAGTGGCTTGGAGGGGAACTTGAAGGTGGTTGTGTACTTGTGTATCTGCTGCCATTTTCCTTCTAGATGGAAGTGGTCGTGGGTTTGGAAGATGCTGTCTGAGGATCTTTGGTGAATTTTTGCAGTGCATTTTGGAGACAGTACACACTGCTGTTACTGAACGGTGGTGGTGGAGGGAGTGGATTTTTGTGAATGTGGCGCCAATCTAGCAGGCTGCTTTGTCCTGGATGGTGTCAAGCTTCTTGAGTGTTGTTCATCCGGGCAAGCGGGGAGTATTCCAATACACTCTTGACTTGTGTCTTGTAGATGGTGGACAGGCTTTGGGAAGTCAGGAGGTAAGTTACTCGTGGCAATATTCCTAGCTTCTGACCTTCTCTTATAGCCACTATATTTATGTGGTGAGTACAGCTGAGTTTCTAGTCAATGGTAACTCCAAGGATGTTGATAGTGGGAGAGTTCGGTGATGGTAACACCATTGAATGTCAAGGGGCAGTGGATAGATTGTTTTCTTTTGGAGATGGTCATAGCCTGCCATTTGTGTGACACAAACATTACTTGCCACTTGTCAGCCTAAGCCTGGATATTGTCCAGATCTTGTTGCATCTGGACACAGACTGCTTCAGTATCTGAGGAGTCACGACTGGTGCTGAACATCATTCAGATGTGGCAATAAATTAAACATTAAAATAAAAACACAAAGAACTGCTGCTGCTCTAAGGAACTGAAACCCTTTAATTTGTCTAATTTGGTTTCATTTGATGGAAGTTTTATTTTTAAGTGGCTGAAAAGAGCTTCACCAAATCATGTTTCAGTCTTTTTGTTGTTTTTAAATTTTGAACATTTGATTTTTTTAGTGATCCTTTAAGGGACTGGCACACTCTGATCCAGATTAATTTTGTTTAATCTGATGGTGTTGATTTAAATCACTTTAAAAGAGTCCCATGATAAAGGGGAGGGGTGGGAAAGAAAACTTAAAATGCTCAATCAGGTCACCCTCAACTCTTTCAACAAGGCAATACTTGCCAACTTCTGGCAACTTCTTGGCAGCATAGAATTTTACAGGGCAGAGGGAGGCCATTCAACCCATCATTTCTGTTCCGGCTCCTGAAAGAGCTACCCAGCTAGTCCCATTCTCTAGCCCCATCTCCAATCGCCCTTTAAATTCATCACTTTCAAATATATATCCAGCTCATTTTTGAAACCTCCTGTGGAATCCAGCTCCACCACTCCCCGAGGCACCACATTCCAAATCCTAAAAAGTCTCTGAGTAAAGAATTTTCTCCTCATCTCACTCCTAGCTGTCTTGCTGACAACACTGAAATTGTGACCCCTAGTAACTGACATACCAACTGGTGGAAACAGAATATCTAAGGTTTTGGAGTAGATCCGAATATCCTTCTTTACCCTGTCTAAATTGCTCATAATTTTGAGTCACCTCTTAATCTTCTCTGCTCCAAGGACAATCAACCCAAATTCTTGAATCTTTCCTTATATCTAAAATCCTTCCTTCCTGGTATCATTCTAGTAAATCTTCTTTGTACTCTCTCCAGGGCTTTAACATCCTTCCTGAAATAAGGTGTCCAGAACTGAATACGATACTCCGAACACAGTCCGACCAATGATTTGTAGAAGTGTAGCATCACTTCCTTGCTTTTATACCCTATGCCTCAATTTATAAACCCTAGGATCCTATAAACCTTCTTAACATCTGTTTCAACTTACCTGGCCACGTTCACATAATTATGTACGTGAACCCTGAGGTTTCCCTGGTCCTGTACTCCCCTCAAGGTTGTACTGTAAGTCTGTATTGTCCCTCTGTGTTTCTTCTACCAAGATGCATTCCCTCACATTTCTCTGCATTGAAATTTATTTGCCAGATCCCTGACCATGTGGCCAACTTGTCAATGTCCCTCTGAAGTTGCTCAGCATCATCCTCACAATTCACTATTCTGCCAAGCTTAGCATCATCTGCATATTTAGAGATTTTGCTCTCAGCGCCCATCATATAAATCAGAAAAATAAGGGTCCCAACACCGATCCCTGGGGAACACCACTTTCAACTCATCTCCAATCTGAGAAATGCCCACCTATATTTGCTGTCAATTTCCTATCTTTTAGCCAGCTTCTAATGCTTGCTGCCAAGGACCCATCGATCCCAAACATTTCTAATTTGCTAACCAACCTGCCATGTTGGCACCATTTCAAATGCTTTCTGAAAGTCCAAACATACAGCATCCACAGCACTGCCCTCATCCACACTCTGTGCCACCTTGTCAAAGAACTCAATTAAATTTGTCAGAAATGACCTGCCCTTGACAAAGCCACATTGACTGTTTAGTATCAACTTATTTTTCTCTAAGTGTATAATTACCTTATCCCATATTATCACCTCCAGCTGTTTTCCCACTATTGATGTCAAGCTGGTCGGTCTGTAGTTTCCTAGGTTATCCACAATTGTGTCACCTTTGCTATCTTCCAGTTCCCCCCGGACCATTACTGTGTTTAGAGAAGCCTGGAAAATTTCTGACAATGGCTCTGCAATTTACTCCTTTACCTCTCTCAGAAATCCAGATGCATCCCATCGGGGCCAGTGACTTCACTACCTGGAATGCTGCCAGCCCTGCCTCTTCTTTATCTCTCACTATAGTGTTTACTTGCTGTTCACAAGAGTGGCCTGGCAGCAGAACTACTGATCGAGCTGGTCGGGTCCTAAAGGACATAGCTGCTAGACTGGGTCTGCAGCAGGTGGTGAGGGAACCAACAAGAGGGAAAAACATACTTGACCCCATCCTTACCAATCTGCCGACTGCAGTTGCGTCTGTCCATGACAGTATCGGTAAGAGTGACCATCACACAGTCCTTGTGGAGACAAAGTCCTGCCTTCATATTGAGAACAACCTCCATCGTGTTGTGTGGCACTATCACCGTGCTAAATGGGAGAAACTTCGTACAGATCTAGCAACTCAAGGCTGGGTATCCATGAGGCGCTGTGGGCCATCAACAGCGGCAGAATTGTACTCCAGCACATCTGTAACCTCATGGCCTGGCATATCCCCACTCAACCATTACCAACAAGCCTGGGGATCAACCCTAGTTCAATGGAGAGTGCAGGAGGGCATGGCAGGAGCAGCGTCAGGCATACCTGAAGATGAGGTGTCAGCCTGGTGAAGTCTCCAAACAGTACTACTTTGCATGCCAAACAAATCAGATCTGAGCTCTGCAGTTCTGCCACATCCAGTCGTGAATGGTGGTGGGAAATTACACAACTCACTGGAGAAGGAGGCTCCACAAATATCCCCGTCCTCAATGATGGAGGAGCCCAGCACATCAGTGCAAAAGATAAGGCTGTAGCATTCACAGCAATCTTCAGCCAGAAGTGCTGAGTGGATAATCCATCTCAGCCTCCTCCAGTGGTCCCCAGCATCACAGATACCAGTCTTCAGCCAATTCAATTCATTCCACATAATATCAAGAAAAGGTTGAGACATTAGATGCTGCAAAGATTATGGGCCCTGACAACATTCCGTCAATAGCACTGAAAACTTGTGCACCAGAACTTGCCGCTTCCCCTAGCCAAGCTGTTCCAGTACAGTTACAACACTGGTATCTACCCGACAATGTGGAAAATTGCCCAAGTATGTCCTGTACACAAAAAGCAGGACAAATCCAACCTGGCCAATTACCGCCCCATCAGTCTCCTCTCGATCATCAGTAAAGTGATGGAAGGTGTCATCAACAGTGCTATCAAGCAGCACCTGCTCAGCAATAATCTGCTGAATGATGCTCAGTTTGGGTTCTGCCAGAGCCACTCAGCTCCTGACCTCATTACAGCCTTGGTTCAAACATGGACAAAAGAGCTGAATTTCAGAGGTGAGGTGAGAGTGACAGCCCTTGACATCAAGGCTGCATTCGACTGAGTGTGGCATCAAGGACCCCTAGCTAAACTGGAACCAATGGGTATCAGGGGGCAAACTCTTCACTGGTTGGAGTCATACATGATTATTGGAGGTTAATCATCTCAGCTCCAGGACATCTCTGCAGGAGTTCCTCAGGGTAGTGTCATCGGCCCAACCATCTTCAGCTGCTTCATTGATGACCTTCCTTCCATCATAAGGTCAGAAGTGGGGATGTTCACCAATGACTGCACAATGTTCAGCACCATTCGTGTCTCCTCAGATACTGAAGCAGTCCGTGTTCAAATGCAACAAGATCTGGACAATATCCAGGCCTGGGCTGACAAGTGGCAAGTGACATTCACGCCACACAAATGCCAGGCTATGACCATCACCAATAAGAGACAATCTAACCACCGCCCCTTGGTATTTAACGATGATACCATCACTGAATCCACAACTATTAACATCCTAGGGGTTATTATTGACCAGACACTCAACTAGACTCACCACATAAACACAGTGGCTAAAGGGCAGATCAAAAGCTAGGAATACTGTGGCGAGTAACTCGACTCCTGACTCCCCAAAGCCAGTCCACCATCTATAAGACACAAGTCAGGAGTGTGATGGAATGCTCCCCACTTGCCTGGATGAGTGCAGCCCCAACAACACTCAAGAAGCTTGACACCATCTACGACAAAGCAGCCCACTTGATTGGCACTACATCCATAAGCATCCACTCCCTCCACCACCAACGCTCAGTATCAGCAATGTGTACTATCTACAAGATGCACTGCAGAAATTCACTAAAGATCCTCAAGCAGCATCTTCCAAACCCACGACCACTTCCATCTAGAAGAACAAGGACAGCAGGCATATGGCAACATGACCACCGCCAAGTTCCCCTCCAAGCCACTCATCATCCTGACTTGGAAATATATCGTCGTTCCTTCACTGTGATTGGGCCAAAATCCTGGCATTCCCTCCTCCTGGCATTGTGGGTCAACCTATAGCGGGGGGACTGCAGCGGTTCGAGAAGGCAGCTCACCACCACCTTCTCAAGGGCAACTAGGGACAGGGCAATAAATGCTGACCAGCCAACGATGCCCACATCCCACAAATGAATAGGAAAAGAAAAGGCTAATCCGGAAGTTTAAGATGCATGGGATCCACGGTGACTTGGCTGCATGGATTCAGAATTGGCTTGTCCATAGAAGACAGAGGGTATTCATGGAAGGATGATTTTCAGGCTGGAGATCCGTGACTGGTGGTGTTCCACAGGGATCCATACTGGGGCCTCTGCTGTTTGTGATATATATAAATTACTTAGATGAAAATGTAGATGGGTGAGTTACTAAGTTTGCAGATGCTACAAAGATCAGTGGAGTTGTGGATAGTGTAGAATGTTGTCAAAGGATACAGCAGGATATAGATCAGTTGCAGATATGGGTGGAGAGATGGTAGATGGAGTTTAATCCAGCTAAGTGTAAGGTGCTGCACTTTGGGAGATCAAATGTTAAGGAAAAGTATACAGATAATGGCAGGACTCTGAACAACATTAATGTACACAAGGACCTTGGGGTTCAAGTCCATAGCTCCCTGAAAGTAGCGACACAAGTAGATAGGGTGATAAAGCAGGCATTTTGGCATGATCGCCTTTATCGGTCAGGGAATTGAGTTCAAGAGTCAGGATGTCATGTTGCAGCTTTATAAGACTTTGGTTCGGCCACATTTAGAGTATTGCCTTCAATTCTGTCGTTGCATTACAAGAACTTGTGGAGGCTTTGGAGAGGGTGCAGAAGAGGTTTACCAGGATGCTGCCTGAATTTGAGGGTATAAGCTATAAGGATAAGCTAGAAAAACTGGTGTTATTTTCTCTTGAATGGCACAGGCTGAGGGGAGACTTGATAGAAATCTATTAAATTCTGAGATGCATAGATGGGGTTTACAATCAGAATCTTTTTCCCAGAGTTGAAATATCTAATACTGGGGGCGGGGGGGCATGCATTTAAGGTGAGAGGGGGAAAGTTCAAAGGAGACATAAGGGGCAAGTTATTTTACACAGAGAGTGGTAGGAGTCTGGAACACACTGCCAGGGGGTGATGGTGGAGGCAGATACAATCGGGGCATTTAAGGGACTTTTAGATAAGAGTAATGGAAATCCCCAACTATCATAAACCTATTTGTCCTGAAGATTTCCATAATCTGCCCACAAATGTTGTCTACTACTTCCTCCTCACTATTTGGAAGTCTATATTAAATGCCCAACAAGGCCACCACTCCCTTCTTGCTTCTCACCTCCAACCGTAAAGATTCTAATTTAGAATAATGACATATTTTGATCAAGACTGCCGAACCTCCTCCCTTTTTTCCCACCCTTTTACTTATACTAAACTTATAATCCAGGATGTTAAGTATCCAGCCTTGTTCAGGGTTGAGACGTGTTTCAGTCAATGTTACTGTGTCATATCCCCTACAGCAATTTCTGTTTCTAGTTCTCAGTTTTGTTCATGATACTCTGTTCATTTACATATGTACAATTTACCCCTGCCCTTATCTCTTTCTTGCCCATTGGAAGGTGACCACTTCTTTGTTCACTGTACACACTCAAGCCTATCCTCATTTCTTTTTCCCCATTCCCCATTTTCTCTCTTTTATCCACGCAGGTACTTACAAAACTAGGCCCATTAGTGAACTCACCCCTTGCCTTTCAAGTTTTAATCCACCCCCACTAGACTATTTACTCTCTCAGCCAGAAGATTAGGTCCTCTTCTGCTCAGATGAAGTCCATCACTTCCGAACAGTTGTTTCCTTACCCAGAAGTGATCCCAATGTCCCAAAAATCTAACTCCCTCTCTTCTGCACCATCCCTCAAGCCACACATTTTTTACAATTCATTTACAGGATGTGGGCATTGCTGGCTAGGCCAGTATTTAATACCCATCCCAGAGGGCAATTAGAAGTTAACCACATTGTTGTGACTCTGGAGTCACGTGTAGGCCAGACAAAACAAGAATGGACATTAGTGAACAAGATGGATTTTTCCCCAAAAATGGCTTCATGGTATTGGACTCTTAATTCCAGATTTTTATGAATTCAACTGTTACAATTTGCCATGGCAGGATTTGAACCAGGTCCCCAAAATGTCAGCTGGGTCTCTGGATTTATATTCAGCAGTAATACCATTTGACCATCACCACCTCTGCACCTCCTTGATCCTCCCTTCTCTAAATGGTAAAGCTGGTGGCACAGGTAGTATTTCTGAGATGACTACCCTGGAGATCCTGCATTTCAACCTACTCCCTAACTCCTGAACCTGATCCTGCAAGTCCTGTAAGCTGTCCCTCCCAATGTTGTTGGTTCCTACATTAACAATAACCACTTTCAGAAGTTTATCTAGCCTCCCCATAATGTCTCAAACTCTTGCACCTGTGAGGCAATAGACCACACAGGACTCACAATCTCGGCTGCAAACTAGACTGTCCATCCTTTGAACTATTGAGTCACCCACTACTACCATCTTTCTAATCTGCCTACCAGCCTCGCTGTGTTTTCCCAGAGAAGCCTCGCGTACTGTGGTTTTCCCTCGAGTTGTCCACCCCTGACTCACTCAAGTTTCTCGCTAAATAGGCATCTAATACTTCATACTTGGGTTCCTCGGTTGCCTGGACCTGCTATTTTGGCAAATGGTCACCCACTCTCTTGCCATCACTGCACTCCTCCTTAGGTACTGATCATGGTGTGGCATGATCACCCTCTGGTACAACTGTCCCAGAAACCTCTCTCCCTCTTGTATGGTGCGCAGCAAGGAAAGTCGCTGTTGTAAATCAGCCACGTGTTGTTCAAGGACTGCTACCCTCTGGCACTTCATGCAGATATGATGGCCCTGGATATCTCCTGGATCCATAACCTCCCACTTGTCTTCATTACTTAACTCTCTGAGAACTGCATCATTCAGAGTGAATCAAGTAGGAACAGGTTGGATTGTGGTGAACATCATAGCTTGCCACCTGCAGCAGTGTCATCAGCTGTAGTTGACTGGGAGGGTGCTCTAAACCCCTGGCATTTGTATGTTTAAGTCACACTGACAGTCCCACTCCAGTTACTTTGGTGCAAATTCACATTCATATACCAGGGCAGTATACTGTCAGAGCGGCATTCTGAGATAATATTAAGGGAGTGCTTTTAGATGGCCAGTATTGACACGTAGACTTATAGACATTTACAGCACGGAAGGAGGCCACTCAGCCTATTGTGTCCCTACTGGCCAACAAAGTTCTGACTACATTAATCCCACTTTGCAGCTCTTGCCCCACAGACCTGGAGGCTATGGCAACACAAGTAAATATCTAAATATTATGTAAATGTTATGAGAGTTTCTGACTCAATCGTAATTTCAAGAAATGAATTAAAGTCTGCCCCGAGGTAAAATAAATTCTCCTCAGCTCTTCTCCTAGCCTTTACCTCTTATCTTAAATCTATGCACTCTGGTTGACCCCTCTTCTAATGAAAAATGTGACATCCTACCCACCCCATATATGAACCTACTATGTACTTTTATTTAGTTCCCCTCTCAATGTTCACTGCTCCAAGGGAAACAACCCCAGCCTACCCAAACCTTCCTCCCAGCCCAGGCAGCATCCTGGTAAATCTCCTCTGCATCCTGTCTAGTGCAATTACATCCTTCCTATAATGTAGTGACTAGAACTTCATGAAGTACTCCAGTTGTGGCCTAACCAGCATTTTGTACAGTTAACCTCTATGCTCTTGTATTCTATAGTTCAGCTAATAACAGCAAGTATTCCATATGCCTTCCTAACCACTTTAACTAGCTGCCCTGCTACCTTCAGAGATCTGTGGGGAAGCACAAGATTGAGGAAACTCTGCGCTGTTCGAGGTCAATGCTGGGCGAGCCCTCCACTGTCGGATGGTCATACTGTGTTATCAGAGGTTTTAGTAATGAGGGTGTTCTGCATTGTCGGGAGATGCTGCTAATACCAATGATACTTTAAACCAAAATGCCATATTTATCCATCTGAGGGAGATGTAAAAGATCCAATGGTCACTGTTTTTAAATAGAACAATGATTATTGGCCTGGCCAATATCATCTATCGTCACTGAAAACAGATATTTGCTGACCATCATTTCATTATTGTTTGTGGGAATTAGCTGCCATTTCTACATGACAAAAACAGTGATTACAATACAGAAGACCTTTATTGGGATGAAGCAACTTTATAAGGTTATGAAAGTAACCAAATAATTTCTAGTCTTTTACTACCAATATCTTCCTGCCTCCAGTCTAATCCATAAGTGTCCTTCCAAAACCTTTCTACCATCTAGAAGACATAAGTATGTTGGAGTATTCCCAACTTGCCTGGAGGAAGGCAATTGCAGCTCCCAAAACATTCAAGAAACATAACACCTTCCAGGTTAAAGATCGCCACCCCATCCATCAATTTAAACATTCGCTCCTTCTGCCTCAAGTGCACCTTGTCTGTACTGTACACCATCTACATAACACCCTGCAGTAACTCACCAGAGACACCTTCAATGGAACCTTTAAACCTGTCTTCTCTACCATCTGGCACAGCAAAGATTCACTGGATTGGTCCCTGGTAATGAGAATGTTGTCTTATTATTAAAGACTGAGTAAATTGGGCCTATATTCCCTGGGGTTTAGAAGAATGAGAGGTGATCTTGTTGAGATGTACAGATTTTGGGAGGTTCTTGACTTGGTAGACATTGAGAGAGTCTTTTGCCTGGCTGGAAAATCTATAACAAGGGAACTAAATCTTAGGATAAGAGGCTAATCATTGAGGACTGAGATGAGTAGAAATGTCTTCACTTATAGTGTTGCTAATTTTTGGAATTCTGTATCCCAGCAGATTATGAATGCTGTATCATTGAATATGTTTAGACTGAAATAGACAGATTTTAGTCTTTCAAGTGATCAAAGTGCAGACAGAAAAGTGGATTTGAAGTAGATTAGCTCTGATCCTATTGAAAGGTGGACCAGATATCACAGTCCATATGGTGTATTCAGTTCCTATTCCATACACTTGCATAGGAGAAATATAAGGGCAGTAAATGCATGGGAACACCATCCCCTTCAAGTCGCAAACCATCCTGACTTGGAACTGTACCCGCTATTCCTACACATCACCAGATTAAAATCCTGCACAGTGAGGGCCCCTTCTACATGCCTACCGTCAAAAGAAGCAAGAGTCTCAAACTCGATCTTTTCAGTTTGCAAACTCTCCAATATTACTATCACAGCCTCTAAGAAGTAAAAATTAATTTCCAGAATGTGTTACAAGTGAGCTGATAGAAAGCTCAGAGGGGTGTGGGAGAGGGCGGTTTTCACTTTTAGTTATAAAAATATTGAAATTGGGGAAATTGTTGTGTTTGAAAGGGTGTGGTGATTGGAGCAGAAATATATCCAACCTGAGCTGGCAACATTGAACGGAACTGATGATTAGTCTGTTAAAGCTTCAGCCTGAATAGTTGGCAATCAGTAAATAGTAAAGATCCCCAAAGGCTTTAATATAAAGCTGAACCTTAACCCTTTGATGCTGAAATTCTTTGAGTTATTTTTCCTGGACCTTTCCAGAAACCCAAAAAGTGACAGCCACAGTTCTTAGCAATGAGATACTTTCAACATTGCGTTGGTAGGATAAAGGTTTTCAGGAATAGAAAGGTTTGTTAAAACAGGAAAAGATCTTTCAACCTACCGATTGTCTCCTTTATAATTATTTCAACCTCACCCAGTCACTAGCTGTAATATGAACAGTTGCACATCTAATGGACATACTGCCTAAAGTATTCTGGGCAATGAAGATTGTAACATTCAATCTAGAGTTTGCGGTGTGAATTAATCCCAGACAAAGCAACTTGGATTGGGATTAACTTTAGTTGAAAAAGCAGGGAATCGCCTGTTTAAAGTGGGGAATAGACGATAGGCTAAATCTTCTGTTTTTGGCAGTTTCATCATCACGAGACCTAGTGGGATATCTCCCCTTATCTGACCAACATTGCTTCGCTAAGACCCCACTCCATGGCTCCCCTTTTGCCTGCTTCTGGCCCCATCTTACCAGGCACTGTTCCTGGAATGGCTCACCACTCAGCAGGTATCTATCAAAAAGCCAAAAGATGTTTGGTGCTAGTAACCCTAACACTGCTCTTCTTCAGGTTAAAATTCTATTTGTCATCCTAATTCTTAATCTTATTAACCTGCGTGCTTTTTTGTGGGTTTCTTGCATGAAATCACACAGATCCCTCTGCATTGCACATTTTGGGAATCCCTCTCTACTTAATTAATAGCCTGCATTTTGATACTTCCAAGCAAACTGCATGACCTCACACTTTGCTACATTAAACTCTGTCTGCCAAGTCTTTGCCCACTCACTCAACCTATCTATATCCCTTTATAGGTTCCTTTTGTCCTCATCACAACATTCCCTCCCACCTATTTAGTACCATCAGAGGGCTTTTGAGTGTGTGCCTGGAGTCACGTGTAGGCCAGGCCAGGTAAGGATGGCAGTTTCCTTCCCTGAAGAACGTTAATGAACCAGATGGACAGCTTTTACTGCACAGGCTGATGTTGGGCAAGAGCGGTGGAAGGTGAGCTCCTTTTCAGATTCCCTAACCCCATCAGAGTCAGATGGGGACCTTAGTGTCCTGAAAAATGTGGCCCTAAGTAATTTTACGTGTATGGGTGCACAGAATCACAGAACTGTTACAGTGCAGGAGGCCATTCAGCCCATTTTGTTTGCAACAGCTCTACAAATCAGCACCATTACCTCCTGCCAATTCCCTGTCTTTTCCCCATACCCTGGCACATTATTTCAATCCAAATAATCATCCCACTTGAATGCTTCAATCAAATCTGCCTCGACTATATTTCCAGGCAGTGCATTCCAAATCCTAACTGCTCACTGAAAACGGTTCTCCTTGCAACATATTTGCTACTTTTGCAAATTACTTTAAATCTGCACTGTCTGATCCTTGATGTGTGCGTGCATGTCCATTTCTGGGTGAATATATCTGAGCGTGTGATTCACAGTGTGAGGGGCTGCAAAATGAGCCCTGTGAGATCCCCCCTGATTCCTCAGCCTTTCCTCACTCCCTTTTGATATGAAGAGTAACCTCTGCATTGAGTGAGTAGCAGCTGGGTGGGGGCCTCTCAGCACCTGTGAGACTTGCCCCAATCCCCACCTCAACAGGAAAATGGCACCTTTAAGGGATGGAAAAGGTCTGGAGTTGGGGCATCTTCTGCAGTTGTACTAGACAGTGGTGAGGCCACATTTGGAGTACTGTGTATAGTTCTGGTCACCCTACTACAGAAAGGGTATTATTAAACTAGAAAGAGTGCAAAACAAATTTACTCGGATTCTACCTGGACTGGAAGTTATGAGAAGAGATTAGATAGGCTGGGACAGTTTTCCCTAGAGTGTACGAGACTTGGGGGTGACCTTATAGAGGTCTATAAAATCATGAGGGGCATAGATAACATAGATAGCCAACAGTTTTTCCGCATGGTAGGGAAGTCTAAAAGTATAGGGCATAGGTTTAAGGTGAGAGTGTAGAGATACAAAAGGGTCCAGAAGGGGAATTTTTTCACACAGAAGGTGGTGAGTGTCTGGAAAAGGCTGCCAGAGGTAGTGGTGGAAGCAAATACAATTTTGTCATTTAAGAAATATTTGGACAGGTACATGGATGGGATAGGTATGGAGGGATATGGACCAAATGCAGGTAAATGAGACTAGATTAGTTGTGAAATATGGGCGGCATGGGCAAGTTGGGCCGAAAGGCCTGTTTATGTGGCACAGACCTCGATGACTCTAAACACATGCCCTGAACAGAAGTTCCAGGAATCAGCAAGTTTTAGGCTGAGCAACAGGGGGTCGGGAAGTCGCAGCTCCAGGCTAATGTTGAAAACATCAACATTTCCCTCACTGCACTTTGTTATTTCAAGCCCTCACATTGTCTCTGTGTGGTGAGGGGATTCGACTGCCTGTTCCTCAGGCTGTTCCTTGCACAATCCAATTTCCTCTCAGCTTGCCTGAAGAAAGCCAAGAAAGCTTGTCCCAGAGCCCCAGCTCTTCCGCCTGAACTTCACTTTCCACCACACTCCCAGATCAAAGCTCTTCCGAGAACCGAATAGGGCTATCTATGGGGAACGGGGGCAAAATTCCCAGGAATATTACACTCCAACAGGGAGAAACGGCAACATATCAGAATTCAATTGAGAGTTTTGGGACTGTTGAATATGGAAAACAGTGCAGACTGTTTGCGATTCCTTGATTTACATGAAGAGGTTAGGATGTTAAGAGGAAATTAAATGCTATTGTGACTCTTGCTGAGCTTTGAAGCTTTGTAATTTCAGCCTAAGGGTTGTTTTAATCATGAAAGCTTCATTGGAGACTGCTTTCTATATCTTGGCAAAACAGTCAGAAACTGACACAAATGTAAATAAATGTAAGGGGTCGCAGACTTTGAGAAGGACCAATGTTTGTCACAATGACAACAGCATATAAAGTAATTTAAAAGTGATAAATTGTCCCAAAGCACTGCACTGTATTGAGCAAAGCTTGACACTAAGCCATGTAAGGAGATATTAAAACACATGACAAAGTGGTATGGTTAGCACTGCTGCATTACAGCACCAGGTTTGATTCCACGCTCGAGTGATTGTGTGGAGTTTGCACATTCTCTCCGTGTTTGTGTGGGTTTCTTCCGGGTGCATGGGTTTCTTCCCACAGTCCAAAGATGTGCAGGTTAGGGTGGATTGGCCATGCTAAATTGCCCACAGTCTCCAGGGATGTGCAGGTTAGGGTGGATTGGCCATGCTAAATTGCCCATAGTGTCCAGGGATGTGCAGGTTAGGTGGATTAGTCATGGGAAGTTCAGGGTTATTAGGTAGGGGTTGGGTCTGGATGGGATGCTCTTTGGAGGGTCAGTGTGTTTGATGGGCTGAATGACCTGCTTCCACATTGTAGGGTTCTATGATGTGGACATCACTGTCCAGGTCAGTATTTATTGCCCATTCCTAATTTTAGAATGCAGTTAAGAGTCTGTCACATTACTGTAGGTCATAGACCAGGTAAGGATGAGAGATTCTTTCCTTTATAAGGGGAGTAGTGAACCAGAGGGTTTTTATTTCATTTCTGACAACAGTTTCATGGTCTTCATTAGATTCTAGATTTTTATTGAATTAAAATTCCACCATCTGCCATGGTGTGATTTGAATCCAAGTCCCCAGTACGTTATCTGGATCATTGGATTAATAGTCTAGCACTGATACCATGAGGCATTGCTTTGTTTATGCATTCCAGTTTACTAGTCCAGTGATGTTATCACTATACCACTGCGTACTCCAAATCAGCTGCTGCTTTTCTCATTATAACTAGCGAAACGTTGTTTTATGCAGATAAGTCCGAAGGGTCACGTTTTGCTGAGAAGAATGAGGAGGGCAATACTTTCCAAGTGTTATAATTTCAAAGAGAGAGCAGGAACAGAAAGATACAAATCTGTGACGTTGGCAGCAAGGTTTGATTGGACTGTTGGAAAAGCATACTTGACCTTTTGTTTTGTGAAGCTAGGCATAGTGTACAATGGCAAGGATGCTATGAACATTTACCATAAATCACCAGATGGGCCTTAGCCAAAGTATTGTGTCCAATTCTGAGTATCACACTTTAAGAAGAATGTGAAAGTGCAGCAGAGACTTACTAAGGTGGTACCAAGAGCTGAGCAATGTGGACAATCTGGAGAAAGTAGGGTTGTTGTCTGTAGATGAAGGTGATTTAATTTGATTTCTGGCATTTTTCCAACTACGAAAGATGATGGACACACAGCAAACAATCTTTCACGTGGAGTGTCTTGATATGACGCATCTTTGCTGATTGCTGAAGTGTCCAATCCTTGAGGAGCAGGTCCTCACACAAATGCTGCACGTGAATCTACTGAGTGCCATTGCGGATTGCTGTTTCCAGCACTAGCCTGTGTGGCCAATCTGCTGCAGCTGCAGGTTATTGTAGTTGCACATGCCAGTCCACAGGAGGTACTGCCACCCTCTTCTCTCATTAGTTAGTGCCACCCAGGCGCAATGATCGATGCTTAGGATCTTCATGTCACACTTGTGTGTGTCCTTGAAGCAGAGCTTTGGCTGACCTCCCATCTGCCTGTCTCTAGCTCCCTGACCATACAGAAAGTCCTTGGGTATGGGATGGTCATCCATCCTGCCGATATGCTGCAGCCTAATGAAATCTCCTCCCCTTCTACCCGCCACTCACTTGCCCTCCCCGTTTGATGGGTGTTAACGAACCTAGGAGGTCTGCCTTTAAATATCCTGGCTGTCCTGCCAGGATATAGCCATACTGTGCCTCAGACAGCGAAAGTGGAAATGATTGAGATTCTTTTCCTGGTTGCTGTAAGTCATCCATGTTTCACAGCCTTGAAAACACAGGCCTTATAAACAATCTGCATGGTCCTCACAGATAGTAAGAACTGCTGATGCTGGAGTCAGAGATAAATCTCCTCCCCTTCCCTTTACTGAAGAAGGGTCCTGACCCGAAACGTCAGCTTTCCTGCTCCTCTGATGCTGCCTGGTCTGCTGTGTTCCTCCAGCTCCACATGTGTTAGCATGGTCCTCAAGGTCAATTTCATATTATTGCATGCAGTCTTTGTGGGTTAACCAAAGATGACAGCTGCTTTCCCAATGCATGCATCAAACTCTGTGTCAAGGCACAGATTGTCATTACGGACCTAAGTGAGCAAAATTTACTAACCACTTGCAGGAGGATATTGTTTAGCATGATTGGGGCAGAAATGCAACACCCTGTCCTGTGATTGGCCAGAGTTTCCTTGATGCATATAGTGAGGGAGAAAAGAAGTTTATAAAATCATGAGGGGCGTTGATAAGGTGAATAGCCAAGGTCTTTTCCCCACTGTAGGGGAGTCCAAAACTAGAGGGCATAGGTTTAAGGTGAGAGGGGAAACATTTAAAAGGGACCTAAAGGACAATTTTTTCATGCAGAGGGTGGTGAGTGTATGGAACGAGCTGCCAGAGGAAGTGGTGGAGGCTGGTATAATCACAACATTTAAAATGCAGCTGGATGGGTTTATGAATAGGAAGGGTTGAGCGGGATAAGGGCCAAATGCTGGCAAATGGGACCAGTTAAGTTTGGGATACCTGGTCAGCGTGGGCGTGTTGGACTGAAGGGTCTGTTGCCATACTGTTTGACTCTATGACTCTAAGAGAGAGATAATCCATGAATCTTTGTCGCTGAGTTTCTGTTTGGGCAGCTAGCACAGTGTAGAGGAGTTCTCTCCTCAGGATATGAAGTGAATTTGTCATCGTTTTCAGCCTTGATCAAGTGTAGAATTGGTATGCAGCCTAGTGCATAGGTAAATGTCTTCTACATCCACAGGGTAGATGAAAGGCATGAGCATGGCGAAGATACTCGACAGACAGAAGGCTAGAACATCATCCTATTTTCTCCTTTCTTCACTCTGAAGCTGTCAGAAATGAAGTCAACAAACTGTGCAGCATAGTGTACCTTGTCAAGGAAGGAGCAGTTGAGAATCCAGAAGTTTGGTGGGCAGCCAGTATCGCCCAAATCTTGTAGAGTTCTGTCCTGCTCACAAATATTAATAACAAGTTATAATAACTTCCTCACACAGGGGCACAGCCGTGTTGAGTTTATTGGCCTTTGTATCATTGTATGACTCCTGCCCCTGTCACTCTCCAGTGACTGTTGTCGCAAAATGTGAGTGTGAGGGTTGGGTGAGGCCCAGTCAACTTGCTGCAACTGCTCAGATACCAGAGGGCAATGGTTCATATGCAATTGAAAGCCAGAAAGATTACACGGATTTGGGGTGGACAATAATATTGGGTAGGAGTGATACAGAAAGCGAATTGATTTAAAATGCGATCAGCAATCACTTGTAGTTGTGTCGCCCATTTAAAATAGACGAAGGAGCTTCAGACACAATCTGACTTACAGCCGCATTCAGAGATATGAGGGTCGATGGCCAAATGATTAACCAAAGCAGTAAATGTTAGGAAGCATCTCAAAGGAAATGAATGAGGTGTCAAGATTTACTGAGGAAATTCCAGAGGAAGGCAGAGCCACCAATGGAGTGATGAAGATCAGGAATGCTCAAGAGGCCAGGATTGGGAGAGGTGCAGGAATTCATAGAATCCCTACAGTGTTGACGCAGGCCATTCGGCCCATCAAGTCCACGCCACTCCTCTAAAGAGCATCCCACCCAGACCCCTACCCCATCCCTGTAACCCCACATTTCCCATGGCTAATCCACCTAGTCCCCACATCCCTGGACACTATGGGCAATTTAGCATGGCCAATCCACCCTAACCTGCATATCTTTGGACTGTGGAAGGAAACCAGAACACTCAGAGGAAACCCACGCAGACATGAGGGTGGAATCAAACCTGGGTCCCTGGCGCTGTGAGGCAGCAGTGCTAACCACTGAGCCACCATGTTTTCAGGCTGGAGGAGGTTACAAGGGTAGGGAGGACGTTGAGGCTGTGGAGGGATGCAAATTTTAAAATCAGTTTCAGCAAACACTTCACATTCATTAACAAAAGCATCTGGTGGTGTTCACTGTGTACATTTCCTGAAAGAGAAAGCGGTAGCCTCAGGCCTGGTGTGTAAGTTCGGCTAAGGAAAGTGGGCAGTGACAGAGGGAGTGGACTGGGTGACGATAGATGAAGGAAGGTGGATTTAAAAGGTCCTTCATTTATCTGTTGAACCTCAGTGTGCAACCTGAATAATGAAAACAAAAGTCATGGGCACAACTGCACTCAGTTACAGGAAGCTACAGCCGTGTGTTTGTACAAGGAGCGAAGCCATGTCCTTGTCAGGGTCCCCCGGGGACCTTTGACGGGATGTCGTCCTTCCCCATTTTGTTTACAGAGCTTCTCTCTCGAGCTGCAACTTGGATCCTGTACCGAAAGAAGAGAAAGGAAACAGAATGATATTTTCTGCCAGGAGAGGGAAATTGAATCTCGAGTCCAAGAATGGTCTTATTGTATGTTTCCTAAAGTCATTGAGAAAACAGATTTTTTTTTGTGTTGTTTGGTACAGTTTGACACCAACAGCTGACCGCCCTCCTGTCTAACAACACGCAAGAGAAACACTCATCTTCTGAGCAGTTTTGTTGCAATCCTGTTACTTGTTAAATTCATTCTGGGAACATGGACAGCTTATCTCATTGCTCACCCTCGGTGCCCTGTGAAGATGATGTTGGGCTCTCATTAGAACCATATTGTGGGTTTGATACAAGCTGAATGGTTTGATAGGCCATTTTGGAATATAACTAAGTGTTAGTCACATCGCTGAGGGTATGCAGTCACATATTAAGTCCAGACTGGATAAGGATGGCTGGTCCCCTTCCCTAGAGAACATTCACAAACCAGTTGAGTTTTACAACAATCTGAAAATTTCACAGTCAAATTTGCCTGGGCCAACTTTTTATTGCCAGGTTCTTTTTTTCAAAATGTAATCAGGTTTTGAAGCTGCAGTGGTGGGAATTGAACCTATGTCCTCAGCAAGGTAAGGCACTTAGGTTTGTCTAGGCCTCTGGATCATTCATCAAGTGACAGAACCACAGTGTGCATCAACCTGGGACTTGCTTACTTACTTGGTTTGTTTCTTGCCAATATGCAGGGGGTGTAGATCCAAAAACTTCTTTAAGTGTGGGAAAGTTGGAGAAGTCCAAGGTTTTGGACTAGATCTGTAGCTCGGGTTGTGGGTGTTGAGGTTGGTTGGTTCGTGACAAACCAGTTCGGCGAAGCAACCAACCTCAAAGTTGGAGAAAGCTAATATAAACAAAAATGGACGGGGCTGCATTGTATTGGACAGCCTGGTCTTCTCCCTGCTCCAAAGGTCAAGAACGGAGGATGGAACCCGCCCTTGATCCTGACAACTAGTTTGAGGTGAGGCTGTTGCCCCTTTCTCAGGAGGTAGCCCCACCTTAGAGAGTTGTTGATTGTTTGGCAGCTCTCCAGAACAAAGCCAGTGATAATCAAGACTGGAACTAAAAGCAACCCCGAGTGCCAAGGAGCCTAAACTAATGGGTTAGTCCTTTTAAGGTTGGTGTGAGGGGAATAAATGGTGATGAGAAGGACCATGTTCAAGTAGTCATGGGGGAGGGTTAAAGGGGGAATCACTATGGGATGGGAGGGTGGTGTCACTCCAGTGGCCAAGGGAACCCACAAGGGACCCACATCTTCCTTGCCTGACCCCAGTCTTTGCAGCTAAACCTGATGGGCTTCCCCATCTCTGCTGCCTCCCCACCCTGGGTAAAATACTGGTGGAGATAGGATGAAGCCTTTGAGTGAACATTTAAGGGCCTCAACTGGCCCAAGAGTGGATGAGCTGCCCAGTGCCTCCTCCACACCCCATCAAGTTTCAAAAAGGCAGTTGGACACAGGGGGAAAGCCACCTACTGGATTTCATAGACTCCCCCGTGCCTCCAAACCCAATGGCAGAAAGGTATTATGGTTTTGGAAGGAATGCAAAAGAAATGTATTGGAGTGTGTACAGGCGATAAGGGACTTCAGTGATGTGGAGAGAAAGGACAATGTGGCATTTTACTTTTGTAGAAAGAGAGAAGCTAATAAGGAGATTTAACGAAAGATTCAAAATTATTGAAGGGTTTAGGCGAGAAACTGTTTCCAGTGCTAAAAGGGTCACCAAGACAGATTTAAGAAGACTGGCAAAAGAATCAAAGATGACATGAGGAAAAAAGATTTGCTCAGTGCATTGTTGTGATCTGGAATGTACCGCCTGTGAGAGGGTGTTGGATACGGATCCAACAGAAACTTTTGAAGAGGATTGGATAAATATTGAAGGAAAAATGATGACAGGGCACTGGGGAGAAGAGTGAACAACTGAGATTATCTTTCAGAGAGGCACAAACCACCCTCTTCATTCAGCATTCATGGATCATTTCCCATTCGGCCATCCCAGGTCCTCAAGGCTATGCAACTCCCCACTCTCCCCTTCCCCCTACTGCCTCAGCCATCCCTTCAGACAAAGGGATTCTTTACACCCATCAGTTCTTTTTCTGATTGGAGGGACACATTGAACATAGAAGAAAACAAGAATGACAGGGGACACATATGAAATAATTTGCAAGAGAAGCAAATATGATGTGGGGATAAAAAGCTCTTTCAAGCAATGAGTATTTAGGGTCTGGAACGCATTCCGGAGTATACAATGGAGACAGTTTCAATCAAAACACTCAAGAGGGCATCAGATGATTACTTAAGTGTGAGTAATGTTTGAGGCAACAGGGAAAATGAGGGAGAATGGCACCAGGCTATAACGTTCATTCGGAATAAACTGATAAACTGATGGCCATCTGCACTTCGGTGATTTTGTGAAAAACAAAGGATCAAAGATGTAACAAATGGGCTTTAAAAGCCAGAGACGAAACCAAAGCGAAAACTGCAGAGGGGTGAGGAGTGCCAAATTTTTGAAGTTTTTAGTCAGTCAAATTGCATTAGTGGAGAGAGTGAACTGGCTTTTGATTCTGACACAGTGGTGATGTAAGATGAGGAGGAAGGGGTTGAACAAACAAGGTGAATTAAGAACTGTTTAAATAATGACATTATCCCTCATTTAGGATAACAAGGTGTAGAGCTGGATGAACACAGCAGGCCAAGCAGCATCAGAGGAGCAGGAAAGCTGATGTTTCGGGTCTTCAGAAGAAGGGTCCAGACCCGAAACGTCAGCTTTCCTGCTTCTCTGAT
>NC_063343.1:62828868-62830323 GCF_021869965.1 Rhincodon typus
CTTTCCTGCTCCTCTGATGCTGCCTGGCCTGCTGTGTTCATCCAGCTTTACACTGTTATCTCTGACTCTAGCATCTGGAGTTCTTGCTTTCTCTAAGTACACACCATAGCTGCTGTCTTCTCTCAGGTGAAATCTCCCTCATACTGACTATGGTCCCATACTGACTACGTGTTTTACAATTTGTTTCCTTATATTGAGCTGTGATGAGTCACTCTATAGTTTAACTTCCTGCTACAGTATTCAGCACCTAATCAGGCCCCAGTTCAGGACTACATTCAAGCAAGGAATGTCAGATGGTTGATGGAAAGCCAGCACTGTTGGCATGGTGGTGTCACTGGCCTGGGAATCTAGGGGCGTCAGGCTCTGAGGAGAATTCAGATCCCACTAGTGAGGTGTTCAGTTAATGATTAAAACCTGAAACATAAAGCTAACCTTAGTGATGGTCAGTATGAATATACCACCCACTGTCATAAAAACCTGTTTCACTGATGGTCTTTAGGAAAGGAAGTCAGCTGTCCTTACCCGGTCTGGTGTAAATGATTAACTCCAGATCCACAGTAAGGTGATTGACTCTTAACCCCTTCTTGTACGCCCAGACCATCTGTGCCACAGCGCGCTGCCCTCGCAGTGACTGCAGGTGTAAAGACTGTCACACATCTCCTTCTGGAATGAGCCTTTGCAAAGGAAGCCTGGAGAGAGAGGTGCAGTGGTTTTTGTCGAGGTTCATTCCAAACAGCTCCATGACACGGGACTCTGCACCCTATGTCTGTACCGCAGGACGCACACCGAGACGAACAGCGACTGGAGGACCATCAGCTCAGTGAAAGATGCTCTTTGGTCTGCCCGAAACTTGCTGGTCTTAGAGAGCGAGGAGCTGACCTTGACCAAGTGTGGCACAAGCAGAGGTCCAGGACTAAGTGCTGAGGGACACACTAAGGATGGGGCACAATGGAGAAAGACCACTGTCTAAGGTCTTTCTGACAAAGTTAAATGGGGGTCCATTTAGTTATTGGAACCACCCCATGTCTCAAATGTATCTAAATATAGTCTTGCACAAGTAAGAAATGCCATTGGTTTGTTTGCTGGATACAGTCACACTCCAATGTTTGTACGTTTCTTCATATGCTATTGTACAGAACTGAACTACTTTAGGGACTATGTAGATAAAGATATTTTTATGAATAAAATATATTTTTGAAATAAATAATAGTGGTTGTCTGTTAACTGTCCCTCTGAACTGTCCTGAGCAAGTCTCTTAATCAAAGGGAAATGAGAAATGGGCAACAAATGTTGACCTTGTCAGTGATGCCCACATTCCTTAAAAGAATAAAGGAGCTGCCGGTTTAACTGGGCCTGTCTAACTGGGCCGGTCTCACTGGGCCGGTCTCACTGGGCCTGTCTCACTGGTCCGGTCTCACTGGGCCTGTCTCACTGGGCCGGACTAACTGGGCCTGT
>NC_063343.1:62830333-62869510 GCF_021869965.1 Rhincodon typus
TGGGCCTGTCTCACTGGGCCGGACTAACTGGGCCTGTCTCACTGGGCCGGACTGACTGGGCCGGTCTCACTGGGCCTGTCTCACTGGGCCGGTCTCACTGGGCCTGTCTAAGTGGGCCGGTCAAACTGGGCTGCCTTAAATTACCGAAAATCTGTTAGTTCTGTTTCAGAGACTCTAACACACACTAACAGTGAAGCAAAGTACTACAGATGTTGGAATTCTGAAATAAAACAGTTGTGTTCTAAATAGGAGAAATACTAGACTCTTAACTCTGTTTCTCTCTCCATAGATGCTGCCAGACCTGCTGAGTTTCTCCAGAACTTTTTATTCTTTTTTATTTCTAAAATTGAACATGAAAAGGATTTACAAACGCGATTTCCAGTTTGAACGAAATCCCCAAGTGGTCTCTGTCTCACTCAGACGCTGTCTCCCTCACTATGTTCCTTGCTGCAAGAGTTAGTAATAACACAGGTTTCTGAAAGAGAAGACAAGGCATTACATCAGATGGACCTTTCATTGGGCTGTTATTGGACCCAAAGATGTGATTAACAAACCCACAGGCAACATAAGGCACCCAGGCTGGAGGAAGAACTGGAAAGTCCTCAGAATATTTAGGAGAGGCTCAACATAATTCAAGCACCATGACTGCTCTGATCCTGAGGTCAAGTGGGAGGTTCTCCCAGCAACATTGTCCTGATGTGTTGATTTGACAATGTATAATTGTCACCCCTGACTCCCCAGAGCCTGGCTACCATCTACAAGGCACAAGTTAGGAGTGTGATGGAATACTCCCCACTTGCCCTGGATGGGTGCAGCTCCAACAACATTCTGGATGCTTGACATCATCCAGGACAAAGCAACCCACTTGATTGGCACCACATCCTGTGGATGCTCAGTTACTGAGAATATTCAACGCAGAGATGTTGGCCATAAATTGCACAGATGATTTGAACTAGGGACATTTAAGCGACTCTTGGATAAGCACATGGATGATAGTAAAAAGAAGGGTATGCAGGTTAGTTTGATCTTAGAGTAGGATATTAGGTCAGCACAACATCGTGGGCCGAAGGGCCTATACTGTGCTGAAGTGTTCTATGGTCTATCCACAGGTATCCACTCCCTCCACCACCGACGCTCAGCAGCAGCAGTGTGCACTATCTACAAGATGCACTGCAGAAATTCACAAAAGATCCTCAGGCAGCACTTTCCAAACCATTGACCCCTTACATCTGGAAGGAAGAGGGCAGCAGACACATGGGAACACCACCATCTGCGAGTTCCCCTCCAAGCCACGCACCATCCTGACTTGGAAATATATCACCGTTCCTTCACTATCACTGGGTCAACATCATGGGATTCCTTGCTTAATGGCATTGTGGGTCTACCCACAGCAGGAGGACTGCAGCCGTTCAAGAAGACAGCTCTACACCACCTTCTCAATGGCAGCTAGGGATGGGCAATAAAAGTTGGTCCAGCCAGCAACGCCCACATTTCACAAGTAAATTTTATAAAGTGTTAAGGTTCAAACGCAGAGTCAGGAGTGGGAGGGACTCAGGAATTGAATCTAGTCCTCAATATGTTATTTTGATGTGCAAAATGTAACTGCTTCTTCATTATTTTCAGATTTCCAGAACCCATTTTTCAACACATCGCCGAATGGTACCCAAATCTCACCCGTGTTAATCGTAAACAGCCCAACAGTTACTGTGCCCTGCCCAGTGTCTATCCCGTATCTCAATGTCACACTGCGATTGGTGAGTCACTTTACTGGCATGTATTTACCACCGGAATTTATTTTTACGGTTTTCATCCAATTGTTACTTGCATTTGTATAGCACCTGTGATGTCATGAACACACCCAAGGCATTTCATCGGAGCGTATTGAAAACAATACTTAGACACACATCGTAGGAAAGATAATGGAATCCTGTTTCAAAGGTTTAGGACTGAAATCATTTTGGACTGAGATTGGGAGAAATTCCTTCACTCAGAGATGTGAATCTTTGGAATTCCTTACACCAGAGAGCTGTGGATGCTCAGTTATTGGGAATGTTCAACACAGAGATGTTGGCCACAACTTACACAGATGATTTGAACTATGGAATTGGAAGTAAACTTCAAACTTCGAAATCATATGAAATCATTTGAAATCATTTGGCATAATTAATAAAGAGTGGGTCTCACTGCAGTACAGGAGGGTAATGATGACAAATGCCTTTTACACTGAGCCTTTTGTTGACCTGATGAGGAGTTTGTTATCAAACACTTGCTGCAGTGGTTTGTAAAAGGCTAAGCTGGCGTAGGTGATCCAATGCTGGTCCAGTGAAAGAGGTGCTGCCAAATTATGGGAGGTGCTGAGATAGTCCAAGCTTCCACTTCAATAAATATGAGAGGTGGACTGTTCTGAATACCAGGCACGGGATGATATGAGTTTTATTTTGACAACATTCAAGAACATGCAGATTTTCTTCTATGTATCACAGAATTATTACAGTGCAGGAGGAGGCTATTTGGCCCATCATGTCTGTGCCAGCTCTCCAAATGAGCATCGATTTTTTTGCTATTGTCCTGCCTACTTCTCGTAACCCTATATATGCTTCCTTTTCAAGTAACCATTTAATTCCCATCTAATAACTTGACTGAACGTGCCTCACTACACTCTCAGATTCTGCACTCCAGATCCTAATGACTCAAGCTATTTTCCTCAGGTCACTTTGCTTCTTTTCTAATTATTTTTTACATGTGCCTGAAATAACTCCACAGAGACCGCTTTCCCATCACGAAGTCACCCTTTATTTACATGTTGGGAGTCCTTGACACTGATCCAGCTTCCTCAGAGCCAGCTCTCAGAGTGAGCAGAAACTCTAACACTCCAATTTATGTCTGTTGGCCAGGACTCCCTAATTGGAGCAGATTAACAGCCCCTATTAGGGTGTTTCATATTCTGTGAAGTCCACCTGGCTGACCTCATTACAATCACTATAATGCCATCTTAGTCTTGATTCCTTCAAGGGTAGGGGGGACATTTTTTCCCCATTTACTCTGTCCAGACCGCTCATGAATCTGAATACTTCAACTGGATATGCTGTCCGTCTTCTCTTCTCCAACAAAGACAGTTGTAAAGTCTCCAATCTATCTTCATGACTGAAATTCCTCATTCCTGGAACCAGCCTTGTAAACTCCCTCTGCTTCCTCCCTTATGCTTTCACATCAGCCCAAAAATGCAATACCCAGAACTGGAAGCAATATTCCATCTGAGGCTAATGTAATGTCCAGTACTTGTTCCTAGCATGTAGAATTGATGTTATTGAGTGTGGCTTGCAAATCTTGTGAAGAGTAGGCAAGGCCACTGCTGCCACCCCCAGTTGAGATCATTAATGCCTATAGCAATTAGTTTACTTTTGGCATGGAGACAACTGAGGTGGTATCTAGGTGGTATTTAATATTCAGAAGAGACAACAGTTACTCTTTGATGAGGTCCCACTATTCTTCAAGCCTGTCACCAAAGGTTCCTTAGACAGCAACTTCCAACTCCACTACAATCTGGAAGGACAAGGGCAGCATACACCACCACCTGCAAGTTCCCCTCAAAGCCACTCACTATCCTTTGCATGCTGCAATAATCGGCATATCATTAGATCCCTCAAACTTTCCATCCCCTCTTGTCCTTCATTCTCCAGATTTGCCTTTGGGTGTCAGCCTTGAGCTATTGTATTAGTGTGTTCTTGACTTGTGACCTTGGGGTGTTCTGCCAGGCAATGAGGGCTGCTTATTTTATTCTAGGGGGTAACATATTTCTGCACCATTTATGCCGAACTATTTCTGTTGACAAGTCTCAAACCAATTAGTCTTGCATGGGTGTCAAGTACAATTCACTTACTTTGTCCTCTGGGGACAAAGTAAATGTTACAGAGATACAAGGCACCCTAACTTAAAGTTAGGGTTTGTATTACTGAAAACCACAACTTTAAGTGAACAAACTTTACATGAATCATTCATTTCTATAAGAATAAGTGTCATAACTGGATGTAGGCTCTGTAGGGACTTCCTTAGCAATAAAGAAGTTAAATATTATAGTTGTAAGTGCTGGGTTGCAAAAAAATACTTTAAGTACCCAATTCCTACATTGGTAAACTAAATAAATGTTAAAATAAAATAATTTTGAAAATTAACATTCTACTTACAGTACTTTCCATAGTTATGTAAAGGGTCACATATTTGTCCCTTTTAGAATATAAACTGGAATGCAGTTGCACATTGCTATTTAACTGAAATACCAGGCAAGTTTTGCCATCTGGAAATTTAAGTGGTGAACATTTTTAGCTGTGCAAGACAATGTTGCTTTTGAAGCAGTGAGACTGACACATTGTCGAGTCAAAGTTGAGGGAAGATAGCCTAAAGACAGCCGTTAGATTGGTCCAGCTGTAACTTATTACAAATCTGTAAACACAGAGCAGTCAGAAGGGCTCATGTGGTGTAGTGGCACTGGCCCTACCTCTGAACCAGGAGGCCCGGGTTTAAGTCCCACCTACTCTGATGTCATAACACAATGGAACAAATTGATTTAAAAATATCTAAAATATGTTCATAGTGCAGTCAGACATCCCGAGCCAGCAAACTGAAAACATCTCTTTCTTCACCCTTTCCCCCCCCCCCCACCCCCCCCAACTTCTCCTGCTGTGAGTACAACAAGGAAAATTAAAAGAAAGATACCAAAAAAGGAAAGACCTAGGTCCATCAAATCAGTGTGAAGAACAATCTTACAGACAACATTGTGTCATCATTACTAAAGTCAGGAGGAACTGTGAGAGACTATCTGACACATCCTTGCAATCTGGAACTTTTAATCCTCAGAATTTGGTTCCCTGACCGTATGTTTTACACCCATCATATGTGTCAAACTGTCTGTCTTATGTCTGTCTTCATTCTGAATGAGTACACGAGGAGCTTGAGTTTTTAAAGGGTAGAGTTTAAATTGTATAGCTGTCGATCAGTAATCTTGTTCTCTATTGTTTAAGTTAAATGTGTTACAATAAATTGAATCATGTCCCGCTATTGATAAGACCTGATGTTAATTTCTTTTGTCATGAATAGCAGTCAGACAGGCAAGCTGTCATCTTGGTGGTCAATTTGAATTTTTATACTTTTTATTCATTCATGGGATGTGGACATCGCTGGCTGGAATGACAATTATCGCCCATCCCTAGCTGCCCTTGAGAAGGTGGTGGTGAGCTGCCTTCTTGAACCACTACAGATAATGTGCAGTAGGAACATTCACATTACTTTAAGAAGGGAGTTGCAGGAAGGAATGGTAAAATGTTTCCAAGCCAGGATGGTGAGGAGGGGAACTTGCAGGTGGAGATGTTCCTAAGTATATGCTGCCCTTGTTCTTCTAGATTGTAGTGGGTTTGAAAGTTGCGACCTAAGGAACCTTTGGTAATGCACATGTGATGGGCTGGGCATTTTTCTTAGTTAAGTCATGACAGTGGACCCTCCATGCATGAAGGCGGAGGGCCTGTGCCTGGGGTCTGTGCCAGCATGCTTTTACCTGTGGGTTTCAAGCTGCCTGATGAAGCCATCCCATGTTCCTGGCCACTGCCTGATGGCGCCCCTAGGATCAGATTGGGCAGCTACTCTGTCGGGCTTCTCCTCTTGGCTGAATGCATGATAGAATCATAGAATCCCTACAGTGTGGAAACAGGCCCTTCGGCCCAACCAGTCCACACTGAACCTCAAAGCATCCCACCCAGACCCACCCCGCTATAACCCACCTAATCTATACATCCCCGAACACTACAGGCTATTTAGAGTGGCCAATCCACCTAGCCTGCACATCTTTGGACTGTGGGAGGAAACCAGAGCACCCAGAGGAAACCCATGCAGACACAGGGAGAATATGCAAACTTCACACAGACAGTTGCCCGAGGGTGGAATCGAACCCGGGTCCCTGGCGCTGTGAGGCAGCAATGCTAACCATTGTGCCACCATGCCATGATCTTGGCTTTTCTTTCTCTGGGATACATCCATCAAACATACATTACTGCAGAGGCTGTCAATAGACACTAATCCCAGGCCTGTCCCTGACAAGCTCTTTCTTTACTCTGACCAAATCTCTGTAACATCATCACAGTGGGTGGTGCTTGCTGCAGTCAAACAAATATTAATCCTTCTGGACTCATATACAACCATCACCGCCAAAGTCTTTTTTCTCTCATAATTATTATATTGTTATATATTTTTAAAATATTTACATTTACCACTACCCCATCTACACCCAAATCTTTGACTTTACAAATTGAGGTGATCTGGAGGTTTCAGTGTACTCCCCAAACTTTTTTTAGCAATTTTTCTGAAGAAAGGGTCTGAAGAAGGGTCCCGACCTGAAACGTCAACTTTCCTGCTCCTCTGATGCTGCCTGGCCTGCTGTGCTCCTCCAGCTCCACACTGTGTGTTATCTCTACTCCCCAAACTTGCGGTCTTTGGATTTGGAAGAATGACCATTTGTTAAGTTATTGACTTGAACTGTCTTCTCGAGGCTCTGTGGTCTATAAGTGTCTCTTGAATTAGATTTCTTCATGGAGGACTTTGTTGATATCTTTCTATTCTATGAAGCTGTCAGTGTAGTCCCTGCTGTAGCAGGAAGTTTTTATTCTTTACAATATCTTGGATCTTTGCTTCTTCTTAGTGGTGTCTTCTGTGGAATTACAAGTACAACATCTTCAATTTTGTGTGAATGGCATTTTTTTTATTTCCCCCTTTAGATCTATGTTGAAATAGGTATCCTAATTAATTCAATTCTTTGGATATTTTGCGATTTCTCTTTCTCTCTTAGTGATTGAATTAATAGCAAAGCCAGCTTGTTCATCTCCACAATTGTGTTACCTGAAGGTGTATTCTTGAGGTTCACTCTTGCTCAATGTGACACCCTTTACTCTGTTGTTGAGGGTTCTTCAATGGAAGGTAGAGGTGGGATATTTTGTTTGATGTTTCCTTTCCCAATCACCTCAGCCCCTGGTGGCAGACTTTAGTTTGGAGTAGATAGTCATTCACTATGCTGTCTGGCAATCTGACTTTATTCAATTCTAACAGCAGGAGGAAAACATTTCAGCCAAACCACTACGGTCACAGATTTCCATTCCTATGGGTGCTCTGGTTTCCTCCCACAGTCCAAAGATGTGCAAGTTAGGTGGATTAGCCATGGGAAATTGCCCATAGTGTCTAAGGTGGGAAATGTAGGGGGTGGGTCCGGGTGGGATGCTCTTCGGAGGGTCTGTGTGGACTCGATGGGGCAAATGGCCTGCTCCCATGCTGTAGGGATTCTATGCTTCTACGCTTTAAAATATGAAACAAATTCCTTACTCCAAAGTAAATAACTTCAGGCGATTCTACTTCTTGTTTAGGTTTTGCTACAAGCATGCAGAAGCCATCAAAACATTCTTATGTTTTCTTCTTTACCCTTTTGTTGTTTAATCTTCTATCTTTTGAATAAGATTGAGACCAATACACACCCTTCTACTCAGGGGTGAGAGTTCTTGATTTTGAAGTGCTGGTAGGTTTTCAAGTATTTGTTGTTCTCTATGTTGGATACTTGTTCATAGCATACTTTAGTGTTACATGCAATGTCCCCTCCACCATGTAGCTGCACCTCTGTCAGCTGTGAGCAATATTTTTTCAGCGAAGACTTTTTGAAGGAGACCTCCTTCCTCACAATTGAAAAGCTGGGCACTGTTCACGCTTGTGAGATTTCTTCTCTCCATAGCATTAACAGATACTTTTATTATCTGCAGTACCAATTCCATCAGCTAATCTGGTAGGTCTTTCATGGTTCTGAACCTTAAGAAATGAATGTAGATCACTTGTGCCAAGATAGTCAGAGGCTTTTTCCCAGGATGGAAAGGTGAACTAGTAAAGGGCGCAGGTTCAAGGTGGGAGGGGGAAGATTAATGGAGAAGTGCAGGGAAAATTTTTCACACAAAGGGTGGTGGGTGCCTGGAACACACTGTCAGTGGAGGTGGTAAAAGCAGGCAGATTTGCAACATTTAAGGCATATCTTGATAAAACATGAATGTGAGGCAAACAGAGGGATAGATACCATGCATGGGCTATAAGTAGTGTATATTTCCTCATTCAGCTTCTATCTTACTTTCCAGTTTGGAAGCTATTCTTCACTTCCAGAATTTTTCTCTCCAGGATGTCCAAGTTACTATTCTATATGGCCTATCTCCGATATTAAACTTCCCAGCAATGCTATTTCTAATGCCATAGCCACCTCATGTGATTGGGTATTTTAAATTCCTTCAATATGTTTTATGATAGCTGCCCAGTGCTTTGATGCTGAAAGGCAGGTTTCCCCACATTTTGGAACCTCGCTATGATCTTTGCTGCTTTCTCTTCACTTCCTAAAAAAACGATCATGGAGCAAAATTAAATACTCCCTTAAATTACCCAATGCTTCTCTGCTTTAAGGGTCTTGTCTTATGATTTTCCCAGCTCTCCACTCCTGGAATATATGAGTTCTGTTTTATGGCTTTCTTAGTTTTGCAGTTTTTTTGGCCCTTCCTCAAAGTATCCGCATGAAATGACCGCAATGCCTGATTGGAGCTGCAATGTTTCATATAATTACTGTTCTTTCAGCCTGAATTACTGTGTATTTTAACATTTCCCTTGCTGTAAAGAGATTGTTTGTTTGATACACACGACTCTCGATGTCCTGTCAGCTCACTGGCTCAACTTGGACTCAGAACTAATTACTCACTACCTCTTGTTGTAGCCTGTACCTTCTGTCTTAGAGCTACAGATTTCTCTGTTTGTGCATATCTTCTGTCGGGCCTGAAATGGTTTCTGTGTCATTCTCTGAAATATTCTTCTGTGTTACCATGAGTTTAAAGGATTTGTTGTCATCACTAGTATCTGTTTTTTGGGTCACTGCGGTGTGTGTATATGTGGATTTATTCAAGCAAAGTGAGTTTTTTCCTTTATTCATTCACGGGATGAGGGCATCACTGGCTAGGCAGCATTTATTGCCCATCCCTAATTTTCCCAGAAGGCAGTTGTGAGTCAGTCACATTGCTGTGGGTCTGGAGTCACATGTAGGCCAGACCAGGTAAGGATAGCAGTTTCCTTCCCTAAAGGACATTAGTGAACCAGATGGGTTTTTCCAACAATCAGCAATGGATTCACAGTCATCATTATATTCTTATTTCCAGATATTTATTGAATTCAAATTCCACTATCTGCCATAGCAGGATTCGAACCCAGATCCCCAGGACATTACCTGCATCTCTGGATTAACAGTCCAGCAATAATACCACTAGGCCATTGCCTCCCCATTGAGATTGGATGAGGACATCCATTTTTCTGGTCTAACTCAAAGAGTCTTGTTGAGTAACCAATAGGATGGTTATTGCATTACTACAACATTTCCAGGTTACATGAGTCTGATCTACATTACTACAGAGACTGTTAGAGCACATTAGGCTCAGGTCTGTCTCTCACAAACTACTTCTTTACTGTGACCAAGTCCCATGAGAAAATCACAATGGGCAGAGGTTACTGCACTCAATCAAGTATTAACCCTTTCAGACCCTTTCAAACCCAAATGTAACATTGATTATCTCAGTCTATACTCTCTGTGTAATCCCTGATCTTTTTTCCACTCAGAAATCCCTCCAGATACAATTCTAAAGGATTTAAGTGGCACAGCGTAAAAAGAAGTCTTTTCTAAATATTTTACCCATTTGGGCTGGTGAATGTGAGTTGGGGAATGTGAAATCGTTTCAACTTATGGTTGGACCAGAATTTTGATTTGTATTGTTCCTTTGAAACTGATCTTTCTGCTAATAGATTAGAATATAAGATGTAGCAACATAAACCATTTGGTTCCTTCATGTTTGCTCCATAACCTAATAAGATCTAACTGAACTGACCCAGTTCCCGCATCAATCCATCTCATCGACTTTCTTTTGATCACAATTTGCTAGGGTCTTACATCAAGGACACTTTATCCCAATGGTAAAGACGTGATATGGAATAATAAAGAGGGAATGATTGTCTTACGACACAAAATTGAAGACTTACTATATGTTTCCTGCGAAACTGTTGTCGGTGGCACACTGTATAAAACATCACCCTTCTTCATCCAGGTCACAGGTAAGATGCTTATTTCTCAGCTGTTTCCGTCAGGGTTACAGTTTTACAATCTTATGCACAGAAGCCAGTAGCTTGTCAAGATCAAACACTGGAATTCATTTCTAGAGGCATAGAATTGAAAACCATGGAAGGTATGATAAACCTGAATCAAAACTTTGTTAAGCACCCTGGTGTACTGTGAACTGTTCTAGTCTCTATATTAAAAATCAGAAAGGCAATGGAGAGGGTGATGAACTTTTGGAATAACATTAGTCTTGGGAGGTTATATCTCTGGGAAAAGATTGAAGTGTGGTTCCTTTCTTAAGAGGATAGAAGACCAAGGGTTGATTTAATTGAAGTCTTTGAGTTTATGAAAGAGTTTCATAGCGATGAGGTAAAAAAAGACATTTCCACTTGTGAAGGAGAATATAACTATAGGGTATAACCCTGAGATAGTCACTGATAAATCCAGGAGGGACTTCTTTGTTGAGAAAGTGATGAAAAATTGGAACTGGCTAACACAGAGAGAGTGCTATGATCTGAACTAATGGTAATACTGGACAAGTCAGATCCTAGAATGAAACCTGGCTTGATAGATTAAATATTTAAATTGTTACCTGGCTAATAATTAGTCATTGAAACATATTTGCACCAGACCGTAAATGTTCTTTAACAAGCGTATGCCGAGAAGGAAAAGTAAACAAAGCTTTCTCTATATATATATACATATATATGTTAACACAACGGTTGAATCAGAGCTTCAACCTGTTTTCCAACACCATCCATTACAAAGACCCAGTCATATGGAAACATCTCAACTTTTTTTAAATCTTTACTTAAGTGACGCTCCCCAATTTCTTTCCCCTGCATTGTCAAGACCGTGTTTTTCCAATTTTTTTCTGGGTCTGGAAGCCTGAACATATCACAATTCTGATGGACTTTTTCGGTTTTAATATCTTGAAGATTTACGTCCAAATTCTCCTGGCCTGAAGCTCCAGTAAAAACTACCTGCTGAAGTGACTGGTTCCTCTGAACTGAATTTATTCTCCTGTCAGAAGAAACAATCCTCCGAACTGGATTCAGGTCTCTTCCGCACCTAAACTTTGAAATTCTATTCTGAAGTCAGAATTAAACTGATTGCTGTGGTGTGTTTATTCCATCTGTCATGAGGCCAAGAGTATAAATATTTTATCAGTTAAAAATACAGGAGTTCTCCCAGAAACTCTGATGCAACCACATGATCTCGTGGAAGTTTAAGTCACTGTGAATTGACTCTGACTTAATCCACCTCCTTGAAATCCAAATCCAACAATATATTATGTGTGTATTATATCCCTTTATACAAGAGGTTGAGATGAATGGTTTTGATACTTAAGGAAAAGTTGATTAGTGAGTGAGAAGGGAAGAGAAGGACTTGTTGAGAGTTAGATAAAGTAGAATGGAAGGAGGCTCATGTAAAGGCTAAAGACCAATATGGACTACTTCTGTGCAGTAATACTTTAAAAAAAGTAGTTGAAAGTTTCAAATCTGGGATTGATAAACTTTGATAAGGAAGATTAAATGGAGTAAAAATAACTTCACCTTGATTAGCAGAACAGGTGAGAGGAGTTGTTAGTCCTCCTCCTATTCCTAAAAAAAATTCTCATCTCATAGAATCCCTACAATGTGGAAACAGGCCCTTCGGCCCAACAAGTCCACACCGAACCGCAGAGCATCCCACCCAGACCCATTCCCCTATAACCCACCTAAGCTACACATCCCTGATCACTACGGGCAATTCATCATGGCCAATCCACCTAGCCTGCACATCTTTGGACTGTGGGAGGAAACCGGAGCACCTGGAGGAAATCTACGCAGACACTGGGTGAATGTGCAAACTCCACACAGACAGTTGCCTGAGGGTGGAATCAAACCCCAGTCCCTGGTGCTGTGAGGCAGCAGTGCTAACCACTGAGCCACTATGCCGCCCCTAATAGATTCATGGTGACTATTAGACTCTTAATTTCAGATATTTATTGAATTCAAATTCCACCATCTGCTTAGGCAGGATTTGAACCTATGTCCCCAGAACATTACCTGGGTCTCTGGATTAACAGTCCAGTGATAATACCACTAGGTCATTCCCTGTCCTCAAATGAAAGTTAATATGCATGAGTGGAATTTCCGGCCACTCTGACCTGGATTCCTGAAACAGGAAGAGTGACATTTTAGGGGTGTTCATGCTGTGTTAGTCCAGAAGACCATAAGACATAGTATGCCATTCAGCCCATCACGTCTGCTCCACCACGCAATGAAACTTTGAATGATCTGATGATCCTGAACTCCACTTTCCTGCCTTATCCCCACACTGACTTATTGATTAGAAATCTCAGCCTTAAATATCCTTTAAAACCTAGCTTCTATTGCCCTTTCTGACAAAGAATTCCACAGATATATGAGCCTCGGAGAGGATAAATTCCTCCTCATCTCTGTCTTAAATGGATGACCCCTTACTCTGTGATTATGCCCTCTGGTCCTCGACTCTCCTACAAAAGGAAACGGCCTCTCAGCACCCACCACATCAAGCCCTTCAAGAATCTTCTTCTAAACTCCCAAGGAGTACAGGCTGAAGTTACTCAACCTTTCCTCATAAGAAAATCCTTCCATACCTGGGAGCAACCCAGTGAACCTGTCCTGGACTGCTTCCAATGCTAACATAGCTTTGCTTAGATAAGGGGACCAAAGCTGTCCTTGGTATTCTCGGTGTGATCTATCTAGTGTCTTAGATAGTTTTAGCCAGACATTGGTATTTTAATAGAGACATTGAATTATTCAGCACCGAAACAGACCTTTCGGTCCAACTTGGCAACACTGACTTGATATCCCACTCTGAATTTAAATAATATTCAGTTTCTCTGTTCTTCCTGCCAATGTGCATAACTTCACATTTTCTCACATTATAATCCATCTGCAAGTACTGTAAAGTGTGAGTACTGTCAAGGAGTGTTGTTGGGATTAATGCAATAGTATTTTACTGGGTAAATTCCAAAATCTTTAAACTTGGGTTCTATGTAAATAGTTTGGTTTATTCTACATTTTTCTTCATTTCTTTTGCAGAATAGACTTTTATTTTGGTTTGTCAGAACCAAATCTGTGGCATTGTGTGCTTTGTGTTTCAATGAAATGCGACCACATTAAACCAAAAAAAAAGTGATCTACAAGCCAGATTTCAGTCTGGGATTTGATTTGCCTGTCAGCTGGGAACATAACAGTATTTCTAAATGCTCTGTCGTTACATTCTTTTTCAGAGATTTGAACATTATCCCAATGACAGATGTTGTTAACTGGCCTATGGTTAGTGATTGCTGCCAGTAATCTTTGTAGCTAGTTCCTTTGAAATCTTAGGATGCAACCCACCAGGTCCATGGGACCCAGCAGCCTTTAGCTTAGTACTTTTTCTCTACTGATAGTTATATTTTCTTCTTCCTGCTCTTTTGTCCCTGATCATCTAGTAGTTTTGGAAAGCTATCAGTGTCCTCTAACATGAAGACAGTTGCAACGTATTTATTCAACTCCTCTGTCAGTTCCCCATTATAATTTCCCCAGCCTCATTCTCTAAGTGACCTATGCTCACCTTGGCCTCTGCCCTTCATTTTCTATATTTGATGAAGCTGTTACTATCCATTTTTAATATTACACAGAGGTTTGCTCTCAAAGTGTTTTCTGTCTCTTTTTTCATCATCTTTTATTCATTTTAAAACATTCCTTTAAACTTTGCCACATTGTACGTTTGTCCTTTCAGTTTGATGCTATGATTAACTACTTTGGTTAATCATGGTCAGTGTATACCCTTCCTAGAATCCTTCTTCTTCACTTGGTTATATCATTGTTATGAGTAATTAACTATTTTGTTAAATGTTGGCCATTGTTGATCAACCACCTTTTCTGCTAATTTCCTTTCCCAGTCCACCTCAGCCAACCCTACCTTCATTCCTTTAGAATTATCGTGATTTAGTTTAGCACAGTTGTTTCCAACCCAAGTTTCTCCTTCTCAGACTGAATGCTAAGTTCCACTATGTTACGGTTACTGTTTCCTAGGGGACCAATTACTTTGGGATCATTTGTTAAAGCTGCCTCGTTACATATTACTAGAGCCAAAACAGCCTGATCTTGACCAAAACAGTAGTTGCTGGAAAAGCTCAGCAGGTCTGCCAGCATCTGTGGAGAAAACAAAAAGTCAGAGTTAACATTTCAGGTCCAGACCTGCTGAGGTTTTCCAGCAACTTCTTTTTTTGTTCCTGATTTACAGCATCCGCAGTTCTTTTGGTTTTTATTTTGATCTTGACCAAAATATTTTTTAACCATGGGATCTGGTTCTTGTTCCCAATCTGTTTTTTTCCAAAGGACAACTGATATACAAGTTTACACTGAAGCCTAATCACACTGAACTGGTGGCAGGGAAGAAGCTGGTACTGAACTGCATTGTCGAGGCAGAATTCAATGTTGTTGTTGACTTTCAGTGGGAATACCCGGGAAAAATGGTAAGGTGGCAAGTTTCTAGTTTTGTGGCCTGTTTATGTTATTTTGCATTCATTTATAGGCATCACTGGCAAGGCCAGCATTTGTTGCCCACCCCTAAATTGGCCTTGAGAATTTGATATGGAATAACGAACCAGAGGAGGGACTTCCTGAGGTCCAGTTCCCAGCATGTACGCTGTTCACACTCATTGTGCACAACGGTTCTGTTGGAAAAAGACAGCTGACCATTTGCCATTTGCACTGAAATTGACTGCAAAGATGCTGTTTGCAATTCAGTGTCAGATAATTAAATCAATTTAATAAGATTCCCAGGCGGGAATGCCTTAATAACTTTGCCAGTTCAGATAATTTTAGGATTCCATCATTTCAGGCACACTGAAAATGTTTATTAGCGTTTCAGTACTACGCTGTCATTGTAATGGAGAGTGTGTTGAAACAGGGGCTGAGTGACGAACCACAAGAATTTGTTGGCCTCAGTCAAGTTCCAGGATTTTCCTCCATCACCTGTCTAAATACTAGGTTCAAGACAGAGCTGGAATCTCCCACTGGTGACCGACATTATTTTCATTCAATACTTTGTACTGGGCAAGTCACATTATGATCAACTCTAAACAACAATTATGAAGGCAAACAAACCGGAGGCTGGAAGAACACAGCAAGCCAGGCAGCATCTGGAGGAAAGGAGCAGTCAACGTTTCGGGTATTACCCATCTTCAGTCGTGGCTTGCTGTGTTCTTCCAGCCTCCTGTTTGTCTACCTTGGATCCCAGCATCGGCAGCTTTTTTGTCTCTAATTATGAGGGCAAATTGCTTAAACTCGGCATGTCGTGAAGGAATAGCAATAAAGTTACAGAGTTTTTCAGCACAGAAGGAAGCCCTTCAGCCCATCATGTCCATTCACTGCATTTGACCCATATCATTTCAAGTGTTCAACGAAATATTTCTTAAATGTGTGTTTACCATTCTTTCAGACAATGAGTTCCAAATACCCCACTCTCTGAGAGAAAAACAGTTCTCCATAAATCTTTTTGAAACCTCCTGTCTATTATCTTAAACCTAGTCCTTTGAATATAGAGAATAAAGATTAAAGGATGATCTAATGAGGTGTTTAAGAAATTTGATAGGATAGATAAATAAAATCAATTTACTCTGGTAGGGACTGGGTTGATTGAGAAAAATGCAGTGTAGAGTTAAAGTCAGAGCTAAGCTATTAACAGGTTAAAGGGCTCTTATGGTGCAGTGATAGTGTCCCTACCTTTGTACCAGAAGATCTGGAGTCAACTGCCACCTGCTCCAAAGGTGTTTCATGACAGATCTGAAAAGGTTGTTTAAAAATATTTGGACAAGGAGAACAAATGCAATATTACCACATTTGCAGATCGTACAGAGCCAAGCAGGAATGTGTGCTGTGGGGAAGATATAAACGTTTTACATAAGAACACAAGAAATAGGAGCAGGAGTTGGCCATCTGGCCTGTTAAGCCTGCTCTGCTATTTAAAAGATCATGACTGATCTTTTCGTGGACTCAGCTTCACTTACCAGCCTGCTTGCCCTTAATTCCTTTACTGTTCAAAAATCTATCTATCTTTGCCTTAAAAACATTCAACAAGGCAGCCTCAACTGCTTCACTGGGCAGGGAATTCCACAGACTCACAACCCTTTGGGTGAAGAAGTTCCTCCTCAGCTCCATCCTAAATCAGCTCCCCCTAATTTTGAGGCTAAGCCCCCTGGTTCTAGTTTCACCGCCATTGGAAACAACCTCCCTGCTGCTATCTTGAGGATTTGGACCGGCTTAGTTCTTAAAGGAAAATAAAAATGAAAAGAGTAATAATCCAGAGGCCAAGACTAATTCTCTGGGGACATGGGTTTAAATCTCACCAGAGAGGCAGATGGAATTTCAATTCAATGAGTACATCTGGAATATAAAATGGTGACCATGACAACTTTCTTTGATTAAGAGTCCATCTGGTTTATTAACATCCTTTAAGTAAGGAAATCTTCCATCCTTACCTGATCTGGGCTGAATGTGACTCCAGACCTACAGCAATGTGGTTGACCCTTAACAACCCTCTGAAATGGCCCTTGTGAACCACTCAGTTCAAGAACGATAGGGATGGGCAACAATGCTGGCTTTGCTAGTGACACCCATATCTCATGAAATAACGAAGACAATAAAACAATCAGGAAACACTACATTATATAAATGCTGTTGAAACTGGAGGTCAGTGAGCGAACTTGATTGATTTTTCACCAGTTAACCTAATACATATTATGGCACCATCACAGCTGCACAGAGTTAGGGTACAGATCAAGGTCTCATTCAATGGGGCAACAAGGCTCAAGGAGATGGATAGTTTACTTCCAAAGAAACCCCTCAGGTACTTTCTTTAATAATTGGTGCCTCTGTGGTATTTCTGGACACTTTGGCTGTGTTGGTGAGTTGCTGAATGATGTGTTTTGTCTGTTTTTAACCTGGCCCAGGCTGATCAACCAGTGCTTTCATCGCAAAAACGTGAGCTGAATGAAGGGTTAGAACTGAGCAGTACTCTCATCATAAATAACATAACAATGGCGGAGGGGGGCACCTACATCTGCAGGGCCAATAACGGCTTCGACATTAAGGAGAGAGCAGCAGAGGTCATTGTGCATGGTAAGAAAATACAGTCTGCCCATTGCCCACGTCGGGGCTCCGCTGAGTAACGTTTGACCCTCTTTGCACATGATTGGAGAGTGTGTGTCATCACTTGGGGAGGAAGGAATCCCCTTTTTCCATAAACACCTTCTGCCTGCAGTTTACACAGCGAGTTTCAGAATTTCGTCAAGTCCCAAACCACTTCACAGCCAATGAAGTGGTCACCATTATGCTATAGGAAATGCAACTGCAAATTTGCGTTTAGCAAGATTGCACAACAGCAGATCACCAATACGGTCACCAGATCATCTGCCCTAATGATGATGTTTCAAGGATAAACATTGGCCAGGACAGCAGAGTGGGGGTAGTGCAGGCGAGATATTGTCCTCATGATTTGTTTGAAATGCTGCCGTTGTGTCTTTCATGCCCAACTGAGAGACCAGGCAGGCATCAGTTTAAAATCTTTTCTGCCAGCAAAACATTGCCTCAGTATTGTCCCTGCATCACTGCATTGTGTTCTGAGCACTGCCCCTAAAATATTGCAAGGCTGCCTCAATATTGCACCTGAGCTAATACATCATGCCCTTGGCACTGCGCCCTTGGCACTGCATTTCACCAGTGCATCACACCCTCAGTACTTCCTCTGCACTCATGAATTTCTCCCTCAGTACTGTGCCTTTATTAATGTAATGCGTCCTCAGTACTAACCAGCAAGTAGTGCAGCACTCCATCAGAATTGACTGCTTAAAGTGCTCTGTTACATCCCTACTGACCCTCTGACAGTGCAGCACTCCCTCAGAACTGACCCACTGACAGTGCGGCACTCCTTCAGTACTGACCCTCTGACAGTGCGGCTCTCCCTCAGTACTGACCCTCTGACAGTGCAGCACTCCCTCAGTACTGACCCTCTGACAGTGCGGCTCTCCCTCAGTACTGACCCTCTGACAGTGCGGCTCTCCCTCAGCACTGACCCTCTGACAGTGCGGCACCCCCTCAGTACTGACCCTCTGACAGTGCGGCACTCCCTCAGTACTGACCCTCTGACAGTGCAGCACTCCCTCAGTACTGACCCTCTGACAGTGCGGCACTCTCTCAGTACTGACCCTTTGACAGTGCAGCGCTCCCTCAGAACTGACCCTCTGACAGTGCAGCACTTGCTCAGTACTGATCCTCTGACAATGGCGAGCTCCATCAGTAGTGCTCCTCCAACAGTACTTCGGTACAGTACTGAGATTGTCAACCTGGAGTTTGGAGGCCTTCTAACTTAAACCATGCTACTAACTAATCTCGAACTGACACTATGGGACAGCAAGAAGTCATGTATTATTACTCCATATTATTGCAAGTTTGTTTTTTTTCTTTCAAAAGCAACTCGCAGCTACACAAACAGTTTGGAAGTGTAGCTACTTCTGTTTGTGTAGCTACTGCACTAGGTAACTCCAGATTAAGCTTCACTGGTGTTTTGGGGATTTGTTCTCCTCTTGATATCTCTTCTTTTCCCACTTTATCCAGAAAAGCCTTTCATCCATGTGAATTATGATAAGAGCCCCATCATTGAGGCAACAGTGGGACAGAAAAATATGTATTTCCCTGTGAAGTTCCGAGCCTATCCCAAACCTGAGATCAAACTGTGAGTACTGCCAGGAAAGCTCAGACTGCAATGTGAATCAAGAAAATCTTTACGCTTCCATCGACTGAATGTTCCTCTTTACTTCTATACACTTTCCTGATTCTAAATAAGTGTGATCTAATTCTTTCACAAATATCACCTTTAAATTTCTATTTGTTTAACCCTTCTTCTCTCCTTTCTTCATCCCTCCTCCACTGTCTTTCATGGGAACAGGAGGAGGCCATTCAATCTGCCTGGACTGCTCCACCTTTCTATGAGATGGTTGGACTATGGTCAAAGCTCCACTTTCCTGCCTTATCCCCATAACCCTTGATCTCCTCACTACTTAAAAATCTGTCTATCCGAGTTTTGAATACCACCACCCCCACTCCCCCACCCACCGCCCCCCGCCAACCCACCAACCCCCTGGTAAACAATTCCACAGATCCGCAACCTTCGAGAGGACAAAGAAATCTTCATCTCTGGATGACCCCTTACTCTGAGATTATGCCCTCTGATCCTAGACACTCCCATAAATGGAAACAACCTCTGAATCTACCTTATCAATGCCACGAATCCACCCCCCCACCCCCCCAGAATCTTATATATGTTTTTAAGAAGGTCACCTCTCATTCTTCCAAACACCAATGAATACAAGCCCAACCTATGCAACCTCCCTCCTGGAAAATCCCTCTGTACCTGGGATCAACTTAGTGAACTTTCTCTGAACTGCATCCAATGCTTCATAACTTAGTAAGTTATCTAAGTTATACTTTCCTTAGTTTGTTTTATTCATTCACGGGATGAGGGCATTGCTGACTAGGCCAGTATTTATTGCCCAGCCCTAATTGCCCAGAGGGCAGTTGAGAGGCAACCACATTGCTGTGGGTCTGGAGTCACATGTAGGCCAGACCAGGTGAGGATAGCAGATTTCCTTACTTAAAGGATGCTAGTGAACCGGATGGTTTTTCCAACAATCAACAGTAATTCATGATCTTCATTAGACTCTTATTTCCAGATTTTTATTGAATTCAAATTCCATCTTCTGTCATGGCGGGAGTCGAACCCAGGTTACAGAACATTACCTGGGTCTCTGCATTAACAGTCCAGTGGTAACACCACTAGACAAGGGACTAAAATTGTCATAGTATTCTGACCAATGCCTTGTATAGTTTCAGCAGGACCTCTTTTTTTTACATTCAACTGCCTTTGAAGTAAAGGCCAAATTTCCATTTACCTTCGCTGTTACCTCCTGAACTTGTAAGCTAGCTTTTTCGGATTCATTCATGAGGAACCCCAGTTCTTGTCCTTTTAAATATTATTCAGCTCCTCTAATCTTCTTGCCAAAATGTGTAACTTGACATTTTCCATAATATATTCCATCTGCCATTTACTTAACCTGTCTATACTCCTCTGCAGATGCTTTGTGTCATCCATTCATATTCCCACATATTTTTTGTGTCATCTGTAAATATGGCTACAGGATATTCACTTTCCTCAACCAAGACAGTAATATACAGTATGTAAATAATTATGTCCCCAGTACTGATCTCTGCAGCACTCCACTTGTTACAGATTGCCAATGTGAAAATGCCCTGCCCCCTTATCCCAACTCTCTGTCTTCTATTAATTACACAATCCTCTCTCCATGCTAATACACTAACCTAACACCATTGGCTCTTATCTTAGTAAGCAGCCTTAATTGTAGTAATTATCAAATGCCTTTTTGGAAATTCACTTGTACTATAGTCATTAGTTTCCCCTAAGTCCATCCTGCCTAATACCTGCTCAGAAGTTCTAATGAATTTGTTAGGCATGATTTTCCTTTCATGAAGCCATGTATTTGATCATATTATTTATTTCTAAATGCTTTGCTATTATATCCTTCATAATAAACTCTAACATTTCCTAATAACAGATCTCACACTAACTAGCCTATAGTTACCTGTTATTTGTCTCCTTCCTTTTTTAAACCGTGGTGTTACATTGGCAGTTTTCCAATCCTCTTCATTTTTCAAGAATCCAAGGATTTTGGGATAATTTCTACCAGTGCATCCACGATCTCTGTAGCTACCTTTGTTTAAAATCCCAGGATGCAACTTGTAAGGTCCAGGGGACTTAATGGCCTTTAGCCCCATTACTTTCCTAGTACATTTCCTCCAGTGATAGTTATTGCCCTTGATGTCATTGATAGCCAAGAATTTATTAATTTCTGACTTGAACATACTCAATGAATGAGCCTCCACAGCTGTCTGGGCAAGGCAATTCCAAAGACTCACCACTTTTTGCATAAAGCAAGTTCCCCTCATCTCGGTCTAAAGTGAAGGTTCACCAAACTGATTTTTTGGGGTGAGAGATAGTAGGAACTGCAGATGCTGGAGAATCTGAGATAACAAGGTGTAGAGCTGGTTGAACATAGCAGGCCAAGCAGCATCAGAGGAGCAGGAAGGCTGACATTTCGGGCGTAGACAGAAGGGTCTAGGCCCGAAACATCAGCCTTCCTGCTCCTCTGATGCTGCTTGGCCTGATTTTTTGGGGTGGCAGCTTTGGTGTACAAGGAAAGATTCAGTCTGTATTCATCAGACTTTGGAAGCAGGAGAACAGATCTCATTGAAACATATAAATATCTGACAGGGCTGGACTGACTGGGTGCTGGAGTGATGTTTCCTCTGACCAGGAGCATCCAGAACAAGGGACCATGGTCTCAGGATACATATTTGATGGGGTTGAGGCGAATGTTCTTCATCCAGAGGTTGGTGAACCTATGGAATTCTCTAACCCTGAAAGCTGTGAAGGCAGAGCCACTGAATATCTTGAACAAATTAATATGTATATTTCTAGAGGCTCAAGGTATCAAGGGATATGAGGAGTACAGGCAGACCCCGAGTCTGAACAAGTTCAGTCATTGTTCGCAAGTCGATTTGTACGCATGTTAGAACATAATGCAGGGCAATATAAAATTGCCATTTGTAACTACAGGAAACATTAATAAGCTGGATGTTTAAAATTACATCCCTGTATAGGGATCACATTCATAACACAGTGTGGAGCTGGAGGAGCACAGCAGGCCAGGCATCATCAGAGGAGCAGGAAAGTTGACGTTTCAGGTCGGGACCCTTCTCCAGAAAAGAAACGTCAACTTTCCTGCTCCTCTGATACTGTCTGGCCTGCTGTGTTCATCCAGCTCCACACTGTGTTATCTCTGACTCCAGCATCGGCAGTTCTTACTATCTCTGACGTTCATAAATCAGACGTTTGAAAATTATGGACCCCCTGTATTGAGCATTGAAATAGGATCAAACATGATCATAGTGAATGGTGGAACAGTCTCACTGGGCCAAATGACCTACCTCTGCTTCTATTCCCTATGTTTCTAAACGGTTTACCCATTATCCTGAGATTAGATTTAGGTTTTGTTGTCACATGTACTCAAGTACGGGGTACAAAGTGTACAGTGAAAAGTGTACAATGTTGCCACACACAGAACCATGTTAGGTACAAAGTACCTAGGTATATAATCTTAGTTGCAGAAGTAAAAAAGTAAAGAAATAACTTAAAAGGTTCAGCACTATAGTCTTCTTACTGTAAAAATAAATAAATAGATAGATAGATAGATAGATAGACAGACAGACATAAAATGTCAAACATTACAGGGATTACGTCCCTGGTTTAAGACTCACTAGTCTGGAGAAACACCTTATCTACACCCACCCCAACATCTTATCTACACCCACCCCATCCAAAAATTTTATAAGTTCAAATGACATCACCTCTCAATTTTCATACAGACCCCATCTGTCTATCTGTCTTCATAAGACAATCCATCTGGTGAACGTCCATCGTGCTCCTTCTATGGCAAATATATCCTTCCTTAGATAAGTGACCCAAAACTCTGTATAACACTCCATGTGAGGTCTTACCACGGCTGTGTACAACTGTAGCAAAACATTTTTTCCCCATTACTCAAACCCCCATGCAATGAAGACCAACATATTATTTCCCTCCCTAATTATTTGCTACACATACATTTTAACTTTAAGTGACTCATGTACAAAGAGATCCAGGTTTATTTGGACACACTCACTTCCCAACCTCTCAACATTTAAGAAATATTCTGCCTTTCTGTTTTACTACCAAAGTGAATAACTTCATACTTATCCCTAATTCTCTGTCGTCATCCTCCTCTCCCACCGCTTCTTACCCCTCTTTCACCTCCTCTGCTTCTAACTCTCTCCTCCTTCTTCTCCCCTCCCCCTTCTGACCTTGTCTCTTTTGCCTTTTCTACTCCCTCCACGTTTTCTCTCCTTTGCTCTCTCTCAAAACCTGTCTCCCTCATTGGTAAGTTGAAAATAACCACTTGATGTGTGTTTTGTTTCAGGTACAAAAATGGAAAATTTATCAGTAAAAGTCCATCCTTTAACAAGGTGAAACTTTCATCATCGGGTTTGGTGATCGGGGATGTGACCGAGCAGGAAGCAGGGAACTACACCATAGTGCTACGAAACAACAAAGCGAAACTAGAGGAGCGACTCCATCTGCAGCTGGTGGTCAATGGTAAAACGCCAGTCAGAATTCTCTTGCAAAACAAGAATGATCTGATTAGTTCCTAATTACTTTGGATTTAGGTGCCACATCCAGCCTCTGTATTATATGCCTTCATCAACAGCATTATGTCTGTTCTCGTCCTGGTGTACAGTGTCACTCTGGGGCATAGGTTCCACGCACACTGCTTCATGCTGGTGTAAAGGGGTGATATCCTGCGAGAAGGTTCAGCAGGGGAAGAGGCACTGCCAGAATTAGAAGAGGTAGCAAGCGAGTCAGGAAGGCATAGAAATTATAAGCCAGTGAAGGCACAAGGGAGTTTAGCAAAGGCAGGATGGTATTTATTTTAATGCAAGAATCGAATGAACGAGGCCCAAATTAAAACATGTAGAATGATGTCATTGCTATTACTGACACATAGTTGAGAGGGGGCCATGATTGGTAGCTCGATATTCCAGAATATATAGTGTTCAGGCAAAACAGGAAGGAGATAAAAATCACAGAATCCCTGCAGTGTAGAAGCAGGCCATTCACCCCATCGAGTCCACAATGACTCTCCGAAGAACATCCCATCCAAACCCAACTTATTCCCATAACCCTGCATTTCCCATGGTTAACCCACCAACCCCTGGACACGATGGGCAATTTATCAATCCACACAAACCTACACATCTTTGGACTGTGGGAGGAAACCGGAGCACCCGGAGGAAACCCATGCAGACACAGGGAGAATGTGCAAACTCCACACAGTTGCCCGAGGGTGGAATTAAACCTGGCTTCCTGGTGCTGTGAGGCAGCAGTGCTAACCACTGAGGCACTGTGCCGTAAAAGAGAAGGGGGTGCTGCAATATTGAACTGGGAATCAATTACAGCAGTAAAGAGGGATGACATTTTAGAAGGCTCCACAAATGAAGCCATATGGGTAGAAATTAAAAACCGAACAGGAGTAATCACATTGTTGGGACAGTACTATTGGCCTTCTAACAGTGTGAGAGAAATAGAGTGCACTTACGTAGGCAAGTTTCAGAGAAGTGTAAAAATAATAGGGTAGTGATAATGGGAGATGTCAAGTTCTCCCACATTATCTGGAGTAGCAGAGTGTGAAAGCTTTAGAGGGAGCAGAATTCTTAAAATGCATCCAGTAGAGATTTTTAAGCCAGTACATTTTGGAGGAGGTTACTAGGTATGTAGATGGGGGCAATGCATTTGACGTGTTCTACTTGGACATCAGCAAGGCTTTTGATAAGGTCCCACATGGTACATACACTATCCCTCACCAGGGTATGAGTTCCACACACACACACACCTGTTCCTACGATCTCTGGAACAATTCTCACTGGGCTACAGGTTTCACCTACAGTGACCCTTACTAGGATACAGCAACAAAATAAACAGACAGAATTTGTTTGACTACAGCTAAAAAACAAAAAAAGAGGTAAAATGGCATTGTTCAGTATCATCTATAGTGCAAGAATTTTAGATTATATATCATGGAGAGACAGTAGTTGTTCTGACTGTCAGTGTGAAACTTGCGCATTCTCCCCGTATCTGATTTCTCTCCACAGAAGTTGCCAGACCTGTTGAGCTTTTCTAGCAATTCCTGTTTTTGTCTCCCTGTGTGTCTGCATGGGCTTCCTCCAGGTGCTCCAGTTTCCTCCCGCAGTCCAAAGATGCGCAGGTTAGGTGGATTGGCCATGCTAAATTGCCCATAGTGTCCAGGGATATATGGGCTAGGTGGGTTAGCCATGGGAAATGCAGGGACAGGGTCAGGAAGGTGGGTCTGAGTGGGATGCTCTTCAGAGGATCAGTGTGGACCCGATGGGCTGAATGGCCTGCTTTCACACTGTAGGGATTCCAAATATATAGACAGCAGTAGCGTAAAGAAGGTAAGAGTTGAGAGTTCAGGAGTATTTGCTGCACCAGTATGTTTCCAACAAGGAGAAAGGGGGCATTTCCAAGTGGAACTAGTTGCTGGGAATAAAGTGGACCGAGTGGATCAATTGGGGGAATATTTAGAGGACAGTGATGATTGTGTTAGCTATGGAAAAGGACAAGTAACAATCTAGGGCAGCAACAACTAACTGGGATAAGCCAACTTCAATGGGGTAAAAATAGATCTTTCCCAATAAATTAGAACTAACGATGATCAGATATCGTAGTAACTGGACAATGGGCTGCCTTTAATGAAGAGATAGTTCTAGTATAGTCAAGATTTATTCCTATGAAGGAGAAAGACAGGCAAACAAATCCAGAGCTCTTTGCATGACAAAATAGAGGGAGAGTAAGATGAAGCAGCAAATATTTCCTTACGACATATTTCATTTGGATAAATCAATTGAGAATCGTGTCAAATATAGAAGATTCAGAGGGGAATTGAGCAAGAAATAAGAAAAGCAAAGTGAAAGTATGAAAAGAGACTGGCAATTAACATAAAAGGGAATACAAAACATTTCTACAGGCATATAACTAGTAAAAGGGCAGTAGGGGAGCAGTGAGGCAATTAGTTAACAAAAAACTATTTAAAATGGAGGGGGGGCATAGCTGAAATATTAAATGAATACTTGGCATCCACCTTTACCAAGGATTTGGTTCAATTTGATTTGATTTGATTGTTATCACATGTGCTGAGATAGAATGAAAAATACCATACGTAGTACAGCAGGGTAATAAAACAAAATGTAGAATATAGTGTTACAGCTACAGAGAATGTACAGAGAAAGATCAGTTCTAATACATGAAACGTCCATTCAAAAGTCTGATAACAGCTGGGAAGAAACTGTTCTTGAATCTGTTGGTACATGTTTTCAAACTTTTGTATCTTCTGCCCGATGGAAGAGGTTGAAAGAGAGTGTAACCGGGGTGGGAGGAGTCTTCGATGATGTTGGCTGCTTTCCCGAGGCAGTGGGAAGTATAGGCGGAGTCAATGGAATGAAGGCTGGTTTGTGTGATGGACTGGGCTGCGTTCACAACTCTCTGTAATTTCTTGTGGTCTTGGGCAGAGCAGTTGCCGTACCTAGCTGTGATGCATCCAGACAAAGTGCTTTCTACGGTGCATCTATAAAAATTGGTAAGAGTCATTTTGGATATGCCGAATTTCCTTAGCCTGCTGAGGAGGTAGAGCAGTTGTTATGCTTTCTTGACTGTAGCATTGACGTGGATGGACCAGGACAGATTGTTGGTGATATTTACTCCTAGGAACTTGAAGCTCTTAAACACCTCCACCTCAGCACCATTGATACTGACAGGGGCGTGTCCTCCACTCCGCTTCCTGAAGTCGATGACCAGCTCCTTTGGTTGATATTGAGGGACAGATTGTTATCTTTACACCATGCCACTAAGCTGTCTATCTCTTTCCTGCACTCTGTCTTGTCTAAAATCTGACCCACTATGGTGGCATCACCAGCAAATGTGTAAATGGAGTTAGAATAGAATTTGGCCACACAATCATGAGTGTGTAAGGAGTACAGTAAGGGGCTGAGAATGCAGCCTGGGAGGCACAGGTGCTAAGGATTATCGTGGAGGAAGCATTGTTGCCTATCCTTACTGATTGCAGTTTGTGAGTCAATGATCCAGTTGCGCAGGGGGGAGCAGAGACCTAGGACTCAGAGATTGGAGGCAGAGTTATAGTCAATAACTATAAATCTGACGTAGATGTCCTTGTTATCCAGATGTTCCAGGGATGAGTGTAGGGCCAGGGAGGTGGAAACAGATGTGGCCAAGGTCATGGTGAGAAAGGAGGCCGTTCAGACTCTTGAAGGGTTTAAAAATGAATGATGAAGAGTTATTGAATTTGGCTGCTGTATTTAAAGTTGACAAGGTACCAAGACTGGTTGAGTTGCATCCAAAGATGCTGAGGGAAATGAGTGGAAATTGCAGAGGTAGTGACCACAATTTTCCAGACATTTTTAGACGTGGGGAAGGTGCCAGAGGACTGTAGAACTGTCAATGTGACATCCTTGTTCCAAAAAAAGGTCTAAATATAAATCTAGTGACTAGAGTTAACCTTGGTGGTGAGGAAACAATGGGACAAAATTAATAATCATGACAGAGTGTGCAGAAAAGATTCTGAGAATGGATCCAAGAATGAGAAACTTCAGTTACATAGATAGAGAGGAGAAGATTGAGGGGTGTTTTGAAAAGGAGGTGTGTAATCATTAGGGATCTGGACAGAGTAGATGAGGAGAAACTGTTTTCTCAATGTTGGAAGGATCACGAACTAGAGGGCAAAGATTTAAACGAATTGGCAAAAGATACAATGGTAGCATGTTGAACCTTTTCACGTTGTGAGATTGTGATGGAGGCAGGGATCGACTGGGGTTTTCAAAAGGGATTGGATCATTATCATTAGAGGAAGAATTTGCATGGCTACAGGGAAAAGGCAGGGTAGTGTCACCCCTGTCACACTTTGAGTGGGATGCCCTGTCACATGGGCCAGTCCTGTCACATGGATGGGTGTGTCTGTGCCATGCTGAGGCAGGGGGTGGAGGTATCGGAGTCACTTTGAGGGGCAGCTACTGACTGAACTTTAGTTTTGAAACCTCAACATTCTCACATCAGGGTCATCAGGTTATCTGTGAAAAATTGAAGTACTCCAAAGATAACTGAAAATACAGTTGTGCTCGTTGTTCTGAAATATACATTTGTGCTGGCTTGTTTCAAATGCAAGTCCCAGGCAGAAAAAAAACAAGAGCAGCAAATCCAAATACAAAACTTCAAACCTTCAAACCTTCAAAAACGCAATAATGTTCACAGCTCCCATTGTGGCTTTGGTCAACAAGGTAACCGGTACAATAAGAACTGCAGATGCTGTAAATCAGGAACAAAAACAAAAGTTGTTCAGCAGGTCTGGCAGCATCTGTGAAGAAAAAGATCAGAGTTAAACTTTTGGGTCCGGTGACCCTTCCTCAGGACAAGGTAACTGATATAGTGAAAGCCAGCACTGCCTTTATAAGTATCCAAATTAAGCTATTGCCAAATTTCTATCAGTAACATTAATCCAAGGGGCCAATGCAAGGTTGCAGAACTCAGATAGAAAAGGCCCAAGATTTAATTTTAAAATAACATTGCCCAGTCCGTTGATGTAAAGTATAACAGGTAGCCAACCAATCACATAAGTTTCCCAATTTCGGTGACTTAGGATAAAAATTCCCTCTTGACAGGATCGCATGTACTATGGCTGTGAAAGGAGATTAAGTGGGTGGGTTGAGTTCCTGACATTACAGAGTGAATTATTAGGAGTCTGTGTTCCATATTTGTTGATGTGATATGCCTAAATTACTCCAGTTCCAATTGCTATACAATTTCAAGCATATTAACTGACAGAGAAGACACTGGAGTAGGCGTAATGGCATTGGGGCAGATGTAAAGATGCTGAAATAGGGGTGGAGTCACTGGAACAGATGTGAAGACATGGTAGATGTGAAAACACTGAAGGGGTATGTATTTTTCTTTACAGAATCCATTTCATTGACTTCACTGCAATGACAAAAGGTGTGTCCTATATGTAAGAGTTATACATAGGAGTTTGTCATCTATCTGGGAGGGCAGTTATATATAGGGGTGTATCATATATCAGGGAAGAAGAGTAATATATTGAGGTTGGTCATATCAGGGAAGGGAGTTATATAGAAGTGTATATCTGTATCAAGGAGGGATATACAGAAGTGATTTCAATACAGAAGAGATTCTATATTGCAGGTTCTCCACTGGTTAATAATTATGACCCATCATCTCATTCACACTGACATACACTGCAATGAAGTACTTACTTCTTTCTTTCCCTTCAACAGTCCCACCTCAGATTCACGAGAAGGAAGTGGCTTCCCCGACCAACATTTACCCACGTGGAAGTCGCCAGACACTGACCTGCACCGTCTACGGGATCCCTGCTCCTGTGAAGATACAATGGTCCTGGAGGCCATGGGGGCCTTGTGGTCTAAAATCCTACCGCAGCCTGTAAGTATCATGAATCAGTGATTTAAACTCATGCAGACAATCCCAGGCCTTGTTACCAGGGTCTGTATTAGCTTACACTCTCCTTCAAACCGTTTGTCACAACAGCATGCTATTAGGTAGGTAAATGGAATGTTAGGCCCAAGTGTAAACGCAGAGGTCTTGCCGCATTTATACAGGGCTTCAGTAAGACCCCTCCTAGAATACTGCATACAGATGTGATTTCTATATATCCACCCTTTCAAACGATCCAAGAATTTTATAGATTTCAATGAGATCGCCTCTTATTCATCTAAACTCCAGAGAAATCAGGCCCATTCTGCTCAATTTCTCCTCATAGGATAATCCCTTCAGCCCAGGAATCACTGAAATGAACCTCTGCTGCATTCCCTCAAGGGCAAATTATATCCATCTATGCACAATACTCCAGATTTAGTTTCATAAACCTCTATTTAATTGTAGCAAGAGTTCCTCTAACTTACTAACATCATTGCTTTATAAACCCGATACCTGATGGAATTTGATAGCCAACCTGCTAATGTCTGCTTGAAGGAGTGAATTTCAGACAAGCATGACAATTTATTGCATTGTATCGAATTCCTGAAATCGCCTGTTGAATTCCTCTGCTAACTTCCTCAAGTGGGCATAGAAGATTTATGAGTGGAAACACTTTTGTTTATCTTTGATTTTTTTTTCTACTACTTTTTTCCAGACTTAGAAACTGTTGCAGCATCTTATTTTTTAACTGGGAGGATTACTGATCCAGTTTGAATTTCAGTTTGAATGTACTCACAGCACTGATCATATGTGCTAAGTCTCTGTCTTTTCCCTGCAGTTCACAGTTCAGCTCCTTCAGTTTTGAGGTTTTGAATGTAAGGAACCTGAAATGAAACAACCACACATTGTCAGACAGCTCGCTACACATTTCATTCCTTGATTTAAAAAAAATCACTTTCAGGCATCAGATCTAAAAATTTTTGCAGGAGCTTTCCTCAACTTAAATCCACAAATCTGAAACCTCTAAGAGCTGGCAAAATAAATCAAACAATTAGACTGATTGTTGTTGCTGAGGTCTGTGTCAAGAGTGTTTTATGAAAGGATTGTTTGATTTATTTTAGATAAAGCAACAGTACACCTTTAATAGCTAAGAGACTTTGTTGAATGCCAATTTGGTGAGGAAACAGACACAGCAATGAATTTTTCATGCTGTCTTTTCTGCCAATACATTGCTGTCTGTTTCAAGCTGAGACGATGCTGCAGTAATCCTGACTCTTGGTTTCTTCCTGTTTTTCTAAAGCTGCCTGTTCACTTCTTCTAACACATAGCCCCAGGACAAGACTCGGCTCCTCAATACATTGATTATGTCTCAGTCATGTCCTGAAGTGTTCTGCCCATCAGATTAAACAAAACAGGGCAGACTTTGGAGCTGGGTTATACATAGAAAACACATCTTAGAAAAGGAGGCCATTTGGCCCATATTGTTTGTGTCAGTTATAAAAACAAGCTGTCCTGCCTGATCCCACTTTGCAGCTCTTAGTTTACAACTCTGTGCCTCACAGCACTTCAAGTGCACACCTGAGAATCTTTTTTACACACAATTAAAGTCTCTGCCTCTACAACTCTTTCAGTCGGTGAATCCCAGTCTCCATTAACTAGTGGTGAAAAATGCCGGACAACTACCCTGTAATCCAGAGTTACCATAGAATCCCTACAGTGTGGAAACAGGCCCTTCAGCCCAACAAGTCCACATAGACCCATCCACCTATAACCCACCTAATCTCCACATGCCTGGACACTATGGGCAATTTAGCATGGCCATTCCACCGAGCCTGCACATCTTTGGACTGTGGGAGCAAACTGGAGCACCCGGAGGAAACCCACGCAGACACGGGGAGAATGTGCAAACTCCACATAGACAGTCGCCCAGGGGTGGAATTGAATCCGGGTCCCTGGCGCTGTGAGGCAGCAGTGCTAATCACTGAGCTACCGTGCTGCCCCCTCATTATTGACCTCTTCATTATTGAAGGTAAATCCCTTCCTGTCCTCTCAATCTCCACCCCCCCATAAATGTATATTTACCTCAAATAAATCTCCTTTTGGCCTCCACTGTTCCAAGGAAAACACATCCCAGCCTATGCAATATTTCCTAAGGAACTTTCCAAGCCCCTATCTTCTACTGGGTACAACAAGGTGACAGAAGATGAACCAGTTCCCTCTGTTTAACCTCCTTGGTTGGTCAAGAAAAAGGTTTCAGTCCTTTTTGCAAGTGTCTGTAATGCTCCCCAATTCAGAATCTTGACCAGGTTTTGCTGTAAACAATAAGGAGCCAAGCAATAAAGTTTTCTTGAGACAAAGAAAGAACAGTATGATTTTTTTTATTCATTCATGGCTTTGGGCAGCATCAGCCAGGCCAGCATTTATTGCCCATCTCTAATTGCCCTTGAACTGAGTGGCTTGTTCAGCCATTTCAGAGGACAGTCAAGAGTCAACCACATTGCTGTGGGTCTGGAGTCACATGGAGTCCTGACCAAGTAAGGATGAAAGGTGATGGGGTAGGATTGAGTGTCAGTCCTGCTCTTTGTATAACCAGTTTGGATATAACTCTTTGTTCCAGTAATACCTACGATCAAGGTATTTCGCCATACACAACCCCTCCCAAAACTCCATTCATGCCCATTCCAAACATCTCACACTGGAGGGCAACTTATCTCTTTTCTCACCTCCACTTTGTACTAGCGCTGTTAAGCCATTTGTCCTGTCTCAGTCCATTAGACAGCCCTTTTTATATTCCTGAGACTTTCAGTGACTTTGATGACCATTTTAAAGTGTCCCGGCTTATTTTTAGCTCTTTTTTTCTCTAAATCCCAATGTCCAAGATTTTTAAATTAGTCAATGCAATTTGAAAGACTAATTGTCCATATTTTATATCCCTTATGACACTTCTCAATGTCCTACTATTTATGGTGTTAGCCTCTTACATTTTTTTGTCTTTCACCAATGCATCTCCGGAATCAATTCCATTTGATCACTTGTCTGCCCTACTTTACCAACCCATTGATAGCTTCCCACAATTTACAGTTTTCGTCCTCACTAATAACCACAAAATTTTTGTATTATCTGCAGTCTTCTTAATCATAGTTCCCACATATAAACTTAAAAAGCAAGGACCTGCCAGATCCCTCTGGGAAGTCTTTTGGTCACAAGGTCACCAATCAACCAGAATCCTTTGCTTCCTGTCACTGAGCCAATTTTGCATTCACTTGTTCTATTCCTTTGGGTCTCATGGCTCTTGTTTTTCTGATCAGTCTGCTACTTGAAGCTTTCTCAGAAACTATACTAAAATCCGTGTAGACTACATCAAATGTCCTAACCTCATAGAAACTCCTTGTTACTACTTTAAAAAAAATCAGTCAACTGAGTCAGGCATGCTATTCTGTTAGCAATTTAATGCTGACTTTCCGTGATACATTCTTTCCAAATTACTATTTATGTTGACCCTCGGAATGTTTTTTTCCAATAAATTCCCATCGAGGTTAAGCTGACTGATCTGTAATTACTAGGGCTATCACTTCCTCCCGTTTCAACAACAATGCAATGTTAGCTTGTCCTCTCACACCACGCCTGGAGTCAGAGAATTGGAAAATGATGGTCAGAACCTCTATTATTTCCTCCCTTGCTTCTCTTAAGAGCTGGATATACTTCACATCTGACCTTGGTGGTTATCCTTTTACTGTTGATATCTTTATATAATATTTTGGGTGTCATTGGGTTTTACTAGCTCAATATTTTTTCATGCCCTCTCTTTGCTTTCCTAATTTCCTTCTTAATTTCACACCCACCCTTTGTGTTTCTCTAGCATTTAAGGTAAAGTAAAGGCACCATAACCCCACTGACTCAACAGAGAGAGAGAGAGAGAGAGCTAGTGGTGGTTTAACCTGACTGTTACCATAACTCAGGCAAGGGGCAAGGCTGAAAAGGTGAAATCTAAATGGAAACAGCAACTGGTATAGGGATTGAACCCACACTGTTGGTGGCACAAACTAGCCATCTCGCCAACCAAGCTCACCCTCCCACAGTTTGGTAGTCCATAGTATGCACCCAGCAGATTGCCTGTATGGCCCCAAGAAAACATATGGTCTTATGTGATGATCCTTCTAGCATTTCCTAATAGTCAGAACCAGGTGTCCACACTCTGAGGCTACAGATTGGACCATTTAGGACTGAGATGAGCAGAAATGTCTTCACCCAGGGAGAGGTGACTCTGTGGGATTCTCAGCCACAGAAACAGTTGAGGCCAAAACATTCAATGTTTCCAAGCAAGAATGAGATTATAGTTCTGAGGACTAAAGGGATCAGGTTAGGAGAGTGATGGAGTGATGGAGTACTCCCTGCTTGCGTAGACAAGTGCAACTCCAACAACCTACAAACTTGACACCACCCAGGACAATACAGCCCACTTGACTGGTACCAAAACTACAGATGTTCACTCCCTCCACCACTCATGGTCAGTCACAGCAGTTTGTCCTCTCTACAAATTCTCCAGGACTCATAGGATCCTTACAACATGGGAGCAGGCCATTTGGCCAATCAACTCCACACTGACCCTCCGAAGAGCATCCCACTCACACCCACCCCTGCATTTCCCACCCTAGACACTGTGGGGCAATTTAGCACGGCCAATCCACCTCACCCGCACATCCTTGGCCTGTGGGAGGAAACCCACATAGACACAGGGAGAACATGCAAACTCCACACAGACAGTCGCCTGAGGCTGGAATCAAACCTAGGTCCCCAGTGCCAAGAAGCAACAGCACTAACCACTGAGCCACCGTGCTACCCCAAGCTCCTTCAACAATACTTTCCAAATGCACAACCATTACTGTCCACAAAGACAAGGGTACATGGAAACACCATTACTTGCAAGTTCCCCTCCAACTCACTCACTATCTTGACTTAGAATGTACTGCCATTCCTTCACTGTCTTGGAATTCCTTCCCTAACAGCATTGTGTGTCTACCTACATCAAATGGACTGCAGTGGTTCAAGAAGGCACCTCCCACCACCTTCTCAAGGGCAATTAGGGATGGATAATAACTGCTGGCCCAGCACATGATACCCATATCCAATAAATGAATATAAAAAATCAATGACGTCACCTCCACTACCTTCTGAGACAGAGAGTTCCAAAGTCTCAGCTCTCGAAGTGAAAGAAGTTTCTCTTTATCTCTGACCTAAAAGCAGGACTCCTAATTTTAAAACTGTGCCCGCTAGCTCTGGACTGACCTACAAGAGGAAATAACCTTTCCAAGTCTGCCTTGTCAACTCCATTCAAGGTCCTATACACTTTAGCCAAGTCACCCCACGGTTCTAAACTCTCATAGAAACAAACTCATTCTGTCAAACCCTTCGTCATAAGATAATCCCCTCACTCCAGGTATCAATCTAATAGTCAATCTGAGGGGAAATAGGAAAGACACTCAAGAAGGAAACATATTCAGGATTAGAGTAAGGATGAGCCTCCAAGGAAGTTTCACTCAGTGGGCTATAGAGGAAAGGAGGGAAGTGATGGAGACAAATGATCAGACGTTCTTGATTATCATGTCAAAGAAATCCACGTTAGAGGTGAGGGAAAGGAGATGACGTGGAGGTGGTTTATAGGGATAACTGGCAGCAGATAAAAGAACGTGGAATCCTGTGTGATCCTGGAATAATAAGCAGTTTTATACAAATGGGAGCACCATCTATCTTTTAAAAAAAAACCAAAAGAACTGAGCATGCTGTAAATCAGGAACATAAACAAAGTTGCTGGAAAAGCCCAGCAGGTCTGGCAGCATCTGTGAAGGAAAAACAGAGTTAACGTTTCGGGTCCGGTGACCCTTCCTCAGACTTCTGCAACGAAGTACATGCCACTAATCACTGAACATTTCCTTTGTTGTCCATTTTCAAGCTTTGTTTTCTTTCTCCCATATTCATTAACTTATTTTCTGCCTTCTATTTTCAGCTCTTCCTTTCTCCATTTTCAGGTTCTCGTTTCCTTTTCCATCTCTCAAACAGCTGAAATCCTCCTCTAGCAAACCTCCTGTAAGGACATTAGCCCTGCTACTGGTGATGCACAACATGTCTAGCTTGTTGAGATCTGACCTTCTCAAAACTCATCCTGATGACCCAGGAGTCAAAGGGCCTCCCTTCTTCGCCATCCCTCCAAGCACATATTCACCTTCATCATTCTCCTATCACTGTAGTATGTGCGATCAGGAATAATCCAGAAATTACCACTTTTTTGAGATTCTACATTTAAGACAATAGATCCCTATAATCTATCTGGAGGATCTCAAGCCCCAACCACCCTCTTTCTACCGAGTCATTGTTTTGATATGCAACATCACCTGGTGTTAACCTTTCACCTTCCGAATGCTCTCCAACCACTCAGTGGCATCCTTCACCCTTGTGCCAAGAAGTCAGCTACTGGTTTAGAATTTCTTGACACAGAAAGGCTGTCTGTTCCTCCAACGATTGAATGCCTAATCCGTATTGCTTTCCTGGCCTTTATCCTCCCCCGACCACTGTACCCCATAAGCCTCATATGGCTGAGCCACAATGGGACCAGGAGCTTTGCTCTGGTTGTAGTCCCATCAGTCCAAGAGGAACCTTCACTTTCACCACCATTCAGAACTGTATTCTAGCACTGCATAAAGGGGAGAATCTGTGAATTTTGATTCCATCGATCTCCGATTAGAAAAAGTCATGAAAATTGTAGTGCAGAAACCAACCCATTCATACAGCACATGAGCCTCCTCCCCTCCCTCTTCAGCTCTTTTCCTTTCTCCCTCATGTGTACAGTTGGCTTCACCTTAAATAAATCTCTTATTCACGTTCTTCGTGGGACTGAGTTCCATAGTTTTAATTCAATCTTGGCTAGGTCAGCATTTATTACCCAGCCCTAACTATGCTCAGAGGGCAGTTCAGACTCGGCCATGGGTCTGGGGTCACACATAGGCCAGACCTGGCAAGGACACCACATTTTCTTCCTGAAAGGACCTTAGTGAACCAGATGGGGTTTTTATGACAACTGACAAAGGTTGCATAGTTGCCATTATGCTTTTTTAATTCCAGATTTTTATCGGACTTGATGGAGTTTAGAGAAATGAGGGGAATCTGATTGAAAATTGAGAGGTCCTGATAGAGTGGAGATTTTTCCGCTGGTAGGCGAGACTAAGACCCAAGACCACAGCCTCAGAGTGATGGGACAGACTTGTAGAACTGAGATGAGGAGGAATTTCTTCAGCCAGAGGGTGGTGAATCTGTGGAACTCATTACCACAGGAGGCTGTGGAGGCCAAGTCGTTGAGTGTATTTCAAACAGAAATTGATAAGTTATTAATTATTAAGGGAATAAAGAGTTATAGGGAGAAGGCAGGAGAATTGGGTTGAGACATATATTAGCCAAAATTGAATGGTAGAGCAGACTCGATGGGCTGAATGGCATAATTCTGATCCTATATTTTATGATCTTATGGATTCACAGTTCACCAGCTGCTAGGATGGGATCTGAACCCATAATATTAGCCTGCAATTCTGGTTTAGTAGGCAAGACATTGCCATTATGCCACCATCTCCCTCATTCACTGCAGTAGCACTTTTTGGCTAAAGAGGTTTCTTGTGAATTCCCCGTATTTATGCCCCCTCCCCCTTCCAATTTTAACCTCCTAAGTAGTGGAAACAGCTTCTCTCCATTACCCTTTCAATCTCCATTAGGTCACCCTTCAGACTTCTCTTTTCTGATGAATATAACATTTCTACTGGTTTCTCTCATAACCTTAGGGGACATCGAGCATCCAAGATGCGTCGACCTCGGGATAGGACCCCCGAGTGCCGAAATTGGAGGGACATCTCAACAGGGAGCTCTATCAACAAGATTGAGAGCATTGAAACCAGCACAGAGATTCTGGAGGGGAGGAACAAGGTAGCCTGCTGTTCACCACCACTACTCATAGTTTTTCCTTCTATCAACGATAGCAACAACTTGTTTTTATGTTGTGCCTTCAATATAGTAAAACATACCAAGGTACTTCACAGCAGCGTAGCTTGTTGTTGAACATGAGGAGATAGTAGGGCAAGTGACCAAAAGGTTGGTCAAAGATAGGTGTGAAGGAGCATCATCAATGAGGGTTAGGCAGAGAATTCCAGAACTTAGGGCCTAGGGAGCTGAAGGTATGGCCACCAATGGTGCAGGATGAGAAGGAGGCCTGAAATAGAGGAATGAAGAGATCTCAGCAGGTGTGGGGCAGAAGGAGATTACAGAGATTGAGAAGGAACAGGGCTATGGAGGGATCTGAGAACTGGGAAGAAAACTTTGAGACTGAGTAGTTGGCAGTCTAGGAGCCATTGTATCTCAGCAAGCAATGAACAGGACTTGTTGTGGGTTTATGACACACCACTGGAGCAGGTGGGACTTGATCATAGGCCTCCTGGCTCAGAGGTAGGGACACTACACTTTGTGAAAACCAAAAGAGCTGCAGATGCTGGAAATCAGAAACAAAAAGCAGAAATTGCTGGAAAAAGTCAGCAGGTCTGGCAGCATCTGTGGAGAGAAACCAGAGTTAACATTTTGAGTCCAATGACCCTTCCTCAGAACTGATGGTAGCCAGGAAAATGTTTTTATTTTACAGAAAATGGGGGGAAGGAGATAAGAATTAAACAATAGGTGGAGATGAACCCAAAGAGAGAGAAGGACAGTTGGACAGACAAAGGAATGGGTAACGGCCAGCCAGGGAGAGTAAATAGCTACTAATGGGGACTATTAATGGCTAACAATGGATAGTGTGTGATAGCAGACCATATGATAATAAGGCCTTGTGTGTGGGGTTGGCATAAGGACATGGGAGAAGATGCCTCAAGCCCTAAAATTGTCGAACTCAATATTGAGTCCAGAAGGCTGTAGGGTTCCCAAGCGGAAAACAAGGTGACATTCTTCCAACTTGCGCTGAGCTTCACTGGAGGACTGCAGCAAGCCTGTGACAGAGATGTTGGCCAGGGAACAAGGCAGTGCGTTGAGGTGGCAGGCAACTGGAAGCTCAGTATTTGCTTCTTTTGCAAAACACTTTAAAACTGTGCCCTGTGCTTCTTGATCCTGTTATGAACAGGAACAGTTTCTCCCTATCTACTGTGTCCAGACACTTTATCAAATCACACCTCAGCCTTCGCCTCTCCAAACAAAACAGTTCCAACTGCTCCAATCTACTATCACAGCTGAAATATCTCATTCCTAGAATCAATTTCATAAGCCTATTCTGCACTCTCAATGATGCATTAACATATTTTTGGTGGCTCAGAGGTTAGCACTGCTGCCTCACAGTGCCAGGGACCTGGGTTCGATTCCAACCTCAGGTGACTGTCTTTGTGGAGTTTGGACATTCTCCCCATGTCTGCATGGGTTTCCTCCGGATGCTCTGGTTTCCTCCCACAGTCCAAAGATATGCAGGCTAGGTGGATTGGCCATGCTGAATTGCCCGTAGTGTTCAGGGATGTGTAGATTAGGTGGGTTACAGGGGGATGGGTCTGGGTGGGATGCTCTGAGGATCGGTGTGGACTTGTTGGGCCGAAAGGCCTGTTTCCACACTGTAGGGGTTCTATAATGCGGCACTCCCTCAGTACTGACCCTCTGACAGTGCGGCGCTCCCTCAGTACTGACCCTCTGACAGTGCAGCACTCCCTCAGTACTGACCCTCTGACAGTGCGGCACTCCCTCAGCACTGACCCTCTGACAGTGCAGCTCTCCCTCAGTACTGACCCTCTGAC
>NC_063343.1:62869520-62883657 GCF_021869965.1 Rhincodon typus
CCCTCTGACAGTGCAGCTCTCCCTCAGTACTGACCCTCTGACAGTGCTGTGCTCCCCTAGTATTGCTCCTCCAAGAGTGCTGTGCTCCCTTAGCACTGACCCTATGACAGTGTAGCGTGCCCTCAGTACTGCACTATTATAGAGTAATTTATGACACACAGAAGGCCACTCATTCCACTGAGCCCATACTGGTTCTTCCTAAAGCAAACAAGTAAGTCACATTCCCTTGTTCTATCCCCATAGCAGAAAACGTTTAACTCTTTAAAGTGACCATCCAGTTTCCATCAGATAGCATTTCTTGTCTCTGCTTCTACTGTCCCCATTGATGGTGATAAGAACCCTTGCTGTGCAAAAGAATTTTTCCCCACATCCCACTGCATCTCTTAACCCTTACTTTAGAGCTGTGTACCCTGATCCTTCAACTCCTAGGAATAGTCTTTTGCTATCTACCGCATCTGAATATGCCATTACCTTGTCCACCTTTAACAAAACTCCCCTTTTTCTTCCAAGCAAGCCTTGTAGCTAAAACCTGTGCTCCCTCAGTACTGTCCTAGAATCATTCTGGCAAATCTTCCAAAAATCTGGTGACCAGAATTGGACTCACTATTCTAGTTGTGGCCTCACAGGAGCCTTATAAAATTTCAGCATAATTTCTCTGCTTTTCTATTTGCTATCTATGTTTGGTTGCTGAGTATAAATGGGAAGCCCAAGATCCTATGTTGTTTGCTAACTGCTTTCTCAATGTGTCATATTCACTTTCAAAGATTGATGCACATTAACCCCTGCATGTCCCTGTGTCCTTATACACACTATGAAAAATGTGGTACTGAGTCCGTATTGTCTCTCTCCATCCTATCTGTCAAAATACATCACCTCAAACCGCAGACTACCACAGGATCTTGATCAGATGGGCCAATGGGCCGAGGAACAGCAGACGGAGTTTAATTTAGATAAATGTGAGGTTTTGGAAAGGCAAATCAGGGCAGGACTTTTCCATTTAATGGTAAAATCCTGGGGAATGTTGCTGAACAAAGAGACCTTGGAATATAGGTTCATAGTTCCTTGAAAGTGGAGTCGCAGGTAGACAGGATAGTGAAAAAGGTGTTTGGTATGCTTTCCTTTATTGGTCAGTGCATTGTGTGTAGGAGTTGGGAGGTCATATTGCGGCTGTACAGGACATTGGTTAGGCCACTATTGGAATACTGTGTGCAATTCTGGTCTCCCTGCTGTAGGAGGGATGTTGTGAAACTTGAATGGGTTCAGAAAAGATTTACAAGGCTGTTGACAGGGTTTGAGGGTTTGAGCTATAGGGAGAGGCTGAATAGACTGGGGCTGTTATCCTGGGAGAGTCAGAGGCTGAGGGGTGAACTTATAGAGGTTTATAAAATCATGAGGGGCATGGATAGGGTGAATAGCCAAGTTCTTTTCCCCAGTATGGGGAAATCCAAAACTGGAGGGAATAGGTTTAAGGTGAGAAGCGGAAGACTTAAAAGCGACCTAAGGCACAACTTTTTCATGCAGAGGATGGTGCGTGTAAGGAATGAGCTGCCAGAGGAAGTGATGGAAGCTGGTACAATTACACCATTTAAAAGGCATCTGGATCTGTACATGAATGGGAAGGGTTTCGAGGGATGTGGGCCAAATGCTGACAAAATGGGATGAGATTTATTTGGGATATCTGGTCGGCATGGACGAGCTTTACCTGTGTCCTGTTGTAGTCAATTAGCATCATTCTCGCTATTTATCACTCATCCAAGTTTGGAATCATCAGTAAATGTTAACATCATACTCTATATTTTAATATCCAAGTAATTTATAAATTTGAAAAACAAAAGCAATGGTGCTCATACTGACCCACTGACTAAAAGGGTAGAGTTTAGGCAGACATTACGTCCTTTGTTTGGGACTCTAGCACCTGGGGAAACAGTCAAAACCAGACCTTTCAAGAAGCAAAGTTAAGGAAAAGGAAAGGACTGGCTAAACTTTAGAATTATCTTCTGCAAGTGGCGAGTGTTACTAGGACATTGTTAGTTTTAAATTAGAGGTTGATTTGATTTCTGGTAAATAGAAGTATTTAGGGATATGAGCAATGATGGGTGTCTGGCATTTGATCTCATTGACTGAAAGGCTTGTGAGGCTGAAAGGCCTCCTCCTATTATATGCTGCTATTGAGTGTACAGACAGAACACTCTGTTGACTCTTGCTTGTTCTAATTATTGCCTTCTCTCCCCATAATGGCAGACGGTCAGCAAGCTGGTAATTTTAGCTGCAAATATCTCCGTCATGTACAATTGTTCTGCTTTCAACAAGGTTGGACGGGATGACCGGGTCATCTACTTCTATGTGACAAGTGAGTAATGGAACTTTACTGATGTGAACGTGTAGCCAACAGACCACTGACCAACCATAGGAGGTCAAGCAGCCTCTATGGCCATGTTGTAGATTTGTACCTGTACCATCTTGTGAGGAACTGAATTAGAAAGAAGGTAATGGTTTTGCTCCTGTACTCGCAACGCAGGGACCTGGACTGATAAACCAAACTTAGAGCTAATGGTATTTGTCTTTTCCCTAGGATGGGGGAATTTCAAGACTAGGGAGCACATTATGAAGGTGAGAGGAGCGAGATTTAAAAGTGAGGGGCAAACTTTTTACACAGAGGGTAGTCTGTGTGTGGAATGAACTTCCTTAGGAAATGGTGGATGTGGGCACAATTACAGCGTTTGGATAGGCACATGAATAGGAAACGTTTGGAGGGATATGGGACAGGAACAGGCAGGTGGGACTAGTTTAGTTTGGGATTATATTCGGCACAGACTGGTTGGACCGAAGGGTCTGTTTCCCTGCTGTATGACTCTATGACTCTCTGGGTTCAAATCCTACAACTGGAATTGGGAGGTTAAATTTTAGTTCATTAATCAAGTAAAAATCTGGCATTAAAAAATGCTAGTAACAGCAATGGTGTCCCTGAAACTGTCAGGTCGCCAAAAACTCCATTTGGCTCACTGATTCCCTTTAGGGAAGGAAACCTGCCATTGTCCTCTGTCTGGCCAATGTGTGGCTCCAGCTCAATGATCAACGTGGTTTATTGTTAACTGCCCTTTGAAATGGCCTGGCAAGGCACTCAACTGGATCTAAAACAGATATGAGCTCCGCCACACCAAATATTCAGGCAGTTCAAAAAGACCACCCACAGTCTTGTGACTGAATTAGTTCATTGTGCGGTTAGTAAATTTCTAAAGAATCCCAGGATCTCACTGCAGAATCCATTCTTTCCCATTTTCAGGCCAATTTCCTTTTGGAAATTATCAGTAAAACTTTTTCCATCCCAGGACATTCCAGATCATCAGAGCTCCTATGTTAAAAGAATACTCTCCCATGATTCTCTCTGGTGCTTTTCCCCATTATAGGTGCCCACTGGTAACTCGCCCTACTGCCAGATGCTATTTCCCTATTTAGAATTCTCAAAGTAAGTTTATCTATTTCCCATAGAGGCCAAGGCGACAAAGAATTATTCTGGATTCAAACGAGGAGCTGAATTAACTTGTTGCTTTCCACTAGGTATCCCAGAAGGATTTGGAATTGATCTTCAGCCTTCGGAAATCCCGGTGGAAGGCGAGAATGTGAAGCTACGTTGCAACGCGGATAACTACACGTACGAGAACCTGAGGTGGTATCGGCTCCTCCCCAGCGCCCTGGAGGGGGAGCTTGGAGAGCCCCCAGTTCTGGAGTGTAAAAGCATGCATCTGTTTGCCAAGGAGATGAAAGGAGTGATGATGATGGACTCGCTGATGAAAGGCGTGGCACTCGAGCTTCAGATTCCCAGCATTACTTTAAATGATGAGGGGGATTATGTGTGCGAGGTACAGAACAAGAAGACTGGAGAGAAACATTGCCACAGGAAATACATCTTAGTGCGAGGTGAGTGTCATAGACATAAACACATTGCATTCTTGTAAGGTGGAAGAATATGCAGTAAGAATTTTCATTTATTTAGCCCCATTTATGACACCAGGATGTTCGAAAGAGCTTCAGAATGAATGAAGTATTTTGAACTGTTTTAACATAGGGAACCTTGCAGTCAATTTGTGCATAGCAAACTCCCATAAACAGTGAGACATAAATGAAGGAAAATGGTTATGATTGTTGAAGGTCAGTCATTTCAGCTCCAAGATATCTCTGCAGGGGCTCCTCAGGGAAATGTCCTAGGCCCAACCATCTTCGATTTCTTCAACAATGACTTTCCCAAGTCAACCCTGCAAAGTCTTTCTTACTAACATCTGGGAACTACTGCTAAAATTGGGAGAGCTGTATCACAGATTCGAGCAACAGCCCAACAGCCCAACAGAGTCATACTCACAGAATTACACTTTACACACATCCCTGCCAGCACCACCACAATTGCTGGGTATGTCTTATTCCCCAACAATTAATTTGGCAGCACAATGGTGTACAGTTGGGAGGGAGCAGCCTTAGGAATCTTCAACATTGTCTCATCGCATCAGGTCAAACATGGGCAAGAAACCTCCTGCTGATTACCATCTACCACCAACCCCCATTCTCAGCCGATGAATCAGTGTTCCTTCACATTGAGCACCACTTAGAGGAAGCATCAAGAATGGAAAAGGCTCAAAATGTACTCTGAGTGGGGGTTTTCAATGTCCATCACCAAGATTTGCTCAGCAGCACCTTTGTCCTAAGTGACATAGCTGCAGTGTGTACCATCTACAAGCAGAAACTCACCAGAGCTCCTTTTTAGCATCTTCCAAACCCATGATCACTATCATTTAGAAGAACAAATGCAGCAGATATGACGGAAAACCACCAACTACAAGTTCCTTTGCAAATCACTCACCATCCTTTTGGAAATATATCACTGTTCATTCACCAGTGACTGGATCAAAATCCTGGAACTCCTCCTCCATTGTGTGTCTGCATTTAGAACATGGACTGCAGCGGTTCAAGAAGGCAGCTCACCACCACCTTCTCAATGGCAGCTAGGGATGGGTAATAAATGCTGTCTTAAATAAAAATGGTTGAAGAATAAATATTGGACCAAAGAACACCACTGCTTTACTTCAATATGTGCTTTAGGATATTTTATACCCATTTGAGAGGACAGACAAATGCTGATTCTGCAAGCCTTTGACAGAGTAGTGTAGACTCTTTGGGCTGCACTGGGAATGTGTAAAATTTCCTCTACTCTTTTAAACTGGAAGTAAATCTCGCTCCATGCTGTCCCCACCAGACACACCCATAATAGCTATAGCACAGGGTTAGATACAGAGTAAAGCTCACTCGACACTGTCCTAGTCAAACACTCCCAGGATAGGTACAGTACAGGGTCAGAGACAACGTAAAGATCTCTCTACAGTAGCCCCACAAAATACTTACAGGGCAAATACAGTATGGGGTTAGATACAAAGTAAAGCACCCCCTCCCAACATTGTCCCCATTAAATACTCCCAAGACAAGTACAGCATAAGATTAGATACAGAGTAGTGTTTCCTGTACATTATCATCAGTATTGTATCAAAACACAATTGGTTCACTAATGTCCTTTAGGGAAGGGAACTTGCCATTATGCCTAATCTGGTATCTGTCTGATTCCAGTCCCATATTATGTTATTTACCAATGTTTTCAGATGGCCCTCATACACCCAGAATAATGACAAATAAAACTCACATGTCATCAGCAAAGTGTCCCAATGTATTCATTTTGCATAGATACTATGCTGTTGAGATCCTCAAGCTGTATATGTGTTTAAGCAAAAGGTCACACTCTACAAAATTTACCTGATGCTAAGTTCTAAATCTTCTTGCAGCTCAGGAGATGCCAAGCCTCCTTGTCAACTTGACCGATACCTCAGTCAACATTAGTGACTCTATCCACATGAACTGTAAAGCAAGCGGCACCCCCCACCCCACCGTCATCTGGTTCAAAGATGAAAAGCCACTCCATGAGCTCTCAGGTAAGAGCCCAAGTACAAACTTTGAATGGAGAGAAATTGCAGTATATGCTGCAGTGCAATTTTATCTGGGTGTCCTTGTACATGAATCACTGAAAGTTAAAATGCAGATACAGACAACAGGTAATTAGGAAAGCCAATGTTGGCCTTTATTGCAAGGGAATGGAATATAAAAATAACATGTCTTGCTACAACTGTACAGGCCTTGGTGAGACTACACCTGGAGTAGTGTACAGTTTTTGATAGGAGCAAATTACTGCAGATGCGAAAAGTCAGCTAGACTTGAAACATTAGCTTACTTTCACCCCATGGATTCTGCTTGATCGGCTGTGATCTCCAGCATTTTCGTTCTGAATGCAGTTTTTGATACTTTGCTTAAAGAGGGATGCTCTTGCACTGGAGGGAGCTCAGAGATGGTTCACTCAATTGATTTCTGGAATGAAGGAGTTGTCTTTTGAAGAAAGGTTAAGTAGTTTGGGCCTTTACTTATTGTTGTTTAGACAAATGAGAGGTGATCTCAGATGATTGATATGGGTAAAGCAGTTGATGTTATCTACATGGACTTCAGTAAAGCCTTTGACTAGGCCCTTCATGGCAGACTGGTACGAAAGGTGAAGTCACATGGTATCGGGGTGACTGGAAAGTTGGATACAGAACTGGTTCAGTCATAGGGGACAGAGGGTAGCAGTGGGAGGATGCTTTTCAGAATGGATGTTGTGACTAGTGGTGTTCTGCAGGGATCAGTGCTGGGACCTCTGCTGTTCGTGATCTACACAAATGAGTTGGAGGACAATGTAGCTGGTCTAATTAGTAAGTTTGCAGATGATACAAAGATTGGTGAAGTTGTGGATAGTGAGGAGGATTGTCAGAGGATACAGCAGGATATAGATCAGTTAGAGGCATGGGCAGAAAAATGGCAGATGGAGTTTAATCTGGACAAAGGTGAGGTGATGCATTTTGGAAGGTCAAGCACAGGTAGAAATTATACAATGAATGGCAGAACTCTTAGGAGTATTGATATGCAGAGAAATCTAGGTGTGCAGGTCCACAGATCACTGAAGATGGCAGTGCAGGTAGATGAGGTAGTAAAAAAGGATTATGGCATGCTTGCATTCATTGGAAGGGATTTTGAGTATAAGGATAGACATGTTATGCTGCAGCTTTATAGAACTTTAGTTAGGTCACGCATGGAATATTATGTACAGTTCTGGTCACCACACTACGAGGACAATATGGATGCTTTGGAGAGGGTACACAGAAGGTTTACCAGGATGTTGCCTGGTATGGGGGATTTTGGCTATGAAGAAAGTTTGGATAAACTGGGTTTATTTTCACGCAGGAGGGCAACCTGGTAGAAGTTTACAAGATTGTGAATGGCATGGATAGAGTGGAAAGTATGACGTTTTTTCCCAGGGCAGAGAGGTCAATTACTACAGGATACAGGTTCAAGGTGCGAGGGGGGAAGTTTAAAAGAGAGGTGTCAGGCATGTTTTTCACACAAAGGGTGGTGAGTGCTTGGAACATATTGCCAGAGGAGGTGGAGGAAGCAGACACAATAGCAGATTCTGAAGATTGATGACCAACAGACACAGATTTAAAATATTTGGTGAAAGCAACAAAGGTGAGCTAAGGTGAATTCATTTTACATAGTGAGTTGTTATGATCTGCAATGTACCACCGAAAAGGAAAAATCAGATCAAATCCTTAACTGAAACTTTTACTGGACAATGAAGACAGAGCAGAGGAGCAATTGGAAAACTCTGTCAAACAGGTGATACAGATATAAATGGGCTGCATGACAATTTAGAATTAGAATCCCTAAAGTGTGGAAGCAGGCCATTCAGCCCATCAAGTCAACACCAACTCTCCAAAGATCATCGCGCCCAATCCCTGTTAGCCTGCATTTCCCATGGCTAACTCTCCTAACCTGCAAATCTTTGGGCTGTGGGGGGAAATCCATGCAGACATGTGGAGAATGTGCAAACTCCATATAGATAGTCACCTGAGGATGGAACCAAACCAGGATCCCTGGTCCTGTGAGGCAGCAATGCTAACCACTGAGCCACCGTGCCACACAACTGCACAGTTCTATGATTGCGTAGGTACTGTGTGTGGACAAGTTTGGGTTTGGCTGTTACCTCCTGTAGTTGAATAACCTATCACAGGAGGAATGAGCAGTTGGACAATAATGCTAGCATAAGGCACAAGGCAGGTATTCAGGGAAACGGGGGTGAAATGGGATGCAAAGGTGGTTACGGGGTACTGGGGGAGATGAATACTATCTAAAGGAAGGTGTTTTTGCATCAAGGGGTCATCCTCAGTGAGCAAAACCAAACGCTGACCATCCAGCGAGCACAAGAGGAGGATGCCGGTCTGTACAAGTGCTTCGCCTGTAACTCCAAGGGCTGTGTTAATTCATCTGCAACCATCTCTGTCGAAGGTCAGTCATCACTTCCACATTGACATTAAAAAGTCAATTTATTACCAATTTTGAAGAGGATACAGAGTGTAAGCGGGAGATAATGCCTGATCCCCTTTGAGTCAACAAGCGGCATCATGGAGCCCATCATCTTGGGGGTCTTCCTCACTGGGGACTTATCTGGAGCCTTGAAGCTCAGCGATAATCCCAGAGACAGAATTTAAAAGTGGGAAAATTGTTGTAGGAAATGAGACACAGCAAAATTCCGCAAATAGCAATCTGATGATAAGCAGATAATATATTTTTACTCATGCTGGATCAGGGATAAATACTGGCCAAAGACAACAGGGAGCACTCCCTGGTTCCTCTTCAACATAGAGCCATGGGATCTTTTGTATCTACCTAAGAGAGTGGATTAGGTTTCATGTCTCATGCCAAAGATGGTGACTCCAACAGTGCGGCACTCCCTAAATACTGGGACTGGAATTTTGGTCAAATGTAGGTCCTCAAATCACTGGAGTGAGGATTTGACCTCACAATATACAGACTCAAATGCAGAAGTGCCATAACTAAGCCACAGGTTAATAGGCATCCAGTTTATTAGGTTACTTCTATTTTGTACCTGCCTCTTGACCGATAATGGTGAGCCTTCTTCTTGAATTATTGCTGTCATGTGGTGAAGGTGCTCTCAACTCATGATGTGGAGGTGCGGGTGTTGGACTGGGCAGACAAAGTCAGAAGTTACACGACACCAGGTTACAGTCCAACAGGTTCAATTGAAATCACAAGCTTTCGGAGCAGGTGAAGTGGAGGGAAGCAAACAGGTGCAGAATACGTAGGCAGGGAGATAATGGCAAAATAATTCCAGGTAATTAAAGAGTTTCAAAAGATAGTAAAATGGGGTGAGTGGAGTGTCAACAGGCTGAAGAACAAGTCTTTGCAGGTGATCAAAAGTGTCAAACGGTGTGAGTAAAGTGTCAACAGCTGAATAGCAAGTGAAGAGATGACCTATGGTCCAATTAATAAAGGCAGACAGATTATTACAAAAAAATCAATCTCTAGCTCCATATTATTTTTTAATTATTTGTAATTATATCTCTGCCTTAATTAATCAGTTCATAGGTCATCCCTTCACTTGTTATTCAACCTGATGACACGCCACTCACACCATTTGTACTATCTTTCAACACTCTTAATTACCTGGAATTATCTTGCCATTATCTCTCCACCTGTATATTCTGTGCCTGTACACTCCCCACCTCTTCACCTGACGAAGGAGCAGTGCCTCGAAAGCTTGTGATTTCAAAAAAACTGTTGGACTATAACCTGGTGTAGTGTGACTTCTAACTCATGTTAGGGCTGGATTTCAGGATTTTGACCTGAAGATGATGAAGGAATCTTAATACATGTGTAATTTATCTGGGTCGGGAGGGATATAGCGATAATGTCACTGGAGTAGTGATCCAGAACCCAGACACATGTTCTGAGGACATAGATTTGAATGGTTGGTGAGATTTGAATTCAAGGGAAAAACGCTAGTCTAACGATGACCATGGTTGAGGTTAAAGTCAGAGCAGCCATTATCTTATCGAATGGCAGAGAAGGCTTCAAGGGCCTTGTTCCAGATTCATAAAAGTAGCAAAAAAACATGAGAAAATGTTGTTCCAAATCCAGTCGGGAATGGTGGTGAACAATTAAACAACTCACAGGAGGAGGAGGCTCCACAAATATTACCATCCTCAGTGAGGAAGAGTCCAACACATCAGTGCAAAAGATAAGGCTTAAGCATTCGTAGCAATCTTCAGCCAGAAGTGCCCAGTGGATGACCCATTTTGCCCTTCTCCAGTGATCCCCAGTATTACAGATACCCGTCTTCAGCCAATTTCACTCACTTCACATCATATCAAGAAAAGGTTGGAGACATTAGATGCAGCTAAGATTATAGGCCCTGACAATATTCCGTCAATAGCACTGAAGACCTGTGCTCCAGAACTTGCCACTCCCCCTGGCCAAGCTGTTCCAGTACAGTTACAACACTGGCATCTACACGACAATGTGGAAAATTGCTCAAGTACATCTCGTACACAAAAAGCAGGACAAATCCAACCCGGCCAATTACCATCCCGTCAGTCCACTCTTGATCATCAGTAAAGTGATGGAAGGTGTCACTAACAGTGCTATCAAGCAGCATCTGCTCAGCAATAACCTGCTCAGTGACGCCCAGTTTGGGTTCCGCCAGGGCCACTCAGCTCCTGACCTCATTACAGTTTTGGTTCTTACATGGACAAAACAGCTGAATTCCAGAGGTGTGGTGAGAGTGATAGCCCTTGATATCAAGGCTGCATTCAACCGAGTGTGGCATCATGGAGCCCTAGTAAAACTGGAATCAATGGGTATCAGGGGACGAACACTTAACTGGTTGGAGTCATAACTAGCACATAAGTATCGCGGTTATTGGAGGTCAGTCATTTCAGTTCCAGGACTTCTCTGCAGGAGTTCCTCAGGGTAGTGTTCTCGGCCCAACCATCTTCAGCTGCTTCATCAATGACCTTCCCTCCATCATAAGGTCAGATGTGGAGAGGTTCGCCAATGACTGCACAATGTTCAGCACCATTTGCGACTCCTCGGATACTGAAGCAGTCTATGTTCAAACGCAACATGATCGGGACAATATCCAAACTTGGGCTGACAATTAACAAGTAACATTCATGCCACACAAATGCCACACTGTGACCATCACCAATAATAATCTAACCACTGCCTCGTGTATAACAGATTTCAATGAAGTTACCATTACTGAATCCTTCACTATCAACATCCTGTTACCATTGACCAGAAACTCAACTGGACCCACCACTTAAATACTGTGGCTACAAGAGCAGGTTAGAACTTAGGAATGCTGCAGCGAGTAACTCACGCCCTGACTCCCTAAAGCCTGTCCACCATCTACAAGGCACAAGTCAGGAATGTGATGGAATACTCCCCACTTGCTTGGATGGATGCAGCTCCAACAATACTCAAGAAGCTTGACACCATCCAGGTCAAAGCAGGCCATTTGATTGGCATCGCATCCACAAACATCCACTCCCTCCACCACCGACACTCAGTAGCAGCAGTGTGTACTATCTATAAGATGTGCTGGAGAAATTCACCAAAGATCCTCAGACAGTGCCTTCCAAACCCACAACCATTTCCATCTAGGGGGACATAGGCAGCAGATACATGGGAACACCACCACCTTCAAGTTCCCCTCTGAGCCACACGCCATCCTGACTTGGAAATATATCACCATTCCTTCATTATCACTGGGTCAGAATCCTGTAATTGTTTCCCTAATGGCATTGTGTGTCAATAGTAGGTGGACTGTAGTGGTTCAAGAAGGCAGCTCACCACCACCTTCCCAAGGGCAACCAGGGATGGGCAATAAATTCTGGCCATCCAGTGACGCCCACATCCCACAAATGAATCAAAAAAATGCTTAGGTCCAATTTCAGTCAGTGAGCAGGTGTGGGGTATAGGTGGGGAGGATGATTCGAGTTAGGGGTTTGCCATAAGCTGAGGTTTACAGTGGATAAGTATTACAGAACCTTCTCCCCAGTTTTTGGTCTTTTACCTCCTTAAGGTATTGACTCTTACTGGGGAAAATTTCTATATCTGTTACACACACTCCGGTTCCTGATTAGTTTTTCATGTGTGAGAGTCAGGACCATGAGTATTCTTGAGCCATTCTACCAATGAGTCCCAACTGCTGTCATATCCCCACTTTTTGTCTGCCAATGTTTCTGTTAAAGTACATGGACTCAGAGTGGGCGCTGGATCAGGCTCAACAATGAGGACTTTTACGGTCAAAGAACTGGTCAGCATCCATGAAAGACTGTGGTTGGCCCTGTAAATGTTACTTCAGTGAAACTCAACAAATTCAATATGGATACCTCCTCAAATTAGAATCACTAAAACATATAAGCAGGCCATTCAACCCATCATGACCATGTTAGCTCATTAAAAAATTCATACTTCTTTGTCCCAAATCTCCCTTTTTAATCTGTACCTACAAGTTCCTCACCCTCAAATATTGGTCCAATTCCCTTTAAAAATGACTTATACAATTAGCCGCCACCCTCTTCTGAGGTAAAATATCACAGCCAACCCTCTGATGGAAGACAGAATCTCTCATCTCTCGTCTAAAGTTTGATGCCATTCACGGAAATGCAGCCTACTTGATTGACACACTATCCAGTACCTAACACTTACGCTCTCCATCAATGTGTGCACACAGTTCCATCAGTGTGTACCACTGACAAGGTGCATTATAACGAGGATCTTTCAACTGCATCTTCCAGACCCATGACCTCTACCATCTAGAAGGACATGGACAACAAATACATAGGAACACCACCATCTGCACTTCCCCTATAAGCCATTCACCATCCTGAGTTGGAATTATATCATGTTCCAGTGCCGCTGGGTCAAAGTCCTGGAATTCTCTCCCTAACAACATTGTGAGGCTCCCTACAGCACATGGACTGCAGCGATTCAAAATGGCGGTGTACCATTGTTGTGATTGTAACAAGGTCAGCCGAGTGGACCTCATAGAATATGAATTCCCTGACTGGGGCTGTTAATCTGGTCAGGGAGCCCTGGCTGACAGATATAAACAGGAGTGTCTGGGGTTCTGTTCACTCCAAAACCTGGCTGTGAGGAAGCTGAACCAGTGTCAAATACTATTCACATCTAAATAAAGGGTGACTTGATGACAGGATTCCAGCCTCTGTGGAGTTATTTCAACTATCACCTTCTCAAAAGCAACTAGGGATGACCTTGACAATAACACATGAGAAAATTAAAAAAAAACTTTTGCAAATGATTTTAAATTTATGGCCTTGACTTGATTCTACCTCTCCGCTAAACAGTGATCATGACAGCCTCATCTATAAAGGTGATGTAAAGCAGTCATTGGAACTCATAATGTTTAAATTTTCAACAGAATAAAGCTTCAAAGAAGCTCCCAGTTCGAACATAATCCTTTCCCATTTTAAACAGGAGGTGATGATAAATCAAATATCGAAGTTGTGATCCTGGTTGGAACTGGAGTTATTGCAGTCTTCTTCTGGGTGCTCCTCATCCTTATCTTTTGTAATGTCAAGCGGGTAAGATTTCTGGGGGTAAGTTATTCAGTGGGTTTTTCTTTTATCATTGTAGTAAATTTTGGTTCAGTGTATCATCTCCAGAGCGTTCACACAATTAGCCAAAACTCCTGAACTGTAGCAAGAGCTCACCCCCTCAAACCAGGAACTCTCCCCCCACCAACCACACCATCCTTCAGTCTCCCCTCACAGCAGTGAGATGCCTCCCTTCAATCTTCTCCCTCCTGCCCTTCCTCCTATGAATTAAGAAATTCTCATGACAGTGCAAACATTAAAATGAGCAAACCACTCTTTGGAATGTGATCTGGGTTATAGTGTAGCAAACACAGGAACAAAAACAAAGTTGCTGGAAAAGCTCTGCAGGTCTGGCAGCATCTGTGGAGGAGAAAACAGAGTGAACGTTTCGGGTCCGGTGACCCTTCCTCAGAATAGTGTAGCAAACCCGTTAGCCATTTTGCACATTGCAAAATCCCACTACAGCAATTGATAGACAACCAGATAATCTGCTTTCAGGGACAGATATTCCCAATCTGTCAATGTGGCACTCCCTCAGTACTGACACTCTGACAGTGCGGCACTCCCTCAGTACTGACCCTCTGACAGTGCGG
>NC_063343.1:62883667-62887013 GCF_021869965.1 Rhincodon typus
TGGCCCTCCAACAGTACAGCGCTCCCTCAGTACTGACCCTCTGACAATGCTGCACTCCCTCAGTACTGATTCTCCAACAGTACAGCACTCCCTCGTTCATGCATTGAAGATGTAAGCCTAAATTTGTATGTTCAAGTCTCTGGATTGGGGCTCAAATGCATGACCTTCCAATTTAAAATGGGAGCACCATCCACTGAGCTACACCTGAAACAAGGTCAAGCTCAAACCTTTAAGATCCATCTCTACTTCCTGACCTATCTGAAACAGCATATCAGATTCCCGATAATTGGAGTAAAAAGAGAACGTACTAGAAATCTCGGATAGTTTGGCAGCATCCGTGGAGAGAGAAGCAGAGTGATGACAGTTCATCGAATTGAAACATTAACTCTTTCGTGAGGAGACAACCTTAATTTTAGGTCAACTCCCCAAACACCTTCTACGGCAGTCACTTCTGTCCCTCCATGTGACACCAGCAACCACCCCCTACCACCTGGTGGAGGATGAGAAGGCGGTCTACACTTACTTACCTATCTGAAAGTCTGCTAATCTCCAGATTTCAGAAGTTCAGACAACTGATGTAGGTCGAATGTTTTCACAGTGTCACTGTTTATCTTATTTTGAACAATGTACCATAAGGTTTACTAATTATTTACTTATGGGTTTACTACTAAACTGATACCAAACCATCCATTCCCATAAACTGCCAGATTCTTTGCTAAATTAGCGCATGCCACCTGCCCTGTTATGCTCCCAGTCCAAGTCTCAATTGAATGGAAAGAGTGACTGACTTAGTTCACTGGTGTTCCCTCCTTCGTCCTCTCAGCTGTACTGTACCCTGTAGATTAAAGGGTTAATAGCCATATATGTAAATAGCCAGCTAACGTCAGTTGTGATGTAAGAGATCACATGACAGCAGACTATGGCAAGAGATAATTCTGCATTCGGTCTCATGCTAAGCTTAGTAGTGCCAATAATTAGCAGAATTTTAAATAAAGATGTTGCCATACCAACAGCCTAGACTCGAGTAAGTTCTCTTGATCCAGTCAAGGAAACAGTCTCTTCTAACACCAACCATCACAAATACAGACACCAGAGCTAAACCTTCACTTTAGTGAAACCATGACCCCAGACCCTAACCCACGGAGGAGGGGAAACCACATGTACCTATTGGCCATAAATGCCCTTCCTGGATGTTAACTCAGTATTCAGAGCTACTCTAGGGCTGAATGCAATGGAATCCAAATACTACTCATCTCGTTCTGGGACAGAAACACTATCCTTGGGCTAGCAATCAATTCTGTCCAGTTGCCAACACTCGCTGTGTGTTAGTCAGTTTACAGATACCTTAATCCAGTCAATGGGAGTGTTTGGAGGCAGGCTTGAACCCTCCCAAGGTGGTTGATGGGTGCATACTGGTAATGTCCCTTAACAAGTAATCTAGAGGCCCAGGTTAATGCTCTGGCGACAAGGGTTCAAATCCCACTGTAGCAGTTGGTGGAATCTAGTTAATAAAATCTGGAACATATACATGTGTGCATGATTATTGGAAAAAGTCTATCAAATTCACTTATGTTCGTTACACCACCTCTACTTGGTCCTGTGTACAAGTGACTCCAGGACTACAACAACAAGGTTGACTCTCAGTTGCTCCATGAAATGGACAAGCATGCCACTTGATTCCAGGGTAATTAGGGATGGGCAAACAAATGCTGGCCCACCTGTGACATTCCATCCCACAAAAGAATACAGAAGCAATGAAACCTCTGAGGATGCACATGAGTTAAAGGCCTACTCTTATTCACTTCCACCTTACAAAACTCTTGGTTCCTGGTCACTACCCAAAGATTCTACAGTTCATAGTAATTGCAGAAATTCCAAGTTAACATGTGTGATGGTCCACAAGGTGCAATAGCAGTCCTGTATTCTGTGGTTAATCTCACAATGGTGATGGGTTATTGGGCCTGGGGGGTAGGACCTCCAAATCTTTATCAGCAACTTCAACACTGGAGGAGAAGAAGTTTGCTTTGCATTGTAATAGCTGAGAATCTGACGTGATGGTTTCTATTCCAGACTAGTCCAGCCGATATTAAAACTGGATACTTGTCAATAATCATGGATCCAGATGAGATCCCGTTGGATGAGCAGTGCGAATACCTGCCCTATGATTCCAGCAAGTGGGAGTTCCCCCGGGATAGGCTTCGGCTTGGTGAGACCCTCTCAGCTCCTGCAGACAAGTTATTCATACGTAATTAACATATCGCTAAATCCTTGATTCCTGCTGTGTGCTTTTAGGCAAAACTCTGGGTCACGGAGCATTTGGAAAAGTTGTGGAAGCCTCTGCTTTCGGAATTGACAAAAGCAGCAGCTGTAAGACCGTGGCTGTGAAAATGTTGAAAGGTAAGGCTGCCCTTCACAAGTGGGGCTGACGTGGAGGTATTTCTGTTGGGGAAGACACTGAAGTGATGGTAATGTCACTGGACGCAAAAGTAGAAATTGCTGGAAAAGCTCAGCAGGTCTGGCAGCGTCTGTGGAGAGAAAACAGAGTTAAAGTTTCAGGTCGAGTGACCCTTAGAACACCGGGTTCTGTGGAAGGGTCACTCGACCCGAAATGTTAACTCTGATTTCTCTCCACAGATGCTGCCAGACCTGCTGAGCTTTTCCAGCAATTTCTGTTTTCGTTTCTGATTTACAGTATCCGCAGTTCTTTTGGTTTTTGTGATGTCTCTGGGCATTGGTAAGTCACAGAACTCAGGCTAAAGCAGACTGTATAACTCAGATGAGCAAGGGTAACATGGAAGATGGATTTGTAGAGTGTACCAGGGATTTTTTAGAGCAGTACGCTGCAGAATCTGTCTGGGAACAGGCTATTTTAGAACTAGGAATGTGTAATGATGCATGATCACTAAGAAATCTCAGTTAATGATCCTCTAGGGTGTAGTGATCACATAATGGTAGAATTTCAAATTTAGTTTGCAGGACAGCAAATCAAATCTCAAGCCAGTGTCCTTAACTTAAAAGGGAGCAATTAAGAGGTATGAATAAAGAGTTGTTTAAAGCGAGATGAGATAAGGGGAAAATCTGTATCAGACATTTAAGCAGATATTTCACAATGCTTAGCAAGAATTTATTCCAGTCAAAATGAGTTGCATCCTCAGAAATTAAAGGAAATAGCTACAGAAATAGTGGATACTTGAAATTTTCCAAGAATACTTAGATTCTTAGTTAAAAAGGGAAGGTGTCAAAAATAGCTAACTGTAGACCAGAGATAGTAGGAACTGTCAATGCTGGAGAATCTGAGATAACAAGGTGTAGAGCTAGATGAACACAGCAGGCCAAGCAGCATCAG
>NC_063343.1:62907013-62936746 GCF_021869965.1 Rhincodon typus
TCAGCTTTCCTGCTCCTCTGATGCTGCTCGGCCTGCTGTGTTCATCCAGCTCTACACCTTGTTATCTCTTATGACAGGAATTATATTTCTCGAAGGATCGTGAATCTGTGGAATTCACCATGCCAGAGTGCAGTGGGCGCCGGGATACTGAATAAATTTAAGGAAGAGACAGACAGATTTTTAAAGGGTTAAAAAGTTTTGAGGAGCAGACGGAAAAGTGGAGTTGAAGCCGCAATGGGATCATATTAAATGCTTGATGCTTGAAGGGCTGAATTGCGTACTCCTGCTCCTAGGTCTTATGTTCTTACGTACTCTGCCTACCTTGGGATTGTTTGACAGGATTGTAGAGAGAATATCATTCAGCATCTGATCTGTTCTGTAATTGCTTTCTGAGTCAGGAGACAAGTGGGTTTAGAAACTTAAGCACAAAGTCTCAACTGACATTCACAGTGCAGTATTGAGCAAATACTGCACTGATAGTGTCTTCTCTCTGCTCTCCATGATCCAATGAGGCTACTCAAAGGAGATTAATGGAAGTTCCCTCAGTCTCTTGGCTAATATTTATTCCTTCACTTCATGTCATTAAAATAGAATTTTGTAAATATAGTGATTAATCACATTGTTGTTTGTGGGAACATGCAGTGTGTAAATTGGTTGCTGCAATTCCTACATCATCAAAACAGTATTTATTTGACCAGGAAAGATTTTGGCCCATCTTTGGATTGTAAAGCTGAGTGTTTTCAAGACAGAGATTAATAGACCTTTTACAGTAAGGAATTGTGAGATATAAGAAGAGAATATGAAAGTGGTGGTGGAACCTGTGGATTTGAGATAGACAATCAGTTATGTTCTTCTTAAATGACAGAACTAGCCTCATCGTGTGAATGGTCTACTCCTGTTCCTATTTCTTATTGTTTTATATAAAAGGCACTATGCAAATGCAAAATCCATCCTTATGAACATGTCTTATCAGCAAACTGTAATTTCCACATCTGAAAATTTTAAAATTAAGTCATTAGTAGAGAGAATCTAACCATTGCTTCTTGACATTCCATGTACCATCACTGAATCCTCCATATCAAAATCCTGGGGGTTACCAGAAACTAAACCGGACTAGCCATATAAATACTGTGGCTACAAGAGCAGGTCAGAGGGAAGGAATCCTGCAATGAGTAACTCACCTCCTTTTTATATAGAATCCCCACAGTTTGGAAACAGGCCATTCAGCCCAACAAGTCCACCCCAACCCTCCAAAGAGCATCCCACCCAGATCTATTCCCCTACCCTGCTTCTGTAACCCTGCATTTCCCATGGCTAACATACCTAACCTATACATCCCTCAACACTATGGATAATTTAGCATGGCCAATTCACCTAACTTGCACATCTTTGTACTGTGGGAGGAAACCAGAGCACCCGCAGGCATGGAAACCCATGCAGGCATGGGGAAAATGTGCAAATTCCACACAGACAGTTGCCTGAGGACGGAATCGAACCCGGGTCCCTGGTGCTGTGAGGTAGCAGTGCTAACCACTGAGCCGCCATGCTGCCCATGCTTTCTCCCTAAAGTCTGTCCATCATCTACAAGTTACAAGTCAGACATGCGATAGAATGTTCCTACCGGCCTGGCTGTTGCAGCTGCAACAACATTCAAAATGTTTGACACCACAAAGCAGCTCACATGATTGGCAATGCATTCACAAACATGCACACCCTCCCTCTCTGACATTCAGTGATAACAATGGACTGTACTGCAACAACTCAACAAAGCTCCTTAGACAGCACTTTCCAAACCCATGATGACTACCAATTAGAAGGATAAGGGCAGCAGATGCGTTGGAGAAGGCAAGTTCCCCTCTGAAGCACTCACCATCCAGACTTAGAAACGTATTGCCGTTCCTTCAGTGACACTGGGTCAAAATCCCAAAATTCCCTTCCTAATAGCACTGTGGGTGTGTCTACACCAACTGGACTGCAACAGTTCAAAAAGGCAGCTCACCACTGCTTTGTCAAGGGCAACAAGGGATGGATAATAAATGCTAGCTCAGCCAGTGATGCCCACATCCCAAGAAGGAATTTAAAAAAAAGTCTTTTCCTTGAAGAAAAAATTTCTTGGAAGGTCTTGATCATCTTTTGTTGACTAACAAGTGAATTAATTGCTTTGGCAGCTATCGTATAATGCTGAGCACCTGGCAAGGGGAACCGAAAGACAGGCCAACCTTCTCTGATCTTGTGGAGCTCCTTGGAGATCTGTTACAAGCCAATGTCCAACAGGTGAGCCACCTGAACTACTTCACCCCATCACTTATGATCACACCTGGATCAGTGAACTTTTTGAGTATAATTGCTAGTGCCATTTGATAGGGCACTGGTAGGTCAAAATAATTCTCTTTAACAAAAATTCACTCAAGGTGCTGAATTTGTTTCCTGTGTCTAGGTTCATTGGGATTTCCCCTCATTGCTTCCAAGCCTCAAGGTAAAATTAAAATGCCTCATCCAAATTGCTACTCTGTAGACCACTGGGTTCAGCAAGGCGTCAGAGCCTAAGGTCAATCTATTGCCAATCACTTCCATTTCTGCTTCCCCCCCGCCCAAGTAGCACTTTCTGGACTGTGATCAGGAAGGGGAACCCTGCTAGCATTGCCCTTGAGAAAATTAACTAACTCATAAGAAATAGTTTGTGAGAAGTCAGAGGAACAGGTGACAATGAAATGCTTCCCAAAGCTTTCCATGTTTGCAACTATCCATAACAACAGCACAATGGTGAAAATATGACCTCTTCATGGATTTAAGTTCCATTCCAGAGTTTTTTTTTTATTTGCTTTCATTGTCTCATGTCACTGACTAGGCCACCATGTATTGCCCATCCCATTTGGCCTTTGAGAAGTTAGAGGTGGTAGGTAAACCCACAGTGCTGTTAGAAAGGGATTTCTAGGATTTTGACCCAGCGGCAGTGAAGGAATGGCTGTATGTTCAGAGAATGAGTAGCTTGGAGGGGAACCTGCAGCATCTCATGAATCTATTGCCATTGCCCTTCTCCATAGTATAAGACATGGGTTTGGAAAGTAATGTTGAAGCAGGCTTGGTGTGTTATGCATTGCACCTTGTAGATGTACACATTTCTACCATGATGCTGCAGTGGAGGAGGGAGTGAATGCTTACGATGGTGGACAGGGATTTGTCCTGGATGGCTTTGAAATTCTTGAGTGCTGATCAGAGCATTATAACTCTAGGGCAACACTATCAATGGAATAAATGCTAGCTTTGCAATTGACACCCACATTCCAAGAAACCTAAGACTTTTCTGTCTGTTTTACTTACGCAGTGGGGCAGTCACAAGCTGAATCTGGAAAGGATCTTTAATCATTTTCTTAGGTTTGCACTGTACCTCTGGAGAAATAATTTAAAATCCACAGGAATCCTCCTGCCATCTGGAACAACACAAGAGAGACAGACATAACCTTTTGAATTATTAATTGCATTTACATCCTTATCTCATGACATTTCCATTGCAGAACAAACTCTGAGGAAATGCTGCCCTGTGTCTCAAAAGTACAATTAAACCACGGCCCCATTTACACCCTCAGCTGGTTAGCAAAGGTCCAACACTCACTATTTTGAAAAAGAGGGAGTTCTCCCCAGTGCTCTGGGTCATCCCTCAACCAACGTGACTAGAAAAACAGACTATCTGATCACTGTCATATTGCTACTGGTGGCATCTTGCTCTGTACAGATTGGCTGCCATGGTTCCACAATTTCAACAGTGACTACACTTCAAAAGTGACTTTGAAGCACTTTGGTATGTCCCGAGATTGTATAAGATGGTATATAAATGCCAGTTTGTCTTTTCATTTAGGATGGGAAAGACTACATTCCTCTCAGTATGTTGCAGTGTACAGAAGACGACTTGTGTTTTTCCCAGCCGCATTCATCCATGTCTCATGGAGATGATAAAGGGTCTAAATCAAGATTACGATGTGACAGTATAGGACCCAGGTAAGTGGTGGACAAAAACGTTTGTATATGATTGGCTAATTGCAGAAATACAGCCAACATCTGCAGTGCTCCACAACCTCAACCCTTATGCCACAGTACTCTCCTCCTGGAAATGTCTGCTTCAGTACCCAAGATCATGCATCCCAGTTTCCATGTATTCTGAGGCTCCCACCAGTAACACCACCCCACCCAACTCAGCACCTGCAGAATCTGATACCAACATTCAGAGATCCCAGCTCCCACCCCAGTGCATTACCACAACAGGACACCCTATCGGTCTCTAGTATCGTCAGACTGCAGTACTCTGCACCCTCAGATCCCTACAATCTAATAGTACCTAGGACTCCTTCTAACAGCAGACTTCAGTAATTAACCCAAGACTCTCAGATTTCAACCCTTTCCTACACATCATACCTTGAGACTTCAGTTCCAGCAGATCCTGTCACTATCCCCAGCACTTCCTGATCTCAGGAAACATCCTGTCCCACTGATACCAGTGCAATGATACCAGAATCTATCAAACTATCCATAGTTGTTGCACAATGCCTCAGCACACTCCCCTCCAGTGCAACATACATTCACACTAGCAATGTTACATCAATACCACCACCAGCCCTACACACCTGCCAGCCTTCAGCTCGAGACAAATACAGGCTTCCAGGTCTGTGTAGGCTGATTTTGATTTAACTTATTTATTGTAGTCATCTGTACCTAAGTACAGTGAAGGGCTTTGCTGGTGAGCAGTATAGGCAGATCATAGCAAGAAAGGACATACAGATCATTGACTTTGTTGAGATTCAAATTTGAGTGCAGAGTATGTTGAAGGATGGGTGCTGGAGTATGATTTGCATTGAGGGTAGTGCTGGAATGAGGTCTTTATTGTGGTTGCTTAATGGAGTGATATTTGTGTCGATGGTGGGTGCCATTTACATTGAGAATGAGGTTTGTGTTGTGGTTGGGGGCTGCAATGAGATTTGTAAAGAGACTGGCTGCTGGAATGAGATTTGTATTGAGGGTGGATGCTGGACTGTGATTTGGATTGAGGGTGGTGCTGCTAGAGTGAGATTTGTGTTGAGGGTGGATGCTGGAGTGAGATTTGCAATGTGGGTGAGTGCTGGAATGCAGGTTGTGTTGAAGGTGGATCTTGCAATACCATATACATTGAGGGTTGGTGCTGGAGTGTGGTTTGTGTTGACCAACACTTGAATCACTAGAATTTATTTCTCTGCAGATACTATAACTGTGTCTCTTTTTCTGGACATATAACTGGAGAGAGTCAGATTAAGTGCCCTTCAAGAGTGAAAACATTTGAAGATGTCCCATTGGAAGAGACAATGAAGACCATGCAAAATGTGAGTAATCCATGTTCTCCCAAATCCAGGTTAATACTTCATCCCTTTATGGCCTCTTTCCTTCCTGCATCCTACTAACTCCCCTCCTCCTGCAAAATGGAATGCTTCTTGCCATATCATGCCTTACTAAATGGATTGGTATTGACCAATAGATTCTGATAGATGCCCCTATATTGTCTCAGAAAAATGCCTTTTAAAATCCTGATCCATTATGATAAAGGTGCCTTAAGGTTGGTCTGTGTTAGAATAGTGTATCTCAGAGGGGCCTAGTGGTGATGAAGTTGCTGCAATGTCTCAGTTTGCCCTTGGTTTAAAGAGGTGGGAATGAATCTTCAGCCAGGGTTCCTAACTGGAATGTGGTCCTGGTTATCCAATGGGAATAAGATCAAGCAACACTTGGACAAAGAGGTCAATGGAAGGGCCCCTAAGCCATTTGGAACTGTAAATGAGTAAGAGCAAGATAGCCAACGAAATAGAACCCTTTGACTTTGATAGAAAAGAAATTTAAACACTAGGAGAGTCTGATTCACCATCAGCTGTTATGTGCTACCAGTAGAGACCAATTTCATCTCCATTAATCCGATACCTGTTTGCAAATTTTCAGCCTGTTATATCAATGACATAATTATCTCTTTTGAGCACCAGTTTTTAGATAAAAATAGATTTGAAAATGTAACCTGTGAATCCCACTGTGATACATTGAACCCAAACTGCTTTGCTAAGAAGATCACTGCCGAAACATTGCTGCCTTATTTTTGCAGTGCTACTGTTGCAATTTAATTTCCATTCCCTGCCAACCTTTATTTCAGGACAACCAGACAGACAGTGGGATGGTCCTGGCATCTGAAGAGCTTGAGAAGATAGAGACCAAGCATAAAAAACAAATGGTGTTCAGGTGAGGTGCAGATAGTATGGAGGGGAGGTGTCTCCTTGGTGCATGCATTCCATTGTCTAACTGTTTCAAAAACCACTGCCAAGCTCACCCAGTTGAAAAGCTGTTGCTATTCATTTTTTTTCCATTCCCTACGCTGTGGAACAGAACGTGTTGCAATATAGACATTGAGTATCAGGACAAAGCAGCCCGCTTGATTGACACCACATCCACAAGATGCACCCTGTCCACTACTGACACTCAGTAGAAGCAATGTGTACTATCTCCAAGATGCATTGCAGAAATTCACCAAAGATCCTAAGACAGCATCTTCCAAACCTACAACCACTTCAATCTAGAAGGACAGGAGCACCAGAAGTATGGGAAAACCATCAGCTGCAAGATCCCCCCAGAAGCCACTCACCATCCTGACTTGGAAATATACTGTCATTCCTTCACTGTCGCTGAGTCAAAATCCTGGAATTCCCCCCATGGACATTGTGGGTCAATCTACAGCATGTGGACTGCGGTGGTTCAAAAAGGCAGCTCACCACCACCTTCTCAAAGGCAATTAGTGATGGACGGTAAAAGCTGGCCCAGCCAGCAATGCCCACATCCCATGAGTGAACAAAAAGATACAAAGTAAAGGTCCATCCACATCAAACACTCCCAGAAAAGGTACAGCACATGGTTAAAAACAGAGTCAAGCTTTCTTTACACTGTCCCCCTCAAACACTCCGGGTACAGGTCCAGCATGAGGTTAGATATTTAGCAAAGCACCACCTAGACAGTGCCCATCAAACACTAAAGTAAAAGAAAGAATTGCAGATGCTGGAGATCTGACACAAAAACAGAAATTGCTAGAAAAACTCAGCAATTCTGATGAAGAGTCTCCTGACTTGAAATGTTAACTCTGTTTTCTTCCCACAGATGCTGCCAGATCTACTGAGTTTCTCCAGCAATTTCAGTTTTTATTCCCCATCAAACACTGTCAGGACAGGCAATAATACATGTATTCTTTTATACTGTATGAAGGAAGGGGTAAGGATTCAGCACTGAAAAAATTAATTTCATCATAGCCCAAATTTCACAAAGTCAACCTACTTATGCCTAACTGTAAACAAAAGAACTGCACATGTGGGAAATCAAGTGTTCTGAAGAAGGGTCACTGGACCCAAAACGTTAGTTGTGATTTCTCTCCACAGATGCTGCCAGACCTGCTGAGTTTTTAAAGCAATTTCTGTTTTTGCTACTTATGCCTATATTATCTGCTATTCTTAAAAAAAACTCTTTCAAAGAAAATCTGGATAAAATAACTGTTATTCAGCTATTATAGATAAGTTTGACTATGAGTCTCTCTTATTTGAGTCTCAGTTTCATAGAATAAGAGATACACGTTCTACAAATTAGTTATAGTCTGCTGTATTCAGGACAATTGCTAAAGAAATCTAAAGGTTAACCAATCACAACTGGCTGTTAAATAGGTTAAATATTTCACGTGTTTGGTGAAGCCCTCATCACAAAGTCCTCTTTCAAATTCCATTACTGCACAATGGGTCTGCCTACCAATATCCCTCTAACCAGGAATCTCTGATGTGATTTGTTATGTTATTGATTCTTAGGATGTGGGCATCACTTATAAGCCCACCACTTATTATCCATCCCTAACTGCCCTCATGAAGGAGGTGGTGAGTGATTTCCTGAACCATTGCAGCTCATGTGGCGTAGGGGGTACACCCATGTGCTTTTAGGGAGCAGGTCCCAGGATTCTGACCCAACAACAAAGTAACAGCCAATTATAAATCCTAGACAGGACGAGATGTGACTTAGAGGAAAGCTTGGAGTCGTTGGAGTATTCACGCACCTTCTGTTCTTGACCTTCCAAACTGTCAGAGATCATAAGTCAATCAAAGAGATGTCATCATTCAACAAGAACATTGCCCTACAAATGTGATTGTATGAGAAGAAGCAACCAACAAGATCATGTAAGAATAACTTTGTCATGAAACACCCCAAGAAGCCTCATATGAGGGGTATTAAACAGAAATTTGATACCGAACCACATAAAGGCCAGCTGAACAGGTGAACAAAATCATCAAAGAGGTAGATTTTAAGCAGCAATTTAAAGGAAGAGAGAGGAATAAAGGAGTGGACAGATTTAGGGAGGAAATTCCAGGACCCAAGTAGCTAAAGGCATGGCCACCAATGGATACAAAATTTGTGTGTGTGTGTGTGTGTGTGTGTGTGTGTTTGTGTGTGTGTGTGTATGTGTGTGTGTGTGTGTGTGTCTGTGTATGTGCACATGTGCGCATACGTGCATGTGGACAGCAATGACACCTCATCCCGTTTCAATCTTTAGGCCTGCAATTTAACTCATGTTCATTTCTTCTTTCATGATAGAAAACCTTCAAGTAAACACACAGACGTGGTCTCGGAGTTTTGCAGACAGCCAGATAGGTGTAGATGCAGATCAGCCCTGCATTCTGAGGCCTCAGGGCAGACCATTCACAGCAATGACTATGGACACCTCTTGCACGGTGCTCAGGAGCATGAGGGATGGAGTACACAGCCCATGGATCCCATTAGTCCAGAAAGCACCTCCAGCTTCTAGTACCCAACTCCCATGTGAAGAATTTCCACAGGACTTATAGTTCACTGTACCAGTCCAATGCATAATTTTAGACTTTGCTCAAAGAATATCTTGCTCACTGTAAACAGGTCTTCAACTGCAAGTGACATGAAGTGACTAACTATCAAGCAAACCAAGGAGGTGGAATTTCAGCTATCTTCCCAGTTGCAAAAATTCAGTTGTTGTACAAACTGTCCAATTTTCAATTGCTGTTATTTACCTGCAAATGGAGGCTTGGCTGTTTCTACAACTAGCTGGCTGGGAATAAGTTTGAAACCTACCCCAACTGTGTTGGAGGACTTTAGCTTTCCCAAAAAGAAACTATATATAACCAGATTTATAATTACGACATTATTCAAAGAATCCTTTTGAAAGTCTGTTGTTTCCTTTTTTACATTTTTTTCTCTAGTTTTATTGTCAATTCACTAGAAATCTGTGTATTTTGACACTACGATATAAAAAATAATAGAATTTAACAATGAACATTTAAAAGTTGCTTGTATACAGGTTCCTTATACACTGGGGTCAGGGCAGGAATACCCAAATCATCAGTGTCCACCATTTATTGTGAAATTGTTAATGTTTGTATAAAGAACGTCTGTGTGATTTTGTATTAAGCAGTGAGCAACCGAAATCTTCCCTCCTTGAGAATATTCAAGTAATTTCCTTTCTGAAATGTTAAGGTTTAGATATTCAGATGTTCAATGTTTGTGTCCAAGACAGTCTCACTCTTTCCCTACAAGAATCCCTTTCAGCTGAGTGCCACATTCCCCAAATCTGTACCTGTGCTATCAATTTACTGGACTGTCTGACACTGTCTGCTAAACTACAGAACAGACGTCAATACACAGAAAAGAATATGCATATCTGCAGTGCTTTTCACAACCTCAGAGCATTCATTGGCTAGCAAAGTACTTGGGGAGTATTTTTGAAATGTAGTAATTATAATAGCTTAGGCAGTGCAGCAGCCAATTTATAAGCAGCAGAGGGGTTGATGACCAGATGATTTTTCTTTTTAATATCGGTTGATGGATGACTATTAGCCAGCACATTGTGGTTGGGGGATCTCCCCTACTCTTCTTCAAAACCCACATTGTGCTCCTGTCTAACAATGATCCAAGCTGTGCACCTATCCAACCACAACTACCGACTGCTGTCCTGTCTAGCCACAACTCTAGACTGATCTCCAATCTAGCTGAGACTCCAGACTGCCTCTCCAATCTAGCTGCAACTCCAAGCTACTGACCTCTCTAGCTATGATCCCAGGCTGTTCTTCAGTCAGTTACTTCATATTTCTCTCTGATCTCACCACAATCCAGACTGCTATCCAATCTAGTTGTGACCCTAGATTGCTGCCCAGTCTAGCTGCAACTCTATACTGCTGTTCGGTCTAACTGTGACCCCACACTGCTGTCCAATCAAGCTGTGGTCCCAGACTGCTCATCAGTCTAGCTGTGGCCCCAGACTGCTCATCAGTCTAGCTGTGGCCCCAGACTGCTCATCAGTCTAACTGTGACCCCACACTGCTGTCCAATATAGCTGTGACCCCAGGCTGCTCTTCAGTCTAGATGTGACTCCAGATTTCTCGCCAATCTGGCTGTGACCCCAAACTGTCCTCCTAGGTAGCCATGACTTCATGCTGTATTTCCATCCATCCATGACGCCAAGCTGTGTTCCCAATGAGCTGGGACCCAGACTGAATTCCTGTCTAGCCTCAAACCTGGACTATATCGATCTCCTACCTTGCTAATGTCTCCACCAACAACAAAATCGTGGAAAATTACCTATTAATTTATAAACCCGAAATATCAGATTTCTGATGCAAAGGGAATATTAGGGAGTTCAATTTTCTTGGTGTCATCATGCTTTTTTGTGATTTGTTTTATTCATCATAGCATCTTGTTTCATTCCTGTAATGTACCCAACTCAGGTAAAACATTCCCATCCCTTGTATTCATAATCTTTACTCTTACACCCATAAAAATATTACACAAACAACATAATAAGCAAATTAATCAATGTGAATATTACTGGGAGGAGAGAGGAGGGATGAGAAGGGAGAAGAGGAGAGTGATCGTTCTGTGCATTTCATGTCAACTGGTTTTTAACTTTCTGTTGAAAAGCGAGGAATTCTATTGATTTAAGTGACTGAGATTGTGGTTTATAAATGCTTCCGTCTTCTTGTTGAAACTGATACTTTGATTGCTAACTCTGGGCAGTTTGCCTGCTCTTTAGAGAAATGTGATACTCTGAAATATCATTAATTATTATATATAATGACTTGTATTTACATCAAGCTTTTAACGTAGCAAAATGTAGCAAGGTTCTGGATAGGAGCTCACCAAACGGAAGCTGAACTCTAAGCTCCATAAGGAATAAATAGGAAGGTGATTGAATGCTTGCTGAAAGAGCTATGTTTTTAAGGAATATCTCCAAGGAGGGAGCTGGTGAGAATTTCAAGGTTAAAGTCTGAAGGACTGTAGGAGGTTACAGAGCTAGGGAGGGCAAAGCCATGTAGGGATTTGAACACAATGGCGAAGAGTTTAAAGTTGAGACGTCGCTGGATAGAGTGTAATGTGATATCTCTGTTACAGAGAGGACTATGGATCTGCTTTTCATTGTCTTAACACTGTCACCTGGGCTAACAGCGCATATTTTAATAGGTATCACCATCCTTACACCTCCAAGTACCTATCCACCTTGTGAGTTGTGACAGTGAACATTGACAGGCTGTTTGATTCCAGAGGGATCAATGCTGCTGAAGCTCATTTTGACCCTCATGCATTAATGCACATTCAGTGACACCTAGTTTGGGTTCCTCCAGGGTGACTCAGCTCCTGAACTTTGTTCAAAAGTGGCCAAAAGAGCTGATTTCCAGAGGTGAGGTGAGAGTGGCAGTCTTTGACATCAATGCTGCATTTAACTGACTGTAGCATTAAGGAGCCCCAGCAAAACTGGAATCAATGGGTATCAGGGGCAAACTCTTCATGGGCTGGAGTCATTCCTGGCACATAGGTGGTGGTTTTGGCTGTTAGAGGTCAGTAATCTCAGCTTCAGGACATCTCTGCAGGAATTCCTCAGGGTAGTGTCCTGGCCCCAAACATTTTCAGCTGCTCCATCAGTGAACTTCACTTGATCATAAAGTCAGAAGTAGAAATATTCGTCAATGATAGCACAATGTTCCGCAACATTCACAACTCCTCAGATACTGAAGCAGTCTATTTTCAAATGCAACAAGATCTGGACAATATCTGAGGTTGGGCTGACAAGTGGCAAGTAGCCAATGCTAGGCAATAGCCATCACCAATGAGACAATCTAACCACTGCCCTTAATATTCAATGTTACCATCACTGATTACCCCATTCTAACCATCCTTGAGGTTACCATTGACCAGAAACTCAATTGGACTTGCCACATAAGCACAATGGCTACAAGAACAGGTCGGAGACAAGGAATACTGCGGTGAGTAATTCACCTCCTGACTCCCCAAAGCCTGTCCAACATCTACAAGGCACAAGACAGGAGTGTGATAGATTACTAACCACTTTTTTGGACTAGGGCAATTCCAACAACACTCAAGGACCATCCAGGACAAAGCAGCTCACTTGATTGGCACCACATCCACAAATATCCACTCCTTTCACTGCCCACACACAATATCAGCCGTGTGTATTATCTACAAGATGCACTGCAGAAAATCAGCATCTTCCAAATCCACAATCACTTCCATCTAAAAGGACAAGGGCACCAGATATATGGGAACACCACCAACTGCAAGTTCCCCTCCAAGCCACTCATCATCCTGATGTAAAAATATATCGCCATTCCTTCAATGTCACAAGGTTGAAAGCCAGGAATGTCCCCCTTAATGACATTGTAGGTCAACTTACAGAATGTGCATTGCAGCGGTTCAACAAGGCAGCTCACCATCACCTTCTCATGGGCAACTAGGGACAGGCAATAAATGCTGGCCAGCCAGCGATGCCCACATCCAATGAGTGAACAAAATAGAACATCAAAGCACTCACACGCATAGACTAACAAACAGTTGCACACACATTCAAACTATGCAGTTTAATCCAATGATTCTATGATTGGCTGCAGGCTCTGTGGTGAAAATACGGGTAAAGTGAAGTTAAAGCTATAGTCAAGTGAGTTAAAAGAGAAGATTCTTAAACCTTCTCAGTGATTTCGATTTTATAGTTGCTCTAACAAGCAAGAACAATGGTTCTGAAGCTGGTGGAACTGAAGGACAATCATGGACAGCTTTAGGTTTAACTAATTGACCACCTACTTTTGAACATAAAAGAACTTTTAAATGCAGAAAACGTCCATTTAGCCCACTGGACGTCAGGCTAAACAAGCCTGACCTTTTTAGAAAAAAAACTAGAAAAAAACCTGACCATTTTAGATTTGGTCAACCTTAGGTCCTGACCTAATCCCTCACCCTCACCTATTCCTCAATACTACCTTCTCACCAAATTGGTGAACCAGACCTTGCTGTTTCATATGCTTTAATCCACAATTGTATTTTGACCATGGTTAGTTGCTAGTTCCCTCTAGCCTTCAATTTGAGCCACCTGAGTCCATTCACAAAACAATCTCATTGTGACATCCACACTTTGCCCCCATAATTAGTTTTATGAATGAATTTTCAGTTGTTAGCAGGTCAGCTACTTTGAATTTGATCACTGAATTGCTGCTGATTTACTTAATGATATCCCGTTCATTGTTATCACATATCTCTATTTATTAACTGGAAATGCTACTGAGGAAAACTTGCAATAACATTTAAAGATGGGATCACAATAAGAAGGTCTGTAAATTTTCATTCACTGGCAAAACTGCACTGCAACCTCACTAATTCCCTCTCTTTCATCAAAAAAAAAATGAGATTTCTCCTATTAAATTTCCTCTTATTTCTCTTGAACTCAAAAAGCTCCAACATGCATTGCTCCATTTCCAGGTATTATTAACCTGCTGATATCAACATTCCTGTCCCTAATCTGATTCATTTTCAGGTACTCTGGATGGTGGAACCTCCACCTCCCTTAATCTTCCCTTCAAACTCTGGAGCCTCTTCTCCTCCCTCAGTCTCCATTACTAACTGTGAAACTCCTTACGTCTCTAAGCTTTCCTTCAATTGATAGATTTTGGGAATCTGAAACCGGTGTCATGTAACCCCAACATAATGCTCGGATTCAGAGCTGGACTTTCACTGCAAACCATTTCAATCAAACAGGGGCATTTAAAGCTGAAATGCTGTAGTGGTGTTGTGAATATATCCTGCAGTTTTCCCATCTTCAGGTGTTATTTGGTAACACTTTTTATATTTTTGTTGTGTATCTCTTTGGTGTTTTTGAAGGGATTTCTGTCACAATCACTAAAGCCACAGCTATTGTTTACAGTTACATTAATAATAAAGGGGGGATAAATCAGTACAGATCACGTGTGTGAGGAGATGATATCCCATTTATAGGAGGAATTGCTAAGAAATAAAATATTACACTGAGATTTCATCTACATTTAACTATTTACAGCATAGTAAACACTTTGTGTTTGTGTGTGTGTGTGTGTGTGTGTGTGTGTGTGTGTGTGATGTTTATTGTACATAGCATATTTTGTAAAACCGAATATGAAATGTTTCCAAGACATGTATAACATACAGAAATAAATCACTGCTTTGATAGTGGAAGTGTGAGGAACCTCACGTCATGGTTTACTTTGCACTGAGCCAGATTTTGTTTGTATTCAGATTTTGAAAACAATTTGATTGGCCAACCAGCTTTTGTTCCAAACTGGTGAAAAATCAAATTGACAACGTACTTCATTAGATTTTATTTTCCTTCTTCCTTGCTGTAGTCCTCTCCAAAGTTGGCCAATCACTTCAAAATGGGTTGCACTGGATTAACACTAAAAAGGACTCTTGACCTCACCTCTTCTTTGCTATCGGGTCTCATTCCTTGAATCTTCTAGAATCCTGAAATCATAATTCTAAGCTTTGAATTTGTTCAATAATTGAGTTTCCGCAGCTGTCTAGGATAGACCAAACCAAAGATTTTCAGCTGGGTGAGTAAAAATATTCCTCCTTATCTGTCCTATAGGATTGACCCTTTAGTTCTAGACTGTCTAACCAAATGAATCGAACTTCTCATCATCTATCCTACAAAGCCCCCTCAGAATTTTGAATGTTTCGTTAAGATTGCCATTCTATGAATCTATACTGATTTTAATCAACCTTTTCAGATAGCCACCTCAACCCTACAACCAATCAGGCATTGTGCCAAACGAAAGGTAATAAATTGTTGGGAATACATATTTATATTTAAGGACTATCTGAGAAAAACTGGAAGATGCTTAACTATTCAGCCATTCTCTGGATTGAAAAGGGTTTTACCATGTGATTTCTTGGAAACTGAGGTCAACAATTTAATTTGTGCTGTAAAACACCTTTCTAAACTTGAAATCAAGTGACTTTGGAGAAACAACTAAGCAACGCTTTCAAGGAAATAAGGGATGGTGTTTGTTGTCTTAATTACTGAGAAAAATCTGACTTTAAGAGGACTAGGGCCACCTAGGCTAATGGTTGCCTGGATTTAGAGTTCTACTCTGCAGACCCAGAAGTCACTGTAAAGAAGACACTCCTGAGGCTGTAGGACTTTGTCCTGAAATGTTTTTCTCTGTCTCTGGAAACCTGATAGAGTTTCCAAATACTAAAATTTCTACCTGGTAAACTTTCAACAGTGGCATAAGACTCCATTTTAGAGACTCAAGTCTAAATTGATATTAAAATGGACATTTTCCATTAATCTACAGCTGTTAGCAAATCAGCTTCGTTGACAGGAAATTCAGTGGATGTGAGAAGTTATCACGTTATTTTTTGTTTCTGTGTCCTTGGTTTTGTTTTGTTTTGTTTTTCCCTTTTTCCATTTGAAAGAAAATTATTTGTGCAGAGACTTTTTTGTTGTGAGTGTGTCTGCACATGGGATTAAGGGAATATAGTTTTAATTCTGAATCATAGTTTAAGTGTCAATCAGAGTTTACCACTTGATTTAAGAATAAATTTTGTTCATAATAAATGGATTGTTTTGAGTTCATTAGAGAAGCCTGGTGACATTTGTTTTATTCTGCATAATAGCACTAAAAAGAAACCATTGGCCATCTTGGTTATTCATTTAACATATTTGCTGTAATAGTGTGACTGTTGGAGTAGGGGAGCTTGAACACCAGTGCACCTCGTCCGTCACAGTCATTACAATGTCCTTCCATAGTTACGGAGATCAAAATTCCACACCATGCTTCATGTGTCGTCTCACTAAAGCCCTGTTCAATTTTAGAACATTCTCATTTTATACTCCAACCCACTTGCAATAAAGGCCAAACTGTAGTTTGCCTTTCATAATTGATGGTTGCAGTTGATCTTGTACACGAACACCAAAATCTCTCTGAACAACGCTGAAAGATTTCTCACTAGCTAAAGTGTTCTGACTTTCATTTTACTTACCAAAGTGAACAACCTCACATTCTGCTTCATCTAATTGCTCATTCATTATCCTGTCTAGAGCCTTTTGTGGCCTTTTTGCATTCTCTTCACAGTTTACTGTCTCATCAGCTTTGTATCATTAGCACATCTGGTTGCGTTACTCTTAATCCCTTCATCTAAGTACTTAACATAGATTATTACTGAGGGACCATCAGGGATTCTTGTTACATCCCACTAGTTTGAGTTTACTAGTTTGAAAATACTCCATTTAGCTCTAGTCTCTTCTTTCCATGGACTGTTTCTCTTTGCACAGATGCTGCCAGTCCTGCTGAGTTTCTCCAACATTCTTTTTATAGAATTCAGCCCCTCGAGACTGTCAACCATTTCAATGAAATCATGACTGATCTGTGGTATAATTCCATATACTTTCCTTTGACCCATATCCCTTAAAACCTTTGCCTAACAAAGAAAACCTAGCTCAGATTTAAAATTAACAACTGATAACAAATACTTACTTATCTCAGATTTAAAATTAACACCAAAGTTTGCGGAAGAGAGTTCCAAATATCTACCCTTTGTGTATAGAAGTTCTTCCTAACCTCTCTCCTGTATGGTCTGGCCCTAATTCTCAGCCCAAGCCCCCTAGTTCTAGAATCCCTAACCAGTGGAAATAGTTTATTTTTATCTATTCCATCTTTTCCAGTTAATACCTTGAAGTCTTCAATCAGATTACCATTTAACCTTCCAAATTCTAGATAAAACAGGCCTAATTTGGATAATCTCTCTCATTGGAATTAACCCCTGAAATCCAGGTATTATTGTTGCACATCCTCCAAGATCAATATATCCTTTCTAAGGTGTGATGCCCAGGTCTGCTTGTGGTACTCCAAGTTGGTCTAGCCAGGGTTTTATATAATTGCAACATAACTTCTGCATTCTTGCAGTCCAGTCCTCTAGATATAAAGGCCAGCATTCCACTAGCTTTCTTGATTACTTTCCATGCTTGGTCATGACATTTTAAAGATCAATGCAACTGAATCCCCAGAATTAAAATTAGAATATGAGAATATCCTTTATTGTCATGTGTACTCAAGTACAGGAGTACAGTGAAAAGGATTACAATGTCGCCTCTTACGCCACCATTTTAGGTACAAGTCTTGGACACAAAAAAGAGGAATAAAAAAGGAAAGTAGTTGCATTACTTTACAGTGCTTCATAATATAAGTTAGAAAGAAGACATAGTTAGAAAGGGTAGACATTACAGTCAGATAACAAAATTACAAATAAAATTACATTGCAGTAGTTCAGCGCAAGGGCTTCCACATGTGGTCTGACCATCCGCCCCAGACCCCAGTCCAACAAGTCCTGCTCTGCACCAAGCCTCCAGTCCACTCTGCACCTGCTCTCAGCTGCTCCAAGTTACATTTTCTCTGGGACTTGCTCCCCACGCTGGCCTCCACCCGGGACTGCTCCCCCCTACCGATCTCTGCTCTGGGACTCACTTCCCCGCACCAGCCACTCCCCGAGACTGCTTCCCCACACCGGCCTCCGCTCCAGGAGAAGATAGGTGGAGAGGAGACAGGCAGGTCAAAGAGGCGGGGATGGAGCCAGTGAAGGTGAGTGTAGGTGGGGAGTTAGGGAGGGGATAGGCCAGTCCCCACACTGGCCTCCACTCTGGGACTGCTTCCCCACACCGGCCTCCGCTCTGGGACTGCCTTCCCATGGCGGTCTCTGCTCCGGGACTGATTCCCCAAACCGGCCTCCGCTTTGAGACTACATCCCCTTGCCAGCTGCCATTCCATGACTGCTTCCTGGCCCCTGCTCCGGGATTCATTTCCAGGGTGAGCCATCTTCCCCTCCAGGTGAGTCCAAATCATTAGTTGGGGAAAAAACCTTAGAAAACGGGAAATAAGAGAGAAAAAAGAAAAATAACAGGTGGAGAATCTTGGGACATCCATTATATTTAACTTCATACCATCTAAACGTATCATGATCTATCCTTTTTCAGCCTAAATTAGATAACTCACACTTGCTTACATTGGACTCCATCTGCCAGTTTTGCCAACTTGCTTTGTCTATTGATTTCCCTTTGTAACATTATGCTATCATCTACACAGTCTACAATGTCGCCTAACTTTGTGTCATCAGCAAATTTGTATATATTACTTTTTATGCCATTATCCTAGGTGTTAATAAATAACGTGAATATTCGAGGCCCTAACATAGATCCTTGTGGAACACCACTGGTTACATCCTGCCCATTATCCCTACTTTCTGTTGCCTGCCACTTAATCAATTTCCCAGTCCAATCCTGTGGACATCTAAGATAACAAGGTGTAGAGCTGGATGAACACAGCAGGCCAAGCAGCATCAGAGGAGCAGGAAAGCTGACGTTTCGGACCTAGACCCTTCTTCAGAAATGGGGGAGGGGAAGGGAATTCTGAAATAAATAGGGAGAGAGGGGGAGGTGGATAGAAGATGGATAGAGGAGAAGATAGGTGGAGAGGAGACAGACAGGTCAAAGAGGCGGGGCTGGAGCCAGTAAAAGGTGAGTGCAGGTGGGGAGCTAGGAAGGGGATAGGCCAGTCCAGGGAGGACGGACAGGTCAAGGGGGCAGGATGAGGCTAGTAGGTAGGAGATGGGGGTGTGGCTTGAGGTGGGACGAGGGGATAGGTAGGAGGAAGGACAGGTTAGGGAGGCGGGGACAAGCTGGGCTGGTTTTGGGATGCGGTAGGGGGAGGGGAGATTTTGAAGCTTGTGAAGTCCACAATTTGTGTCGTTGGGCTGCAGGGTTCCCAAGCTGAATATGAGGTGCTGTTCCTTCAACCTTTGGGTGGCATCGTTGTGGCACTGCAGGAGGCCCAGGATGGACATTTGAGGAATGGAAGGGGGAGTTGAAATGGTTCGCGACTGGGAGGTGCAGTTGTTTAGTGCGAACCGAGTGTAGGTATTCCGCAAAGTGGTCCCCAAGCCTCCGCTTGGTTTCCCCGATGTAGAGGATGCCACACCGGGTACAGCGGATGCAGTATACCACATTGGCAGATGTGCAGGTGAACATCTGCTTGATGTGGAAAGTCTTCTTGGGGCCTGGGATGGGGGTGAGGGGTGAGGTGTAGGGGCAGGTGTAGCACTTCCTGCGGTTGCAGGGAAAAGTGCCCGATGTGGTGGGGCTGGAGGGGAGTGTGGAGCGGACAAGGGAGTCCCGGAAAGAGTGGTCCCTCCGGAAAGCAGACAAGGGTGGGGAGGGAAAAATGTCTTTGGTGGTGGGGTCGGATTGCAGATGGCGGAAGTGTCGGAGGATGATGCGTTGGATCCAGAGGTTGGTGGGGTGGTACGTGAGGACGAGGGGGATTCTGTTTTGGTTGTTATTGCGGGGAGGGGGTGTGAGGGATGCATTGCGGGAAATGCGGAAGACATGGTCGAGGGCGTTCTCGACCACTGAGGGGGGGGTGTTGCGGTCCTTGAAAACGAGGACATCTGAGATGTTTGGGAGTGGAATGTCTCATCCTGGGAGCAGATGTGGCGGAGGCGAAGGAATTGGGAATAGGGGATGGCATTTTTGCAGGAAGGTGGATGGGAGGAGGTGTATTCTAGGTAGCTGTGGGAGTCGTCGCGCTTGAAATGGATATCGGTTTCCAGGTGGACTTCAGAAACTTCAAAATCTCCCCTCCCCCTACCGCATCCCAAAACCAGCCCAGCTTGTCCCCGCCTCCCTAACCTGTCCTTCCTCCTACCTATCCCCTCATCCCACCTCAAGCTCCACCCCCTTCTCCTACCTACTAGCCTCATCCCGCCCCCTTGATCTGTCCGTCCTCCCTGGACTGACCTATCTCCTCCCTACCTCCCCACCTACACTCACCTTTACTGGCTCCATCCCCGCCTCTTTGACCTGTCTGTCTCCTCTCCACCTATCTTCTCCTCTATCCACCTCCCCCTCTCTCCCTATTTATTTCAGAATGCCCTTCCCCTCCCCCATTTCTGAAGAAGGGTCTACGCCCGAAACGTCAGCCTTCCTGCTCCTCTGATGCTGCTTGGCCTGCTGTGTTCATCCAGCTCTACACCTTGCTATCTCAGATTTTCCAGCATCTGCAGTTTCTACTATCTCCGTGGACATCTACTTTAGTTAACAGTCTCTTATGTGGGACTTTATTTAAATGACTTCTGGAAATGCATATAAACAGCATCCATAGACAGTAGTCTGTCCACAACCTTAGTCACCTCTTCAAAAATTCAATGAGGTTTGTCAGATAGAACCTACCTGTTACAAATCCATGCTGGCTTTCCCTGATTAACTGAAAATTTTCAAGACGTTCAATTGATTACATCTCCAACAATTTCCCCACCACAGACATTAAGCTAACTGGTCTGTAATTCCCTGGTTTTTCCCTTTCACCCTTCTTAGGAAGCAGAGTGACACGTGCAATTTTCCAGTCAAGAGGGATGACTCCTGTATCTAAAAGAATACAGTTAGGGCATCTACAATGTGCACCCCTACTTTCTTTAACACCCTCAGGTGGAAACTGTCATATCCTAGAGGATTTTTCACTCCTTAGTTCCATCAATTTCCTCATTACCGATGTTTTATTCATATTAATTTTATTCAGTCCCTGTCCCCGACTCACTATTAACTTCCTCAGGACATCCAGCAGGCTATCCTCCTTTTCTAAAACAAAAAAAAACAAAGAACTGTGGATGCTGTAAATCAGAAACAATCAGAAATTGTTGGGAAAACTCAACAGGTCAGGCAGCATCTGCCGAGAGAAAACAGAGTTAACGTTTTGGGTCCAGTGACCGTTCTTAAGAAGTGGGCCTGAAACATTAACTCTGCTTTCTCTCCAAAAATGCTGCCTGACCTGTTGAGTTTTTACAGCAACTTCTGACATTGTTTCTTCCTTTTCTACTGTAAATAATGAGGCAAATTAATTATTCAACATGTCTGCCATTTCCCCATAGTCATTGACAATATTCCCACTTTCAGTCTTCAGTCAGCAAACATTGCTCCAGATCACATGCCTTCCATTTATGTAACTATAAAATTTCTTCTTGTTGATTGTAATGCCCCTGACAAGTTTTCTTTCATAATCCCTTTTAGTAGCTCTTATAAGCTGCTTTGTGGCTCTTTGTTAGTCTTTGTATCTTTTATTTCCAGCAGGTTCTATGCTTTCCTTTGCATATTTGTAAGCCCTTTCTTTTAGTTTCATGCTGTCCCTTATCTCTTCAGTTGTCCACAGCTCTTCTTTTTGTGAATAGGAGTATTTCTCTCTCAGGGATAAAAACTGGTTTTGTGTTGTGTTAAATGTTTCTGAGGTAATATTGAACTTGTATATCATGATAGTTCAGCCTGAGCCAAAATGTTAGGAAGGATGTAAAGGTTTGGAGAAAGTGCAAGGAAAATTCAAGGGAAAGGTTCCAGAGATGATGCATTTCAGTTGTGATGATAGATTCAAAAAATTGGGATTGGTTTTATTGAAGAGGAGAAAGTGGAGAGGAATTCTGAAAGAAGTTTCCAAATCATTAAGAATCTGGACAAGGTAGATAGGGAGAAATGTTCCTACATATGAAAGGATCAAGAATGAGAAGGCACGGAGTTAAAATAATTGGCAAAAGAAGCAATTGCCACATGAAAAAAATCATCAATGAGGCGGTCCTAGCGCTGACTCATGGCTGCTGTGGCAGAGGTGAGTTTGGGTTCCCGGTTGCATCTGCATCCAATGCAGATTCATGGAGATGGTGGCAGGGGCGAGTTTGGGCCCAGTACGAGACCTGGAGGCACTGGCAGCAGCTGCATCGGCGAGGTGGGCCTGAAGCGGACACATGGCAGTGGCAGAGTCAAGTTTGGGCCGATGCGGTACCTGGCAGCAGAGGTGGCATCTGCATTGGTGAAGTTCAGCAGGGACTCAGTGGCGAGGGCATCGGTGGAGGCAAGATGGCACCGAAGAGTGGTGACTTTCATTCCAGCAGCAACGCAGCAAAGGAGTCTTGTGCCTGGCCACCAGGCCCATGGCCATGGCAGAGCACTTAACAAGAAGGACTGTAAAGTTGAATACTTTTTCTTCGTTTCTTTATTTTTCTGTCTTTATGTTCTATGTTTTGGTTTATTCTTCTGCGTTTTAAGATGGCGCTGGACAGGGGTGACACTATACAACATTTTTCACTGTATTTTGTAACAAAATACCCATGACAATAAACAAATAAATCCAATCAAACATTGCATAATGTACAGGGAAATTTTTTTTTGTAACTTGTAAAGGAGTGTTTTGTGATCAATGGGATTATACTTTTACAGTATGGCTAAAACTCTCAATTTGTGTTATAAGCAAAAAGATTCATTCGTTCTATTTAATCTTCTTTTGCTTAATAAATTTCTGTTTTTTTGTTAAAACAAAATCTGCAACATTGCATGCTTCTGTCTCAGTAAGAGACCACATCATTAAAACCAGAATAAAATAAACAGTGATCTATCAAACCAAATTTCAGTCTAGGATCTGACTTACCTAGTAATAATATCAGCTGGGATCATAACATTATCCAAAAGGAATATGGCAGTTATTTGAGAAGGGAGAATATGTCAGGTTACAAGGAGGCAGGAGAATGGTACGAAGTAGATTGATCATTTGGAGACCTGGAGCAGACACAGTGGTCTAAACAGCCTCTTTCTGTGCTGTAAAAATTCTGTGATTCTGTCCAGTAACCAAACCTCTATCTATTCTAATATATTACTACCAATCCCAGAAGCCTTTGTCTTGTATAGTAACCTCTTATACAGGATCTTATTGAATGCCCTCTGAAAATCCTATGTACTGAAACCACAGAATCCCATTTACGTATCCTATCCTGATAGTTGCATCCTCATGAAGCTCTAATAAATTTTCCTTTCATAAAACAATATTGATTCTGCCTACCCATTTTCTAAGTGCCTGGTTACCATCTCCTCAATAATGGATTCTATCATTTTACCAATGACTGATGTCAGGTTAATTGACCTGTGGTTTTCTTGTTTTCTTTCCCCCACCCTTTCCTGATGCACGGTGTTATATTTGCTAATTTCTAATCCTTGGCACTGTTCCAGAATCTAGGGAATGCTAAAATATCACAACCAAAACACCTATTATCTTTGCTGCTTGCTCTTTTAAAACCATATAATTTGGGGTTTCAGTTCCAGATTTCTTGATTTTAAGTCACCTCTTCTGGTATTTTCTTTCTGTACTGACATTAAGGATGCAAGTTTGTCACTCTCATTAGTCTTTAGGTTCCATGCCATTGTGATGATTTTGTGTGTCCTACTAATTAGATGGAAGCAAACTATTTGTTTAATATCACTGTCATTCATTCATTCTAATTTGTCTTGTCTCTGTCTTAAGGAACAAACATTTATTCCTGCTAAATAAATATGGGTCATTCGAACCAAAACATTAACCCTGATTTCTCCCAACAGATGCTGCCAGAACTGCTGAGCTTTTCCACTAATTTCTGTTTTTGTATTTGTTTTTGCTACTCTCTTCCTTTTTGAATACTTGTAGGAGCTCTTGCAAACTTTTTTGTGGATTTCTTGCTAATTTACACTGTTACGAAGTTGGGTAGAGTATTTATGAATTGGAAGGCAGTGAGTTAGAATTTGTTGGTAAAAATGATCATGGGGAAACGAGCAGTGCGGTCCCTTTAAGAGCTTGTGCTTTGTCTGTGCTTGGAAGTTTATAAATGCAGGTGCACAGAGAGTGCCCAAATGGAAGCATTTTGTATAGAATAGCTGAGCAGCATTTTTTTCCAAGAACAAAAGTTTGAATTTGGCCAATTAATTTAAATGAAGTACCTAGATACAGCAAACCAATTGAATTTAAATCTGATGGTGTTGACAAGCTGAAACCAATCATATTATAAGAATTTGATTATGTCATTACGGGTATATAAGACAAGTACATTTGGAAAATTGGGGAGAGCCAACTGCCATCTGAAAGAGAGAGTCATGCGCCACCTGTCAGAGTTAGCACCATTCAGCTCTCAGAGAAAGCCCATCTAATTAATCAAAGGTACCATGATATTTTAGCTCAAAATCCTCTTTGAAAAAATTGTAGAGATAAAACATCTCTGACAGCAGAATTAGTGGAAGAAAGATGTTTGTGAAGAGACTGGAGATGGCAGAATATTCCAGAAGATAGTCTGCACAAAATTGGAAAGATTAAGTTATAATTTATTGCTTCTTATTAATTGGGGTTATATTAGTGGGACTTGACTTTATTTAAACAGCATTCCAGTAGAATTTAGGCCAGTTAGGGAGTTTTTAGTTGTCTAAAGGGGAATTGCCAGTTTGTTAGTAATTTTGTTAATTTGTTCATTGGTGGGTTAAATAAATAAATTGTTTCTTGTTACTTGTAAAGTGAAGATCAGGGATTTTCTTTCTTTTAACCATTCTTTTAATAGATTGAGGGAAAAGATGAGCTTCTCTGGGTGTTTTGGGGTTAATTATTAAAGGGGAACCCCCACTCTGTCATAACACATTGGGGTTTGTGTTTTAGTTTAATTATCAAAGGGGTTCAGCCATTCCACCCATCATAACAACACATTCTATTTTTTGTGTCCTCGGTCATTGTTTGATGGTTTCACAAATTGTCCCAATGTGTAGGCCTATTGCTATTCTTCACAACATTATAAACATCTGCTTTTTCTTTAATACTATCCTAACTTTTTAGATCACTACAGATCACTTTCCTAAGAAATTTTTGTTGTTCAATGAAATGTATTTTTGTTCACAATTCAGAGCTGTTACTCTGAATATATGCCACTGCCTAACTTGTGCTATAACTTTTAATCTATTTTCCCAATCATTCCTAGCCAAATCATACTTGCATTATTTAAGGTTAAGGCTCTTGTTTCGGACTTACGTCACACCCAGACTTAATGTGAAATTCTATCATGCTGTGATCATTCTGTTCTATGGGATACTTGAGTATTGGTGCAAACTTTCCCTTTTTAAAACTAAGTGTAGGGATGGGTATTGAGACCGTCACTATTTTTCTTTTATTTTCCTCATTTTTGGTTAGGAACTGTGATTTCAAGTTGAGAATTGAACTTTGAACAGCAGCTTGTTCTTAAAAAAAAGAACAGAAGATAGACATTGCTGTTGGGAACTGAATTAGAAAGACAACACAGGTTAATTACTGCACTAAGTACACTGTAGATGTTTTGGTATGAAGTTGCTAGCTCAGGCAGTTGGTTGGATGTTGAATTAGTGAATCAAGGGAGTTCTGGTGCTGGCCAATCAAATTGGTTGGTTGAAACTTTCAGCTGATATTGAAAACAAAAGAGAAAATAAAAAGTGAACTGGAGCTGACTGGGTTTTGGGCAGGATGTTATTTTGGTTTCGAAGCTTCCAGATTGGGCAGTGTTTTTGGTTGCACTTTCTCTAGTTACTCCAAAGTTAGATATAAAAGGGACCTAAGGGGCAATTTTTTCACACAGAGGGTGGTAAATGTATGGAATGAGCTGCCAGCAGAAGTGGTGGAGGTTGGTACAATTACAACATTTAAAAGGCATCTGAATGGGTATATTAATAGGAAGGGTTTAAAGGGATATGGGCCAAATGCTGGCCAATGGGACTAGATTTATACAGGACATCTGGTTGGCATGGAGGAGTTGGACTGAAGGGTCTGTTTCTTTGCTGTATATCTCTATGACTCTAGTGACTTGTTGAATGTTCTGAGAAAGAACCCCATTCTGCAAGAAATAAGTAAAAGTTTCCAGAGGTCTGTTGAAGCTGTTTGCGTTGACCAGTGACTTTGGAATTCAAGCAAGATATACAATCCTATATGACTGTACTACAATTCATCATCCAAGAATTTCATGAAGTATTCGTTTTTTGAAATGGTTACCAAACTGACAAATTACAATTCTTTTATCAGTTATCCTTCTACTTTGTTGGTTTGTGAGTGGGGGTTTAATGATCAAAGAAGATTTGGCTTAGACTGTAGACATTAATTACATGTTGTTGTTCACTTTTGTTCTGCTAAAGCTACATTAAAAATGTTAATTTTTGTTAAGTTATAAACTTGATGTCAAGATCTGTTATTTGTAAAGTCTGATTAGGAACAATTAAGCAATTTTGAGGGCCATTGAATGTTTTCATTTCACTGTGTTATGAATTCAGTGACTGATGCTGATTTGTAATGGCTTACTGTTCCTATGTCATTGAAATGGGCACGTTAGGTGACAGCTAACACATAACTTCAACTAAGGTAACTCACCCAATTGCATGCCTATTAGCTGACAGGTGGACATGTGAGAGTTTCTCAGCCTACCACGGACCTTAACAATGACCTCCTGGCTTTTTAGAAGCTGCTGGCCTTACAGATCCTAAAGTTTGAAGCCTACACCTCATGGGATCCAGCAATAAGAAGTGATTATTATCATCTTACCACAGGTTTGAGGTCATCGAGAGGGGAGGTTGGGGAATCAATGGCAAGGGCTGGTAAGTGATTTTCAGAAGACATCCCTTTGCCTCTCAATCTGTGCCTCTGTTTGGGCTATCAGGAAGGTCATAATGGGGAAACTAACCACCTTTCATGCCCATGTGGAAGGCAGGAAATTGGGAGGTGGAAAATTGTGGCTCTTAAGTAGCCATTAATCGATCACTTAAGGATCTTAACTGGTGGTGAATCAAGAAGGACATCTGTGGACCCTGTTATGGCACAGTGGTAGTGTCCCTACCTCGGACCATGAGACATGGGTTCAAGTCTCACCTGATCCAGAGGTGTGTAATGACATCCCTCAACAGGCTGATTAGGAAAAATAGGTTAAATTAAAAAAAATATGTGGGCCTTTGCACCCAAAACTTAATTCATGAGGTGGCAAGAGGAGCGAGTTTCTGGCTACTGCCAACTCAGCCAGTATTGCCCTTTTTTCTCACTTCACTCGCCATCTCCATAGAGTGGAAAATTATGCTGTATGCACTTACTGATTAATCTTATCTCATGATATAAAATCTACAATAACCTTACTGCTTGTTGGTTCCACAACACATTGTTCTAGGAAGCTGGAACACATTCCAATAATCTATCCTCTAAAGTATTTTTACTAACTTCACACAAAGACCTGTAAATAAATGTAGAATTATTTATTTGAAGATCCAATACAGGATTACTCAGCAGGCAGAATTGCTGCAAAACTTGTTACACTCGGAAGGTGATAGCCTAGCAATATTATTGCTAAACTATTAAACCCGAGACCCAGGTAATGTTCTAGCGATCCAGGTTCAAATCCCACCATGGCGAATGATAGAATCTGAATTCAATAAAAACCTGATTTAAGAGTCTAATGATTACCATAAAACCATTGTTGATTGTTGGGAAAAACCCAACTAGTTCACTAATGTGCCTTAGGGAAGGAAACTACTACCCTTACCTGGTCTGGCCTATGTGACTACAGACCCACAGCAATGTAGTTGACTCTTAGGTGTCTCTAGGCAATCAGGGATGGGCAACAAATGCTGGGACCAATAACATGCTGTAAATTAGTACAAAAATCCTCAGCAACAATTGTTCCAAAGTAGCACAGTTGTATTCCTTCACACCACATATTGCAAGGTAGACTGACAATGGTTGTTAGTCATATATTCTAAATCCTGGTTACCTATTCATTAACATGTCCCCTCTTAAATGATATTACAACTGGCTAGAATATTTAGCTCCCAATATTAGTCGCCCTGAAACCATATCTCTGTAATAGCTCTTATATAATATCTATTTATCTCTATTTATGACACTAGTTTGTCTTGTTATACATTTACTTTTTATTAACTATTATTCTCCGCTTTAACTTTATTTGTTGTTACACTATTACTGTCACTTGCTATCCCTTCCTGTCATACACTGCATACTTTTATCTAAATATTTACAGTACTGTATTGCCTTGACTTAGAAATCTACGCAACCCCTTATTTGACTCAACTCACTTTTTCTTTTCAATTTGAAACACTGTCTACATCCAATTATTTGATTTATCAGGATACTCATCCCAGTTTAAATGGAATTCATCTCAATAGAAAGTGTCCTCTTCTGCTATTACGGGTATGAGTGGCACATGAATGCTACTGATCAACTCCAAAGTACTTCTAGAGTGAAGAACTGTGACTGTCTCTGGAACAAACCTTCCCTTCTCCAAGGTCCCACAATTTCTGCAGATCAGACTCAAACCCAGCAAGTCTGAACCAAAACTCTTTGAGTATATTTGACAGATTTAGATGCTCAAGTTCATGTTAAGTATCCAGAAACTCCCACGTTACAACTACAGCAGACCACCTGCCCTGCCGTCCCTATTTGACATTGTTTATTTATTTAAAGGTTTTGCTTGAGTTATTAATTCATAAAGAGACATCAAGTGATTTCTCAGTTCTGAGCTTAGCCTACTTCCTTAGTTTAGAGTCCAAAAAACTCACATACATAAACAATCTAACCACCTGGTATCCTGTGACACACCTTGATTTTAGTTCTCTTTGAATCACTGAATATATGCTAACAATGAGTACATACAACCAACGAATAGAAGCTACCAATGCATGCATGCTATCAATGAATATGTACCATCAATGAATACTTTCTACCAATGAATATATTATCAATGAATAGATATTATCAATGATTTCAAAAAATCAATGAGTACATACATTCAGTGAATTCATACTATCAATAAATAGATACTACCAATGAAGTCAGAAGCCACAAGACACCAGGTTATGGTCCGACAGATTTATTTGGAATCACACAGGCTTTCAGAGCAAGTCCTTTTATCAGGTGCTGAGAGAGGGCAGGGCACACTGACACAGAGTTTATAGGTAGAGAGATCAAAGGCAAAGTGATCAAAAGATCATATAATTAGTGTGAGTGGAGTGTCAAATGATAAGTCTCTGCAGGTCGTGTGACTTCTGACTTTGTCCACCCCAGTCCAACACCAGCACCTCCAAATCAGTGCTGCCAATGAAAAACATACTATCATTGAATATTACCAATTATTACATACATATATTCTATGAATGTCCCCCCTGAAGTCTGTCTCCTAATTGTTTAATACAATTTGGGAGTTGCATGTAATTTGCTAATCTGCATACTCAGGTCATTAATACATATATTAAAAAAAGACTTTGGATTAAATGGGTGGGTGGTGTCCATGATAGGTTAGGATGTCATTTGGCTGTGAGAGGAGATTAAATAGAAGTACAGAACACTACAGTGTTGAAGCAGGCCATTTGGCTCAACAAGTCTAGACTAGCCCTCCAAAGAGCATCTAAACCAGACCCACCCACCTATCATATCTCTGCATTTCCTATGGCTAATTCACCTAACCTGCACATTCCTGGACACTATGGACAATTTAGCATGGGCAATCCACCTAATCTGCACATCTTTGGACTGT
>NC_063343.1:62937246-62949478 GCF_021869965.1 Rhincodon typus
AGCAGGCCAAGCAGCGTCATAGGAGCAGATGCTGCTTGGCCTGCTGTGTTCATCCAGCTCTGCACCTTGTTGTCTCGGATTCTCCAGCATCTGCAGTTCCTACTATCTCCATGAACTAAACAGCTTCCCCAATGCTGTTACAGGTCTCTCACCCTGACATCCACCCTCCACTGTGACTCAGGTGTTTCACCATCACCCATGCCCCTGTTCCCTGACTCCACCACTGTCACATACCCTCTTATACAGATTTTGGCAGTGCCAGCTCTTCTGCCCCAGATCTTCAGCAGGTTAAAACCTGAGTATAGAAACTTGTGTAGCATTGCATTCCCAGTGGATAAGTAGCCTACCTTTTTTTTAACCAACCACTTGATTGCTTTCCTGCAGCAAAGTAGGAGTTTGAATTGTTGCCAGTGTGTATGTATGTGCATCAGTGCAAGAGAGAGATTGGTTGTGTGATTTTACTGATGGAGAAATTAATGTATTTAAACTCACATAGCAAGATCAAGCACACTTCCAATAACTCACTGTGTAAAATAATCGACCAATATTTCTGCAATGTCAGATTTATTCTCAAAAGTGTCATTGCTCATACCATTGAGTATAGGAGTTGAGACGTCATGTTGAGGTTGTACAGGATTTTGGTGAAGCCTCTTCTGGAGTACTGTGTCCAGTTCTGGTCATCCTGTTACAGGAAAGATATTATTAAACTGGAGAAGGTTCAAAAAAGATTTACCAGGATATTGCTGAGAATGGAGGGTTTGAGTTACGAGAAGAGATTGGGACTTTTTTCACTGGAGCACAGGAGATTGAGGGGTGATCTTACTGAGGCTTATAAAATCATGAGGAGCATAGATAAGGTGAATGACAAGGGTCGTTTCCCTAGGATGGGGAGTTCAAAACTAGGGGACATATTTTTAAGGTGAGAGGAGAATGATTTTAAAAGGACATGAGGGGCAGTTGTTTTACACAGAAATTGGTTTGTGTGTGGAATGAACTGCCAGAGGAAGTGATGGATGCAGGTACAATTACAACATTTAAAAGACATTTGAATAAGTACATGAATAGGAAAGTTTGGATGGATTTGGGCCAAGTGCAGGCAGGTGGGACTAGCTTAGTTTGGGAATATGATTGGCATGGACGTCTGTTTCTGTGCCGTATGACTCTATGACTCTACTTCCACCACCTTTCAGGAAAAGAGTTCAAGACTCTCAACCCTCAGAGAAAACAAAATCACCTCATCGCTGATTAAAAAGAGTTTTTAAATAGTGACCTTAGTTCTGGATTCTTCCATACGAGGAAACAACCTCTCTACATCTACTTTGTCAAGATACCTGAGAATAAAAAACTCCTGAACTATGCACATCTGGGGAAATGATGTGCTGTTGGATTATATCAGTTGCAAGTATTCCTCAAACCCTCTCTGGTTTGATGGCAGGACTGTACTTAGATGTAGATAGTCTGCTGTTTTAATCCACAATTTTTTTTGGGACTGGGAGAAGATGTTCCATTTTTCTGTCTGGTAAATAAAATGAGGATTTAATTAAAAACTAAAATCCCTCAGAATCTTATGTGTTTCAGTAAAGGCACTGCTTGCTCTTCTAAACTCAGGCAAATAGAGGCCTACCGTGTCCAGCCTTTCCATATAAAACAACTCCCCACCATTATAGGTCCGGTCAATCTTCTCTGAACATCTTCGCTGGTACTGTGCACAGTATTCCAGGCGTGGCTTCACTGGCACTGTCACTACTTTTATGTTCTGTTTACCTCATGATCAATGTTAACATTCTATTAGCTTTCCTAACTACTTGTACCTGCATTCTAATCATTTGCAATTCATACATGAGGACTCCCAGATCCCTCTGCATCTCAGAGCTCTGCAATCTCTCACCATTTAGGAAAATGCTTCTTTTTTATTCTTCTTGATAAAATGGAGATTTAACATTTCCCCACATTGTACTCTATTTACAACACTCACTTAACATATTTATATCTTTTCATAGACTCCTTATGTTCTCTTCACTACTTACTTTCCACCTTTATATTAGCCAGCAAATCTTCTTTCCATGACATTATGCGGTCAGAAATCACACAACACCATGTTATAGTCCAACAGGTTTATTTGAAAACACAAGCTTTCAGAGCATAGCCCCTTTGTCAGGTAAAGTGAGAAAGAAGCACACAGACATAGAATTTATAAGTAAAAGATCAAAGGGTCATACAAGTGATGTGGATGTTTTAAACAAACTTAAGACGCTGTTAAATAAGTTAGAAGGTTTTAATTGATTAATATGTACATGTAAATCCCCGAATTTCTTTCAAGTCACTGCCCTGAGAGAACTAAAGTATAAAGAACAAGTGATAATTTAGGTCAGAGAATGCATGTTAGATGTGAGGCCTTGTTTAGAATCTGTTTTTGTTTTTGTTTGGAGTCAGACTGGTTTTATTTCTAAAGTAGGAATTTATAAAATGCCACATGAACTGACTGCCCATAAATTGTGTGCTTTTTGAATGAAAAAGAATGTACCTGCGAATACAAATTCACCCCATAGATTTATATGTAAGTGTATGTGTGTGTGAGAGTGTGAGTGGGTGTGTGTGAGGGATGGAGAGAGAGAGAGAGTGTGTGTGTGTGTGAAGGGTGGAGAGAGAGTGAGTGAGTGTGTGTGTGTGTGTGTGTGAGAGAGAGAGAGAGCAAGTGTGTGAGGGAAGAAGAGACAGAGTGAGTGTGTATGTGTGTGTGTGCGTATGTGCGTGCATGTGAGAGAGAGAGGGAGAGAGAGAGTGTGTATGTGTGTGTGTGTGTGTGTGTGTGTGAGGGGGAGAGAGAGAGAGTCTGTGTGTGTGTGTGTGAGAGAGAGGGAGAGAGTGTGTGTGTGTGTGTGAGGGGGAGAGTGAGAGAGAGAGAGGGTGTGTGTGTGTGTGTGTGTGTGTGGGGGTGGGGGGGGCTTTTATTTTCTGAAATAATCTTTGACGTGGCACCATATCCAGTGCCTTCTGGAACTCACAAGTATAATACATTCACAGGTTCCCCTTTATCCAAAGCATGTGTGACCTCCTCAAAGAATTTCAACTATTGGTCGAACATGACTTCCCTTTCATAAACCATGTTTACTCTGCCTGAGTACCTTCAACTTTTCCAAAATCCTGTTGTAACTTATTTACTAAAAACTGCTAACATTTTTCCTCTGGCACATGTTAATACAACTGGCCTGTATCTTCCTAGTTTCTGTCTCCTTCCCATTTTGAATAATTGAGTAATATTCACTATTTTTCAAACCAATGGGGCCATCCCTGAATCAAGGGAGTTTTGAAAAATTAAAATCAACACATCATCTACCTCACTAGCTAATTCTTGTAAGATCCTAGGATGAAGTTCATCATAGGCATTTCATCCCACATCTTCAACAGCTTACTCAGTACCACTTCTCTGGTGATTGTTGTTGTCCTCATTTCTTCCCTTCCTCCCATCTCCTGATTTATGAATGCTTTTGAGCAATTATTTGTATCCATTATAACTAGGACTATTGCAAAGTACTTGTTCAATTTATCTTCCATTTCCTTATCATCCATTATCAATTCTCCAATCTCACTTTCTATAGGACTACTGCTCACTGTGTTAGCTAATTTCTTCTTTGAATGTTTATAGAAACGCTTACCAATCGTTTTTATACTTCTGACTCGATTTGCCTCGTACTTTAAATTTTCTCACTTTATTAATTTTTGGTAATTTTTTACAGTTTCTTTTATCCTTTCTAGTCTTCTGACGTGTCACCTATTTTTTCACAATGATATGCCGTTTCTTTAAGTTTGATGCTATCTTTAACATTTCTGATTAATCACGGATTGTACATCTATGCCTTGGGATTGTGAGAACTGGTTGACAGCAACAGCTGATGATGGGTGAGGTTCCAAGATAGTTCCTGACCTTTTAAATGCATCTACTCCTAATTATTCTCAGGGCGTCAATAATCATTGTATGTTGGACTTCACACTGAATCTCATTTGAACAAAGAGGTTTTTGTTATTAGTAATGAGGGACTGTGTGATCCAGTTATATCCAAATGCATCACAAATTATTTATTGCCTTTTAATTCTGGTGAACTATAATAAGTGTTTGCTTCCTTTTCTGATGAGAACCTGGAATAATAGCATACATTCATTTAAATATAGCTTCATACTAGAACATTCCATTGAAATCTATTCATGTGAAGAAAATATTTTCATCAGGGAAGGATATTGTGGTCTTGGATAGAGTGCAATCTAGAGTTACTAGAATGATATCTAAACTCCAAGGATTAAATTGCAAGGATGGATGCAAATTAGGATTATTATGACCAAAATTTAAAAGATTAACAGAATGATTTGTTCACAGTTTTCAACATATTAAGACAAACAGATGAGTTTGATTGAGATAAATTATTACTGTCAGTTGGAGAGTCTAGGATTAAGAATCAAAAAGTTAAAGCCAAACATCTTTATCTCAGAGTTGAAATGTCGAATATAAGAGGGTATGCATTTAAGGTGAGAGGTGGAAAGTTCAAAGGAAATGTGAGGGGCACGTTTTTACACAGAGTAGTAGGAGTCTGCAACACACTGCCAGGGGTAGTGGTGGAGGCAGATATGATAGGGCGTTTAAGGGACTTATTGGTAAGCACGTGAATATGCAAGAAATGGAGGGATTTGGACCAAGGGCAGGCAGAAGGGTTTAGTTTAATTTAGCATCATGTTTGGCACAACATTGTGGGCCGAAAGACCTGTTCCTGTGCTGTGCTTTTCTGTGTTCTATCTAAGGGATCAAATTAAGAAACACGTCAACAAACAACAGGTAGTAGGAGTTTCTGCAGACAGCAGTTGATATGAGATGAATTGTTACTTTTAGAATTGAGATTAATAGATTTCTGTTACTCAATTTAGTTCAGGGTTAAGGAGTCAGGCCATAGGCCATCCATGATCTCACTGAATTTTGGAATAGTCTCATGAGCTGTTCTTCTTATCATCTTTTCTAGTTCCTAAAATGTCTAAAACTGCCAAAATTGTAGTATGATTGAGAATCAAACTGCAATGTTGTGGGTTACATTGACACTGCTTACTCTGTACTGTTTCAGGTCCTTTGATGGTGATTGTTGAGTACTGCAAGTATGGAAACCTTTCAAATTATTTGAGGAGCAAGCGTGAAGATTTTATACCCTACAGGGTAATATTACTGGACATGTTCTCCCCTCCATCTCCCTGTAACTTCACTGAGCTAATAAAAGCCCGATTCCCAGTCTTCATCTTTATCCTTTATTAAGACCTCAAAACCCTTTAAGTCTCTTGGATCTCCCATTCTCCATTAGGCAATGGTATTTTCTTTTGCCTTTACTCTTTTGTGTAATCTAGAGAATCATTAGCAAAGCCAGAATTATTTCTCCAGCTCTTGAATTGAGTGGTTTGCTTGGGCATTTCTGAGGGCAGTCAATCACATTGCTATGGGTATAGAGTAAGGCAGACATGTCAGGACAGCAGATTTCCCTCTGTAATGGACATCAGTGTACCAGATGGCCTTTCACAGTCATTAACAATGGTTTCATGGTCATTATTACTGAAACTAGCTTATAATTCCAGATTCATCAATCAAGTTTAAATCCCACCAGCTGTAGTGGACCCATGTCCCCATAGCATTAACCTGGGCTTCTGGATTCACAGTCCAATGACATTACTGCCACCCCCTACTTCCCCCTTATGAGGGATATAGAGCAAAGGTGGGTAAATGAAGCTGAGGTATGAATCAGCCATGTTTTAATTCAGTAGCAGAACAGGATTGAGGAGCTGAATGGCCTGCTTTGTCTCCTCATGTTCCTAAGCCTGTTTGATGGTACAGTGTGGAGGGCACTTTACTCTCTATACCAGAGCTTTCTAGGTTTGACTAAATTACCGTTGTGCTGCAGGACCGGGCTCCGAAAATGAGGAATCAGGTGATCTCAATGGTGGAAGTAGTGAAAGGACTGGACAACAGGAGTCGGGCATGTACCAGTGAGAATGCAATCTGTAAACGAGCAGCCATGGAGAAAATCCTTTGTCATCCTGAGGAGCTGGTGGAAGGTGAGAATCACTCACTCTCTGTTTTAAATGATCAAACATTAGAATTGTGTTCAAAAACCTTGAAAGTAAATGGGAAAAAAAAATACTTACTCAGGAACACCATTCCTTGTTATGAAAGACTCCAAGCAATGGTGGTCAAGTTATCAGCACAAGAAATAAATGGAATGAAGTGACAATTGGATTTGTAGCTGATGCAAGGCATGTTTGAGGGATATGGGGAAAATGTAGGTAGTTGACAAAGCTAACATTTATTTCACATTCCAATTACCACTGTGTAACTGATGGTGAGTCACTTACAACCAAGTAGCAATAGAGAGTAGTTAAGAATAAATTGGTGTGAATCTGAAGTTTCAGGTGGGTCAGACTGGGTCAGGATGGTAGATTCCCTCCCCTGCACAGTAATACTGAACCAGATAGTTTTTGCACAGATTCCTGATTGGTAATATTAAGACAAGATTTTCTTCAAGAGGTTAATTTGAGTTTGAATTCTTCCAGTGGCTATGGTAGGGTTTGAACTTATGTTTCCAGAGTGTTAGTCTGTGCCTATGGACTACTAGTCTATTAATGTAATGTGGGTAGGTGGGATTGAGAAAGATGGGAGATGGAAATTAGATCAGGATGCTGGGTTGAAGGATATGAGGAGAAAGTGGGGCTGAAGGATAACGGGAGGAATCCAGGAAGTGGAATTGAGGAAAGTGGGGGCATGGGCTTGAGGATTATGGGGAGAGATTGGGGTTGAGGGATCTGGAAAGAAGGAAGGGAAATGGGGTTGAGGGATATAGAGACATGGTCAGAAAGTGGGGTTGAGGGAAATGAGGAGAAGGTGGCAAGCCGGTTTGTAAGATTGGCAACTCAGTGTTGTAATAGAGAACCATATTATTCCCATATGGGGTGGGCAGCATTCAGTGTTGTGACTGAGGGCTTCTGGACCAGAACTTCCTGGATGTGCCTAAATAAAGACAAGACCTTCTGTTTTCCCTCTGACAGTTGACGACCTCTGGCAATGCCCTCTGACCTTAGTGGACCTTATCTGCTACAGCTTCCAAGTTGCTCGTGGGATGGAGTTCCTGGCATCGAGAAAGGTGAGGTTCCCAAATTTGTCGGCTGATGCTAGCGCAGTTCAGCGGACACTGTACAGGTTCTGTTACTTCACCCAGGTATCTTTCCTGGCCTGTACTGTGTCTGTCGATCTGTAGCTATTTCTAAAGGGAATGAGAAAAATACTCGAAGAAAGATTCAGAGATGTATGGGGAAAGAGCAGAGAATACCTATGAATAGGCATGGACAGGATGGGCTAATGGCCTCCAGCTACTACTGTGCTTTAATGTTGTATGATTTGAGTGTTAGGCTGGAGGAATAATTGCAGGTGCTCAGTAGCAACATCAATACACGTTCCCCTTCCTGCAGGGTTCACGAAGCAGTAATCAGGAACAGGAACATTCAGCCGTCAGCAGTGTAACTCAGCGCTGCTGGGTCTCATTCTTCTAAAGCAGGTATTGATTTTACTTGGGGCATCTTACCATAGTAATCCTCACATCAAAAACTGTTTAATTGGCTGTGTGGCACTTTGGAATGTCCTGAGGCCAGGAAAGGCATTGAAGATAATCTTTCCATCGCTCCTTCCATCCTTTTCTTCTTTCTGCTGTGTGCGTTTGCAAATTTCTTTGTGGGTTGACTTGCTCAATCAGAGAAGAGACTCTTAAATAACCCTTCATTGCCCCCTACTGCTAGCTGTAGAAAACACATGAAGATTCAGAGGGGAAAATTATTCCAGCCTATCTAATTTGTTTTTGCTGGTTATTGGATATTGCTGGTTCAGAACAACACTAATTTGAAAGTAACTGCCTCTCTCTGGGACCATACACTTTGCAGCAATTAACTAATCTCCTGACTCCCCAATGCCAGCCCACCATCTACAAGGCACAAGTCAGAAATGTGATGGAATACTCCCCACTTATGTGGATCACTGCAGCTCCAACGACACACAAGAAGCTCAACACAGTCCAGCTCAAAGCAGCCTGCTTGGCACTACCTTCAATATCCACTAACATTGGTCCTGTCTGAGTTCTACAAGTATTGTAGGCCCCTTTAGCCATCCACTGGACTCTGCTCTGCTACACAACTGAGCTCCCACTTGGCGATGAGATCCCAGACTGTTCATCAAGTGAGCAGAGAAGCAACCAGGAATTTCACCTCACTGTGACCTTGCCCAAAAAGGGGATTGATTTTAATATCCAGCAGAGTGTGCACCTCCCTGTGCCAAAGAATCTAAACCCTGTGTGTTTTCCATTATTGTCTTCATAACACTACCCTTGTTAGATGTTCGCTGAGTAAGGATATCCAGTGATTTGGAGCAATGCTGAGTAAACAAAGCCATATCAGGTTGAAAAGCTTAAGAAGCGAACTCACTTTGAAATGTAAGGCAATAAGCCATTTCACCCAGCAGGTCCAATGTTTATGCTTGACACAAGACATCTCCAACCTTCAATGTATCCTCCTATTCCTTTCTCCCTCAGCTGTTCCTTGTGCTGGTGTATTCCACATTCTCACCACTCTCCGAGTAAATATGTTTCTCCTGTAACTCCTACTAGATTTAAAAAAGACATGAGGGGAAAGTTTTTTTACACAGAGGGTGGTTCGCATGTGGAACAAACTTCTTGAGGAAGTGGTGGATGCGGGTACAATTATAATGTTTAAAAGACACTTAGATAAGTGCAGGAATAGAAAAGGTTTGGAGAGATATGGGTCAGGAGCAGGCAAGTGGGACTAGATTAGTTTGGGATTATGGTCAGCATGGACTGATTGGACCAAAGGGTCTGCTTCCATGCTGTATGAATCTATGACTCTTTTGCTGACTCTCTGATACTTATGGTCTCTATTTTTGCATTCACATAAGTGGAACCGTTTTCTTTATATCTGTGCAATCAAACCCCATCATGATATTATAAGGATTAATACTGGGTCACCTCTTGACTTCTTTTCTGGAGTAAAGATTCCTAGCCTGTTCAGAATATCCCTTTCCTCGCCTCCTCTGTAGTGTTTTAATTTTTTCACAGCATCAAGATTGTTAGCAGACAAACTGAGTTGAGAAACTGCCACCCTGTGTTAAAAGACACCACATGCAGGTTCTTGCCCAGGGCAAGCATCATCGTCATCCCCCATTCCTCTCCCCACCACTGCCCCCAACCAGCAGACAGGCGGTCAAGACAAAATTCAACTCCAATCTCTGAAGCTTGCTGCATATTGAATGACTGGAACCTGTGTTCAGTGTATTCACAGAGACCTGGCAGCTCGCAACATTCTCCTGTCTGAAAACAACGTGGTGAAGATTTGTGATTTCGGCCTCGCCAGAGACATCTACAAGGATCCTGATTACGTGCGAAAAGGGAACGTAAGTAGCTAGGCCTAAGGTTATATAAGGGCTAGGGAGCAAAACTGGAGTTAAAATACAGTAAAGGTTATGATTAAATTGAGTGGCTTCCTCCTATTTGTATGACATCATTGTGGACTTTGGATTTGGAGCTGCCAATGAGACACAAACTCCTGGGGACAGAGGTTTGCCCCCAACAATAATGTTGGGGCTTCAAAATAGATTTTTCACCTTGACTGCTAAGATTTTTTTTAGTGAGAATTCATATAAAAAGTACATAGGAATAATAATTACATTTTCTTTTAAAGAAAGGTTGCCTGGAGTGAGATGGCTAGATATTTATTGAGTAAAGTCATTGATAGGGCCAGCTAGCTCAGTTTTCGAGGTGCAGAAGAATACCAATAACTTGGATTCACTTCCCATTTTGGCTGAGGTAATACTCCTCTTGGCACATAGTGATATTTTGGCATGAAATGTGATTAAAAACCCTTTGAAGGTGAGGGTACCACATACGGAGAAAGGCACCAAGGGTTACATAACCAAGATGGGTAAATGGGGTCCCCTTCCCCTCCCCCATTTCTGAAGAAGGGTCTAGACCCGAAATGTCAGCTTTCCTGCTCCTCTGATGCCGCTTGGCCTGCTGTGTTCATTCAGCTCTACACCTTGTTATTTATGATACAGACCAACTGTGATTTAATTGAGTGACAAAACAGGCTCAGGCAGCTGAATGGCCTCCTCCTGTTCCTATGTAATGTGAGTGTATTGTGCATTGGAGAAACAATCTGGGGTTTTCCTTGTCTCTTGTCTGAGTTTGGTGCAGACGAATTGATCAGCATTGCTGTTCTGATTATTGACATATCATACAACTACCAGAATAGTATATGATGATTTGGATGATCACTTAGAATATCATTAAATAATCAAGAGAATATGAGTTCTAGTCTCACCACAGCAGTTTGGGAATTGGATTTTTTTAAAAATATGTGAATCAAGAAGCTGATCTCAGCAAAACTGAGCAACGAGCTTTAGGATTGTTGGTTTAGAAAAATAATTTAACTGGTTCCCACTCAACTCAAAGCAAACCCAATGGTACTTTAGAGAAGGAAATCTTACCCATTCTGAGAGAGCAACATAATTGACTCTAAACTACTCTGTGGCCGACTAGCTAGAGATTCAGGTTATCAAATTACCAGCAGTTCAAGCAAGTCCATCACCATCTTCTCAGGGCAACTAGCAATGGTCAATAAGTACCAATCATGCCAGCAAAGCCTATATCCCAAGACTTCACTTTGAATCTAACCTGTGCCATACTTGCCCTGGGAGGGCAGTGCGGAAGGAGCTTTACTCTGGATGTAATCCATGTTATACTTGCCCGGGAGTGTTTGAACTTTTCCTAATCAAGTTTTGATAAAGCACATTAATGGATTTTAGCAAATTTAAGTTGTCAACCAAAGTATTGTAACTTCTGATTTTTACGTTTTGTTACAGGCTAGACTCCCGCTCAAGTGGATGGCTCCTGAGAGCATTTTCGATAAGGTCTACACCACTCAGAGTGATGTGTGGTCATTTGGGGTCCTCCTATGGGAGATCTTTTCTCTGGGTGAGCAGAAATTACTGCTCAGGACTTGGCTAAATGTGGCCATCAGTGAGCCTCTCATTATCTTACTGACCTCTTGTTTTCTTTCAGGTGTCTCTCCCTATCCCGGAGTCCAGATTAATGAGGAATTCTGCCAGAAACTGCGGGAAGGCACCAGGATGCGGGCTCCGGAATATGCTACAGCAGAAATGTAAAGGGGATACCTCTGGATCCTTACAGTCATTCTGGGATTAAAAGGGTTAAATAAAGTGACCAGTCTTCAAAGTCGAATCTAGTATTCTATTGAGTAGAACAGATTAGGGGATGACTTAACTGAGCTGATTAAAATGCTTGAAGAATTTGGTAGGGGCATATAGAGAGAAACTATTTCCTCCGGGAATGAGTCCACTACAAGAGCATATAGTTTTAAAATTAGAGCCGGGCCATTTGGGGTGATGTCACAAAGCAGTTTTTCCACACAATAGGTGATGGAAATCTTGAACCCTTCCCCAAACAAAGTTGTTGAGGGAAGATCAATGAAAATTTCTAATCCAAGATTAATGGTTTTTGTTAAGTAAAAGTGTTACAGAATTGAGGTGGGTAGATGACAAGATTAAGTGGAACTAGTGAGGGTAGTCGTGTATTTTTAGTGGGACAGACTCGATGGGCCAACAGTCATCTTCTATACTGTATGATTCCATGATTTTATGCTGTCAAGATACAGATCAGCTTGGTCTAATTGAATGATGGAATAGGTTAGAAGGATTAAAATGGTTTCTCCACGCTGCCTTGTTCATAGAACCCAGCAGTCAAATTGTGCGACAATGTGGTTGCCTAAACTGACACAGTCAAACATGTAGAATCATAAAATCATACTGTCTGGAAGAAGGGCATTCAGTCCATTATGATGGTGTTGGCTTGTTGAAAAAGCCATCCAATAGTTCTACTCCTTCTGCTCATTTCCCATAGCACTGATATTTTTTCCCATTCAAATATATATCCAGTCAGATTTATTTCCACTGCCCTCTCAGCCATACATTCCTGATGTGATATGTACTCTCTAATATGGAGAGATTGAGCAGCTTAGGCCTTTACTTGTTGGAAAACATTCAAAACAGAGATGACAGGAATTAGAGATAGTAGGAACTGCAGATTCTGGAGAATCTGAAATAACAAGGTGTAGAGCTGGATGAACACAGCAGGCC
>NC_063343.1:62949978-62974978 GCF_021869965.1 Rhincodon typus
AGATTCTTGGCAGCGTGGAGGAGCAGAGGAATCTTGGGGTTCATGTCCACAGTTCCCTGAAAACTGCCATCCAGGTAGATAGAGTTGTTAAGAAGGTGTATGGTGTGTTAGCTTTCATTAATAGAGGGATTGAGTTCAAGAGCAGTGAAGTTATGCTCCAGCCTGGTTCGGCCACATCTGGAGTATTGTGTCCAGTTCTGGTCGCCTCATTACAGGAAAGATGTGGAAGCGTTGGAGAAGGTGCAGAGGAGATTTACCAGGATGTTGCCTGGAATGGAGGGAAGGTCTTACGAGTTAAGGTTGAGAGAGCTAGGGCTTTTCTCTTTAGAACAACGAAGGATGAGAGGTGATGTGATAGAGGTGTACAAAATGATCAGACGTATAGATAGAGTAGACAGCCAGAGACTTTTTCCTAGGGTGGAGGTAGCTATTACGAGGGGGCATAGTTTTAAGGTGAGTGGAGATAGATATAGGGGAGACGTCAGAGGTAGGTTCTTTACTCAGAGTGGTAGGGGCATGGAATGCATTGCCACAGAGGGCAGTGGAGTCGGCCTCATTAGGGGCATTTAAGCGGCTATTAGATAGGCATATGGTTGATAGTATAAGGTAGGGGTGGAGGTTAGATAGACTTTAGGATTAGTGTAAAAGTTCGGCACAACATCGTGGGCCGAAGGGCCTGTACTGTTCTATGTTCTATGCTCTATCTAATGATAGAAAGGTACCACAGTACTTTAGCTCAAAGTCCTCAGTGAAGAAATTTATAGAAATAACACATCTCTGACAGCAGTATTAATGGAAGAAAGGTGTTTGTGAAGAGATCGGAGGTGACAGAGGAGTCCAGATGACAGTCTGTGCAAATTTGGAGAGATAAAGTTATAATTTATTGCTTCTTATTAATTGGGTTTATATTAGTGGGACTTGTCTTTATTTAAACAGCATTCCAGTAGAATTTAGACCAGTTAGGGAGTTTTTTTTAAATTCATTTCATGGGATGAGGGCGTTGCTGGCTACACAGCACTTATTGCCCATCCCTAATTGCCCAGAGGGCAGTTCAGAGTCAACCACATTGCTGTGGGTCTAGAGTCACATGTAAGCCAGACCAGGTAAGGATGGCAGTTTCCTTCCCTAAAGGACATTAGTGAACCAGATGGGTTTTTCTGACAATCGATAATGGGTTCATGGTCATTACTAGATTCTTAATTCCAGATATTTTGTTGAATTCAAAATTCCACCATCTGCCCTGGTGGGATTCGAACCTGGGTACCCAGAACGTTACCTGGGTCTCTGGATTAATAGTCCAGCGATAATACCACTAGGCCATTTCCTCCCCCACTGGTTAGTAGTCTAAGGGGGAATTGTTGGTTCGTTAGTAATTTTGCTAATTTGTTCCATGTTGGGTTAAATAATGAAATTGTTTCTTGTTACTTGTAAAGTGGAGATCAGGGATTTTCCTTCTTTTAGCCACTCTTTTAATAGATTATGAGGGGAAAGGCAAGCTTCTCTAAGTATTAAGGGGGTAATTATTAGAGGGGAACCCCTGCTCCTGTCATAATAGATTGAGGCTTGTGTTTTAGTTATCAGAGGGTTCAGTCATTCCCCTGTCGTAACACTATTTCCAACGAGAGAGATTCTAATCTTCGCCCTATGACATTCAATGGCCTCACAGTCATAATGCCTCACCATCAACATCCTAAAGGCTACTACTGAGCAGAAACTGGATGAAGCATATAAATATTGTGGCAAAACAGAACAGGGCAGAGGCTAGTAATCCTGCGGTAACTCACCTCCCAACTCCCCAAAGTCTGTCTACCTTAGACATGGCCACACGTCAGGAGTGAGGTGGAATACTCCCCACGTGCCTGGATCAGTGCAGCTATAACAACATTCAAGAAGCTTGAAACTATCCTGGACAAAGCAATACTTGATTGGCACCATATCCATAAACATTCAGTCCCTCTATCACTGACACTCAATCGCAGTATGTACATTCTGCAAGACGCACTGTAAAAATTCACCAAGTTTCTTTGGATAGCACCTTCCAAAGCCACTGCCAGCGTCGGCGAGGATACTACAGAAAATAATGGGAACACCACCATCTACATGTTCCCCTCCTCGCCACACTCCATTCAAATAAATTTCATTGGAATTTACCCCCTTCCTTTGGTGGTACTCAGTCAAAATCCTGGTACTCCCTCCCTAATGGTATTGAGGGTCTATCTACATCAAATGAACTGTAGCAATTCAAGGTACTAGCTCAACTTCAAGGGCAGCAAGGGATGGGCAGCAAATGCTGGCCCAGCCAGCAAGACCCACATACCAAGTGAGTAATACTGAAAATCACTGATTAGCCTTTGCCCTAAGTGCCCATTAATACTTCCACCAAAAGATTGCACACAAGGTTAAATAATTGACAATTTTTGTTCCTTTTTCTTGAACAGAGGTGTAAGATTCATTACCCTCCTGTCCTTTACTATATTGTAAAGCATCATTTGCCAGTTGCAAGTCTCTACACCCTACAGCCTGCCATGGTGTTTAAACAACCTCAACGTCCTCACTCCCACCTTAGCAAATGACTATGTTCTTGTCTTCAGCACACCGCTATCACATTTGCTATGCTGACCCAACATCATTTTCCCCTGAGTATTAGGTTTCACTGTTGTCAAACAATGATTTTTCTGTATGTATGACTACCTCCAGAAAATAAAAATGAAAGAAAACAGTGCAATTACAAGCATCCAAATGGTATGTTGAACTGTATGCTGTACACAACTAAAAGCAATCATGCAATGAGGATATTATGTTTGCAGGAAACTCAGACTGAAAGTTTAAGAAATAAAATCAAAATACAGTTAAGATGTTTTGTGAGGACTTTAGGGCCATGAAATGACCTTGGCAAGTAGGGTTAAAGAGAATCCCAAGGCATTCTATACATACACTAAAAACAAGAGGATAACTAGGGAGAAGGTAGGACCACTCAAGGGTAAAGGAGACAACTTGTGCTTGGAGACACAGGATGTGGTTGAGATCCGAAATGAGTATTTTGCATCAGTATTCATCCAGAAGAATGATATGCAGGATAGTGAGATTTGCATCGAGCATGCTAAGATGAAGAAAGAAGTGGCATTGGATCTCTTGAACAACATTAAGGTGGATAAGTCCCCAGGGCCTGATGGTATCTACCCCAAGTTAGAGAGAGAGGCAGGAAAGAAGATTGCTGGGGCCTTGACCAAGATCTTTGTATCCTTGTTGGCCACTGGAGAGGTCCTGGAGGACTTGAGAATAGCTAAATGTTGTTCCTCTGTTCAAGAAGGGAAATAGGGATTACCAGGAAACTACAGACCAGTCAGTTTCACATTGGTAGTTGGAAATCTATTGGAGACAATTCTTAGGGATAGGATTTATGTGCATTTGGAAAAGCATGGCCTAATTAGGGTCAGTCAGCATGGCTTTGTGCTTAGCAGGTCATATCTTACTAACTGAATTGAATTTTGAGGAGGTGACGAAGGTAATCAATGAGGGTAGAGCAGTGGATGTTGTCTACATGGACTTTAGTAAGGCTTTTGATAAGGTCCCTCATGGTAGACTCATTCAGAAGATTAAGATGCATGAGATCCATGGTGGCTTGGCTGTGCGGATTCAGAATTGGCTTTTCCATAAAAGACAGAAGGTAGTGGTAGAAGGTTGTTTTTCAGGATGGCAGTCTGTGACTAGTGGTGTTCTGCAGAGATCCATACTGGGACCTCTGCTGTTTGTGATATATAAATGACTTGGATGAAAATGTAGATGGGTGGGTTAGTAAGTTTGTAGACGATACAAAAATCGGTGGAGTTATGGATAGTGTAGAAGGTTGTCAAAGGATAGTGCTGGATATAGATCAACTGCAGACATGGGCGGAGAAATGGCAGATGGAGTTTAATCTGTGTAAGTGTGAGGTGCTTCACTTTGGGAGATCAAATGTATATAATTAAAGGCAGGACTCTGAACTGTATTGATGTACAGAGGGATCTTGGGGTTCAAGTCCATAGCTCCCTTAAAGTGGCTATGCAAATAGATAGGGTGGTCAAGAAACTGTATGGCATGCTTGCCATTATTGGTCAGGAATTTGAGTGCAATAGTCAGAATGTCATGTTGCAGCTTTAAGACTTTGGTTAGGCACACTTGGAGTACTGCATTCAATTCTGGTTGCCACCTTACAGGAAGGATGCAGAGGCTTTTGAGAGGGTGCAGAAGAGGTTTACCAGGATGCTGCCTGTATTAGAGGGTATGAACTATAAGCAGAGGCTAGAAAAACTCGGGTTGTTTTCTCTGGTGCGACAGAGGCTGAGGGGAGACTTGATAGAAGTCTATAAAATTATGAGACGCATATAGGGTTGACAGTCAGAATCTTTTTCCAGAGTTGAAATGTCCAAAACTAGGAGGCATGTATTTAAGGTGAGAGGGGGAAATTCGAAAGGAGATGAGAGGGGCAAGTATTTTGTTTTACACAGAGAGAGGTAGCAGTGTGGAACACAATGCTGGAGTGCTGGTGGAGGCAGATATGATAGGGCTGTTTAAGAGACTTAGATAAGCACATGCATACGCAAGGAATGGAGGGATATGGACGAAGGGCAGGCAGAAGGGATTAGTTTAATTTGGCCTCATGTTCGGCACAACATCATCGCCTGAATGGCCCGTCCTTGTGTTGTACGGTTCTACGCTCTATGTTCTTGGTGTGAGCTGATTAATTGCAGGCATGACTTCAAACTCATCCCAGGTGCTGGAATTTGAAGTAAATGAGTTAAATAAATCTGGGAAGGAAAGGTCAGTATCAGCAACATTTACTGTTCCTTCCTACATACTCTTGAAAAGATCACAAAATTGTTATGGGGCAGAAGGAAACCATTCAGCCCATCATCATGTCTGCACCAGTTGGGCATTTTGATTTCCTGCCTTTTCCCTGTAACACTGCATGCCTTTTCTGGTTGTGAGCCACTTTCTTCAATGCATCCAAGTGGTTTGTCGGCTATTCCTTTTAGCTGTTAAAAGTCAACCACTTTGCTGTGGATCTGGAGTCATATACAAATCAGACAAAACAAGGCTGGCGAGTTTTCTTTCCTCAAGCCACATCAGCGAATCAGAAGTGGTTTTACAATAAGTCTATAGTATATTGTTATGAATGCCAGTTGTTTAATAGAGATTTAATTAATTAAGTTAAATTCCCCATGATCTGTGGTCAGATATAAATTCATCATGACTTTGAATATTAGTCCAAGCTTCTAGATAACTAGCTCAGTGACATAATGCCCACTGATATAATGTTCTGGGGACCTGGGTTCGAATCCTGCCAAAGCAGATGGTGAAATTTGAATTTTAAAAAAAAATCTGGAATTAAGAATCTACTGATGACCATGAAACCTTTGTCAATTGTTGGAAAAACCAATCTGGTTTACGAATGTCCTTCAGGGAAGGAAATCTGCCATCCTCACCAGGTCTGGCTTACATGCAACTCCAGAACATGGTGTGATTGACTCTCAATTGTCCTTTGAAATGGCCTAGCAAGTTATTCAGTTGTACCAATCGTTATAAAGTCTCTTCAAGGGCAACTAGGAATGGGCAATAAATGCTGGCTGGCCAGCGACATCCACACCCCACAAATGAATAAAAATGCACACACGGTAGCTGTTGAAACATCTTTTAATTTTTCCATGGCATAGGTCAAGTTTCCTGGATTTTTCCATAGTGCACCATTACAAATGAGCAAGTTTTCAGGAAATTTGGGGCCATTGATCGAGTTTCATTTATCAGATCTGGCTGAAGGATACAACACAATGTATCTGTTAGAGGAGTTCTCAGTTTGTAAGGAAAAAAGTACGAGTGAAATACCCCAGGAATTACTGTTAGGAAGTTAGATCACATCAGAAAAAGAAAGGGTACACAATGTTCAAATTTTCAAACGATACAAACCTAGAAGAGACAGTGAAATCAGAAGAGACTGCCTAGTAATTACCGATGGGCTTGGTCAAAATTGGTAAAACAATGGCTGACATAGTTGAATATAGACAAGTGTAACGGAAAAAGACAAGAAGTGTGTTAAAATAGTGAGGGTGGAGTTGAAAGAAACCTGATGGCCCGAGTACAGGCAGCAGAAGGCAGGAATCAAAGCTGATAGAATGCGGTGCCAAAAAGAAGCTACGATGTTGCTGTGCACTCAACTTCAAGTTGCACGCAACCTGGGATACTTCAAGGAGGTATTTTAACAATGGAGACAAAGAAAGGAAGGTATGTTAAAATTTTTGAAGACTGATTAGGCCCCAAATTGAATATGCTTTCAAATCTGGCCACCCTGAGTTCTGTCAAGGCCTTAGAAAAAGTGAAAGTGAAATTCAGGCTAATAAAACTGAATTATCTCCATCGGCAGTTAAATAGAGAGATTGAAGAACTACGGAAATTCTCATCATATCAGAAGTGTTAGGAGGAGATTTAACAGAGCTGTTCAAAAATCACATATGGTTTTGATAGAGGAAATTGGAAGAAATTGTTTTAGGGCAGAAAGGTTAAAAACCAGAGACTGAAGAGTAAAGATAACTGGCAAAAATAAAACAGACATGGGACCAAAAAATTATGGTTATCTGGAACACACTCCTTAAGAGAGGCTGGAATTAGATTCAATAATAATGCAGTTCCCTTTGAAAGTTACCACTTGAAACAAAGAAATTTTGCAGGGTTGTGTGGAAAGAGGGTATGGCTGGTGTTAACTTGATGTCAAAAATTTGGCAGAGAAACGATGCACTAAATTACCTCACACTCCTCGTTTCATGATGCTGAAATTCTAGATTATGCTACTCTCTAGCTAAGAGGGAACAGGGCACAGGGATATGCACACTGAACAGATTTAAAACAAAAAACTTTCAAATGCATGTAAACAACTACAGTCTATTCAATGACACATACTTTCTACTTCAGCGAATACTTTTAGACCGACTGAAGCCAAATAGCCTTCGACTCTATCAACCACAAACATCTGAATATTAATTCCCCTCTGCCAAAATAATCTATAGGTACCAAAATGCTAATTATTCTGGCAAGTGTGCATTACATTTCTGAAGGGATCACCAGATTCAAACTTCAACTCTCTTCTCTTCACAGATGCTGCCAGACCTGAGTTTCTCCAGCAATTTGTTTTTGTTTGTTTCAGATTGACAGCATCCATGGTTCTGTTTTATTACATCTTCCGTTTACCCCAATCATGCATCAACTGAAGTTGAACAGTTTTAATTGTGCAAGTGTATTCAAAATTTCAATGAGCCCACTTTAAAAGCATCACTTATTACTGTGCGCCACTTAAAGCATACACAACAAACATGTGCCCAATGTGACAAGAGAAGTATTAGGAGTGAACTATTTTCAGACTAAGAGAGCTGAAAAATATGTAGTCAAATGTGTATACATAATAAATTCTATCAGCTCATTCATACTTCCCAAGCCATTCTCCACACACCATCCCCCTCCCTCATATGCCTCCCAGACCATTCTAGTCTTCTGACACATCCCCTCACTTTCCATATTCATTTCAATTGTGTCCATCACATACCACCCAATCACATGCAATCCCAATTTCCCACGCCGCTCCTCTGATGCAATCTCCTCCTTCCTATTCCTTTTAGATTCTATTCCATCCCATCACTTTTCTTCCCAAGCCATCTGGCCCATTTATTTCTAATGTCATTCAACTATCCTCCTAGACTACCATCCCCAATATTGCAATTACCACCTTAAACTATAATGTATTAAAGTTTATATATAAATTGTTTTTAAAAGTCAGCTATAAAAAATTGTGTGCAAATTCAACAATACTCAGAATCCTACAGTACAGAAGGCCCTTCAAGTATGCACTGCCAAAAATATCCTACTACCTACACTAGACCTACACTTTCCCACACTAGGCCCATAACCTTGAAACTATGATAATTTGTGCACTCAGCCAAATACCTTTTAAAGGTTGAGAGGTTTCATGCCTCAACTACCTTCCTAGGCAGCACATTCCAGACCCCACCACCCTCTGGGTAGAACCTGGCACACACTGAGACATTACTGCAGGAGTACCTGCAGTATTTTGATAAATATGCATGGACAACTAAGTTATAATGAAAACTGAAACAACCGCATATGCTGCAAATCAGAAACAAAAACAGAAATTGCTGGAACAGCTCAGCAGATCTAGCAGCATCTGTGGAGCAAAATCAGAGTTGCCAGTTTGGGTCGAGTGACCCTTCCTAAGAACTGAGAATCTCAAGTTCAATCACATGGAATACAGGGAGAACAGCCACTTGGATACAGAACTGGCTGAAAGGGAGAAGATACAGAGGGTAGTGAAGAGTTGTTTTTCAGACTGCAGACCTGTGACCAGCAGTGTGCCACAAGGATCAGTGATGGGTCTACTGCTTTTTGTCCTTTATATAAATGATTTGGATGCAAACATAGCAGTTATGGTTAGTAAGTTTGCAGATGACAGCAAAATTGGGAGGTATAGTGGACAGCGAAGAAGGTTATCTCAGAGCACAATGGGATCATGGTCAGGTGGGCCAATGGGCCAAGGAATGGCAGATGGAAGTTTAATTTAGGTAAATGGGAGGTGCTGCATTTTGGAAAGGCGAATCAGGGCACAACTTATACATTTAATAGCACAATTGAAAAAACAGATAAATGAAAACAGATTTGGATTACTGCAAAGTTATACATTATTCAATTCAAATTCTGATTAATTCCAATCCACTAGCCCTATCAAACAATCAACTGCTCCTAGGCACTTGTAAAACTATAATGAATCAAGATTCCTTCAAATATTTGTTGTTCAACCAAATCATTTTGGCACAATATACTGAAATAGACATCATTAGAATTTCTTTTTAATTCATACACAAGATGAGGGCATCGTTGGCCAGGCAGCATTTACTGCCCATCCCTAATTGCCTAGAGAGCAGTTAGGAATCAACCACAGACCCCGTTCCTGACATTGGATTTTTGGAAAAGTTGAATAATTAAACAAGGTACACAAAATTATGGAGGTATTGACAGTTGATCCTGAGAATTGCATTCCCATGGCAGATGTGTCTAAGACCAGAAGGAGTAAAGTTATGGTGACAAACAAGTGATTTAGAAAAGATCTGAGAAATCACATTTCTACCATCTTCTGGGAAAAAAAGTTGAGTGTGCTGCCTGAGAAGGTGGCAGATGCACGTAACCTTGCAACATTTGAGAAGCATCTAGCTGAGCACTTAAAATGCTAGGGCAGAGTAGGCTATGGACCAAATGGGATTAGTGCAGTTTGATGTTTTTCTGGTCAGCATAGACATGGTGGGTCTAAGGGCTTGCTTTCTATGCTGGATGACTAGGATTCTAAAAGTGGGTGTTAAAATGTACTAAGACTTTTGGTGCAGGGTAATGCTAACTCTCAGAAGAATGTCCAAGTTCAAATCTCACCTGGCCCACAGGTGTGTTATAACATGCCTGAACAGGTTGATTAAAAGCAAACTTTAAATGTATAGGGCTATTCTGGTGCAATGGTAGTGTCCCTACTCATGGGCCACAAGGTCCAGCTTCAAGTTGCACCTGTCCTGGAGGTGTGCCAAAACACGTCTCAGCAGAATGATTAAAAATAATTTAAAAATAAGTCAACCCGGAGGGAAAGCATGTATCTGCATGGAGAGGCAATATGAAGAAATTCAAGGAGTTGTCTAAAGTACAGTAAATTCATTATCTGGGACCCAACCACCTAGAATTCTCATACAATTGGCAACATTTCAAGGAAAATTTACTGTTTTTATGAAGTTTCTTTGAAAACATCTATCGGAACTTGCACGACAAATTCCGACGCATATACATTCACCTATCATGCTGCTCGAGATGCAAATTGCATAAGTTTTGTTGATGACCTTGATGAAATATGATCAGCTTTTCTAAAACCTTGAGTAAATTGTTTCCATTTTGACATTTAAATTTAAGACTTTTTCTTCCAAAGAATAATAAACGGAGAGAGAGTGTACTGTATTTGGCTTCTATGTCAGTACGGCTCATGCAATTGGCACACCCCATTCCCCACGCATCGTACAACAGGCAGCTTGCTGTATTTTGTCTCAGCACGTGCTTCACTACATAGTCTGGGAATCTCTAACAGAGTTGGGACTTCTGAAAGATGCTGTCACTACAGTTTCATCCCTGGAATCTTAGAATAAATACTACAGCACTCTTATTCACAGCAAGGTTCAAGATGGGAAAGTGGAGAGAGCAAAATCAGGGAGCAGGATATTTGATGAGAAGAAAGGTCAGAACAGTGTGTCTGACAGCAGCAGAGGTTCTCAGCAGGGTCTGCAGCAACCAGGACAGTCAGAGATCAGGATGTGTAGGGAACAGGAGGTTTGGTGATCGGAATTGGTGGTAAGCAGGCTCAGCAGCAAGTTGTGGGTTAATATTTCTTTTATTGCATATTTTAAATTTTTAAAATCTTTTTTTCATTTACCAATGAAGGAATTTAATAAAGTACTTGAGGTTTTAGGATCCAATGATTTTTTTTAAAAAGGAAAATCTGACAGAACTCAAATTATAGCTTTTACATTGGTCTTAATGGAAGAATGACTCACTACAAGTCTTTTCACTGTAAGCTGAGATTGTCAGGAACAGAACCGCAATTTTAAGTGAGGACAGTGCGTACAGTATAGTTAACTGAATGACAGAAAAATAAACAGTTTCACCAAGAATGAATGTTTAGGGCAATGGATGATGAAAAAGGAGGTGGAAAAGATCAGATTTTGCATCTACTATGTTTGTATGCTAAGGCGTCTTGGGAAGGGGAAAGTGAGGAGTGGACCAGGTATCACAGAGATATCAACCCCTTTAGATTGCTGGAAAAGAGGGAAAGATGTGTTTGGTTGTAACATCACCCTGGAGGTGGCAGATGTAGAACACAATGATCTGCTGAATGTAGAGGATGAAACGTGACAGGGAAACCCTTTCAGTTTTGGTAGGAGGATAAAGGACAATATTAAAACTGCATGGAATAGAATGTGTATGGCACAAGGCTGCGTCAACTGCAACGGGGATACCTTCAGTTGAGAAGAAAGGAGGAGAAACTGGATGTTAGGGTACGAAAGAAATGTTTCAAGACAAATACAAACAGAATGGCTTTGCGCAAGGGAAATTGTGTCCCACAAACTTGATTGAGTTTTTTGAGCAAGTAACCAAAAAGGTTGATGAAGAGTGGTAGATATTGTTTACTTGGGCTTTAGTAAAGCCTTTGACAAGGTTTTGCATGGTAGACTAATTAGTAAGGTCAGATCACATGGGATTCAGGGTGAGCTTGACAATTTGATACAAAATTGGCTTGACAGTAGGAGACAGAGGGTGGTGGAGGGTTGTTTCTTGGACTGGGGGCCTGTGACCAGCGGTGTTCCACAGGGATCGGTACAGGGTCCACTCTTGTTTGTCATTTATATAAATGATTTGGAGGAGACTGTAGAAGGCATGGTTAGTAAGTTTGCAGATGGCACCAAAATTGGTGGTATAGTGGACAGTGAAGGTTAACTAAGATTACAGAGATCTTGATCGATTGGGTCAATGGGCTGAAGAGTGACAGATGGAATTTAATTTGGATAAATGCACAGTATTGCATTTCAGTAAAATAAACAAGGGCAGGACTTACACAATTAATGGTAGGGCCCCTGGATAGTGTGCAGAACAGAAAGACCGAGGGGTTCAGGTACATAATTCTTTGAAATGTGTGTCACAGGTAAGACAGTAAAGGTGGTGTTTAGCACGCTTGCCTTCATTACTCAGACTCTGGAATATGGAAGTTGAGATGTCATATTGAGGTTGTACAGGACATTGGTGACGCCTCTTCTGGAGTACTGTGTGCAGTTCTGGTTGCCCTGTTAAAGGAAAGATATTATTAAACTGGAGAGGGTTCAGAGAAGATTTACAAGGAAGTTGCTGGGAATGGAGAGTTTGAGTTATAAAAACAGGCTGGATAATAATGGGACTTTTTCACTGGAGCACAGGAGGTTGAGGGGTCCCCTTATGGGGGTTTATAAAATCATGAGGGGCACAGAAAAGGCCTTTGTTTTTCATCAAGGTGGGGAAGTTCAAAACAAGGGGGCATATTTTCAGGACAGAGGAAAAAGATGTAAAATAGACATGAGCAGCAATTTTTTAAAAACACAGAGTGGTTTGTGTGTAGAATGAACTTCTAGAGGAAGTGGTGTATGCAGGTACACTTACAACATTTAAAAGATATTTAGATAAGTATATGAATAGGAAGGTTTGAAGGAATAGGAGGCAATTGCAGACAGGTGGGACTGGTTTAGCTTGGGAACATGATCAGCGTGGACTAGTTGGACCGAAGGGTCTATTCCATGCTATATGATTTTAAATGGACAAATATAGAATGGAAAAGTCATCACAGAAAGCAGTATATGAGGAAGTGTAGTCAAAGTAGCTGTGGAGTCAATGGACCTTTAGTGAATACTGGTTTTGAACAGAAACAAAGATAGAGAAAAGGAAGCAAAGATGGCAAATGGTCCATGTGAAATAGAGAAGGATAGAAAATGGAATAAAATGACATTTTCTAGTTCAGAAAACTGGACCAATACATCCCCAATGTAACAGCAAAATAGAAAAAAAGGGCCAGAGGGAGAGGGTTCCTGAGTAGGACAGCAACAAAGAATATTCCACATATCCCAGAAAAGGCAGGCATAGTTAATGTTCTGTAGAGGTTTCTAGAGAAACACCTTTTATTTGGAGGAAATGAATGCAGTTAGAGGAAAAAATGACCTAATATAAAAAAAATTCTGTCAGTTAGAGGAAATAATGACAATGGGACTGTTTGGGTTTCCATTCAGAAAGCAGAAAGCCCTCAGACCAAACTAGTGTGCAGTGGAGGTAAAGCAAAATTAAGTGTTCATTGCAAGAAGGTGGTGTTAGGGCAAGGAAAATGGAAACTGTTAAAGAGAAAAGGGGACATTGGAAGAGTCACTGATGTAGGTGGGAAAAGACTGGGCACAAGGATGATAAAAATAGGAGATGGGACGAGATTAGTTCAGTGGAATAGGAACAGGCTGAAAAAAAATCAGGCTGCCAGGATGGTCCCATTTGGGGATCTTGGAAAGGAAGTAGAAACAGGTTGTGATTGGAGAACCCTTAGAGGAGTTAAGGTCAGTGACGGTCTTGGAAATACTTTATTTAGACAAACAGAGATAAATGTATATAAAACATATTGCACATTTCTCCTGCATACATCCATAAGCTACATGCAAAGAGACACAATGGGGCAGAGGACCATAAAATTTCAGCCATACAGTATTCACAAAACGTGCATCTTATAACAGCAGTATAGCAGGTCTAGCAAGGCAATAACTTTTGGTGGTGGGGGACGTTGGGGAAGCACAAAACATCATTCATTCAAACTTATTTTAATCCTCCACTAAGAGGGAAAAAAAAATCATGAAAATGCCTAAGATAGAGCTGTCGGTATATTCTGAAAAAATGAACTAGGCAAATTCATACATCAGCAATTTGCATATTTCAGATGTTATTACCATTTGTCATGGTCAGTTACAAATATCTGAAGCACTCTATAAAACTGATTCTGGCAAAAAAGAAACAAAATTATAATATCACTCAACTGAAACAAATGAGACCCAGAACCGAGGTGGGGAGGGTGGGCCAAAAGAAACAGCATTGAACTCAATATAAAGGGACAAAATGTTTCACATATTACAGGTGAGGAAAAGCAGCTTTTGTTTATTTTAGAAGAAAAATGGTAATCGAATGCATCCTAAATCACAACCACTGATTAATTTTATTGATAAAAATTAAAGTCACAATACAGTTGTTATAGCCTTTGTGTACCACAGGCTCTTTTCAGAGAACTACTTTGGAGGGCAAACAAAGTAGAGTTTAGTTCCCGTCAAGACACGCAGGAATTCCAATTTAACTCCAGTTACAAACATATATCTGCACGGATGAAAAGTTCACAAAAAACATAGTTGCCAGAGTAGGCTATTCTGCCTGTCTAGCCTGCTCCTCCCATTGAATACATCATCTATCTCAAAACCACTTCCCCATGCTATCCCCATAATACTTCTGCTTTCAAAGGATAATTTCTGCCTTGTACACATTCAGTGATTACGTCTGTGCCTTCAAATCATCTATCTTGTTGCAAATGTCATGTGTATTCACATATGCCCCTTAACATAGTATTTTTAACATTATTTCATATTCTGATTCTATTTGTTTGCCTTTACTTTGTCTGTCTAATGTTACTTACTACTTTTCCCCAAAAAGAGCCTCCTCTCAAACTCTCATCCAACTGCCAATCAAGTTTAAACTTCCCCAATGTCACCAGAAAATCTGACAGACTGTCAGTCCAGGCCTACTAAGGTGTGACCTGTCCATCTTGTACAGATCCAACCAGCTTCAGAACTGGCCCCACTGCCTCAAAGCTGAGGCTGTCCATTCTACATCAATTCTGTAGCCACATGCTCAATTTTTGTATTCTTATGCTCATTAGCAAGTGACACTGGTAATAACCTGAGATTAAAAAGGGCCTCAAAAGCAGTTCTCTCTTTCCCAATTCCCTAAAAGGTACTTTCAAGAGGCAGGATAAAAGGTACCTCTTCTAACATATGGCAATGATACCAATGCAGATCACAACCACTGGAAACACTTCTTGTTGATGTGTTAGTCTAAACCACATGGTGTCCAGGATTTTCTATATGCCATACAGCCAAACACCCTGCCATCTATTTATGACAAGTACAACAGTGACAACAATGAATCTGCCCGTAAATACATGGTAAAGTGTTTAAAAACATACTAACTTGAAATTTGGGGACCTTTGCAAATTAAAAAAGACATTTCTTAAGCATAAGCATGATTAAGGAAGGCAGTGTCACATGTTTGTGCCCAGTCTTCTCAGACTGATACTCTTTTCGAAAATCATATTGCCCGACACTAACTACACGCAGTATTAAACTATTTTAAAATCACTATTTCAAAAAACATTAAATATCATCCATAATCACAGGTACCAAAATCTTTTTCTATGGAAGGGCAGTGTTTCTGAAAGTCATTCAAAAGGCTCCATGTCCCTCAGTGTAATTAATACATTAATATTTATTTATAAATAACTGCATGAAATATAATCACAACATGGGAGGTTAATTTTCAATCATATGGATGGCAGTTTGACAATAGATCAGCGAGGGCAAATATTTTAACCAAACAGAAACTTCTGCTTCATAGATTTGTAAATAAAGAAACATATCACATAAATAACAATTTACGCTATAGTATGTTCATGCTATTGTGAATCACCACATTCTCAAGACAGGTAAGATAGGGTTACTAAACCAGAGCAGGGTGGAAATCAGCTTACCCCTATTGGAGAACATTAGATAGCCATCACGATGCATCTTTATTCACAAAGTGAATGCCTTGTTTCTCCTGTGTTGTCCATGGCACAACATTTGCCCACCCGTTGCTATTTTCAGCCATAATTTACTTGAAGCAATTTGGTTAGTCCTTTTCTTTCTGGGAAAAGGCATTTTTTGAACATAGGACTTACTGGAAGGAGAACCAAGGTCCATCAAGTTTGTTTTTCCCTAACTTTCCTGACAGTATAATAAAAAATGCAATTGATGATTGATCGATCTGTTTATTTATTATCACGTGTACCAAAATAAAGTGAAAAGCTTTGTTTACAAGCGGTACAGGCAGATCATAGTAAGCAAAGGATGTACGGATCAGAAAGACTTAGAGGCATACAGGTTACATTACACAAGGCGTGCGCCAGGTGTTATCAACGTTAGCATGATCAGCATTATGACTGATCATTACAATAAATTCTGATCATCAGATCCAGACAAGAGTTGAAAAAAAGCTCCAGTAATGGAAATGTTGTAAACCAAGTGATCCTCCCAAGCACTCTACACTAACCATCATGTCTCAAAATTACTCATACTGCAAACATTATTTTAAGAAAGAAATTTAATGTAATTACCTTAACAAGAAAGACTTGCAATTCTATAGCACTATGCCTCAAGACATCATGAAGTGTTACAGCTAGGGAAGTATCTAGTGAAGTATTGCTACAGTTGTAAAGTAAGAAATGTGGTGACCAATTTGCACATAGCAGATTTCAACAAACAGTGTACCAGCTAACCAGTTGTTTTAGGTTTTATTTCAAATTCATTTATGGGATGAGGGCATCACTGGCTCAGACATTTAATGCTGTCCCTAATTGCTCAGAGGCCATTCACATTGCTGTGCATCTGGAGTTACAGGTAGGCCAGATCAAGTACAGATGGCAGCTATCCTCCCCAAAAGGCCGTTAGTGGACCTGATGCATTTTTCCTGACAATGGATTCATGGTCACCATCAGACTTTTATTCCAGATTTTTTTTTTTTTTTTTTTTAAATTGAACTCAAATTTCACCATCTGCTGAGGTGGGATTTGAACCCAGGTCCCTAGGACATTGCCTGGGTCTCTAGATTTACAGTTCAGCCACAATAGCACAAGGCCCTTGCCTCTCCAAATGATGTTGATTGATTAGGGATGATATAGGCCCAGAACACTAGGAAGAACTACTCTGCTCTTCAAACTATTGTATTTTTAAACATCATCTTGGAATGCATACGAAACCTCATTTTAACAGCTCATCAGCTTCCAACAGTGCAGAGCTTCCTTAACACTGCACTGGCTGTTAGCCTAGATATTTGTGTACAACTCAGGACTTGAACTTTCAACCCTTTATCCAGAAAGGAATAGCACTATCAACCGTACCGTGGAAGCCAATGTTTTTATTTGATGTAAACTGGTTTACTCACGTAAGAAACATTTATTCCAGTGTTGTCAAACTTTTCAAAAGAATTATACTTTCTTCAATGGAACACTGAACAGCTTCATAACATTTCACTAGGTTCTCTGATGTCTCAGTGTAAGTATGAGTAATAACAGGTGCAAAGGTTGTAGGAAATCTAATCCAGAGCAGTGAAACATAATGGTACCACAAGAAACAAACCTTAATCTCAAACATCAGCAGCAAACTGAAGCAGAAGCACAAGTGCTGCAACAAATTATGCTTCTTGCAAAAAGTTATGCAAACAGTAGTTACAACATTTTCCTGGCACTGCAAATGGGGTTTCAGCTTTACAATGCACAACTTTTTTGTAATTTTATTCTTAAATGCAGACTATACAGTTAAGCTTTGCAAATGAGCTAAGCTCTACTCGTACCCATTTCTCAACTGCACCCTGCTTTACAGACCTTGGATCCTTCACTTAAACAGCATCTCAAATTGAAACAAAGAGGGCAAAATAAAAAACCAGTCAATCAAACAATCTCAACCAATTATAAAAGATCTCAGGAGGGGCAGGGAAAAACTCTAATTTAACAGCTTTCAATTGAGATTTAGTTGGCTTGCAGAATTGTTCTCAAGAGCTATTAATTTTAGAAAAGACGCAAAAGAGCAACTATTTTGTTTTAATATTAGACATTTCACTGTCACATGGATGGTGGTAAGCAGAGCTTTGTATAGCATTCAAGCACAAATGCAAAAGATCACTTTTGTACCCCAATGAGATGAGGCAGCCACACAAACGTTATTCTCAAAATTCAGAGAGAAAATCCACATGTGTACCGAAACCAAACTACAACGTAGCCGGCAGGCATGACTGATGTATTGCGAAGCAAAAACGAAATAAGGAATCATGCAACAGCGATGAGAGAGATTCTGAAATATTAACCAATCTTTCTGTTACTTCAGAAGTTGATGGGCCCTACTTACATACACACATTTCAAATTTAAGGTTTTCAACATTTGAAGCATTTATCTCGTGTTATGAATTCCAGTGTCACAATTTGACATGAAACCCTGCCCTGCATCACGTTAATAAAATTCTGAAGAAGGGTCTAGGCCCGAAACGTCAGCCTTCCTGCTCCTATGATGCTGCTTGGCCTGCTGTGTTCATCCAGCTCTACACCTTGTTATCTCAGATTCTCCAGCATCTGCAGTTCCTACTATCTCTGAAACAATAAAATGGGAACAATCCTTTCACTTTTTAACTCCCCTCTCCCTGCATGTTTATCGCTCCTCGCTACATTATTCACACCTTGCAGAGTTATTCATTCACTTCGCTGGTATAACATAACATATCTCTCACTATTGATTTATACTCCCTGTTCCATCTGGTTTTATCAGCATCTCCTAGGTAAACTGACCCCTCTCCTCTTTCTCAACATGCTGTTTTGATTCCGATCTCTCTTTCTGCTAGAGATCTACCCCTCGCTCCCCGGTGGATCATTACTCCCCCATCTATGACTCTACTCTTCCCAGCTGAATTCGTCCTTCTCTCTCCCTCTCTCTCTGCCGGACCATCACTCGCCTTCGCCCTAGCGCTGGCTATCCCTGAGGCAACTCCCGGGCACTCGTACCCCCGCCCTGCGATTTACCTTGATGGGACATGGTGATGGGCTTCTCATCCGACACGTTGTGGTAAATGACCACGGCCGCCGCCTTCTGGGCGGCCGCCAACAGGATCTTCTGCTTGAAGGTGCAGTTGCCCCGGTTGAGCAGTGCGATCCAGCGCCGGGTATCGGGCGGCACCGCGAAGCGGGTGCGGGGGTCGCAGCCCTGCAGGTTGCGGGGTTTGCCAGGCGTCCACGCGGGCACCAGCACCGTGGCGCCCTCCACCCCTTCCTTTGGGGAGTCGCGCCCGTAGCGGCCGTCCTCGCCGCGGTCAGGCACCAGCACTCGCTGCCCGCTGGCCCGGTCCACGTACGACACCTTCACCGCGGCGATCACCAGCTCGCCCTTGACGCTGTCGTGATCTGGGGGCTCGGTCTGAGTGTGGGTCTGGGCCCGGCCAGGAAACAGGAGCAGTAGCAGCAGCAGCAGCAGCAACAAGTAGGCGGCGGGAACCACAAGCGGCGGCCCCGCGCGAGTCATCCGCCTCATCCTCGAGCTTCCAGCCGCCGCTCACAAGCTTTTCACTTCCCTCCGCCGCCCGCGGTATTAAAACAAAACGATGGGCCCCCGATTAAAACCGGCGCCACTTCACCACAGCATTTTTTTTCTCCCACCTCCCCTCCCCCTATCCATCTATCGCCCGCAGAAACGTTGTCGATAAACCGAATCCCGGTCAGCTTGGCTCTCTCCGCCGCGTGCCCGTCCCAAACAGCCGCCTCTCGGTTTTTGACAGCCCGGGCACCGATAGCCTGGGCGCATGCGCGACACCAGGCGGGACTCCACTTCAGGCCAGCCCCAGCCCCACCCCCACCCGACAGCAGCGCGCGCAGCCAGCGGAGCATGCGCAGCCGTGTCCTGGCCCACCTGCCGTGCACGCGTCTTCGCCCCGCTCCTTTCCAACCGAGCATGCGCAGCCAAGGTCCGGCCCGCCTACTGAGAAGCGTCCTTGCCCCTTGCAAGTCCTTCGCTGTAAGCTGACCTGGCGCATGCGCATTGCTGTCCGTCCTTGCAGCAGGTGTTGCTCCCAGCCCAGGCAGTCATGCACCACAACAATAACGTGCTTCGAGACAGCGATTTTATCAGCAACGTTTAATACTTTTAATCCTTTTGTTTTTACTCATTTCTCACTGATCAGGTCAGCCCATCCCTAGTTGTCAAGTTAAGCATCAACCACAAACACAGGGTTCTGAGGAAGGGTCACCGGGCCCGAAACATTAACTCTGATTTTTTCTTCACAGATGCTTCCAGACCAGCTGAGCTTTTCCAGCAACTTCTGTTTTTGTTCCTGATTTACAGCATCCGCAGTTCTTTTGTTTTTTTTAAAGATTCAACCAACCCACAGCAATGTGGTTGACAGTTTAACTGGGAATGGATAATAAATGCAGGCTTTGTCACTGACACCTGCATGCTGAGAATGGAGCAAAGGAAAGGTACAGGTAGGAGTGTAATCTTCTTGGGACAATACTTCTGCCAGATAAAAGAGCACCATCAATGGAGGAAGGTAGTTGGGTTAGATTTTTGGTGATCATTACTCCTAGGAACTTGATGATTTCAACCATCTGCACCTCAACACCATTGATGTTGACCTGGGAGCTGGGAAATAAATAGAGAAGGGAGGGGTGGGGCTGGGGAAGGTAGATGGGATGGTGATAGGTAAGTGCAGGTTGGGAGTGGTGGGGAGTGGTCAGTGGGATGGGAGGGGTGAATAGGTGGGAGAGAAAATGGAGAGGTTGTAGCAGGTCAAGGAGGCGGGGTGAGAGGGAGGGTTGGACATGGGATGAGGATGGGGTGGGGAGATTTTAAAACTGGTGATTTCCATGTTTAGACCCTGACTCTGGAACAGAGGATGGAACTGGTGACCCAAGATTCAGATGCTGTCCTCTGCTGGAAGGAGGAGTGAAACCTGTCTGTCTTACCCACTGCTCAATGAATCCTGGCAGGAAATCTAGATCATGAAAGGGAGACAAGATTGAGGTTGGCTGTAATGAGTAAATTTTAAGTTGAAAGCCTTTGAAAAGTAATTGCCTTAAAACATTAGCTCTGTTTCTCCCTCCACAGATACTACCTAATGTCCTAAATATTTCCAGCAATTTCTGTCCACATTCTGATTTCTGAGATTTTTATTATTTGGCTTCTTATATGTTCTGCAAGTAGTCCGCTATATCTCACTGGGTATCAATCCCACTCCTGTGAATCATTGCAATGATACAGTGAAGTTCCATATTCCAGAGACTTGAGCCTAAATTCTAGCTTCCAATGTTGTATTGAAAGAGTGCTTCACTGTCAGAGAGGTAGCCCTGAGACAATGCAATGCTGTTAAAAGGACAGTACGGAGGCTGCGCTACACTATGGAGTGGCAGAACTGAAGCAATATTGCACAGTTGGAGGGACAGTACTGAGGAAATGCTGCACTAGTCGAGAGGCAGCCAGAGAGGTAGTACTGTGGGAGTGCTGCATTGTCGAGAAGGGACAGTTCTACAGTAATAGTACACTAACGAACAGGCACTACTAAAGGAAGGATTTTATCGTTTAATTGAGACAGTAGGAACTGCCGATGCTGGAGTCTGAGATAACAGGGTGTAGAGCTGAATGAACACAGCAGGCCAGGCAGCATCAGAGGAGCAGAAAAGCTGACATTTCGGGTCTGGACCCTTCTTCAGAAATGGGGGAGGGGAAGGGGGCTCTGAAATAAATAGAGAGAGCAGGAGGCGATGATAGAAGGTGAATAGAGGAGCAGATAGGTGGAGAGAAGACGGACAGGTCGAGGAGGCGGGGATGAAGCCAGTACAGGTGAGTGTAGGTAGGGAGTTGGGATGGGGGTTGGTCAGTGAGGAGGGAGGGGTAGGTAGTGGGAGGGAAGACGGACAGGTCAAGGAGGTGGGGATGACGCTAGTAGGTAGGAAATGGGGGTGGGTGTTGGTCAGTGAGGAGGGAGGAGCGAACAGGTGGGAGAAAAGATGGACAGGTCAAGGAGGCGGGGACAAGATGGGCTGGTCTTGGGAGGAGGTCGGGGGTGGGGAGATTTTGAAGCTTGTAAAGTCCATATTGAGACAATTGGACTGCAGGGTTCCCAAGCGGAATATGAGGTGCTGTTCCTCCAGCCTTCGGGTGGCATAGTTGTGGCAATGGAGGAGGCCCAGGATGGACATGTCGTCCAAGGTGTGGGAGGGAGAGTTGAAGTGGTTCGCGACTGGGAGGTGTTGTGTTATCGTTTAATACGTTACTTTCAAATGAGATCATGAAGTGAGACAGATGAATGTAGCACAGTTTTGGTGAAGAACAGGGAGTTTTCTCCAATGCCTTAGTCCAATGTTTATCCCTCAACTAACAATGCTGAAAAAAAATCAGATTATTTGATGATTAGCTCATTCAAGTGGCTGCTCCCTCTGGTGATCAGCAGAGAAATAGCAACATCCGATGAGGGCCCCAAGATTAAATTTACACTGCAAATATCAATGCTCATCATATTGGAATGGAATTAATTTGCACTAATTTAGATCTCCATTAGACCAGTTGTCAAAACCCTGCTAAACAATGGTTATGTTACTGAATTGGAAATCCTGAACCCCTGACAAATGATCGAGAGGTATGAGATTTCACCAGAGTATTTAAATTCAGTTAGTTAGATGAATGTAGAATGAAATCCTAGTGTCAGTATGCAACCACTGATTTATTGTAAAAAATCCAGCTGGATTACCAATGTCTTACAGGAAAGGAAATCTACCGTCTTTACCTGGTCTAGCCTCTACGTGACTCCAGACCTATGGCAATGTGGTTGATTCTTAGCTGCCCTCTGAAATGTCCTGGAACATTACTCAGTAGTACCAATGTTCCACTAGCAGGATAGACCCGTCAGAGGTGGTATCACTGCAGGAGGGGGTGGCCTTGGGAGTACTCAGCATTGACTCCAGACCCTATGAAGTCTTATTGCATCAGGTCAGATGTGAGCAAAGGAATTGTCTGCTGATCATCACCTCCCACCCTCCTTCACTTTTGAACCAGTACTTGTTCAAGTTGAACACTATTTAGGACAAATACTGAGAGTAACAGACACAGAATGTGTACTATGTAGGGAACCTAAATGCCCATCACTAAGACTGGCTTGGTAGCACTGCTACTGACTGAACAGGCTAAGTCCTAAAAGATCTATTTGCTACATTAGGTAGTGAGAGAACCAACAAGAGGGACGCTGCTGCTCGACCTCATACTCACTACTCTACCTGGATGCATCCATCCAAAAGAACAAAAGAGAAGTACAGCATGGGAACAGGCCCTTCAGCCCTCCAAGCCTGTGCTGATCATCATGCCCTAACTAAACTTTAAAAAAACCTTCTGCCCTTATTCAGTATCCCTGTATTCCCTCCCTATTCATGTAACCGTCCAGATGCCTCTTAAATGTCACCAATGTGCCTGCTTCCACCACCACCGCTGGCAGTGCATTCCAGGCTCCTACCACTCTCTGCGTGAAAAACTTCCCTTGCACATCTCCCTTAAACTTTCCCCCTCTCATCTTGAACTTGTGCTCCCTTGTAATTGAAACTTCAACCCTGGGACAAAGTCTCTGACTATCCATCCTATCTATGCGTCTCAATTTTGTAGACCTTTGTCAGGTCTCCTCTCACCTGCTGTCTTTCCAGTGAAAACAATCGTAGTCTTTTTAACCTTTCCTCATACAATACAATATAGTTTTATTGTCACATGTGCCCCATTGTAGGAGTACGGTGAAAAACATTTACAATGTCTGCCTTCTTAAAGCGACCTCTTAGGTTCAAGTACCTAGATACAATTCTTTGATACAGCAAAGGGATAAAGTAGTTGCTCAATTAAACAGTTGAAAATAAGTTAAAAAAAGGAATATATTAAGGGGTTAATATTACAGTGTTCTAAGGTAAGGATTGTCCCCTCACACCGGTCTATGTCCAGAACGCGCTGCATGCACGCTCCTCCGGGGGCTCCTTCCCATGTGCTGCTGTGGGGCTTCTCCTCCGCACTGATCCAGGCTTCCAGCCCATTTGCTGCTCCAGGGCTCACTGCTCGTGGTGTTCTGGGGCTCTCGGGACGTGCCTGCAGGCCCCTGAGCGCAAGGCCACGCTGCTCGCTCCAATTCTCTGCGGGTATCAGCCTGCTTGCTCTGCCCCACAGCAGGTCTTGGCCCACCAGTGCCCAATGCCCTCGAGACGGGGCAACATCCTGGTGAATCTTCTCTGCACTCTCTCCAAAGCTTCCATGTCCTTCTGGTAGTGTCACATTGCAAAGGCTCCTATTTACTTCCGTGATTATTGTATAATAGTTAGTAGGATTGTATTGAGGGAGAAAGCATAGCAGTCAGAATGCCAGTGCTAAAGAAGCGCTTCATGGTTGGACAAGTAATATGCACAGTTGAGTGGGCAGTACGGAGGGAACACTGTTGAGGCCAGCACTCAGAGCACGCTGCACTGCTGGTGGGGCAATACTGAGTGACTGCTGCACTGTTGCAGAGGCAGTATTAAGGGTCACAGCAGCATCACACAGGCAGTACTGAGGGACTATTGCACAGAGACAACATTTCGCAAGTATTTTTTAGGCTGTAAAAGCAATGTGGTCATTAAAGGTGCTGTTGAAATACAAGCTCCATCTTCCAAAGTAACTTTTGATATTTTAATCAACTTTTTGGAAAGCTTTATCATGTTTAAAGTGGTAAGTTAGCTGAAATCCTTGATGGTTTCTCAACTTAAACAAAAGAAGAAAACAATATATTTATTGGTTGGACTATATCGTAAGGGCATTATGAAGAAATGGGACTTATTTTATATATATAAATAAAATGGAAATTCTTTTAAAGCTGTGATAGTCTCAGACAACATCTAATTCTAAACTGCTGGACTCCCAATTCCTCATCATATTCCAACAAAGTCACAAAGTACAAAAAATAGAATATCAGCCCATCGATTTTCCGTTTGTTTTAATATTATAGTAAAATCTGATCCAGAAGTCAATGCAAAAATCACTGCCCATTCTGAAGGAAGTCCTCAGCAATTAACTGTAGCTACAGACTACATCAAAGCTTGTCATTCTTTTAATACTAAGAAAATTGCTATTGATTGTGTGAAGTTCACTAATTGAAAGGCATTATAAATATTTCAGGAAAGTTACACCATGAGCAGATAGCAATTTTAAACCTGTAGAATAATTAATTGATGGAGGTAACGTACTATCTGCATAGCACAAGTGACATAGATATGTATCAAAAATAAGATTGATTCCTGGAAAGTAGAATATCAGAAGACACATGCCAAGAATGGGTTATTTGCCACATCAAACTTTCTTCCACAGCCCGAAGCACACTTTACCCTATCATGGACTATTCGCCATTTATTGCGGCACAGTGGCTGAGTGATTAGCGCTGCTGCCTCACAGTGCCAGAGACCTGGGTTCAATTCCAGCATCATGTGACTGTCTGTGTGGAGTTTGCACGTTTTCCCTGTGTCTGCATGGGTTTCCTCCGGGTGCTCTGGTTTCCTCCT
>NC_063343.1:62975478-62976002 GCF_021869965.1 Rhincodon typus
TTCCGTTAACCCAGTATTCTGCTTTCAAGTTTGTCCTTCCAAAATGAATCACCTCTCACTTTTCAGGGTTAAACTCCATCTGCCACTTCTCAGCCCAGCTCTGCATCCTAACAATGTCCCTTTGTAACCTAGAACAGCCCTCTGCACTATCCACAACTCGACCCGCCTTCGTATCGTCTGCGAACTTACTAATCCACCCTTCCACTCCTTCATCCAAATCATTTACATTTAGATGGGCTTTCTGTGAGAGCTGAATGTTGCTAACTCTAGCAGATGGCAGTTGTCTCTTTCAGATGGAGGTTGGCTCTCTCTGATTTTTCTAAATGCCCTTATCTTATATACCATTAATGACATTATCAAATTCTTAAAATGTAATTGGTTTCAGGTTGTCAACACCATCAGATTTTAAACCAAAGGAACAGTGGATGCTGTAAATTAGGAACAAAAACAAAGTTGCTGGTAAAGCTCAGCAGGTCTGGCAGCATCTGTGAAGGAGAAAACAGAGTTAACGTTTCCGGTCTGGT
>NC_063343.1:62976402-63102137 GCF_021869965.1 Rhincodon typus
TTCTGAGGCAGGGTCACCAGACCCGAAACGTTAACTCTGTTTTCTCCTTCACAGATGCTGCCAGACCTGCTGAGCTTTTCCAGCAACTTTGTTTTTGTTCCATCAGATTTTAAATTCAATTGGCTTTGAATTGCTGATTTTGGTTTTAAATTAATTGGCTGAATTCAAACTCATTATCACAGCATCAAAACAAGACTGTTGTTTTGTCTGTCCCTGTAAGGCTTTTTTGAGGCTTTTTGTACTGACAACTTCAGCTGCTGCTCACAGGCATACATTATAGACAAAGCACAAATCTCTTAAAGGAACTACACATTTTAGCTTCCTGCCTTCCACCTCACAATTACTCCAGTCAACTTCGTAACAATAGTCATTGCTTGACAATTGTATGGCGTGAATGTCAATTGCCACTTTTTAGCACAAACCTAAATATTATTCAGGTCTTGCTGAATTTCGACATTAACTTTTTCACTGGCTGAGTAGTTGTGAATGGTGCTGAACATTGCATAGTAATCAGCAAATTTCCCTGTTCTGATCTTCTGATGGAGGAATGGTCATTGAAGGAGCTGAAGATGGTTGAGCCAAGGACACTAGCCTGAGGAACTCTGGGCTGTTGTGGCACAATGGTAGTGTCCCTAACTCTGAACTAGGAGACCCCAGTTGAAGTCTCACCTGCTCCAAAGGTGCGTGTAATAACACCTCTAAACAGGTTGGTTGATTAGAAAATATCTACCTTGAGAAATACCTGCAGTGATATCCTGGACCTGAACTGGTTGATCCAACCATAACAACCATCTTTCTTTTGAGTCAAGTATGACTCCAACCAGTGGAGAGTTATCTCCCAATTCCTAATGACTCCAGTTTTTCTAGGGCTCCTTAATGCCACGTCAGTCAAATGCAAAATTGATGTCAAGGGCAGTCACTTTCATCTCACCCCTCAGATTCAACTTGGACCAAGGCTGTAATGATGTCAGGAGCTGAGTGGCCCTGTGGAACCCAAACTGAACGTCTGTGAACGGGTTATTGTTAAGCCAGTGCTGCTTGATAGCACTGTTGATGACACCTTCTTCATTTTTTGTGACGATCGAGAGTCGACTGATGAATCGGTGATTGGCAGGATTGGATTTGTCCTGCTTTTTATGTACAGGATATACCTGGGCAATTTTCCACATGCATGGGTAGATATCAGTAGTGTAGCTGTGCTAGAACAGCTTGGCTAGGGGCAGCAAGTTCTAGAGCACAGGTCTTCAGTATTACTTCTGGAATATTGTCAAGACCCCCCTAGCCTTTTCAGTATTCAATGCTTCGTGAGATCACATGGAGTGAATTGAGTTGGCTGAGATGTTGATCAACATCTAGTTGCCACTTCTGGCTGTAGGATGTTCCAAATGCTTCAGCCTTGTGTTTTGTACTGATGTGCTGAGCTCCCCCATCATTGAGGATGATGTTTATAAAGTCTTCTCCTCCAGTGTATTGTTTAATTTTTCACCATAATTCATGACTAGATGTAGCAGGACTACAGAACTAAGATCTGATCAGTTAGTTGAGAAATCACTTGGCTCTTCCTATCACTTACTGCCCTACTGTTTATGCTGTTTGACGCACAAGTAATCCTGTTTTGCAGCTCCACCAGTTTGACACCTCATTTTTACATATTCTTGTTACTGCTCCCTGCATGCCCTCGGAGTCATAGTTATAGAACATGGAAACAGACCCTTCGATCCAACCAGTCCATCCAGACCATAATCCCAAACTAAACTAGTCCCACTTACCTGCGCTTGGCCCATATCCCTCCCAAGTATTTCCTGTTCATGTACTAATCGAAATTTCTTTTAAACGTTGTGACTGTACCTGCAACCACTACTTCTTTGGAATTTCATTTCACACGAACTACTCTGTAACAAAAATTGCCCCTCATGTCTTCTTTTAATCTTTCTCCTCTCACCCTAAAAAAAATGCCCTCTAATTTTGAAATCCCCCACCCTAGGGAAAAGACACCCACTATTCACCTTATCTGTACCCCTCGTGATTTTATAAACATCTGTAAGGTCACCCCTTAACCTCCTACACTCCAGTGAAAAATATCCCAGCCTCTCCTTATAACTCAAACTTTCCATACCCAGCAACATCATAGTAAATCCCTCCTGAACCCACTCCAGTTTACTAATATCCTTCCTATAAGTCGGCGACCTGAACTGGACACGGTACTCCAGAAGAGGCCTCACCAACGTCCTGTGCAACCTCAACATAATATCTTAACTCCTATACACAAAGGTCTGAGCAATGAAGGCAAGCGTGGTAAACACCTTCTTGACCACCCTATCTTTATGTGCTGTAAATATCAAAGAATTATGTGCCTGAACCCCTAGGTCTCGCTGATCTACCAAACTTTCCAAGGCCCTGTTTTTAATTGCATAAGTCTTGCCCTTGTTTGTTTTACCAAAATGCAATACCTCACATTTATCTAAATTAAACTCCAACTGCCATCGTTCAGCCCATTGACCGAATTGATCAAGTTCTCTGATGACTCTTCCATCCTATGTTTGCCTGTTTAGAGTCAGAGAGTCATATAGCATGGACCAGACCCTTTGGTCCAACCAGTCTACCCTGACCATGTTCCCAAACCACACTAGTCCCACCTGCTTGCATTTGGCCCATATCCCTCCAAACCTCCAAATATATTTTCAAGCGAACTGTACCTGCATGCACCACTTCCTCTGGATGTTCATTCCACACACACATCCGTCACTGTGTTTTAAAAAAAAATTGCCCTTCATGTCCATTTTAAATCTTTCTCCTCTCATCTTAAAAATATGCCCCCTAGTTTTGAACACCCCCACCTTGGGGAAAAGACCTTTGCTATTCACCTTTTCTGTGCCCCTCGTTGAGTCATAATCGTACAACACGTAAACAGACCCTTTATTCCAACCAGTCCATGCCAAACATAATTCCAAACTAAACTAGCCCCACCTGCCTGTGCCTGGTGCATATACCTCCAAACCTTTTCTATTCATGTACCCAGCCAAATGTCTTTTAAACATTGTAATTGCACCCACATCCACCAATTCCTCGAAGTTCATTTGACGTGCAAACTACCCTCTGTGTAATGATTTCATAAACCTCCATAAGGGCACCCCTCAACCTCCTATGCTGCAGTGAAAAGTCCCAGCCTATCTGGCCTATTTTTATAACTCAAACCTTCCATTCCCACTAACGTCCTGGTAAATCTTTTCTGAGCACTCTCCAGTTTAATAATATTCTTCCTATAACAAGGCAACCAGAACTGCACACGGTACTCCAGCAGAGGCCTCACCAATGTCCTGTGGAACCTCAACATGATGTCCCAACTCCTATATTCAGAAGTCTGAGCAATAAAGGCAAGTGAGCTAAACATCTTCTTTACCACCCTGTCTACCTGTGTTGTACATTTCAAAGAATTATGTACCTGAACCCCTAGGTCTCTGTTCTACAACACTACCCAGGGCCCTACCATTCATTGTACAAAACCTGCCTTTTTTTGTTTAACCAAAATGCAAGACCATGCATTTATCCAAATTAAACTCCACAGCCCATTGAGCCAATTGATCAAGATCGCTTTGTAATCTTAGATAACCTTCTTCACTGTCCAATATACTGCCAGTTTTGGTGCGATCTGCAAACTTGCTAACCATGCCTTCTATATTCTCATCTAAATCATTTATATAAACAACAAACAAAAGTGGACCCAGTACCGATCCTTGTGGAACACCGCTGGTCACAGGCCTCCAGTCCGAGAAACAACCCTCTGTCTCCTATCGTCAAGGCAATTTTGTATCCGGTTGTCAGGCTCACCGTGAATCCCATGTGATCTGACTTTACTAATTGGTCCACCATGCAAAACCTTTCAAAGGCTTTCTAAAGTTCAAATAAACAAGGTCTACCGCCATGCCTTCATCGATCTTCTTGGTTACTTGCTCAAAAAACTCAACCATGTTTGTGAGACATGATTTCCCTTGCACCAAACCATGCTGATAATCATTCCTTGTCACTCCAAATGCATATAAATCTGATATTTCATAATCACTTTCAACAACACATCCACCACTGAAGTAAGATCACAGGTCGACAGTTCCCAGGCTTTTCCTTACATCCCTTCTTAAACAAAAGCACAACATTAGCCATTCTGCAGTCATCTGGCACCTCGCCCATAGTTATAGATGATACAGATATTTCTGCAAAGGGCCCCACAATTTCCTCTCCAATTTCCCATAATGTCCTGGGATACACTAGATCAGGTCTCTGAGATTTATCCACCTTTGTTTCTTAAGATCTCCAGCACCACCTCTTCTGTAATGTGAATTGTTTTCAAAACACAAATATTCATTTCTCCAAGTTCTCTAGCATCCACAGTAAAAACTGACGCAAAATAATCATTTAATATCTCTCCCATTTCCTGAGTTTCAACACAAAGATGACCCCTTTGATCTTTAAAGGGCCATATCTGTCTGTAGTTGCTGTCTTGCTTTTAATGTACTTTGGCTTATCCTTAACCTTATTTGCCAAGGCTGTCTCATATACCCTCTTTGCATTCCTGATTTCCCTCTTAAGAATGTTCCTACACTCTTCATACTTTTCAAGAGATTCATTTGATCCCAGTTGTCTATATCTAATATGATTTTTTTTGTTCTTGCCTCGAACCTCTATCTTTATTCATCCATTGTTCCTAATCCTACCAGCCTTACTTTTCACTCTAACAGGAACCTAATGACTGAACTCCCATTATCACATTTTTGAAAGCCTCCTGCTTATCAGATGTCCTTTACCTGCGAATAGTCTACACCAGTAAATTTTTGAAAGTTCTTGTCTCATACCATTAAAATTTGCCTTACTCCAATGAAAAACATTAACTTTTATGGAAGGCTTATCCTTTTCCGTAACTATTTTAAAAGAAATAGAATTACAATCACTGGACCCAAAGTGTTCGCCTGATATGCCTTGTCTTATTAGCCAAGAAAGGTCAAGTTTTGCTCCTACTCTCGTAGGAACATTTATGTATTGAGAAACAAAATTTCCTTGAACACACTTAACAAATTCTTCACCAACCAGATCTTTAACACTAATGGTATTCCCAGTCAATGTTTGGAAAATTAAAATCACCTATTGTTACAACCTTATTATTCTTAAATATATCTGAGATCTCTCTACATTTCTCTTCAATTTCTAACTTCCACCGATATATTTTCATTGGACTGTTTTTCAGAATTATCTTCTCTAGTTACAGTAGTAAGATTTTACTTAACGTTTTCTGTGATCTCCTCTTTGAACCATTTCATAGCATTGCATACGATATGTAGAAACCTAGAAGATAGGAACGGGCCTTTTGACCCCTTAAGTCTGCTTTGCTATTCATGATCAAGGCTGATCGTTGAGCTAGTACCGTAACCCCCAACCCTGCCAATTATTCCATGATCCAGTCTGTTTCTGTGTTGTATGACTCTATGATTCCATAATTAGTTTGAGCTTCCGGATTGCTAGTTTAGTAAAATAGTCACTGTACACCTTTTTCTAGAGTGCTCAAGGAATTGAACTTTGAAGGTGTGGGTTGTTAAAGCAGTTGGGAGAGCATTCAAATTCAGTGAGATTAATTCAGTTAACAGTAGGTTGAGTAATGTCTGAAGAAGGGTGTAGGCCCGAAACGTCAGCCTTCCTGCTCTTATGATGCTGCTTGGCCTGCTGTGTTCATCCAGCTCTACACCGTGTTATCTCAGATTCTCCAGCATCTGCAGTTCCTACTATCTCTGAGTAATGTCATATATATTTGAATAGAAAGCAATAAATATGTGCAAAATGAAAAATCTCATTTAACAAAGATGAAAATGTTTACATATTGTTTATTGAAAGTTTCCATTTGATCTGTCACTGTTACCAATTTAATAAGATGGGTTGCAATAAGAAAATGCTAGAAATACTCAGCTGGTTTGGTATCATCAAAATTTACTCTTTCAAAAGAGAGCCCACATTAATGTTTTAGGATGAGGACGAAGGCCCTTAAATCTGTCTCTTCACATGCTGCCAGATCTGCTAAATGTTTCGAGTATGTTATTTTCAGTTTTTTTTAATTTCTGATTTTTGAAATCTGAAGTATCCAGTGTTTTGCTTTCATGTTACAGTAAGTTACATTTAGGTAGCATTTATTCTGTCAAAATTAATTATTCTCATCCATAAATCACGTCCAGTTTCAACATCCATCCCCCATGTGGGCAAAGAAGAGATAAAGATGAAACCGGGGCATAAGTAAGGAAAAGTTCATGGAGCCGAACTCGTTTTTGCAGAAGAAATTAACAACGTTGATAAATGATCTAACTTTTAAGCGCTCAGAGGCAGTAGAGATTCCGTAGAAATAAGGTACATGCTGCTACTAGTCTTGCTTAGCGTTAGTGCACTAATTCAGTGTTTATAGTAAAACCTAAGCAAACCAATTTTAATAGTATAACAATATACTGTCCGTGCAATACATTTAATTTATCACTTCTAATTGCTTCTAGCATTGCCACCAACGATGACATATCGTAAGCTGCTAATACGTTAGTTATGTGCTTCGAGTTCAGCAGACAGTTTGAGTTTGGAAGCACAGAATCCAGGATTGCAGTCCTGGGTATTTTCTGTAGTTCAGATAGGCTTAATTTGCAAACCTGCCTTGTCCACCATCAGGTTTATGAAGGTTTAGTGACACCGATAAAGACTGAGTGTAAGCTCAAAGCTTGCACGCACAAGTGTAATATTAAACAATGCTCAAATGAAAGTATAAATTAAAATAAACATTTCGCTTCTTAGCTCAATTCTATACTGGTTAAATGGATTCTCAAACAAAAACACAAATCCTTCACAAATGGACTGTACAAAAACTGGAAGAAGACAGGGACCAAGTTAACGGTTACTTTTCTGCATGCTGGTGATAGTGGTCGTGGTACCCCTCGGACTTTAACTCTGGAGTCATTTCTATTTGTTGTACACATCAATGATTTGAATATTGTCATAGAGAGAAGAGTATTAAGCTTTGCAAATGACACCAAAACTGGGTGATACAGTTGATTATTGTGCTCAAAGGTAACTCAATGAGGAGGATAATGATTTGATTGTGAATAGGCTAAATAGTGGTGAATATATTTCACTGTCCATAAGTAATTAGGTGATGTGCTTTGGTCTTTAAAGAAGCAACAGCAGTAATTGCATTCTGATTAAACTAGTCTCAAGGTTATGGAAGAATAGAGGAGTTTGAGGCCAAAGGTTCCCAGAACACTAATACAAAAGTTCAAGACACAAAATTCAAGGGGTGATAATGAGACTCTAAGTCTTAAGGCCTCAGAGTATGGTGCAGCATTGGTCAGCATGTGTTGGAAGAATATTAGAGCTTTGACAGTACAGCACAGATTTACAAGCTGTTTTGTTTTATTCATTTACAGGATGAGGGCATTGCTGGCATTTATTGCCCATCCCTAATTGTTAAGAGTCAACTACATTGCTGTGGGTTTTTCCCAACAATCAACAATGGATTCATGGTCATCATTAGACTCTTAATTCCAGATTTTTATTCAATTCAAATTCCACCATAATGGGATTTGAACCCCGTCCCCAGAACATTACCTGGGTCTCTGGATTAACGGAGCCAGCAGTAATACCACTAAGTCTATCTTTGTATTTCTTATTTCTTATTTCCTGGAATTTATCTTTGGTCGTCACAATGGTCAATATACTTAAAACATTTTGTTTAACATACTTTGGGTGTTCTGTTATGAAAGGCATTAAATAGGTGCATGTAATTTGAGTTTTATAATTAAATGACGTGATTGAGTCAACACTTTGTATTCCCAGAAATACTAATCACTGAAAAGTGATTTCAAAAGGTGCTGATAATGGTATTGGTCCACTGGCAATAAAACTTAATATATTCATTCTGTCGCATTGCCAGTTTTCTGATTAAAAAGTTTCTTTAATGGCGTTGCCCAGCATCGCGTACTTTTAATTATTGCACTTCTCCAATGAGAATTTGGGAAATTGCTTCCTAAAACACACTGGTCCAAAATTTGCATTTGCAATAATGGTTGCAACAAATTTGCAACAAATAAAACTGTCAACAATTACCATAATTACTACAGGTGACACCTGCACCACCATGAGGTGTGATGTGGACGCAATCTACATAGGATCGCTAAATCACATGAGCAATCAGTCTGTAACTGTACTGAAAGAATTTGGCTGGATGTGCAGCAAATTCTGAAGCACAAGTCTTCAGTACTGTTGCTGGAATGTTGTCAGGGCCCACAGCCTTTGCGGTTTCCTCCAACTGTTTCTTGATATCATGTGGAGTGAATTGAATTGGCTGAAGACTGGAATCTATGGTGCTGGTGACCAATGGAGGAGATGGATCATCCACTCGGCACTTCTGGCTGAAGATTTCTGTGAATGCTTCAGCCTTATCTTTTGCAATGATGTGTTGGGTTCTCCCCATTTAAGAATGGACATATTTGTGGAGTTGCCTACTCCAGTGAATTGCTTAATTGTCCACCACCATTCACGACTGGATGTGGCAGGACTGCAGAACTTGTGTCTGATCTGTTGATTGTGGGATCGCTTAGCTCTGTCTATCACTTGCTGCTTATGCTGTTTGACATGCAAGTAGTCCGATTTCGTCGCTTCACCAGTTTGATACTTCATTTTTAGGTATGCCTGGTGCTGTTCCTGGCATGTCTTCCTGCACTCTCTGTTGAACAAAGGTTGACTCCTAAATAAAACCAAAAGAACTGCGGATGCAGTAAGTCTCGAGCAAAAACAAAGTTGCTAGAAAAGCTCAGCAGGTCTGGCAGCATCTGTGAAGGAAAAAGCAGAGATAACGTTTCGGGTGTGGTGACCCTTCCTCAGATCCCTGGCTTGATGATAGTAATGTTTGACTGGGGCATATGCTGGGCCATGAGGTTGCATGAATAATGCCAATGTTGGAGATTCCAGAACTGGGACTGTGTGGCAGTGGTGAGCCCACCTACTTGCTAGAAAAATTCAGGGTCAAGTGTATTACCCTGAAAGCCTCGACTCAAAATGGTGAGATAACAAGGTGTAGAGCTGGATGAACACAGCAGGCCAAGCAGCATCAGCGGAGCAGGAAAGCCGACATTTCAGGTCTAGATCCTTCTTCAGAAATGGTGATTGTTCAGGCAGTAAATAGCCTACAGTAGTGACTTCTGCATCATGAAGGCCAGCATCGCTGCATTGCCAGCAGGGACACTGAGTGATGTTGGAACTGCAGTAGGCCCTGAGCTAGAAACCATTCAGCAGTCTGCAGAGTGCAGGTAATTAAGTGAAGTATGTACATACTAAGGCCAAACTGCATAGCATGTCCTGCTGTCTAATATTTTTACATTATCCACATTTCCCATCCCAGTCCAGAAGTGGTTTGCATGCATGCGCATGCAGGTGTATGTGTGAATACTGTACACAGTCCTCCACATTCTCCAGTTCTCAATATCATCCTGAACAAGTGTAGCATATCCTTCTTACTTTTGTATCCAATTTCCCTCAACATTCATAAATAACGGGCCAAATTCTGCAAATAGCAGCAAAGGGACAACAATCACCACACCGCTCCAAGACAGAATTTGCAAAATGATACTGCAGAATGTAGATTTTCTTCATTCCATGGGAATCTATGATGGTCAGGGGTGGCAGGAGAGATGAAAGGGGAAGGTGATAGCTTGGTGGTATTTTCACTACATTCGTAATCCAGAAACTCAACTAATGTTCTGGGGACCCAGGTTCTAATCCCACCATGACTGATGGTGGAAGTTGAATACAAGAAAAATATCCAAAATTAAAGAATCTCCTCATTCATGAGCCAATGCCCTTTTAGGGAAAGAAATCTGCCATCCTCACCTGGTCTAGCCTACATGTGACTTCACCCTACAGCAATGTGATTGACTCTCAATTGCTCATTGAAATGGCCTAGCAAGCCATTCCATTGTATCACATTGCTACAAAATCTCAACAGAGAAATAAAACTGGATGAAACACCCAGCATCGACCTGGGCATCAGGAAAGACAACAGCAAGAACAGCTCTGTTGATCTTGCTAAGTTCTCCTTACTAACATCTGGGGGCTGGAACCTAAATTGGGAGAGGTGTCTCACAGCCTAGTTGAAAAAAAATCATACTCCCAGAATCATACCTTCTAGATAGAATGTCCCAGACACTACCATCACCATTCCTGGTGATGTCTCATCCCACTGACAGGGCACGCCCAGCAGAGATGATGGCACGTACACAGCATAAATTGGGAGGAATGCCCTGGGAGACCTCAACATTGATTCCAGACCCCTTAAAGTCTCATGGCTTCAGATTGAACATGGGCAAAGAAACCTCTTGCTGATTATCACCTAGTAAGGGAATTGATGATAAGAAGGAAGATACTCGACCTCAACCTTACCAATCTGCTCATTGCAAATGTATCTGTCCGAGACAGTATCAGTAAGAGTGATCATCATTCAATCCTTGTGGAGACGAAGTCCTGCCTTCACAGTTGAGAACACCGACTGATGTGTGGCACTATCACTGTGCTGAATTTACATCATGGGTTATTTTTAAAGATATTTTTAAAACAAATTAGCTTAGCAAACCTCTGAAGTTTTTTGTGCTCTTGGAATGAAGTCTTGACAAAAGATAGTTGGGAACTTATTGAAGCGTGTAGAATGAGTGGACTTGTAGAAATGCAGGACAGTCCAGCACAGGAACAGCTCCTATGACCATAATGTGCCAACTGTGATGAGATTGCTAAGGCAAAAACAAAATACAAACTGCAGAACAGATTTTAAATAGGGAGACTACTGTCATTCTGAAAGTTTATAACAGCCACTTTACATTCCTCCCCAAACACAACCATTTTCCTCAGTAGTGACACTTTTTTTCTTCTTTCCTTCACTTTATAAGTTTTAGGGCTGCCCATGTTTCTTAGTTAACATAAAAATAGCGGAAGAAGATAGTTAGCTGAGTAGTAATTTACACAGAATTGTGGCCTTCATACTGTTCGCAACTGAATAGGGTCTTAAGAAGAAGCAAAAATGTAACTACTGCTTACACAGAGACAATTATGACTATGACTGATAGAAGACCATCTTGCAAGCTAATTTAAAGCATGCTATTTAATATGAGATAGACGGAGAAAAGCCTGACTCTTATTAGTTTAGGACCCGTTAGGTGATTGTAATCACATGCAAATACACATATATAATGATTTTAATTTGAGATCAAGGAATTTAATTGGATTTCTGTAGAGTCAGCTTTAGACGCAGACTGTGTCTTGATAAGGAACATCCTTGAAAAACATTGTTTGAGGTCCCTTTTACCAGCTGGCTCAAAGTTTGTGAATTAGTAAAAGTTAGAAGAAATACCCTGATACCACAATAATTAAGACTGTAGGTGATTATCACTACATATTAATATATACACCTCTACAGGTATACTGAAGTTCTAAATGCAACTAACAAACTACTATTTAACTGAATTCCTATGGACGGACAGCCTTAGACAGTAGAGAGAAGCCTCCATCCTGCTAGCAGAAGGAATTGAATAACAGATGTCGAATTCAGCAATATTGGAATGTGGTTGAATAAGGTGCATAGTGAAAATCCAAGCATAGGTAGTAAGGATGTCTGCTAAATATCATGAGATCATGGAAAGATAATCATTTACCACGCAGTTGATTATCCTGATTACATACATTTCCAATCAATAACACGATCGGTTTGCAATTGGTTTGTAAATAAACAGTTAGGTGGGCTGAAAACAAATGTCTAAAAGTTCATCTTTCCTTTTGTTCAGTGAAGAAGCTTCTGAACTCCCAGAGGTTTCTTACCACGAATATAGCATCAATAAATTCTTTGGTACTGGAAGTGAACTCTGGGTGTTAAATGATTCATTTAGTCATTCTGCCCCAGCACCATTCAAAACTTGACGCAAGTCCTGCACGTGGTCCATATTCTTCTCTTCCTTTTCTATTTCCATGTCTGTCGAAATGCTTCTTAAATTTTCCTAATGTATCTGCTTCTACCACCTCCCTTTGCAGTGCTCCCAGACATCTACCTGGTTTAAAAAAACTTTCCTTGCACATCTTCATTAGCGGAACTGGCTCAAAGGTGGAAGACAGAGGGTGGTGGTGGGGTGGGGGGTTGCTTTTCAGACTGCAGGTCTGTTACCAGCAGTGTGCCACAAGGATTGATGTTGGGTCCACTGCTTTTCATCATTTATGTAAATGATTTGGATGTGAACGTAGGAGGTATGGTTAGTAAGTTGCAGATGACAGCAAAATTTGAGGTGTAGTTAAGCTAAGGAGGTTACCTCAGTCAGTGGGATCTTGATCAGATGGGCCACTGGGCCAAGGAGTAACAGATAGAGTCTAATTTAGGTAAGTGAGAGGTACTGCATTTTGGAAAGGCAAATCAGGGCAGGACTTACCATTACCACTCCTGCGGAGTGTTGCTTGAACAAAGAGACCTTGGAGTGCAGGTTCATAGTTCCTTGCAAGTGGAGTTGCAGGTAGACAGGATAGTGAAGAAGGCATTTGATATACTTGCCTTTATTGGTCAGTGCATTGAGTATAGGAGTTAGGAGGTCATGTTGCAGTTGTACAGGACATTGGTTAGGCCGGTTTTGGAATACTGCGTTCAATTCTGGTCTCTCTGCTATAGGAAGGATGTTGTGAAACTTGAAAGGGTTCAGAAAAGATTACAAGGATGTTGCCAGGGTTAGAGGGTTTGAGCTATAGGGAGAGGCTGAATAGGCTGGTGCTGTTTTCCCTAGGGCATTGGAAGCTGAGAGGTGACCTTTATAGAGGTTTATAAAAAGATGAGGGGCATGGATATGGTGTATAGCGAGGTCTTTTCACCAGGAAAGAGGAATCCAAAACTAGAGGGAATAGAAGGTGAGAGGGGAAAGATTTAAAAAAGGGACCTAATGGGCAACGTTTTCATGCAGAATGTGATGCGAATATGGAATGAGCTGCCAGAGGAATTGGTGGACGCTGGTACAATGACAACATTTAAAAGGCATCTGGATGAGTATGTGAATAGGAGGGCTTTAGAGGTATGTGGGCCAAATGCTGACAAATGGGCCTAGATTAATTTAGGATATCCGGTCAGCTTAGTCGAGTTGGACCGAAGGACCTTTTTCTGTGCTGTACAGCTATATGATTCTATCATCTTTCCCCTCTCAACTTAAACCTGTGCCTCCTGAGTATTTGACATTTCCACCCTGGGGAAAAAGACTCTGCCTATCAACCCTTTTATTGTTTGGGTTTTGTAGTGTGATCCTCTGAGTTAAAATATTACTTGACCTACAGTGCATACGTTTTTGATAATTTAGCAAAATTTGGATTTTCCACTCTCCCACTTATTATGATAGTAAAATATCTACCTTGAGTTTGAAGAATAGAACAATGGTGAACAATCGTCACCATTATCTTCCTAAAAATCATCCACTGTCAAACAAGCCTGAAATGGAACGTAACTGAAAAATAATGCATGCTTACAGACCAAAACTGCAAATCATAAAGTCCAAAGTGTGCCATTCATTGTTATGTTGAACTAAAACAAAGTCATAAAGCTATAATTCAAGCACTTTGAAAAAAATAATTGGGTACAGGATCATAAAGCTAAAACTGAAGAGATGGTTTAACAATAAATAGGTTCAATAAAAAAAAAATCCAATGACGCCTGTTGGATAAATGTAAATGCTGAGGGGTTGTTTCTCCCCTGTGGAACAGTCTAGGACAAGAGGGCATATTCTTTAAAGGGTCACTTGATTAGAAAAAAGATGAGAACCAATTTCTTTTGAGTAATGAAATCATGGCATTATCTACTGCAGACGGCTTTTGAAACTGGGTTGTTATAGAGAGATTTTTAATCTTTGACCGCTTGGATCAAACCCCAGTATCAGTCCTCTGTATTGCCACCCATGTTTTTGAATATGAAATTTATTATAAATTTAAATCTTCCCCTGGTTTTGCATCGCAGTGTTTTGAGCAATGCCATTTGTTGTATACTGGACTGTTCCAGAAATAAGTGATAGGGTGAATAGCCAAGATCTTTTTCCCAGGGTAAGGGAGTGTAGAATTTGAGGGCATAGGTTTAAGGTGAGAGTGGAAAGATTTAAAAGGACCTAAAGGAGCAACTTTTTCACACAGGGTGGTATGTGTATGGATTGAACTGCCAGAAGAAGTGGTAGAGTCTGGTGCAATTATGATATTTAAAAGGTATCTGCATGGATACATGAATAGGAGGGGTTTAGAGGGATATGGACCAAATGCTGGCAAATAGGACAAGATTAATTTAGGATACCTGGTCAGCATAGACGAGTTGGACCTAAGGGTCTGTTTTTGTGTTGTATGACTCTAATTGGTTGTTGAGGAAAAAACAGTTCTGTACCTTTCCTATATTAGAACACAAATGATGGTACAAATAACACTTGCAATCCAATAACCTTATTTAACATAATATACATTTCCTTCTTTCCATAGCTTCTCTAGAAATGTTTTTCTTTAGTCATAATTATAGTCATAGAAACACACATTTTGGCCCACCATGTCTATGTCAACCAATAAACACCAAGCTACACTAATCCCATTTACCTGTACTTGGTCCGTAGCCTATTAATCATACTTGCCATATTAATATTAATAAAGTCAAATAGTATAAAAAAGAACTTTCAAAATAAATTTTATTTCTCCTGGTTGGTCTGCCAATTTTAGGCATGTTGATAGTGACGGGCAGCTCTGTTGCAAGAACTAGTTAAAGGCCCAGAAGGCAGGAAACATTCATAATGGCCTTTGCAGTACAAGAGCACCATCAGTTGATTTTGACATCTTGGTACAGACGCCCCTCTGTCTTCATCTAAGTGACCTTGGGTAATGTGGCTTCTTCTTGAAGGAGGATGTTGCAATGTTGCCTAACTACAAGTTTGAAAATAATTTGAAACGTCCTCTGAAATCTATATTTAGTTGTTTAACCACTTTGGGGCTGTGCTGGCAGGAGTTGTAGGTTCCAGCACAGAAATAAGGTAGAATTTGTCAATCTTGTAACTTTTTTTTTGGAATATTTGACCTGTTGCCAATCTCTTGGAGACTAATTATGATTTTTTTTTGTTTATTTTAGGTACTGGTAACATAGTCGCAGTCATGATTTCTGAACGTAGAGGTCGTGAGATTCTGAGTTACATAGAAAAAAACTTCACTGTTTTGATGTCTATAGCGGTTGGAACAGCACATTTTCCACAGTACAGCCGTGGCTCTCTTGTTTTTGTGTCCATCTCATTTATTGTGCTGATGATCATTTCTTTGGCTTGGCTGATCTTCTATTTCATCCAAAAGTTCAGATATGCAAACCTACGTGGGCGGAACCAGGTCAGTGACTTTCATTTTTGAACTTCTGCTAGATTTTAGATTAACTGAGACTTAACATGCTGCTGAAGTATGATTTTGATTTTGTGAAGATGGTGGAAAAAGCCAAATTAAAGGAGACAGGTTTTGGTGGTTAAATTTCACCATTCCTTTTCCCAATCCGTGCAGAAATGAAGAATGCACTAAAGCTTAGTACTGAGTGAAATGTCTGAACAATCTGTGTTTATTTTTCAGAAATTTAAAAAAAAAACAGTTGTGATCCCAACTCTGTCACAACAGCAGTATCAGCAAGCTTGGAAACCTGAAGTTCTGCCCTGAAAATGGCATTTCTGTGCTGCATTTTCATTTTTGAACGGAATTATTCCAGTAGTTAAGTGGGGCTGTTAATATTGTCTCCATGTTGTCAATGAAATCTTTTTTTTCCCTAAAGATGTTATCACAAATATGAGTGCAAATTTATGCATTCATAAATAAAAGAATGATAGAATCATAGAGTACAGAAGATGCCCTTCGGCCCATCAGTTTGTATAACCAAAAATATATTTCTACCCACACCAATCCCATTTCCCCTTGCTAGGCCCATAGCCTTGAATGTTATGACAGTTTGCGTTCATCCAGATATATTTTAAAGGTGGTGACGTTTCCCTCCCCAATTACCCTTTTTCAGTAGTGCATTCCAGACCCGACCACCCTCTGTGGAAAAAGTTAATTCTCAAAACACCTCTAAACCTCCTGTCTTTAACTTTAAACTTACGTCCCCTTGTTATTGACCCTTCAACTAAGAGAACAGCTGCTTTCTATCAACGCAGGCTGGAAGAACATCATCTCATTTTCTGCTTGGGGCTCTGCAGCCTTCAGGACTCCATATAGAGTTCAATAACATTAGGGTCTGAGCACCTTCTCCTATGTCCTTACCCTAATCCCTACACACCAGGCCTTGACCTCGCATAGGCTGCTGCCACAACTAAGGCAACGTCAGCCACTAATGGTTTCCATTAGCAGGCTGACCTTTACCTATTCCTTTGACTATCCAACTGTTGTTCTGTCTCTTTGGGCTCCATCTCCATCAATTGTTTCTTACTCCTGCACCCCACCTTCAGCACATATGTACCAACCTTTTCCTAGCTACAATCGGTTTGAAAGAAGTGTCACTGGACCCGAAACGTTAACTCTGCTTTCTCTCCATAGATGCTGCTAGACCTGAGTTTTTTTCCAGCAATTTTTGTTTTTGTATCTGCTTTTTATTCACCCAATCTTGGCCCCTCATAATCAATACACCTCTGTCAGGTCTCCCCTCAACCTTCTCTGCTCTAAAGGAAACAACCTGAGCTTATTCAGCCTCTCTTCATTACTGAAATGCTCCATCCAAGGCAGCCTCCCGATATATCTCCTTTGCATCTTCTCCAGTGCAGTCACTTCCTCCGCATAATCTGGTGACCAGAACTGCATTCAGTATTCCAGCTGTGGCCTAACCAAAGTTCTGTGCAGCTCCAACATGACCTCCCTGCTGTTATTGTCTATGCAATGACTGTTAAAGGCAAGTGTCCTATATGCCATCTTAACTGCCCTGATAACCTGTCCTGCCATCTTCAGGGACTTGTGGACAAGCACCCCAAGATCCCTCAGTTCCTGTGAGGTTCCTAGTGTCTTGCCATTCATTGAATGTTCCAATGTCCTTGTTTTAAATTCCCTTGTGGGACATGGATTTTGCTGGCTGAAGCCATCAGTTATTGCCTGTCCCTACTTGCCCTTAGAAGGTGCTGTTGAGCTGCATCCTTGAGCCGATGCAGCCCATGTGCTGTAGATAGGCTAGCAATGCTGTTAGAGGGAATTCCAGGATTTTGACATGGCAATATATTTCAAATCAGGTTGGTGAGTGGCTTGCTGGGAACCTTGCAAGTGGTGGTGTTCCCATGCATCTGCTGCCCTTACCCTTCTAGAGGAAGTTTTTATGGATTTGGAAGTTGCTCTCTAAGGATCTTTGCTGAATTTCCACAGTGTATCTTGTAGATCATACACATTGCTTCCAAAGTGCATCACTTCACTGGGTTAAATTCCGTCTGTCCATCTCGCCAATATGTATATCTTTCTGTAACCTAACACCTTCCTCCTTACTGTCAAACATCTGGCTAATCTTTGTGTCATAGAGTCCTACAGCACGGAAACAGACCCTTTGGCCCAACCACACCACGCCGACCATAATCCTAAACTAAACTAGTCTCGTGTGCCTGCACTTGGCCCATTTTCCTCCAAGCATTTCTTATTCATGTACTTATCCAAATGTCTTTTAAATATTGTAACTGTACCCACATCCACCACTTCCTCTCCTACAAAGTTACTTGTGATTCCTTCCCACACTCTCATCTACATCATTTGTGAATGTTGCAAACAATAAGGAGCACTGCACACCAACCTCCAGTCACATAAATGGCCTTCTACCACCATCCACTGTCTCTTAGCACTAAACCAATTTTGGATTCATCTTACCAAGTTACCCTGGATCCATGAGCTTTTACCATCTTTATCGGATTCCCATGAGGGGACTTGTCAAAGGCCTTGCTGAAATCTGTATAAACTATATCAACTGCCCTCCCTTCATCCAAATACTTGGTCACCTCCTCAAAAAGTTCAATCAGATTTGTTAGGTATAACCTCCCCTCTGATCCATGATCAGATCTTGCCTCTCTAAATGAAGATTAATTTTCTCCTTCACTATTTTCTCCAATATTTTCCCTACCATTGATGTTAAACTCAGTAGCCTGTAGTTCTCTTGTCTATCCCTACAATTCTCAAAGTTAAACCACATTTATACCACTATTATACTTGGGCATTGACTGAAAAAAAGAGACGTGCTGTCAAGGCTTTTTGTCTTGCACTTAATGTAAGAATGCTAACTTCCAGAGGCAGCACCAATTTGTACTATATGAAGAAAAGAGAAGAGTCAACTCTGGTCAAGGTGCAGTGAACATAGAGAATGCACCAGGGAACTACTGTCCACAATGCCCACACACTCACCATTCTTTTGTTTAGTTTAAAAAAAGTGTTGGTGGCAAGACATATTGCTTTTGCGTGCACTGTTTGGGTCCCTGTGTAGTATATGTAGCTTCTGACAAGCATTAATGAGCCACGTTCTGAACCTGACGGATAATCTTGAATTGGTTGTTAGCATAATTCTTAGTACATTTGGGATTATTCAGCAAAAGTTGTGCAGCTACAGAATCACATTTAAATTAGACATAATTTTCTAAGTCTCGAAAGGATGGGTTGGTTGTGTACATTCAGTACTCTGCCTATTGTGAATAGCGGAAGGTATGTGCTGTTTGTTTGACATGATCCACCAGTAATGAAGATGTAAAGCCTAAATACATCATACCGACTTAGAAATTCATATAACACATTACTAATTTGTGTTCTGGCCAGAACATCTTTTTGACTTGATGGCAACATCCTGTTAATTGACAATACCACAAAATACTACCATGAGTTAGTAACGTGTGTACATTTTTGAGATGAAGTTTAATTTGAATAAATGCGAGGTGTTGCATTATCGTAAAACGAATAAGGGCAGGATTTGTACAGTTAATGGACGGGCCCTGGGGAATGTTTTTCAGCAGAGCGACCTAAAAGTTTCAAGTACACAGTTCTTTGAAAAATGTGTCACAGGTAGATAGGATGGTAAACAAGGTATTCTGCATGAGAAAAAATTACTGCAGATGCTGGAATCCAAGGTAGACAAACAGGAGGGTGGAAGAACACAGCAAGCCAGGCAGCATCTGGAAGAGGGTAAGCAGTCAACATTTTGGGTATCAACCTTCTTCCTGACTGCTGTTTCAGGACAAAACTCAAATCACCCCAGGACCTGAAGAAGTCCTGAAGACGGGTGATACCCGAAACGTTGACTGCTCTTTTCCTCCAGATGCTGCCTGGTTTGCTGTGTTCTTCCAGCCTCCCGTTTGTCTACCAAGGCATTTAGCATGCTTGCCTTCATTGCACAGACCTTTGAATGTAGGAGTTGGGACATCATGTTGAAGTTGTGCAGGACGTTGGTGAGGCCACTTTTGGAGTATAGGATACAGTTCTAGTCACCCTGCTATAAGGAAGGATTTTATTACATTGGAGAGGATTCAGAAAAGATTTACAGGGACGTTGCCAGGACTGGAGAGTTTGAGTTATACAGAGAGGCTGGGTAGGTTGGGTCTTCTTTTGTTAGAGCATAGGAGGTTGAGGAGTGATCTTATAGAGGTTTTATCAGTCATGGGGAGCATAGAAAATGGGAATAGCAAAGATCTTTTCCCTAGGGTAAGGAAATTCAAAACTAGAGGGCGTATTTTTAAAGTGAGAGGAGAAAGATTTAAAAGGAGCCTGAAGAGCACCCTTTTGACAGAAAGGGTAGTTTGTACGTGGAATGAACTGCCAGAGGAAGTAATAGATGCAGGTGCAGCTAGAATATTTAAAAGACATTTAGACAGATACATGAATAAGAAAGGTTTATGGGATATGGGCCAAACAGAGGCAGGTGGGACTAGTTCAGTTTGGGAAACTTCGTTGGCATAGATGAGTTGGACCGAAGGTTCTTTTTCTGTGTTGAATGAATCTATGGCTCCGACCTTTACTCTTTCTGGATAATTTGTGAAAATCTCTTCATGACAGACCTTGATGAACTTTGGCCCTTTCAGTGAGAACGCATGATGTACATTAAGCCATGATCTGATCAAGTAACCATTATCCTGCAGAATAGCTTTAATGAGCTTTATTTCAGAGTCAAGCTTGCACTGTGAGCAAAAAACTTAAGCCCTGGTTAGGAAATTGCCAATGAGGCCAACCTTTGGGATAGTTAAATGTGTTAAATGTGTACTTTGACTGATGAAACCAGGTTTGTAGGGGGCACTAATATAGAACCTACTGGCAGATTTCTCAATTAGCATGAAGAATAAACGAGTTCATTAGGCTGTTCTGTTTCAAAGGTGAATTTGATCACAAGATGGAGTGCATTAAGGTGTATAAGAAATTTCATTATATATAGTTGCAGAATCAAACATAGCAAATGTACCAATTAAGTATTGGAAAAATATAAAGGGGGAGTCCAAGACTTGTCAATTCCTCATTTGTCTGTTATTAGTGAATGTTGTTATGAATGCAGTTCACTTTTCTGTTGGTCTCAACATACATTGAAAAGTTTCTGATATAGGCAGTTGTATATTTTAGCTAGCCATTAATTTCAGATTCCAAAAAAATCCATCAACCACATTTCTTCAGTGGGCAATATAATTTATTAGTTTCTAATAAAAAGATTTAGTCAACAATAAGATGCAAAGTTCAGTTGCAGTACTCTGAAATATGAATATCTAAACGTTAACCTTCCAAATTACTCTTTCTTGAGAATACATTTTGGCCATGTAAGTGCAAGTCCCTGAAGAAAAAGTATATGATTTGAAATATTCCAGATGAATTTCAGTCTGGTGTCCTAGCATATGTTGACAGTGTCATCTGACTTGTGTGGTTCTCATTGAGATCTTTCCAAAAGCAGTTCATTCAGGAGATGCTGAAAGGTGGTCTTCCAGTAGTTTCTTGGGAAAGTTGCCGCATCAGTTAATATCTGCGCTCACACTGCACCTTCCGAAAGGGATTTCCTAAAGTTGGGAAAACACCAGTCATGCGGCTTCTCTCTTGGTATTTGAAGAAACTGAGGGTTACATGTGGTGATTTTAAATGTAGGTGGGCCTTCTAATCTGTCACCTTCACTGTCCACCCACCTCTGGGCTTCCTCAGGCCTGTCTCTAATCTGTGACCACGTTTCTGACATAAAAGTAGTCAGGTGGACTATCCAGGATGGAATCAGGATTGCAAGGCGGCAACACCCATCTCCTTGACAAAACTACAGCTTAGGTTTCTCACAATTTCTGTTATGTTCTTTGGTGTCTGACTTCATAGTTATGCCAAATTTTATTTTTGATGGTTACACTGTGTTGTTCTTCCCAGTTATTATTTCCCCTGTCTTGTTGTTATGGCTAATGAAGGTATGTCCTATTCATAGCTTCAAATATGGACTGTATTCATTAGAAAGCTTCTGGAACTGTCTTTCCTATGAGTTCTATGATTCTATGAGTTGTATGAGTCATCTGTGGTTGGGACCTTCCCTGGAATTGACATGATTGACAGCAACGCTTTGTGTATTTACACCAGTTATCATTCAAAGTCATCCTCAGACCCAATCAATATACTTGGTAGATTTCTCATCAAGGTCGATGCCTCACAAAATTGACTGCTAAAGACACCAATTTTCAGTAAAGCAAGTGCGAAAGACAACCATCTATCAGCGTAATAATGTTGTTAGACTTCCAAGCCATTCTGTTTAGACAGTACCAGTATTGATCAGAAAGATCTAGCTAGAAATAACAGATTTTGATGTAAAAACTTTTAAAAACTGCATACTACTCAAGTAGACTGAAAGCTACAGAACAGCAGCAAAAAGTTGTGTCTTCCCTTTTTAAAAAGCTTCCCAGCCTGATTCCAAACCCCCAACTCTATCTGTAAAGAAATCCTGCTGATCATTGATTTCAGCTACTTTTGGACCCAACAGCAATACAGTTTGTGTGGAAAAAGATTCCTCTTTACCAAGCCCAATTCAACTGATCTTCTGTGTCAGTACTTCCCAAACACTTTCCCACTCCGGCCTTGTTTTGAAGCTTAAACTGTTGTGACACCTGGAGGAGGAGGCCACCTGTTAGATCAGGGGTCAAGGGGATTGGCCATTGCTAGCTCAGAGCTCGTGATCCCACAATTTCAGCTTATGACCCCATGTGGGATCCTGACCCACCATAGTTTGGAAAGCACTGTTCTAAAAATAGGCTAACCATTAACACTAACTACTTTTTTGGTGTGTAGTTGTAGAAGTATAGAGCCTTTTTGAATTGTATCTTTTTACAGTGTGTTAATGATTTAGACTTCCTTGGTGTGTGTGAATAAATCACCTGTATTTTAAATCAATGGAAGTCTGCTGTTTCTTTAAAGTGACCACACATTAAATAGGGTTTAGAAACACACTCATCTACCTTTCCAAAACAACCACACTGCAGACAATAAGGGAAGCAGGTTGGGGGATTTAGTTAATTTCTCCTCCCTTGCCTATGACAGCTGTAAGATACTAACACTTACTGATTTTTTTTTTTTCCTTTTGAAATACTTGCAAAAGGCCTTGCAATCTTTTTTTTTTATATCTCTAATTTACTCTCCAATTCTGTCTTCTGCCTCTTTATAAATTTCCCAGGCATTTTCTTCTGGTTTTGAAAACTGTCCCAATCCTGTTTTAAAGTGATGTGCAAAAGAAGCAAGGGTGATGTGAGGAAAACGTTTTTTTCCACACAGTGAGTAGTTAAGGTATAGAATGCACTGCCTAGAAATGTGGTCAAGGCAGGTTCAACTGAGGCATTCAAGAGGGCTTTGGATAATTATTTGGTTAGGAGGAGTGTGCAGGAATATGTTGAAAAAACAGGAGATTGGTACTAGGTAACTGAAGGCACGATGGGTCAAATGGCCTCCTATGCTGTAACAATTCTGTAATTTATTTCTGGACACACTGCAAACCTCTTTTGATCTAGTACTATATTTAACATCTCTAATTATTTTCAACTTTTCTGATTGAATTTTTCAAAGGAATATACAGGTTGTATTCATTCAAGAATTGCAAATTATTTCTCTGTTTATTAATTAGCTATTGTCATACCTTTTAAATAATCTCCCAATACATGTCAGCCAACTCACCTATAATTGGCAATGTTTAAACTTGAGACTATAGTTGTGGATTAGATGCATCATTTTCAAACCTGATGTATTATTTATTATGTTTCTTCAGATAATTTTCTACTGTAGGATTTCTAATTAACCCTGCATCATCTCACAATTGTATAGTATGTAAATAACAATAAAAATCATAATGTATTATTTATTAAGTTCAGGGTATGATGGGCTCTTAACTGTGCATCTTATTTTCTGTGCCCTTTGTTACAGAAGTAAGAGTATTTCATCCAACTCCTAATAAATTACTTTTGCATCCAAAGTATTAATATAATCAGACTTTGGATTAAGTGCATCATGAAATTTGCCTATGCAACTTTGAGATAAATCTATGTTGTAATTATAAACTAAAAATCAAATTTCATCACTTGGTTCCACCTTCTTTCTCTTTGATATTTCTTGCCTAACAGTGGACTAACAACCTGCTTCCAACCATTTGTCTTGGCTGTTCTTCTGAACAGGGCATGTCAGAATGGTTTGGGTTAATGTTGCTTCCATCTTGATATTAAGTAAAAACTCTCTCCATGGTGAGTAGCAGAAAACGTGCTGCAATATTGCTTGTAGAAGGATTGTATTATGCCTTTGGCTTTTCACTTCTAAAGTCTTCTGTGTTCAGCGCCTGATTCGATGATTCCAATGACCTACATAAAGTGAAGCCTAGAAATGATTGAAACATAGGATTAGAATTAGATTTTATTTGAATTAGATTTTATTGTCACATGCACTCAAGTATAGGAATACATGAGTACATGAAAAGTCTACAAAGTTGGCATTCTGTGGCGCAATCTTGGTTAGGAAACAACTTCAAAAAACAGAAAAATAGAGTCACAAGGTAAGAAAACATCCAGGTCTTTAAGTCTAAAGTCTTATCTTCATAAAGGTGTTTGGAACACTCAGCCACTGGTGCAGGTACCCAGGCCTAGTCATAGCCTGGAGTCTAGGTCAGCCTGCAAGTCTCGCATTGATTACTGGGCAGAGCTGTGTTCTTGTTGCCTCTGATTGCTGGGAGAAGCTTTGCTGCCATTGAAAGTGGGCTTTTTTCTGAAAACTGTACTGAAAGCAACAAATGCTAGAGATCACAGTGGGTCAGGCATGTCTTCCGGAATGTTCTGTGCCTTCTCTATCGATTCTTCTGTCAGGAATGCCTTCTCTGTTGATTCTTCTGTCAGGAATATTTGTGCAATGTGTACCTTTGTTAATTAGATGTTACTTTCTCTAAGACATGGAGGAGGCTGTGGGAGCCATCAATTCTCTCTCTCGAGAGCGAGCTGGGGGCTGTTTGCTCTGGTGCTTTGTCCAACTGCCCCTTCTTTTATACCCTTGATAACATATCAATATTTCTTATAACAGAATTGGTCCTATGTTGTAAAAACCATCATATTTAAATTTAATTGGTTTTTGGTATCTAAGTGCTTGGTTCAAATTGATTTGCCAAATTCAAAAACTTGTTGTCTTGTTTGAAAAAAAACCTACTGCTTGGCCTGCTAACTGTACGGCCTTTTGATACAAATGTTTCAATTCGGGTGCTCTTTGTTAGTTTGCAAACTTTCAATCTGCTGCTCACAGGCATCCATTTTAAATCTCTAAGCGCAGAAAAAGCACATGATCTTTTAAAGGGACCAAGCAATGTCCCCCCCCCCTGCCCCCCCCCACCCTTTGCACTTTACAAACACCAAATTCTAACTTCTTACCTCTCAATCCATGAGTACTCCACCTAACTTTGCAACACTTCCCCTTTTTAAAAAAAAAAGGACCCATCATTATGAAAACATGGCTTCTTTTTTTTTGCTCTCTTTTTGTAAAACTTTAACTCCATTATATTATTAGATCCATAGCTCATTAATCTAGAGTTACACATTTTATCCTAATTCTATATAAGAAGATAAGAACTAGGAACAGGAGTAGGCCATCTGGCCCCTCGAGCCTGCCCCGCCATTTAATAAGATCATGGCTGATATTTGAGACTCAGCTCCACTTACCCGCCCACTCACCATAACCCTTAATTCCCTTCCTGTTCAAAAATTGATCTAGCCTTGCCTTAAAAACATTCAGCGAGGTAGCTTCAACTGCTTCACTGGGCAGGGAATTCCACAGATTCACAACCCTTTGGGTGAAGAAGTTCCTCCTAACCTCAGTCCTATATCTGCTTCCCTTTATTTTGAGGCGATGCCCTCTAGTCCTAGTTTCACTTGCTAGCGGAAACAACCTCCCTGCCTCCACTTTATCTACTCCCTTCATAATCTTAAATGTTTCTATAAGATCTCCCCTCATTCTTCTGAATTCCAGTGAGTATAATCTCAGTCTACTCAGTCTCTCCTCATAATCCAACCCTCTCAACTCTGGAATGAACCGAGTGAATCTCCTGTGCACCCCCTCCAGTGCTAGTATATCCCTTCTCAAGTAAACTGTAACATTACCGTTTCTATCTTACATAAACATTTTTCTTTTAAACTCGCAATAAAGCATCTGTGATCACATCTTCACAACCTGCAACATGTACAATCTGTAAATTAAATGCTTGTAATATGAAATGCCGCAAAATAATCTGGTGTTCTTGTCCTTAAATCTTTGCAGAAATGTCAAAGAATTGCAATTGGTATGCACAATCCTCTCTGATGCATTGTTTGCAATGTAAATATTAAAATGTTGTAAGGCCATTACCAAACTGAATGGTTGAATATTTTTTCTGGTGGACAGTGAGTTGTTTTGAATAATAACCAATTGGCCTTGCAGTTCCCCAATTATCCTCCTGTAACAACAGTACAGCTCCGATACCTACATCACTTGCATCGAAGGCGACTTTGAAGGGTTTCAAAAAATTTGACATGGCTAAAACTGGTGCGGTGGTTAACACTGCTTTTAAATTCTCAAATGCCTCCTTGTTCTGTCCACCAAAATTTCATGTATTTTTTAACAAATCCATCAACAGTGCCGCTACGATACTAAAGTTTGGTACAAATTTCCTGTGGAATCTGCTCAATCCTAAAAATTGTAGCACTTCCTTCTTTGACAGTGGTCTTGGAAATTCCTCGATGGCCTTCATCTTCATGTTCCTCCATGTCATCTGTCCGTATCCAATGTTGTGTCCTAAGAACGTCACTTCCACCTTCAAATTCTGTTTTTGCCAAGTTTTTGCCAAGTTTATGACCAACTTTGCCTTCCATAGTCTCTCAAAGAGCTCTGTCAAATGTTCCATGTATCTTTCTATGAATGGCTAAAGATCACTTAGTCCTCTACGTAGACGGCACAATTAGACAATCCTGCAACAACTCTGTTCATAAGCCTTTGAAAAGTGCTGGCAGGTTTTTCATTCCAAAGTGCATTACTTTAAATTGATAGAGCCCATTTGGGGTTACAAAAGCAGAAACTTCTTTTGCTGTCTGTGACAAAGGTACTTGCCAGTAACTGTGAAGTAAGTCTAACTTTGTGATGGAAGTGGCTTGTCCTACTTTTTCCACAGTCCTCCAGACTTGGAATTGGGTATGAGTCAGATTTGATCAAGGCATTGACCCTCTGGTAATCTTCGCAGAATCGTTGAGTACCATCAGGTTTGTGAACCAACACAATCGGGGAACTCTACTCACTTTGACTTGTCTCAATGATGTCTTCTTGGAGCATCATTTCCACTTCCTGAGTCTGCGCTGCTTTGAGAGGATTAAGCCTGTAGGGGTGTTGTTTTATTAGAACAGCATTCCCTGTGTCAACCTCGCATACTGTGGCATTATTCCTCCCCATTCTATTTCTACATAGGTCCTGATAGCACTGTAACAAGTCTTTCAATTCAGTTTTCTGTTCTTGGAACAGATGGCTCACTACCCTATCCTATTCCTTAAGGACTTCCTCATTATTCAATTTATTCTGAGGCACATCAAAATCCCAATCATGTGGATTTGATTCCTCACTCTGAGTGGCAGTACCTAATACTTGTTTCTCCGGTTCCCTTTCCCTGTCATTGTAAGGTTTCAGCATGTTCACGAGATATCCGATAATTTTATTTTTCCTATCTGGCATCTTTAATTTGATTTTGGTTTCGATTTTATTGTCATGCGTACCAAAATACAGTGAAAAGTTTTGTTTACAAGCAGTACTAGCCGATCACAGCGAGCGAAGGATATACAGATCAAAAGGACTTGGAGGCATGCAGGTTACATTTTTTGAGGCTAGAGTCCATTCAACAGTGTGATAACAGCCAGAAAGAAGCTGTTCCTGAACCTGCTTGTGCGTGTGTTCAGGCTTCTGTACCTTCTACCTGACGGAAGAGGTTGTAGGAGGTCATTACCAGGGTGCGATGGGTCTTTGATGACTTTGGCCACCTTTCTATGGCAGCGAGCATATAAGTGGAGTCCGTGGATGGAAGGTTGGCTTCCATGCTGGTCTAGGCTGTGCCCACCACCTTCTGTAGTTTTGTACGGTCCTACATACAGCAGTTGCCATACCAGGCCATTATGCATCCGGACGGTATGCTTTCAATGGAGCATCTGTAGAAGTTGGTGAGGTAACTTGCGGACATGTCAAATTTCTTGAACCATCTGAGGACGAAGAGGCATCGTTGTGCCTTCTTGACTGTCACATTTACATTGGAAGTCCAGGACAGGTTGTTGGTTATAGTCACTCTGAGGAACTTGATGCTGTCCACCCTCTCAACCTCTGTTCTGTTGATGTAGATGGGGACGTGTTCTCCTCCTTTCTTTCTGAAGTCGATGATCAGTTTTTTAGCTTTTCTGACATTGAGGGACTGATTGTTTTCAAGTGAACAAGTTAACAAATATTTTAAAAAACCGAATAAATCCCTTCTAATTCTCAACTATTCCCAAATAGATCAAGATTCCAATGATATGCTGTTCCAATTAATACAAATCCTACTTACATTTCTTTTAAAAAGTAGAATTCACTCTCTTAAAATTAAAGCCAGGCTATATGTCTTCCAGAATATTCTGTGCATTCTCCATTGATTTTTCTGTCAGGAATATTAACTAGTTGTGCCGCGGTTACCTTTTGTTATTTAGATGGTGCTTCCTCTAAGAGATAGGAAAGTCTGTGAGGGTCAGCGATTCTCTCATGAGCGCTGATGGCAATTAGCTCTGATGCTTTGTCTAACTGCCCCCTTCTTTTATACTCTGCTCACTGTACGGGCTTTCAATACAAATGTTTCAATTTGGGTGCTTTCTGTGTACTGTAAACTTTCAATCTGCTGCTCACAGACATGCATTTTAAATTTCTAAGCACAGAAAAAGGACATGATGGTTTAAAGGAACCACACAATGCTTCCTTCACTGCCCCCCCACCCCCCAGCATTTTACAGACTCCAAATTCTAACTTACTGCCTTCCAATCCACAAGTACTGTAACCAACTTTGCAACAACATCCTCCAGTACACTCTGCACCCCTTCTGATCTGCGTGACCTTTGCTAATTTCAGGACTCCATCTTTTTAAGTACATCCTCTTTGTTTTTGATCTGTCCAGAGAGGAGGTGATAGCCGAGTGATATCATTGCTAGACTATTAATCCAGAAACTCGTGTAATGTTCCAGGATCCCGGGTTTGAATCCTGCCACGATAGATTGTGGAATTTGAATTCAATAGACTCTTAATTCTAAATATTCAATGATGACTGCCAATTGTCAGAAAAACCTGTCTGCTTCACTAATATCCTTTAGGGAAGGAAATCTCCCTTCCTTATCCAGTCTAGCCTACAAGTGATTCCAGGCCCACAGCGATGTGGTTGATTCTCAACTCCCCTCTGAAATGATCTTGTGATTACTCACTTATAACAATTGCTACGAAATGTCAAAAAAGAAATGAAATCAACCTAGACACCAGAAAAAACAATGGCAAAAAGAACCGAATAAACCTTGTAAACCTGACATAGTCATACTCGCGGAATCATACCTTACCATGTCTCGGAAACCCTGGATATGTTCTGACCCACCAGTAGGACAGGCCAAGTGGACGTGGTGGCACATTGATACACATTCAGGAGGGAGCTGCTCCGGGAGCCTTAAAATTGACTGTGGATCCAATGAAGTCCGATGTTGTCAAGTTAAACATAGGCAAGCAAATTTTATGCTGATTACCACATACCATCCTCCCTTGGTTGATGACTGTGTTCCTCCATGTTGAACAATACATGGAGGAAGTACTGAGGATTTCAATGTCCACCACCACGAGTGGCTTAGCAGTAGCACCATTGATCAGGCTGGTCGCGTTCTGAAAGACATTCATGCTTGACTAGGTCTGCAGAAGGTGATGAGGGAACAGACGAGAGGAAAACTGTTTTTGACCTCATCCTCACCAACCTACCTGCCGCAGATGCATCTGTCCATAACACTATCAGTAAGAGTGATCACCGAATCGTCCTCCTAGCAACCAAGTCTCACTTTTTTACATCAGTAAACCTTTGCATCGTGTTCTGCTGCATATGACAGACTTTGAACAGATCTAACAGCTCGAGACTGAGCATCAGTGAAGTGCTGTGGGCCATCAGCAGCAGCAGCAGAATCATACTCCAACACAATCTGCAATCTCATGGCCAAACATATCCATTATGCTATCACTACCATCAAACCAGGGGATCAAGTTCAGTTCAATGAAGGGTGCAGGAGATCAAGCAGGAGCAGCAACAAGCATAGCTTAAAAAAAAACTAGTTGTCAACCTGATGAAGCTACAAAGCAGGACAAGTGCATGACAAGCAGCATAAGCAGCAAGTGACAGAGCTAAATGATCTGATCCATTGGTTGTGAGATCTAAGCTCTGAGGTCCTGCCAAAACATTGTGAACAGTGATGGATAATTAAACAACTCACTGGAAAAGAAGGATTCACAAATACCTTCATCCTTTATGATAGGAGAGACCAGCACATCATTGCAAAAGATAATGATAAAGCATTCACAACAGTCTTTAGCCAGAAGTGCAAAGTAGATGATCCACAGGTCTCCGGCATCATAGATGCTAGTCTTTAGCCAATTTGATTCACTCCACATGATATCAAGAAACTGTTGGAGGCGCTGGATATTGCAAAAGCAATGGATTCTAATGACATTCAGGCAATAATACTAAAGACTAGTGTCCCAGAACTTACTGCACCTCTAGCCAAACTCTTCCAATACAATTGCAACAGTGGCATCTGCCCAACAATGTGGAAAATTGCACAGATAGATCCTGTACAAAAACAAGCAGGACAAATCCATCCTGAGCAGTTACTGCCTCAGTCTATACTCAATCGTCACTAAAGTGATGGAAGGTGACATCAGCTGTTCTCTTCAGCAAAGCTTGCACACCTTCTCACTAATACCCAGTTTGAGTTCTACCAGGGACACTCAATTCCTGACCTCATTACAGCCTTCGTTCAAGGCTTCATTCATGGACAAAAGAACTGAATTCCATAGGTGAGTGACAATACTTGACATCAAAGCCACGTTTGACTGAGTGTGGCATCATGGGCAGCACTGCGGCTCAGTGGTTAGCACTGCTGCGTCACAGTGCCAGGGACCTGGGTTTGATTCCACCCTAAGGCAACTATCTGTGTAAAGTTTGCACATTCTCCCCGTGTCTGCGTGGGTTTCCTCCGGGTGCTCCGGTTTCCTCCCACAGTCCAAAGATGTGCAGGCTAGGTGGATTGGCCATGCTAAATTACCCATAGTGGTTCAGGGAAGTGTAGATTAGGAGGGTTATGGGAGATGGGTCTGGGTGGGATGTTCTGAGGGTCGGTATGGACTTGTTGGGCCGAAGGGCGTTTCCACACTGTAGGGATTCTATGATTCTAAGCAGCTCTAGAAAAACTGCCGTCATGGAAACCTGGAAGGACGTCTCTCTGGTTGGAGTCGAACTTGTCGCTGTAGAAGATGGTTATGGTTGTCAGAGATCAGTCATCTCAGCTCCAGGCCATCTCCATGTGTTTCTCAGGGTAATGTTCAAGGCCAAGCCATTTTCATCTACTTCATCAATGATCTTCTGTCCATCATAGTATCAGAAGTGGGGATGTTTGCTGTTGACTGCACAATATACAGCACCATTTACAACTTCTCAGATACTTAAGCAGTCCATGCTCAAATGCAGCAAGACTTGGACAATACCCAGGCTTGGGCTGACAAGTGGCAATTAACATTTGTGCCCCGAAAATGCCAGGCAATGACCATCTCCGTAAGAACGGGTCAGAGGCTAGGAAAACTGTGGCGAGTAACTTGCCTCCCGACTTCCCAAAGCCTGTTCACCATCTACAAGGCACAAGACTGGAATGTGATGGGATTCTCCCCATTTGTCTGGATGGGTGTAGATCCAACAACACTGAAGAAAGTTGTCACCATCAAGGACAAAAGGACAGCAGATATATGGGAACAATACCACCTGCGAGTACCCCTCTAAGCCATTCATCGACCTGAATTAACAATATATCTACATTCCTTCACTACCACTGGGTCAAAATCCTGAAACACCTGCCCCAAAGGTATTGTGAGTCTACGTACAGCACATGGACTGCTGCGGTCTCGAGGCACCTGGAGGGTAAATAGATGTGGGCAATAAATGCTGGCCCAGCCATGATACCCACATCTCTCAATTTTTTTTAAAAATCACTGCCTCCTTTTTTTTAAACTGCTGTATGAGCAGCGTTCTCTTCTGTAACAAAGACAGCTGTGAAATATTCACTTAGTACCTCATCCATTCTGTATTCCTGCTTTTTTGGATTCTGATCAGTTCCATCCTTTATTTGATCATCCTTTTAATATTTACCTGCTTGTAAAAGACTTCTGGGTTCTCTTTTACGTTAGCTACTAATCTATTTTCAAAATGATTTTATCCTTTTTAGGTGTTCCTCTGTATTAATTGTGTATTCTGTTTGGATCATAAATCAGCTGAGAACTATACATTTGTCATAAGCCTCCTCTTTCTGTTTCATTTTAAATTTCTATATCTTTAGTCATCCAGGGAACTATAACTTTAAATGCATTTCCTGTCTTCCTTATGGAAATTAGTCTCGTCTATGGGAACTATCTCTTGAAAGACCTTCTGTTGTTTGATTACTGATTTTTGTCTGTTGATTTTGTTTTAAAAAGCTCTATTGCTTCCATGTCATATACTTTTTCATTGTGCTAAAATTAGCTGTTTTCCAGTGAAGAATTTCCATGCTTGACAGTTCCTTGTCCTTTTCCAAACAATCCTAAACCTGACGATATTATGATCATTTACCCGACATCTTCCCTTTCTGAAACATGATACATTTTCCCCCAACTCCTTCTTTAGAACTAGATCCTCTGTTGTTTTCTTCCTTATTAGGTTGCAATCAACTGATAAAGAAAATCTTTCTGAAGAAAAGTCAGCTTTTCAAAAAAGGAACTTGAATTGTTAACTCTGTCTCTCCACAGATACTGCTGTTCTGAGTTTCTGCAGGATTTTCTATTTTCACTTCAGGATTCTAGAATCTGCAGTGTTTTGTTTTTAGAAGAAGTTATTTGTAATAAGAAATTTATTGCACACATTTTAAAAATCCCTTCATTTATTTGCCCTTTACATTGTTACTATCTTTTTCTTTTTAAGAGTTAATTGGCCTATTGGTCCATTAAGGTCCAAGTGTTGTACTTTTGTATCAGGTGGTCATGAATTTTGGTCTCTCTCATTCTCTCTTTCAGCCTTTGCAATCTGCCCCTTTGTTGAGCTATATCTTTGTTATTGTTATGGTATCATATTCCCATATGACAGCTTGCACCTGCAGTTCACCAACTTTATTTAGCATGCATTTTTTTGCTTATTTTTTGGGAGCTGAATCTTCCTCGGCAGTTGCCAAAGTTGTTGGGTATAGAAGCTGAAATACATAACTGGTCTCGTGCAATCTGGGTCACTGAAATCTTTTAGTGGCTAGAAAAGATAGATATCCTTTTGGCTGTCTTGGAGGGAGTCTGATTTACCTTACTAAGCTATTGTTGAAGTCACAGTGCTCTAAAATAAGTGCACTACTAAATTATGAACTTTAAAACTGGCACATTTACATTATGACCTTTGAAGATAAATTGCTGCTCATCTATGGCAAGGTGCCATGGATGTAGTTAACTTGATTGTAGTATTTTTCTCTCATGCTTACTTCCTTTCACCACTCCCAAAGCTAAACATCATCACCACCCCCAATCTCGCCTTTCTCCGATAGCAATTTTGTCCTCTTCCATGAGTCCTATCTGTTTCAGGAATATGAAACTGTCCATCTCCTAAGTATTTCCATTGAATCATCTATTTTTGGAGTAGCTAAAGGTAAATCTATAGGAGAGCAACACTGCTTAGATAGTGATCCAGCCTCTGTCATTGGTTCAGTCTACCCAAACAAATAAACCCCCATGGCTGCACATCCATGAAAATCTCTGACAGTTGATTTATATTTATTGTATTGGTTAATTTTAGATTTGAGTCTTTGCATGGCAAGTCATTTTTTTTTTTAAATTTGTGATTGCTAGCAGTTCCAGATTGCTTGACTTATACTTACTACTCCATATCACTCGTTAAATTATTCTCCAGTTAAGTCTGGCTTGTAATTTTCTACTTTAGTACACAGCTTACAAAAGTCAAAATAGCATTTTGTCACTTTTTTTCTTTTGTTAATGTTTTTTCTTCAGCAATTATACAGATTAAGTTTCTACCATAAAATTGCATAATTGATGAGTGTATTAATGTCTTTAGATGTCACCTTCATGTTTTTGCAAAAATATTCAAAGCGTTTTAAGACATTGTAGTAAGTGACAGTTTTACTTCAGAAGTTTATGTTGCATATTATTGAGAGAGATTGGGAAAATAATGATTATCTCCTTAGCCATACTTTTTAAGCTATTAAATGGATGTGCTTACATCAATCACTAGAGTATATTTAGAAATTCAGAATTCTGAAGGATTCCAATGGGAGTGTTTAGTACAGATCAATCATTCATCATCAGTACTGCTTTTTGCAACTCTATTTTTATTTAACTTCTTGGATCCCAGTGAGGCCATAGAAAAACATTTGTTTTTCCTTCAAGAATTCTTCAAATAGTCTTTTGTAAACTACATAAGTGCAAGTTTTTAAAATTCTTAGGGCATGCTACTGGATAGCATTAATTGAGTAATTGTGTAGAAATGATGTGATTGTTGCTGCACAAAGCATTTAGGCAGAATCATTTACATTTAGTGTACAATTCTGTTTTTACGTTGGCCCTCAAGAAGCCATAGGTGCGAGCAACAACACTTGATTCAGGTCTAGTGCCAAAGGATAAAAAGTTAGGCTTGTTCATTCTTTTTGGAAAATTCACAAATATGATACTCAAATTTTCAAGAGTTTGGGCACATTGACACAGTTGATCCATAAGCATTTGCCTTTCTGGTGAAACGCTCAAATAAGGGATGCAAACTTAAAAATGAGAAAGTTAGAGTAGGAAAGTTTTGAAGTATGAGACATACCAGCTAACAATCATGCAGCAGGATATAAAGAATATGAGAAGGAATGGGTTAAAAAGACAATTAAATGTTTTTTACAGAGATTAAAATTGAGGGGTTGTGAGCACATATGTGATTGAAATAAATCAAAATATACCTTATTGGGCCTGAATGCTTTTTTCTGTTCCAAATGATTGTTTTGTTTCACAAGCTGAAATTTTATGCAGGTTTATCTGAATTTAATTTGGCAATTTTTCCAATAAGCTTGGCCTGTACATAAGTTTGGTTTTAACAATTGTACATTGTGTTGCTATTTTATTTCCAATACGCTTGCATCCATAATAATTTAAGCATGCTTTGGTCCACTGAAGGAACAAGAATTTTAAGGAAAAAGAAACCGCCATAATGAGTTAAAATTAGAGTAATATTTAGCTAATCCTTGACAGGAAACAAACTGTCACTTTAGTTTGGCTTTTGTTGCCAGCATGAGATTGTGGAGAAGCTACCACGTGGTGTCTTAAAATATGGCACGCATTTTTATCCCTGATGTGATAACTTAGTTGTGAACTAACAAATATCACAGCGTGCTTGTGGGCAGAATTAGCTGCAGTATTTATCAATTTGAATTTATGATCTTCATGGTAAGTAAATGTGAAGAGTAATTTAGTTATTTGGAAATTTAATAATTTTTCAGTTTTAATAGTTAAATGGAAATTGCAGATAGCTATCCAAACGTCCATTTAGTGTCAACTTTTGGCCCAGCTACAAAATAGGATTCTTTGTGCTACAGAGTTATCTTGTGTTACAGGAAGTGAACAAATTGCTGATTCTTTCCTTCCACGAAGTGCATTTTCTGTTGGATGAGCTTGGAAGAGAATTTATATCAAAGGGAGATCTGCAGAATCACTTGTTGGTCTCTCATCTAAAGATGATGACTAATAAATAAAACCAAAAAATAAGCTGGACTGATATATTAAACAATAAACTATTATGACTTAATTTTAATGTGTCCATTTTTGAGAAGTGACTTTTAAAGAAAATACTGGAATTTCCATTCCAAGTCTGTGAAATTGCCTAGTTTATGTATTTAGGATATTCTTAAATTACAGTGTGAAAATTGTACCAGCAGTAACATACTGGTGCCACGAGCCGCTGAGGGTAGGAATAGGAGGATAGAGCAAATGAATGCATGGCTGAGGAGCTGGTGCAGGGAAGAAGGATTCACATTTTTGAATCATTGGAATCACATCTGGGGTAGAAGTGACCTCTATAAGAAGGACGGATTGCACCTAAATTGAAAGGGGACTAATGTACTGGCAGGGAGATTTGCTAGCGCTGCCCGGGAGGATTTAAACTAGGAACGTGTGGGTCTGGGGTGGGGGGAGCTTAGGAAGCTAGTGAGGAAAGAGATCAGTCTGAGACTGGTACACTTGGGAAAAGGAGTAAGTCAAACAGTCAGGGCAGGCAGGAACAAAGCAGAGAATGAGGTAGGACTGATAAATTAAGCTGCATTTATTTCAATGCAAGAGGGTCTAACAGGTAAGACAGATGAACTCCAGGCATGGTTGGGAACATGGACTGGGATATCATAGCAACCACAGAGATGTGGTTCAGAGATGGACAAAACTGGCAGCTTAATGTTCCAGGGTATAGATGCTATAGGAAGGATAGAGAGGGGGGAAAGAGGGGAGAGGGAGTGGCATTTCTGGTTAGGGATAACATTATGGCTGTACTTAGGGAGGATATTCCTGGGAATACATTCGGGGAAGTATTTGGGTGGAACTGAGAAATAAGAAAGGGATGATCACTTTATTGGGATTCTACTATAGACCCCCTAATAGTGGGAAATTGAGAAACAAGTGTGTAACGAGATCTCAGTTATCTGAAAGAATAATAGGGTGGTTTGTAGGCGATTTTAATTTTCCAAACATAGACTGGGGCTATTGTAGTGTTAATGGCTTGGATGGAGAGGAATTTGTTAAATGTGTACAAGAAATCTTTCTGATTCAGTATGTGGATGTACCTAATAGAGAAGGTGCAAAACATGATCTACTCTTGGGAAATAAGGCAGGGCAGGTAACGGAAGTGTCAGTGGGGTGCATTTTGGGGCCAGTGACCATAATTCTATTAGTTTTAAAATGGTGATGGAAAAGGCTAGATCAGATTTAAAAGTTAAAGTTCTATATCAGAAGAAGGCCAATTTTGATGGTATTAGGCAAGAACTTTCAAAAGTTGATTTGGGGCACGGATGTTCACAGGTAAAGGGGCGGCTGGAAAATGGGAAGCCTTCAAAAATAAGGTAACGAGAGTCCAGAAGCAATATGTTCCTGTTAGGGTGAAGGGCAACGCTGGTAGTTGTGGGGAATGCTGGATAACTAAAGAAATTGAGGTTTTGGTCAAGAATAAGAAGGAAGCATATGTCAGGTATAGACAGCAGGGATCAATGAATCCCTAGAAGAATATAAAAAGCAGTAGGACTATACTTAGGAGGGAATCAGGAGCGCAAAAAGAGGACGTGAGACGGCTTTGACAAATAGGGCAAAGGAGAATCCAAAGGGATTCTACAAATACACTAAGGACAAAAGAGTAACTAGGGAGAAAATAGGGCCCTTTAAGATCTTCAAGGCCTCCTATGTGTGGAACTGCAGGAGATGGAGAGATACTAAACAAGTATTTTGCATCAGTGTTTACTGTGGAGACGGATATGGAAGTTAGAGAATGTGGGGAAATAAATAGCGACATCTTGGGAAAATGTCCGTATTACAGAGGTGGTTCTGGATGCCTTAAAATGCATAAAGGTGGATAAGTCCCTGAGACCTGATCAGGTGTACTATAGAACTCTGGGAAGCTAGGGAAGTGATTGCAGGGCCCCTTGCTGAGATATTTGAATCGTCAATAGTCACAGGTGAGTTGCCAGAAGACTGGGGGTTGGCTAACATTGGTGCCTGTATTTGGGAAACGTGGTAAGGAAAAGCCAGGGAATTATAGACCGGTAAGCCTGACATCAGTAGTGGGTAAGTTGTTGGAGGAAATCCTGACGCACAGGGTTTGCATGTGTTTGGAAAGGCAAGGACTGATTAGGGATAGTCAACATGGCTTTGTGCGTGAGAAATCATGTCTCACTAACTTAAGTTTTTTTTGAAGAAGTAACGAATAGGATTGGTGAGAGCAGAGCGATGGATGTGATCTGTATGGACTTCAGTAAGGCATTTGACAAGGTTCCTTATGGTAGACTGATTGGCAAGGTTAGATCATGTATAATACAGGGAGAACTGGCTCAAAAGTAGAAGACAGTGGTGGTGGAGGTTTGCTTTTCAGACTGCAGGCCTGTGATCAGTGGTGTGCCGCAAGGATTGGCGATGGGTCCACTGTTTTTCATCCTTTATGTAAATGATTTGGATGCGAACATAGGAGGTATGGTTAATAAGTTTGCAGATGACCCCAAAATCGGAGGTGTAGTGGACCATGAAGATTACCTCAAAGTACAACGTGATCTCGATCAGATGGGCCAATGGGCCGAGGAGTGGCAGATAGAGTTTAATTCAGATAAATGTGAGGTACTGCATTTTGGGAAGGCAAATCAGGGCAGGACACTTGATGGTAAGATTCTGGGAAGTGTTAATGAACAAAGAGACCTTGGAGTGCAGGTTCATAGTTCCTTGAAAGAGCAGTTGCAAGTTGATAGGATAGTGAAGGAGGCGTTGGTATGCTTGCCTTTATTGGTCAATGCTTTCAGTATAGGAGTTGGGAGGTCACGTTGCGGCTGTACGGGACATTTGCTAGGCCACTTTTGGAATACTGCATGCAATTCTGGTCTCCCTGCTACAGGAAAGATGTTGTGAAACTTGAAAGGGTTCAGAAAAGAATTTACAAGGATGTTACCAGGGTTAGAAGGTTTAAGCTATAGGGAGACGCTGAATAGACTGGCGTGATTTTCCCTGGACCGTTAGAGGCTGAGGGGTGACCTTATAGAGGTTTACGAAATCATCAGGGGCATGGGTAGGGTAAATAGACAAGGTCTTTTCCTTGGAGTGGGGGAGGGCAAAACTAGAAATCATAGGTTTAAGGTGAGGGGGGTAAGATTTAAGAGGAACCTAAAGGGCACCTTTTTCACGCAGAAGTTGGCACATGTATAGAATGAGCTGTCAGAGGAAGTGTTGGAGGTTGGTACAATTACAACATTTAAAAGGCATCTGGATGGGTATATGAATAGCGGGGATTTAGAGGGATATGGGCCAAATGCTGGCAAATGGGCTTAGATTGATTTAGGATATCTGGTCGACACTGACAAGTTGGACCGAAGAATCTGTTTCTGACCTGTACATCTCTATGACTCTATACCTGAGAAAGTTTTGAAATCTTAGTAGAAATAAAGAAACAAAGCCAGTTTTATGGGTCCAACTGAATTGTTAAACCCCTGCTATAAGTTTAAAGTACTCCCCTAGATTATGAATATTTATATCACAATTTTCGTATTTTATCATTTTCCTTGTCACATCGCTTGGTGTGAGAATATTTTTAGGGTTTGTTCTTAGCTAAAGCAATTATGACAGTAGTGTAGATAGAATTGGTTAAAATTGTGTTCTTGCAAATCCTGTATTTTCCCATCAAGTGAATATTAATATCGAAGAACATAAAGTCTGGGGCTGAGAGATAAAGGTCTTCACACATTCTTTTAAGCTTCAATGAGTACAGGCCCAAACTACTTGACCTCTCCTTATAAATACCCTCCATACTCATGATCTACCTAATGAACTCTTTCTGGATTTTCTCCAATGCAATTATACCTTTCCTTTAGATAAGGGGACCGAAACTGTTCACAGCTTTCCAGTATGATACAGTTAGTGCCTTTTATAGTTTTAGCAAAACTTCCCTTTAAAGGGTAATACGGTGGCTCAGTAGTTAGCACTGCTGCCTCACCACCAGGGACCTGGATTTGATTCCACTCTGTGTGAAGTTTGCACATTCTCCCCATGTCCACATGGGTTTCCTCCAAGTGTGCCAGTTTTCTCCCACAGCCCAAAGATGTGCAGTTTAGGTGGATTGGTCATGCTAAATTGCCCATAGTGTTCAGGAATGTGCAGGCTGGGTGGATTAGCCATGGGAAATGTGAGGTTGCAGGGATGGGGTGGGTTTGGCTGGTGTGCTCTTCAGAGGGGTGGTGTGGACCCCATGGTCCGAACAGCCTGCTTCCACACTGTAGGGATTCTGTGATGATTCCCTATTTTTTATGCCCCATTCCCTTTGAAATAAAAGCTAATATTCAATTTGCTCTTCATATTAGCTGCTGAACCTGTATGCCAGCTTTTGTGATTGATGCAAAAACACCCCCAAGCCCTGAAACTGCAGAAAGCTGCAGTACATTCTCCATTAAAATAATATTCAGTTCGTATACTCTTCCTACTAAAATGCATAACCTCACATTTTTCCACATTGTATTCAATCTGCCAAGTTTTTGCTCATTCCCTACTATCTATATCCCTCTGTCATCCTCACCACTTGCCCTTCTACCTATTTTTGTATGAACCACAATGATTATACTGCATTTACTTCTGCCGTCTATGTCATCAATATATTTTGCAAATAGTTGTAATCGTAGCACTGATCCTTATGCATATCATTAGTTACAGGCTGCCATTGTGAAAATAACCCTTTATCCCAAGTCACTTTTCTTTAGCCAATCCTCTACCCATGCCAATGTGCACCATCCCCAACCCCCCACCACCAACTACCATTAAGTAGCCTAACATGCAGTACCAATTGAACACCTTTTGCAATCCAAATATTTTACATCTACTGGTCTCCCTTCTCTATCCTACTAGTTACCTCTTCAATGAATTCTAATAAATTTGGCAGGCATGATTTTGCCTTTATGAATCCATGCTCATTCTGACTGTGCACTTCTAAATATTCTGCTATTACATCCTTTATAGTAGACTCTAGCATTTTCCCATTGACAGTTGTTAACCCCCTTGTTTGAATAAGGGGGGTACATGGGCAATTTTCTAGTCCTTTAGGTTTCCAAAATTGAGATTTTAGAAGATTACTATCAGTGCGTCTATTATCTCTATTGCTACTTCTTATTTATATCCTACGTCCAGGGGCTTTATTGGCCTTTAATCACACTTAATTTCCAAGTGTTTTTCTTCTAGTGATAGCTATTGTGTTTATTTCCTTTCACATGTTTGCCCCTTGATTATTTTATATTTTTGGAATGTTATTAGTGTCTCCTGTTATGAAGACTGCTGCAAAGTATTTATTCACCTCCTCTGCCATTCCTGGTTCTCCATTATTATTTTCTGAGTTTTGCTGTCCATTTTGATACTACTTACTAGGTTCATTTTCTCCGTCTTATTTTGTTGGTTTCCAAAACTTTCGCAATCCTGTGGTTTACCACTAATCTTTGCCACAAAGTATTTTTCTTTCAGTTTGATGTAATCCTTATCTTCCTTATTTAACTATGGTTAGTTTGTCCTTCCTTTAATCCTTCTTCCTCACCGGGATTTATCTTTGTTGTGAGACATGAGCTATTTTCTTAAAGTTTTCTTAAAACTAATGATAGTTCCTCAACCAACTTTTCCCATGAAACTTCTTTCCCAATCCACTTCAGCCAACTGGGCCCTCACTTGTTTTGTAATTAGCCTTATTTAAGTTTAGCACAGCTGTTACCAACCCATGTTTCTTCCCCTCAGATTGATTGCCAAATGCTGCCATGTTACAGTCACTGTTTTCTAGGACACCTTTAATCTTGAGATCATTTATTAAACCCATCTCCTTGCGTATCACCAGACAAGAACATGTTCTCGTACGAAACTGTCCCAAATGCACTCTGAATTCTTCCATGTCAATTTGATTTTCCCAATCTACATGAAGTTTAAAGTCACCCATGATTTAATGGTGATGCCTTTTCTCCATGTCCTCATTATCTGCTGATTTTATTCTGTCCTGTAATATCAGTACTGTTAAAGACATATAGACTGTTCCCACAAGTGTCATTTTCCCCTTGTTATTTCTTACCTACACCCTTATTGATTCTACATCTTCCAAGATGATTTCTTGTTACCGTATTTATTCCATCTCATACTAGCAAAGCTGCCTCCCCACCTGTTTGTTCCTGCCTATCCGTTTGAAAAGTCACATATCCATGAATGTTAGTTCTCAGCTTTGATCTTCTTATCATGCCTATGTGATGGCTATAAAATCTATTAATTAATTTATTAATTTTTTCTCAACACACTATGCATTTTTCCCCCCTCCACTTTGATCCCATTGCTGCTGTTTTTCTATGTTTGTACACTTTGTCCCTTCATGTACCACTCTGGATATCATTAACCAAATAGCTGTCATACCATGCTGCCCATAACCTTTTGCTTTGAAGGTCTACATTCCCATCTCCAAAACCCTTTCCCCACTCTCTCTACAGTTCCAGTTATTCAGTTTGCCAAGACAAGTCAAGTATAGCCCATCCTAACAGAACAGCTTCCTTCTACACCAGCACTGGAGCCAGTGCCCTTTAAACATAAACCATTCCAACCACACCAATCTTTCAACCATGCACTTAACTCCTTGACTTTATCCTATGCTAGTCTGCCTGTGGTTGAAGTGGTAATCCCAAAATGATTATGTTGGAGTTTCTGTTCAAAATTAATGTGTATTGCTCTGGAAGGGGTTTTAAGATTACTGTTTGTAGCAAGTTAATTATCAGATATATTGTCTGTAGCTTTTGGAAACTTACAGTAAGGATGTAATATTCAAAACACATTATAATTGTTTTCCTCATTCATGGGATGTGTAAGTTGCTGGCAAGGCCAGCATTTGTTGCTCATTCCTCATGCCCTTCAACCACATTACTGGGGATCTGGAGACCTAAGTATAGTCTCACCACTAGAAGACCATAGGGCTGCTCTGTCAGTAGAGGGAGAGATGACTGGTTGTGGTTTAACCTGAGGGTCACCACATCTGAGACAAGGAGAGAAGTTGAGAAGAGAGTCCTTTATGGTAATCTCGGCTGGTGCGGGTATTGAACTTAGGTTGTTGGCATCACTCTGAATTGCAAACCTGGCGTCCAGCCAACTGAGCTAACTGATATTTAGACGTTTGTGGTATCAAAGGATAGGGAAAGAAAACAGGAGTATGGTGTTGAGATAGAGGATTGACCATGATCAGATTGATTGGCAGAGCAGGCTTAGTTGGCCTATTCCTGTTTTCTAAGTTTCACTGTGGTCAAATAGCTGAAAGGTTTCAGAAAAGAATTGAAGTGCAGTCACTACTCATGAAACTTCCAGCAGGAGAGAAAGAAAGGCGAATCCTTTCCTCAGTACAGGATCTATAATTCCACTCATTGGTGCAAGAGCCCATGTATAAATGGGACACCCAGTGAAAGTGGTGGTTGAAGCAATTTACTTGTGATTTTCATGGTACTGAAAAGCCTGTGGCCATATGGTTGTAAGAAGGATCCTGGAAGGATAGCTGGAATTTTTCATTAATGCCTGGTTGAAAAGCCATGACAAGATTTAATTGTTATCAGGCAGTTAACCGCCTGACGTTGTGGCTTCCCCGACAATGTAAAAGAATGTCCCAATTCTAAGAGTACTTGGCAAATCAGAGCCTGGCATCATGCCAGTATCAGCAGCAATGTAGGAGTGGTAGCCACCACTGAAAGTGCAGCAACCTGCCACAAAGAACAGAAATTGAGGCTGGATCTGGAGGTAACTCTGGGCTTCCCTGGGGTCAGTTGGCAGATCTGGAAAGGGAATGAGGGGCTGTGATTGTGAGATGGAGGAGGGAGACAAGAGGCCAGCAATTCCTTTGGGGAATTGTCTCCGCAAGGCAGTAGGTGCGCAAACAGAGGCAAATGCAAGCCTGCCAAGTAAACATCGGCAGGCTCACTACAAGGTGTGGACAACCCATGCTGCTTACGAATATATAAACAAGGAGCAAGAGCAGGCCATTCAGTCCCTGGATTCTGCTCTCCTATTCAATAAAATCACAACTGAACTGATTGTAATCTCAAATCCACATTCCTGCCTACTCCTAATAACCTTTCATCGCCTTGCTTATCAAGAAAGTATCCACCTCAGCCTTCCAAATATTCAAGGACTGTTCCCTCAGTACTTGAATATCTGTCTAAAGATGAGCAGAAATGCAAACTGTTTTCAAAAGCATTGTCCACTCTTCCGATCAGCCACGATCTTGTGGAATGACAGGATTATAGGCTTGAGGGGTTCAGTGGCCTAATTCTGCTCTTGTGAAGTCTGACCAGAGCACTGTGCACAGCAATGTGAATGGTTAATGCTATTATTGTAGAGAAGTCTCATGATGCAATTGAATAACTGCACAGTACTTTATCCCATTCCATATTATTAAAACTCATGCAGAAAGAATGTTTGAATATCGGGGTCACAGAGGTATTTTATTATAACTTATAATATCTGACACGCATTAGTATTGAGCTAATTGTGTTAACAGTGTTTTGAAAAATAATTCATGTTTAGTATTTCACAATCTTGTCTTCCTGTATATCACGCTCAAGCTGCAGATTTACAGGAAATAAACTCATTGGGTAAAATCCCTCCTCATTGAAAACAGGAAGTTCTTCATTGTCGGTTCAGGTTCTGTGTACTTGCAGTTCTTGTCCATCACTAATGTATGGCAATTCATAAAACAATCTATCTGAAAATTATGATATTTCAATAACTCATAAATAGTTATCAGAGGGGCTTTGTGTTGAAAAATTGGAAGATTTCTTTAACACGTATGATAAAAATAAAATATTTTTGGCAGAGAACAAGAACTGAAAGAAAGCCAGTAATAGGCTGCTTTTAGTACAAAATGTTCAGTTCATGTTTTATCAGGTATTGCTAACATTTTAATTTTAAGTAAACAAACAACTAGTTTAGTAACACTACAAATGCAAATTTTAAAAGTTGGCTGATTTGCTGCAGTTTCAGTGTTGCTGATTTAGTGCATTGCACTTTTTAGAGGAGTTCTGAGTCAGCTCAAAATTGCAAAGAATACTTAGAACATGAGATGCATTCTTCGTGGAAGTGAACTTTGTCCAAATCCCAAGAGCTACTAATCTGGTTTTGTGTTTAGATTACAATCTGGCATTTTATCAAACATCTGAGAGAAATTATTCTAAATATTTTTAGATCATACATAATTTTGTTTTGACTAGTTTTTGGTTTTTATTTAATGATTAAAACATTTGTTTATGTAATATACGATAATTGAATTATTTATGGATCAGAACTTTCTTTTACATCAAATGGAAATGGTGTACTTTTAGGTTTCAGTACCTGCAGCTTCTGCTGTAGATGTATCTTCTGTGTTTGGTAGTTTTCCATGATTGATGTTCTGATCACTGCAAACTATCTCCTCAGATATAATCTTTGTCTCAAATTAAAAGAATTTTTCTTTCATTAATTCATGGGATGTGGTGTTGCTGGATACGTTTATTGCCCATCCCTAATTGCACCCTGATCTGATTGACTTGTTTGGCCTTTCAGTGGGCAGTTAAGAGTCAGCCATATTGCTGCGGACCTGAAATAGCATGCAGTCTAGACCAGATAAGTATGACAGCTTTCCTACCCTTAACGGTAGTGAATCAAATGGGTTTTAACAGCAAGTGACAGTTGCCTATTGTTACCAATTCCAGATTTTCATAGAATTCAAATTTTACCATTTGCCACGGTGGGTTTCGAACCCATGTACCCAGAACATTAGCCTGGAATCTGGAGGCTAGCCCAGTGACAATACCACCACAGCACTACCTCTCCAATCAGAATGTTAGATTTAATTTTACATCATGTGATTTTTTTTTTAAAGTTTGCAAAAATGAAATGATGCATCAAACACTCAGATTTTGTAAAAGTAATATAAATACTGGAGTCTGTTTTAGGTGTAGAAATTCAACGAATAAAAAATTCTTAACCTTCTACCAGCTTAATAGTCACTAGGTAAGATCCCCAATTACATTTTAGCACTCAGTCCTCTTTGTTCATAGGTGCATTTTAAGAAGCTTGCTGTAGGAGGCTCAGCACATTCCCTTTATCCAAAAAAGTACATTGAGTTTTAGTACCTCTACTGAAATCCTGAGTAAAACCAACTAACTCAACATAACATGGTCTGCACTGAATTGTGGAATTCTGGTTATTAGAAATGATGACTGGCATTCAATTTGACTAATGATTAGATGAATCCGCATTTTGTTCAGAATAAAACACTGTCCTCTAAAGTAAGATTAGAATTGTACCAAAGATCTGCAACTTTTTAAGCCTTGTTTTCCTCTTTGAAGCATGTTTTGAATATTTTTTTCTCTCCTTTTTTATTTTTGGTTTTATGTACATGAATCCAGCGTCAATTGGGTGACGTTGCCAGAAAAGCTACCAGCAAACTAACCACCAGAACCGTTAAAAAGGGTGATAAGGTAAGCATTGACACTTGTGATACTGTTTGAGTTGCTGAATTGTTTGATCATAGCATTGATATGTCTTGCTGGGAAGATGCTCTATACCCAACATCATCTCATTTGCACCAATTTACATAGCACGTGCAACCCTATACATATACAGTTGAGCTTCACATTTGAGATGAAATTCAAGTGCCAGTAAGTGAATATGACCAGAGGTGTTTAATTCCACTTTATTGTCAAATCTGAACCCCTGAAAAGCAGTGAGGATGGTGAAATCCAATACAAGTTTGGGAATTTGGATTTGATAGTGATGCAGTACATGCCTGTGGCAGCTTCTGTGATAATGTGACAAACATTTTTAGAAGTTTTTACTATCTGCAGTATATTAAGTAAACTGGATATTGGGACTGTGAAAATGCTAGGAGCAGTGGAGTTACGCTGCTCCTGAAGATTTCTACATCAAAATCACCGGCTAATGAGTGAAACCCAGTATAAAAACCTTAATATCCAAGTCTCCTCTCGTTGGCAGTCTCTTTTTAAAGCTACGTGGTTTTTTGCACTTAAGCTAGGCTAATGCTCAGTGCCCTACAGGAGAAATGCAAATTACCTGACGTGACATTAAGGCTTCACTGAATATTACAATTTCATGGTACTATTCAAAAGCAGGAGGGATTTCTCACAATCCTCAACTAATGGTCCTTCTTGAACAAACACCATCAAAATAAGTTACTCGTTGTTCAGCTCATTTCTATATGTAGAGTCTTGTTAATGCTTTTGTCTCCATAATTCACTGCAATTTAATGCAATCAATTGTGTAAAGTGTTTTGAGACATTACTGAGAATTATCATGAAGCATTGTATAAATTCAAATCTTTGCTGAATTCTCTGACTCTGAGAAAACACACTGCCCTTTGAAGATACAGAGTGCATTTCTTCAAACTATTTTTTTTTTTTGGAAAAGTGTTGTCTTCCAAGAATTATGAATCTTGTGAATTTTGCACACCAGGTTGAAAAAATGAACCAGTAAGTAGCATCATGATCTTATCTCAATCCACTTTATGCTTTTGTGGAATGTAAGCGTTGCTAACAAGGCCAGCATTCGTTGCCCAACCCTAACTACCCATGAAGTGAGTGGCTTACTAAGCCATTCCAGAAGAGTCCAGAGTCTGTAGTCATATGTGAGCCAGATCAGGTAGATTTCATTCCTTTAATGACCTAATGAACAGAAAAGTTTTACAACAATTGATGCCAGTTACCATGGTCTAGGAGACGAGCTTTATATAATGCAATTTTTTTACCAGGTGAATTTGAATTCCAGCAGCTGTTGTGGTGGGATTTGAACTCCTGACTCCAGAGCAAAACCACGGGCCTTTGATTTACCAGTCCTGTGATTTTATCATTATGCCAAAACCTGCCCTGTTTAGCATGTGTTCTTGAGAGCCATACTGGGGTGCGGAAACCTGGAATTATTTAGTGTAATCCAAGGTGCAGATTCTAACTTAATTCTGGGCTTTTCTGTACAGATTTGCATTGAATATTGGAAGATTTGGGGCCAGCATGAAGATATAGTTGCATAATGGTTATTTATTAGATTAGCAATCCATGGGTTCCTAACCCACCATGGCATTTTTGGAGTTTTAAGGCCATTAAATAAGACTGGAATTAAAGTTGCTATCAGAGATGGTGATCATGGAGAATACTGATTTGTGGTTTTAAACTCAGCTGTTTCACTGATGTCCTTTACGGAAAGAAACCCGCCCATTCTTAGCTAATCGGGTGACCCACAGCAATGTGGTTGATTTTAACTGCCATTGGAAATAACCAAGCATATCATTCGGATCTATCAAAACAGCTAAGAAAGCCTCAACCCACATAGACCACAGTGGTTCAAAAAGGTATTTCACCACCCCAACTTCTTGAGCCACGGGTTTTGAGAAATGAATGTCGAACTTGATAGCGATGTCCACTGAATACTTTTCTAAAAAAGTCAGAGTTATAGTTCTCTATATCTGGCCATCTCAGCAAGGTATGTTATTCCAGACCATTTTACAGTGGAATGAGCTGTTTAATGACCATGTAATGACAATGGTTGGAGGGGCACACTAATTCCTTTCTGGTTCCATTTCTGCACTGGTTGTAACATTTTAAATTTTGCCATGGTGATGATATGGTCAATTTAATGTAGATTTTAGACTGTATCTGATTTAGTGTTAGAAATAATTCAAATCAGTTTCTTTAAAAGAACTAGTTCATTACAAATAAAACTTAGAAATATACAAAGATTATTGACATGGAAAAGTTTAGAATGTGTAAACATGTTGCATATATGTTCAAACATCCCCAAAATTAATGTGAGGCAAATATGGGTAACAGATTAATGTGGTTGACCATCCCTCAGTCCACATGAAATATCAAACAAATGTTGACAAATTCCACATATTTCACAGCAATATCCACATCTCCCCCCCCCCCCCCCCCCCCCGCTGAGAAAAATAATACTGTAAGCATCCAGTGTCATTAAAACCTTAAGGCATTCATCTTCAACTGGTGAGATATGGGGCATCACTCCATACTTGGGCGCATAGCGTTAAATTGAGAGGGCACAAGTTTAAAGGAGATGCATGAGGCCAGTTGCTTTTTAATGTAGAGGTTGGTAGCTGCCTGGAATGCGTTACCAGGGGAGATGGTAGAAGCAGATACGGTAGCAATGTTTAAGAGACATTTATACAGACTCGTGAACAGACATGGAATAAGGGATACGGACCAAGTGCAGGCAGATGGGATTAGTTTAGGGTGACATCATGGTCAGCACAGACATGGGCCAAAAGGCCAGTTCTTGTGCTATACTGTTCTGTGTTCTAAGTGGATGAAACTGAAATAATGGCTGAGGCAGATTAACTGAGCAAGTTAAAATGACAGTGGTTAAGACGGTGAATAAGCAAGATGTTTGACACATCCAGGGAACTGTCATGATGTTTAGGAAAGCACATGGACGGTCCGGAGTGTGGGATCTCACAAAATATGAGTCCATTGTTAGTCAATGGAAAGTCAATGATATACGATATCAGCAGTTCTTCTGATGGGAATAGCTATAAAAAGAAAAGGAGGAAAAGGCTGTTGTGGGAAGGGGATGTTCTTTTCTATGGAATACTGGTGCCAGTTGTAAGACAGGAATGTGGTGTACCGATAGGATTTGCACCACATGAACTGGGATGGATCCCTGTCCTTGTAGAAAAGATAAATAGTCAAGTGGCAAGATCTTAGAATAGCATGGTGGCAGGGATCTACAAGAAATATAAGCAATCTTCATGTAGAACAGCATAGGAAAGAACAAAGGAAAACATTTGTGACATGGATATACATAAAGTTGTAGAACAGGGAGCAAGAAATGTAAACACGATAGCAAGATTTTACAAAGGATCTAAGAATGAAAACAATAGTGCAGTGTTGCTTCTCTAGATAGTGAGAGTGGGCACTTAATAGTAGATAATAAAGAAATAGTGGACGTAATGAGTAGTATTTTCCTTCTGTCTTCATTTTAGAGGATATCAAAAACAGCCGAGTAATACCTGTAAATCAGTAGATTGAAGGAAGAGAGGATCTTGATGAAATTATATTCACCAAGATGTGGTACTAAGCAACTGGAATTGTACTTTTTAAAGTCTGTGTCCAGATGAAGTTCATCCTAGACTCTTAAAAGAGGTGGCTAACGAGATAGTGAATGCATTGCTACTAATCTTCCAACAACCACTGGATTTTGGAAAGGTTCCATCACTGTAAAGTAGCAAATATAACTCTTCAATACAAGAAGGAGGGCCAGTAAACGGGAAACTATATCCCACTTAGCTTGACATCTGTCATAGGGAAGATGTTACAATTGATCTAAAGGAGGTTATAACTGGACGTTCAAAACAAATTCTGGTAATTAAGAAAAGTTAGCATGGTTTTGTGTAAGGGAAGTAGTATTTAACCAATTTATTGTAATTCTTTGAAGAAGTAATGTCCTTTGGATAAAGTTGATATACTGCACTTGGGTTTCCGATGACATCTGTCAGGGTGTCACATAAAATGTTATTGCACAAAGAAGGAGCTGATGGTCAAAGTTGTTGAGAAGATTTGTAGCTCGGGTTGTGGATGAGGTTGTAGACTTGCTTGCCAAGCCGGTGTGTTTGATTGCAGAGGTTTCATCACCCTGCTAGGTAACATCATCAGTGTGTCTCCAGTGAAGCATTGGTGTTCTGTCACGTTTGTTATTTATATGCCTCAATTTGCTGGGGTGGTTGGCATTCCTTCTGGTTCTGTTTTCAGTGGTTTGTGTATCGGGTCCAGTTCAACGTGTTTGTTGATGGAGTTCTGGTTGGAATGCCAGGCCTCCAAGATTTCCCTGGCATGTCTCTGTTTGGCTTGTGCTATTATGGATGCATTGTCCAATCAAATTCGTGTCCTTCTTTGTCCATGTGTGTTGAGACTAGTGAGAATTGGTTGTGTTTCTTGGTGGCTAGTTGGTATCCATGTATTCTCATTGTCAGTTTTCTTCCAGTTTGGCCTATGTAATGTTTCTCACGGTACTTGCATGGTATTTTGTATACTATGTTAGTTTTATTGGTTATGGGTATGGGATCCTTTGTGTTTGTCAGTAGCTGTAGCAGGGTGGTTGTTGGTTTGTGGGCTACCCTGATACCTACGGGTCTGAGTAGTCTTGTGGTCATCTCTGATATGTCTCTGATGTACGGTAGGGTGATTTGTGTGTCTTGCTGTGGTCTGTCGTGGAGGTAACAGTGGATTGTGCTTTTTGTGTATCTATTCCTTTTAAAAACTCTGTATAAGCACTCCTGTTCTGCTTTGCGCAATTCCAGGTTGCTGCAGTGTGTTGTGACTCATTTGAATAATGTCCTGATGCAGCTCCATTTATGGGTGTTGGGGTGGTTGCTGGTGTAATTAAGTATTTGGTCCATAGGAGATAGCACACTAACATGGATAGAAGATTAGCTGTCTGGCTGGCAGAAAACAGTATGCATAAATGGGTCATTTTCAGATTCGTAGGATGTCACACCTGGGGTCTACACTCAGCCTTCATCTTTTTACAATCTTTTGTAGTAACGATGTGGATGAGTGGAACTAAAGCATTGTAGCTAAATTTGCAGGTAACGTAAAGATAGAGAGCAAAGTATATTGTGACAATGACCTAACAAGGTGCAGACTGATTGGGTCATATGAATTAGCAAAAATCCGGCAGATGGAGTGTACTGTGGGAAATTGTGAAATTATTCACGATGGCAGGAATAATAAAAGTTCGGCATATTGTTTAAATTGACAACAATATCAAAATTCCAAAGTACAGAGGCAATTAGGTGTCCTAGTACGTAAGTCACAAAAGCTGAATATGCAGGTACAAACATGTAATTATGATTGATAGAATACTACCCTTTATTATGAGAGAAATTGAACATAAAAGTAAGGATGATATGCTTCATAGGTACAGGGCATTAGTGATACCACATCTTGAATTGTCTGTGCAGGTTCAGTGGATCAGAGGAGATATACTGAATTGATACTTCGTAGGAGCCGGTCGTTTTCCGAGGATAGGTTGGACATGCTGGGCTTGTTTCTGCTGGAGTTTAAAGTAGTGAGGGCTAATTTGATTGAAATATACAAGATCCCAAATGTTTTTTACAAGAATGTTTCCTCTTACAGGTGAATCCAGACAAGGGTGCGTCTTTAAAATTTAGGGGTCAGATGAGGGGAAATGGTTTTGAGGGATTTATGACTTTTGAATCCTGCTGTGGGAGACAGGGTACTTGAATATTTTTAAAGTAGAGATAGCTAGATTCTGGTTATGCATAGGAATCAAAAGTTATCAAGGGTAGTTGGGAATGTGGAATTCAGAACACACTCTGATCATGTCCTTAGTGAATGGCAGTGTGCTGGAAGGGCCAAATGGTCTACCTCTGCTTCTAATTGATGTCTTTACAGTTGTGGGGAAGAGTATAACTAGAGACTATCAATTTAAGGTACTCACCAAGTTCAGTTCGGAAGGAACATATTCGCTCACAGTCTAAGTATGTAGAACTCATTGTCATAAAGAATGATTGAACCAAATAGTATGGATGTGTTTACAGATAGGTTAGATGAGCATATCAGGTAGAAGGGAAGGGTTATAACAGCTTTAGATGCGGAAAGATGGGAACTTGCTCCAATTAAGTACAAACCTGGACATGTTGGGTCAAATAACCTGTTTTTGACCTATTTGAAGTAAACCAACGTAGTTCTTCTATTTTATGTTAAGGCAACCCAAAGAAATGATGACAGATTGGCACATTATGCAAATAAGACTCCACTCACATTTCATACACATCATTTTGTAGCAGCATATTTAATTGGTTTCAATATCCGCCACTATTTTGTGAATAAAAAGTCAGAGTTCATATGCATGACAGACAGAACAAAGCTACATCTAGGTAATGTTCCAGTGGCCAGAAATACATTTCTGGAGCAGGGATGGGACTTGCATGCTGGGATCCAGATAAATCCATGTTATAGACGCTGAGGGAATTGCCTAGTAAATTCAAGATTCTGTTGTATAGTTCCCCAGTATCTGAAGTCCTCCAAAAGTATCCATTTACATCTGAGAATTTTGAGGGTTCGACTGTAGTTATTAGCCTCTGCCCCAATTACATAATCTGCTGCCTGACCTACTGAGGATTTTTTTTGGTACTTTCTGATTTTATTTCTGATGCCCAAAATGTTATGTCATTCTGGTGGCCAAGAGGAATGGAATTCACAGCACCTATGTTTTGAAGTAAGTGGTGTGAGCAGATCCCTTGAAATGAGGACCAAGGCTTTCGCTACGTGCACCACTTGCTGTAGCCCTTAGTAAATAGAGGTAGGAAATCTTTATCATTTTTACAAACACAGCAGTAACCAGTAGAATTGAATGGTCAACTAGGCTGAAAGGACTGGAGAATCAATTTAAATAGCTTTGGTGAATGTCCATCCTGCAGTTGAGTTCATGTTCAGTTGTGGGATGTTGTGACAGCACTTTAGCTAGAGCATATGTTAAATAGGCACCATCGTGCATTCAGAATGGTAGAAGTGACAGAAAATTTATGCTGGGGAATGGAGTTTGCAGCCCCATCCTCCATATGTTCTTCTACCATCCCAATATCTGTCACCAAATCTGGTGTTAGGTCGCTGTTCTTTTAATTTACTGACCTCCAACTTGCACTGTTCTGAGATCTCCATATATGTTAACATCTTAAATCTGTGCTAACTTCTGCCCATGTTGCATTCTGTTTCAAAACTACCCATGAGTTGAGATCATTCTGATCAAAGTCATAATCAATATTTGTGACTGTTTCTTTTCTTTTTCACTCTGGCACTGTCAACAATTGTATTTTCATCCTAGAAGGAGATCATTCAACCCATTTTCTGCATCAGCCAAAAAAGAACTTCCCAGTCTAATCCAACTTTCCACTATTGGAAAAGTTTTTTTTGTGTTTTGACAGAGCAGATAGGTCCTTCCTGCTCTAGACGTTTTTTTGTTACTTTATATATTTCAATTAAATGTCCTGTCAGCCTCCTCTACATAAAAGAAAACAGCCCAAGTTTATCAAGCCTTCTCTATTCCTGACTGCATCCTCAAACCTCCTTTTATACGCTGTAGTAAAATTAAAGCCTTACTGTATTCTGCTAACTAGAATTGTCCTCTAACTGTGGCTCACCGTTGTTTCATACCACAACTCCATAACATACATTTATGCTGCACTTAATTTTGGAGAACAGCACAAGATGTTTGCAGAGGCATTATTGAACTAAACGATGTCAAGCCATGTAAGAAGAGATTCGGGCAGATAACCAAAAGCTCGCTCAAAGAGCGGTTCTGAGGAGGAGGTTGAGGGTCAGAGAGGGAATTCAAACTCGGGGCTTATTGGCCTAAAGGCATAGCTACCAGTGGGGGAGCAATTAAATTAAGGTATGCCTCAGAGACTGGAATTAGATGACATCTCCTGAAGTGGGGTTAGTGGTGTGTTGTTGGAAAGGCCAAAGGAAATTACAAAGATAGGAAGTGGCCAAGTCATAGGCAACAATAACTCAGGATAAAATTCAGTCACGAGGATTAATGCAAATTAATCAAAGAAAGCCATCTTCAATTTCTTAAGGGAAAATCATGTTTACCTAAGTCACTGATTTTATGTTGACATGCTATAGGAGGGCTGATAAGTGCAATGCAGTAGACATGGTGATCTCCAAAGGGCATTTGTCACAGGGCTGTGCAACAGACCTATGAACTAAGTTATGGTCCATGAAATGAAATGGTCAGAAGCAACCTAGATTTCAAATTGATTGAGGGACTGAAAGCAAAAACTAGTGTTTAATGAATGTTTCTCAAGTAGAGGAAAGTTTGAAGAGAACATTCCCCAGGGTTAGTTGGAACCCTTACTTTTCCTGATATGTTAATGACATGAACTTCTGTGTACACGACACAATTTTAAAGTTTATGGATAAAACAGAACTTAAAAGAATTATAAACTGGGAGGAACATTATGTAATATGGAACTCAGAAGGACACAAGCAAGTTAGTGGAATAGGTGAATATGTGGCAGACAAAGTTCAATGTGGAGAAGCGTGAAAATTCCACCCAATGTGTTGGAAAATAAAATGATACGTATCTAGTTTACTCTGCTGTAAGATCATCAAAGGATGTGAAACATCTGCAGTGCCATCTCAGAACCCATTTCAAAGTACACATTAAGAGTTAAGAATTTATTGCTTGTTTTATCTGCTAGTTGTATATACTTTTAATCAATCTGTTTAGACATATTGTGGCACATCTGCAGGCGTGTGGGATTCAAATCCAGATCTTACGGTTTAGAGGTAGGGGCAGTACCACTGCGTCACAAAAGCTCTTCTGTTGTATTCTTAGAAAAAAAATCAGAAATTTGGTTTGTTATTTTTAGCCTGAGCTATAACATCCCAGTGCTTTTTTTTCTCTGTACTTTTGAGAAATGAACAGAATTATGCAATTAAATTATGATCCTATTTATAGTATGTATCATAGGTAAATAGCCTTGTTCATAGGAAACATGCATGAAAGCTAATCTTTGAGTTCAGGACTGAATGAGTAATTTAAGAGGATTAACTGAACAAGCTGGGTTTATTTCCACTACAATTTGAAGAGCGACAGGTGAGTTGATTGAAGTTGTTCAGATCTCGAATGATCTTGACAAGATATTTGTGGAAAAATGTTTCCTTTTGTGGGTCACATCAGAACTAAGGGATATGCTTTTGAGGTTAAGGCTTGTCCTTTCAGGATAGGGATGAGGAGAGTTATTTTCTCCAGGCAACTTCAGAACTCTTCACCTCAAAAGGCAGTGTGGATGGGGTCATTGAATATTTTTAATATAGAGATGGATAGATTCTTGTTTGGCTAGGGAATCCAGGATTATCAAGAGTAGATGGGAAGGTGGAATGGTGCAGCAAGCTCGAAGGGACCAAATGTTCAACTTCTGCTCCTGCATATTAGAATTTGTAGGAAACCTAATCTTAATTATTCTTTTCTGACTCTACTGCTAAAATCCATTGCCATAGTACTTTTACCCTCGACAGTGTGAATTGAGTCTTATTGCTGTTGTCCATGCTTGGGACACATCAGTCAGTTTATGTATTAAAAACACTTTACCCAAGCAATCTTGATGATGAGATAGACAAAGGGACACCGAACTCATATTATTAACAAAGTATTCCTTATTAAAACACCATGTATTTCCCAAATTCCTATAATATTTACACTCTATCTAGCTCTGCTTGTCTGAGAAATTACTCACAACAATCCATGCGTTTGAGCTGAGCTGTTGAAATCTCCTTCCTTTGTGATGTAGGGCTGGCTCTCTCCATGTAGAAGTGTCTTGCAGGTCAGGGCAGATCTCCTCCTGGGTGGTCTTGGGTTGCCACATGGCCTTCGGCCAAAGACCATGGAGGTCATGAGTGCGATTCAAAGTATCCAGTGAAGTCGTGCCATCATCCTTCACAGTTTCCATGCCAAGGATATGTAAGGTGAACTTTCTCTGACAGTGACTGAAAGTCAAGATGCCAGAAAGTCTGATTGATACTTCTGCAATACACAACCCTCGGGCTGGTTGTAACTGGTCTCCACTAAACCTTCCTGACCTCTTTTTGACCTTGGTTTCCACTGTTCTGTGTAGCTGATGGCTGCTGTTTAATTTGGTTTGGCCAGTTTTCTGTCAGGCCCAGTTTCTCTGGCTATGGGTTAATTTAGAATGTCGAATTTTCGGCTTATTGTCCCTTGACCACACTGCCTCTTGGAATGGTCTAACAAGCCACTCTGTTACATCTGGCCACTACAAAAACAGCAAAAGCCACATGTGCATTGGTTCAAAAAGATGATCCACCATAGCCTTTTCGATGACTCTGACTCTGTATCCAGCGAATGAATTAAATTGAAAAATGCTCCAGATATTGATGTGCTGTTGCTTTCTTTATCTAGTCATCTTATAATTTATAAATGGCTTTTCAAGCTCAAGTAATGACCAATAATTTAATTATAGCTGTTGCAAGCTTGGCTCAAACTTTGACTTATGGTACTCCTGCAAAATGTGTGATCGAACACTGCCTTTTTTAAATAAAGAAAATGAATAATGCATCTGGCATATTTTAACAATTCTCAGTGCATTAATATGAGCTAGAATTTGCTGCCAGACTAGTGGTAAGTTCAATGTGTATGCCCATATTAATGTGTCAATTTCCAGCAATTTGTTTGAGGAAAATATAACATATGAATTGTGACTCACCAGAAGTTGCTGCATGATTTGTTTTACCCTGCCATTGGACTCGTTGGGCTGCATTTCATAGGCCATCCATTAAAAGGAAAGCAGGTGGGTGAACCATGAATTAGGGTGCCCTACTGCCAGCAGCTCCTCCTCCAGAGCCAGCCTACCCCCACTTTAATTTTGAGTATCAAAATCCTTAAGGGGATAATCAATGCTCTGATTTGACGGATTGTAGGAGATTCTGGAGCTCCATATGCAGTCTGGCTGTTTTATTTATGTGGGCTGCTAGCCAGTTAAGGGGTAAACAGTGCTTTTTGTTGTCTACCTCGTGTCCTTTGGAAGCCCCTCATGAAAGTTTTACCACCTGCATGTTCGCCCTCCCTCCTCTGCCCTGCTAGTCACAAACCACTCCCTTTCAGGGATCAGCCTGGCCCAGCAAGATTGCAGATGTACATAGATGTTCAGAACAATTGCTGAAAGCATCCTCCTTGGCCTACCTCTAGCACCAACAGTGCTCACACTCCTTCTGAAACTACTGACTTTGACTGGCTACAGCTTTGTGGCAGGACCTGCTTTTAGAGATTAGTATGAGGCAGGAATTCTATCAATTACAGGGCAATCTCCCAGAAAAATAAAAGCAGTGAGAGCTAACTAAGCAAAGACAATGGGGAGCCCACCCTCGTTTTATAATCCAAGACCATAAGTAGAGCATTTCCAATCTGAACCTTGCTGTGTTTCTGCATTTTAAGATTAATGACCAATTAAACTTGTGTAAAGTGACACCTGTTACTTATCAGCCTAAGTACACTTTTGATTAATAGAATTCTGTTTTTGTCCCCAAATGGCGGCGGAGTAGCCGCGCAACGTGCAAGCTCCTCAACCTAGGAGCCTGAAGCTCGTCTATTCCGTCTGCTTTACTTTTATTTTCTTTCTATGCTTTTTAAATTATGTTTCCATTTATTATGGTACCTTACGTTATTCTAACGACTTCGGCGGAAGGCGTCTTCTCCCGGCCCGTGCCCAGCGACAATGTGGCCTCCAATGACCAGGAATGGCAATATAGGCCTGGCAAGCAGTCTCCTGGTATGGTGGTCTTGTCCAGGAGGGGCAGTCTCAGCCTGGAGTGGCATTCTTGTCCCAGTGTAGAGGTTTTCTTCAGCTGCTTCCAGGTATTCCAGCAGTCCAGCATGGAGGTCTCAACTTGGTGTGGAGGTCTCGTCCTTGCTTCAGAGGTGGCTTCGGTGTCTTTGAACAGCCTGGCATGGAGGTCTCGCCTCGGCATGATGGGGCGGTCTCATCCCGGACCTGCATGGTGATTTTGGCCTGGTTTTCCAACATATCCCAAATCTAGGAGCCATTAATTGAACTGCAATAAACTTTTTTTTTCTTCTTATTTATGACGTGTCATTAATTTAGGCGCCATGGTATGGCGACTTATAAAACTTTCCACTTTTTATAAAAATACACGTGACAATAAATTGCTATTCTATTCTATTTTATTCCAATCTCTCTCTGCAACCAAGAATAGGAACAGTTGAAACAACGGAGTTTAATTCTGTTGGTAGTAAACTATTATTCAATTAAACTTCTTTTCTTTCTTTGCTTCCTCATTACTTTGCCTTTCTCTTAATCTAATATTTATTTCTTCATTTAATTTCTCTTCCAGTATCTGAATTAACTACTCCACTCAAATTCCTTTTGTTTCTTTGTTTGGTTATCAAGCTTCAATCTCATTGGTTAAGGAGGTAAACTGCTCTGTTATCTGTCAAAGTTCAACTGCTTTGTTGTCTTTCTGTGCTACTGAACTGTACACAGCTACAAGTATGCAAATAATGGTAACTGATACAATGGACAATTGCAGCTTGTGTGATCTAGGTGCATCCACAGTTTAGGGAATTGTGATCTAACATATTCCTTTCTCATAGGTGGTGATATAAATTGTGATTTCTATACTTGAAAGATTTTGCATACAATATTGGAATTATTAATATACTTCATCCTTCTGTACCAATGTGTAATTTAAGCAGTATCTAATAAGAGCAATTTTGACCAGGACTCTTCTTAAAAGAAAAAGTGAAAGCTTATTAACTGCAAGTAATTATTAACTCAGTTGTACATTTTTGTGTTTTTCAGGAAACTGACCCAGAGTTTGACCACTGTGCAGTCTGCATAGAGGGATACAAATCTAAAGATGTGGTCAGGATTCTGCCATGCAAGTAAGCTCTTCAATATGTGTGATAACAGTTGCCACTTCATGTTATACTTTTTGCAGGAGAGGATTATGTTGTCTCTTGATGTAATATTATTTTAAAACAGCAATTATGTGCCTCTTGAACAAAAACTATCCCAAAATTCTTGGCAAAAGTGGTGAATAAAGAAACAATAAAAGAGAAGTAATGTAATTCGCAAGGGAAATAGTTAAAGATGTGCATTTTAAAGGTGACGAGTTGGAAATTTTAGAAGAATAGTTACAGAATGCAAGATTAAGGTAGCTGACACAGCTGAAGTATAGGGAGATTATGCAAGATTGGAATTGATTAGAATACACTCAGTCATCGGAGAGAATGCAAGGAAGAGTTTCAAAAATAATGCCAGTAATGTGTGTTTACATAATCGGGAGTGGAGGACAGGTTGTGACCCTGTTTTGGAAAAAATAAATCTGAGTGATGACCTAATAGAGGTATTTTAAAAACTCAACATTGCTATGCAAAGAACCATGTGTCAACATTAAAGAATTATTAGTGAAAGAAAATAACTCATCAAATCCTATGCTCCAGCCTGGTGGTATCAAACTACTTCCCTGATTATTTTTTTTCTCCACCCTTCGTATCTATGTCTTGTCTGTCTTTGTTTGCGTGTTACTGAAGGGGGAGAGTTTAGGAAGGGGTAGACTTTAAGTTGTAACCTTAAGTTAGCAATTCCATTGGTTAAAGATAATTCACATTGTTAAGTACAGCGTTTTAACCCAGGTTTGTCAGTCAGGTAAATTGGGGAATTCAGATAGTTTGACTAAATTTTTTCACATTTGTGACGATGCTGGGAATAGATGGGCTTGATACCCTGCACACTATCCCATGAGTCATGGTCGTTGTTCAATGGTTGAAGAGAATTATACAGCTGTAATTGAGGAAAAGGTAGGTCAAGATATGAGGGAGCAATGAATGGGTGGCCCCAGTGGTAAGTTTAATTGAGGAAAGGTAGCTGGAAAGTTTGAGTGGAGCATACGCACCAGGACAGTGAAATTAAAATCGGGTGGAGGCAGAGTGAATAACAGGGTTTCATTTGGAGCTTCTTCTTTAGAATTCAATGCAATTTTGCTGAACTTGGATCTGCAGCTTTCAGCCTTTAAAATGATACCTGTAATAATGGCTGTAATAACCAGCAAAAAACACAAATTGTAGTAATTTTCCTTTAGGTTTGGGTAGGATAATGCATTATTAGGGTACTCTGGAGGCAACTTTAAGTCTGCATTTAGCCAAACTATATTTGAATTTAGACTTTGGAATGTGACTTGAGTTCTGGAAGCAGGAATCATTGCATTTGCCTCCTGGCCTTCACTTGTATTAAATCATCCAAAGCAAGTTTGACATGGGAATAGGGGACAAAATTGTATGAAAGCTGACAAGTTCACTGGAAGATAGTTCAGTAAAATGATTGAACAAACTTGCTGTAGTCTTTACCCTTGTACATTTTGAATGTAAGATTGTAAGAGGATAGCTGAAACTCTTGCTGTACCTGAAATTTTATTTTGTAACTTGCAGGAGAGTTCACCAGGGTCTGACCTAGAGGATGGGCAGGTTTTATAAACAAGGAGCATGGCGCTGACTGACTGCTATTAAGATGCCAGGCATAACAATTTGCAATCTGTTAAAATTTATGTTGCCTTTTAGGGAAAATGTCTTGTTACATCGCTGTTTCTTTTTTAATTTTTGTTTAAAGATGTTATGACCCCGGCTTATGATAATACCAGGCAAGTCGGATCCCAGAATGAAACCTGGCTTCAAAGATCATATGTTTAATTTTTAAAGTTGGCTATTATGATGGTTAATCACTGAAATAATTTATTGTAGGACTGCAGATGCTCATTAACAAAGCGTAAGTTTATTACACAAAAGAAAAAACAAAACAAAGATATAATTGTAACCCAAACAGCAAATCAAAATTTCACCCCTCGTTTCCCAGCACTGCCCTTTTTACAGATACTTAATCTCACAAATATTGCTCCTATTTAAACTCTTTTTAATTCTTTCTTAATTGTCCCTTTCTTGCTTCCTTTTCTTGGACTGCTCAGATGGTTTTACTGTACGATTCCTTTACCATTCTGATGGCAAGAACCTTTGATTTTGTTAACTTAAACCATTTCTAACAACGTAAACACTTCTAAACGAACTCTTTTGTTTGGAAGCTTCACACAATAAAATGTTTGGCTAGGTTGTCTGTTTCGCCTGAACTAAAAACATGGTTCTCTTTGTAGATAGAACCTGTTCCCCCTTCTAAACGACCTCTAATTCTTCTGAACTAAAATCAAAAGCTAAACTAATGCTGTCTAGTCTGCTATAAACTTAGCAACATAAACATTGCCTCCATTAACACCACAGGCATTTGACATCTTGGAAAGGATGTATTTGGGTCACTCTTCCAAATTACTTATATTGGTTCAAGGACACAGGAACAAGAGTAGGTCATTCAGCCCTTCAAGCCTGCCTCACCATGCGAGATCATGGCTGATCATGTCAATGCTACTTTCATGCACCATCTTCATATCCCTTAAGTTTCTGGAAACTAATTGCACTAGCAATTTCTGTCTTTAACATGCTCAATAATTGAGCTTCCACAGCCCTCCAGGGTGGAGAATTGAACTGATTCACCACCTTCTGGGTTAAAAAAAAATCATCTTCATATGATCTTAGGGTAAGGACTCAAAAATTTATATTCTCTGGATCTAGAATCACTAGCCAGAGGAAGCAACCTGTTGATATCCCTAGCCCTAATCATAAAACATAAAACAATATAGCACAGGAACAGGCCCTTCAACCCAATGATATTGTGCCGAACATGATGCGAAATTAAGCTAATCCCTTCTGCCTGCCCTTGGTCCATATCCCTCCAATCCTTGCATAGTCATGTGCTTATTCTAAAAGTTTTCAAATGCCCCTATCATATCTGCCTCCTCCACCACCCCTGGCAGTGTTCCAGACTCCTACCACTCTCTGTGTAAAAAGAAAAATGCCCTCTCACATCACCTTTGAACTTTCCCCCTGTCACCTTAAATGCATGCCCTCTAGTTTTAGACATTTAAACTCTGGGAAAAAGATTCTGACTATCAACCCTAGGTATGCATCTCATAATTTTATAGACTTCTATCAAGTCTCCCTTCAGCCTCCGCCGCTCCAGAGAAAACAACTGAGTTTTTCTAGCCTGTCCTTACAGCTCATACCCTGTAATCCAGGCAGCATCCTAGTAAATCATTTCTCATTCTTCAATGCCGTAGGGAATTCAGACTAAGTTTCCTCAATCCCTCCTCCCAAGACAAAACAACCGTCTCAAGGATTAATCTGACTTTATGACCTTATTTTTTTAAAAATTGCTTTCCCAGAACTGACTAAAATCTCTCTGCCTCCGTTTTAAAATCCAAGTACCAAATGATGTATAAATTATACAATTGCCTTTGTGATAAAGTTGTACCTTTAAAATGAAGGATTTTGACTCCTAATCAACAATTCTTTAAAAAGAAATACATATTCATAGATACTACATGATCACATTAACCTTTCCCTTGCTATTTACTGCACAGTTTTTTAATATTTAGAATAGTTACTTCAGTGAGCTTCAAAAGTAACCAAAGCAAGGAATTAGATCTCAAGGTATTTAAATATAACCCTTTAACTCTAGGCTTGTATTTCAGAAGTGTGGAACTGATGGTTCAGTGAGATGTAGCCTTATCTAGGATGCTGAATTTAATTTTGGGTGTCACACGAAATATTGACCTTCGTAGTGATGCGGTGCAGAATCATACCAGGATGTATGAGCACAGGTTGGTTTGTATTTCCTTGAGTTTGGAAAGTTGAAGAATGATCTGATTGAAATGCTTATAATTATTAAAGAATTTTGTAAAATAGATAGAAACAATTTTCTCTGGTAAGAAGCTGGAGTCAAGAGCATTGTGGACATAATCATCAAATTAGAGCCAGGCTACTTAACAGAAGTCAGGAAGCAACACCTCTTACGAAGGGTCACGGAAATCTGAAACACCTCCCTTAGTTAGACTCTAGATTTTGGGACCCAATTGTATTTTTCCAGCACTGAGCTTGCTATGATTTTTTAAATAATATTATTATTGAGAGAGACAGAGCAGTGGCAAGTTAATAAAGTTGAGTTACATGTCTGCAATAATTGAATTATGGAACAGGCACGAGGATCTAAATGGCCGTTTCCTGTTTTTTTTTAATAAAGCAGTGAGTGACATTTCAGCTGAATCTGTGGATTTGACTTTTGGGTATAGCTATTTCATTTGAGAGCCTAAATAAAAGTGTTGAGTATATTTGCAGAGTATGTTCTTATTTTGAGACTTAAATTGTGCAGCTATGTCCTGATTCTAGCTGCTCAAGGTCTGCCAAGATAATGATTGTAAAATTAAACCGGAAAACAACAGAACCAGAGGAGGGCATTCTTCAGCTTTAAGTCATTCTATACTGTTAAAATGCTACTATGGCTAAATCCACAGTGCAGTTTATCTTATTGTTGCCAATGTTTTACGTAAGTCTGCCTAAAAAGAAGTAAATTCAAGAAATCCAATTTTAAAAATAATCAATATTGAAGTTGTTTTTGTTCCCTTCTGGGAATGAACATGTTTAAGTGTATTTTAGCATCCTATATTTTAGCAATTCAACCAGAATAATGACCTTTTTATCAAAGCTTTATTGCATTTGAATCATTCAGTTGCATTTACATGTTATTGATGGGAGTGACCTCATGCAGACCACATGTCTCCCCAGTATCATAGTACAGAAATTAACTTCCAGTGGAACTGAAAATTTGCTATCAATTTCGATGGGTTGAAACTGACAATAAGAAAAAAATTTACAATAACCTTTATTCCACATCCTTTATCAAGATCTTCCTGATCAAAAGTTGAATGATCACATGTAAGTGTCGAATGTTGCATATGGCATTAATTATGTCACCATAAGAGGTTGTTGCAAATTGTATTTTCTCATAACTTTGCTCTCCACAATATTCATCCTAGTGTTAAACAAAACAACATAATCAATCACCCAAAAGACAAAATAAGGAAAGTAACAGGAAAAGTATCAAGTCTGTCCCTTCAGATTCAGTCCTCATGCATAAATCATACTCATTGCCACTTTGCTCACCCATTTGCAATCCCGGTGGACAATAGCTTATTGTTATGCTCTTGATTTGTAATACAGATGCCTTGTAAAAATCCATCCAGATCACAAAGTCCTTTTTATTGAAGAAAATCTGTGTCCTTACCTGGTCATCTTTTCAGTCCCACAGCAATGTTATTAAGTCTTTATTATCTTCTGAAATCATCTAAGGAGCATCTTAATCATATCAACCTGTAAAGCCACCCTGCTTTGATCTCAACGGAGGTTGAGGGGGGATCTGATTGAGGTCTCAGTGATAAAGTTGATAGATGAGGGAAAGGCTGTAGATGTCATATACATGGACTTCAGTAAGGCGTTTGATAAGGTTCCCATGGTAGGTTGATGGAGAAAGTGAAGTCGCATGGGGTTCCAGGATGTACTAGCTAGATGGATAGAGAACTGGCTGGGCAACAGGAGACAGAGAGTTGTAGTGGAAGGGAGTTTCTCAAAATGGAGAACTGTGACCAGTGGTGTTCCACAGAGATCTGTGTTGGGACCACTGTTGTTTGTGATATACATAAATGATCTGGAGGAAGGTAAAGATGGTCTGATTAGCAAGTTTGCAGAGGACACTAAGATTGGTGGAGTAGCAGATAGTGAAGGGGACTGTTGGAGAATGCAGCAGAATATAGATAGATTGGAGAGTTGGGCGGAGAAATGGCAGACGGAGTTCAATCCAGGCAAATGCGAGGTGATGCATTTTGGAATATCCAATTCAAGAGTGAACTATACGGTAAATGGAAAAGCCCTGGGGAAATTTGATGCACAGAGAGATCTGGGTGTTCAGGTCCATTGTACCCTGAAGGTGGCAACGCAGGTCGATAGAGTGGTCAAGAAGGCATACGGCATGCTTTCATTCATCGGACGGGGTATTGAGTACAAGAGTTGGCAGGTCATGTTACAGTTGTATAGGACTTTGGTTCGGCCACATTTAGAATACTGCGTACAGTTCTGGCGTCACGTTACCAAAAGGATGTGGATGCTTTGGAGAGGGTGCGGAGGAGGTTCATCAGGATGTTGCCTGGTAGGGAGGGCGCTAGCTATGAAGAGAGGTTGAGTAGTTTAGGATTGTTTACATTAGAAAGACGGAGGTTGACGGGGGACCTGATTGAGGTCTACAAAATCATGAGGGGTATAGACAGGGTGGATAGCAAGAAGCTTTTTCCCAGAGTGGGGGACTCCATTACTAGGGGTCATGATTTCAAGGTGAGGGGGGAAAAGTTTAAGGGAAATATGCGTGAAAAGTTCTTTACGCAGAGGGTAGTGGGTGCCTGAAACGCGTTGCCAGTGGAGGTGGTAGAGGCGGGCACGATAGCGTCATTTAAGATGTATCTAGACAGATACATGAATGGGCAGGAAGCAGAGGGATACCGATCCTTGGAAAATAGGCGACAGGTTTAAATAGAGGATCTGGATCGGTGCAGGCTTGGAAGGGCCTGTTCCTGTACTGTAATTTTCTTTGTTCTTTGTATTGTACACTATGATAGCATATGCAGCTCACATGCCCCTGTAAAGTCTTCCCCTCAAGCAACTGGGGATTTGCATCAAAGTTACAAGAGCTATTCCACAGGCTAAATTAAATAACATCAGCCAACATCCCAGATTGGTCCAACAGAATGTTGATAAGCTGTCGCCCCTTGTGTTGTAGGTACACCCACAGTACTGTTAAGGAAATACTAGGTTTTTGACCATGGTGGACAAACAGCAATATAGTTCCAAGTTCAGAATGTTGTATTACTTGAAGGAGAGGTGGCAATTGATGGTGTTTCCATGCACATGCTGTCCCTGTCCTTTTAGGTGGTAGTGGTCACTGGTCTGGAAGGAAATATCAAAGTAATCTTGAGTCGCTATATTCATTTTATAGCAGGTACTGCCACCAAAGTGGGCTACTAGTGGAAGGAATGAATGATTACTGTGGTAGATGGGTGCCAATTGAATGTGTTGTTTTGTCTTGCATGAATTGAGCTGCTTTGGTGGTGTGGAGCTGCAATCATTCAGACAAGTGGGAGTATTTTATCACACTCCTGACTTGTGCCTTGTAGCTGGTTAACAGGCTTTTGGGAGTAATCTTGAGATTCTTAACATGAACTTCAGACTCTGAAGTATCATGGCAACGGATCATTACCACCTACTGCCCTTGCTTGTTTGATAAGTCATTAATCCCTCATGTTGAACATGTGGAAATGCTGATGGTAGCACGGGCTTTGTATTGTCTCACCCAGAGTACATTCTGTGTTTAACACCAAGTATGCCATGATAACCGAACTGGCTGAACTCTGAAGGATATAATTACCAGTCTGGGCTTGCAGCAGATAGTGAGTAAAGAGTACAAGGTAAAACCCACTTAACTTGTTCCTCTCAAATCTAAATTTTGCAGATCCACCTAACATGACAGTCAGTGATCTATATATTTTATGTCCCATATATTCCACCTCTCAAAGGCAAACATTGACAAGGAGATCCAGCAACAGGTCATCTGCGCCACGCCAATCTTCTACAAACTACAGCACTGACCATTAAACAACAAAGGCAACTGCAACAAAATTGGCAGCATGCAGAGCATTTGACATCGCCACACCTCCTATATTGCAGTTAGATCTGGACTGTGTGTCAGCAACACGAGTGCTCAAGATAATTCCTCTGCCATATCTTCCAAATTCAATAGGGGAACAAAGGCTAGTATGTTCTTGAAGCCAGTTCAACAAGTTTTCATTTGTTTTGATTTGATTTATTATAGTCACATGTACCTAGGTACAGTGAAAAGTTACGTTTTGAGTGCAGTACAGGCAGATCATACCATACAAAGATCGTAGGATGACAGAACAGAGTGAGGAATACAAAGTTATGGCTTCAAAGAAGGTGCACAAAAAGCAACATTAGATTTGAAATTTGAGCGATCCATTCAGAAGTCTAATAACAGCGAGGAAGAAGCTGTTCTTGAACCTGTTGGTATACATGTTTAAGATTTTGTATCATCTGCCTGACAGAAGAGGTTGGAAGAGATTATAACCATGGTGGGCGGGGTCTTTGAAGTTGGCTGCCTTTCTGAGGCAGCGAGTGGAATCACTGGAATGAAGGTTGGCTCACATGGTGGACTGGGCTGTGTTCATGATCTTCTGTAATTTCTTACCATCCTGGGCAGAGCAATTGCCATACCAAGCCCTGATGCATCCAGATAGAATGCTTTCTGTGGTGCATCTGTAATAGTTGGTGAGAGTCCTTATGGATATGCTGAATTTCCTTAGCCTCCTGAGAAGGAAGAGGCATTGTTGTGCCTTCTTCACTGTAACATCAACGGGAGTGATCCAGGACAAATCGTTGTTGATTATCGCTCCTAGGAACTTGGCGATCTTGACCATCTCCACCACACTTGCATTGATGTAGTCAGGGGCAGGGGCATGCCCTCCTCCTTGCTTCCTGAAGTCAGTGATCAGCTCTTTAGTTTTGCTAATGTTGAGGCAGAGATTGTTAAGCTTACAGCGTGCCACCAAGCACTCTATCTTGTCATTTTTTGATATCCAGCCTACAATGGTGGTGTCGTCAGTGAACCTGTAGATGGAGTTCGGTCGAAATTTGGCCACACAGGCAAAGTCTTCACAGTTTGCAGATTGCCAGAACCATATTTGCTGCAAGGTCTTGTTTTCTCAATCCTTTGTGGTCAGCGTTCCAGAGGAGAACAAATTAAATGTTTTGAGGGCACTCTGAAGCTTTTCTAAAAGTGCAGCAGCATGACATGAATGACTAGGAGGATTTTGCTAGGAGCCATTCAAAATGGCAACAACTTTTCCATCATGCTTCAAGTCCAAACAGCATAATGACGAGGCAGAGCGGTAGCTCAGAAGAAAAGGAAACAAATCCTGCCCTTGGATCTCAGTATCTCATCGAACGTTCTGTCCCATGTGTTCTAGATCTGTGGGTTGAGAGTCAGCTTGTTTAGTCATATGAAGATCTATAGCAGACACTCTAGACATGGTCCGGAAACTGTGGGACAGCCAACATAAATAATCAGATTAACAGTGATCACTGTGCAATCTTAATGGAGATTGAGGTCTGTTGGCAAACTGAGAATGCTTCTCCCTGCAACCCTGCTTCCCACCAGGCCCCCCACAAAAAAAAACAACCACCAACTTTGTCTTGTGTGACGCTACAATTTTGTGAAACAGCCTAGATTCAGATCAGACCTAACCATTCAAAACAAAACATCATTTAGGAACTGTGGGCCATCAGTAGCAACAAAATTGTATTCCATCATGATTTGCAACCTTGTGGTCCTTATTTCCCTCACTTTGGACCCAGATGATGCTCTGGCTTCTTGGTAAACAATGAGAAATGTAGATGAGAATAACAGGAGCAGCCAAAAGGGCATCTAAAAATGAAATGCCAGTCTAGTGAAGTTACATCTGGTTTCATGTGTGCTAGACATTGAAAATGGATTCTATATTCTGAGCCAAGCATTCCCCCATAGCCTATGGATCAGATTAAAGCTCTGCAACCCCCACTCATCCATTTGTGAATGATGGACAATTAAACAGATAACAGGAGGAGAAGGTTCCACAAGTTATCTCCAGCCTGAAAAATGACAGAGTTGAGACCATGAATGCAAAAGACAGAATATTACAAACCTGAAGGTGACTGCCAAATTTACAATCTTGTTAGGAATCAGTAACTTTTATTTTTAAAGTAGACAAAATATGACATCCAGGGGACTTGCAAAGAGAATAAACCACGAGATTCTACGATTCTGAGCAAACCAAAGTAAACTTTGCTATACAATATTAGAACAGTAATATATTCTATAATACATGTACGACTTATTTCTATTGCACATTAGCATCTTGCAAGTATGGATGTTAGAATGAGATTGAATACCCCAAACCACATTTCAAATAGTAAATGTGATCAAGGTGGATTCCATGAATTTCACAGCAGACCCCCCCACAGTGGCTCATCAAATCTCATTAAATTTCACAATAGATTACAATTCTTCATGTATACTGTTCTGACCTTAACTCCAGCTCTTCGCTGACAGCTGGCTTCACCAGGCTGAATTGCCTCTGGATCTTTGCCTGAGCTCTTTTCTTGCTCAGTTGCATTCAGCAAGTGTGGTATGTAGGCTTTTGAAACCTCCACTGTCTCAGTTGCAGTGATGTATCAATATGCTCAAGCTTCTTCTGAGTTCCTCGTGGCTTCCTCCAACATTAAGTCAGCAACCTTCCCGCATTCTCTGCTCCCCAGGAATTTTTTGGAGTCCTGGCTCCAACATATGAATGAAGAACAAGAGTAGGTCACTCAGCCCTTCAAGCCTGCTTTGCCGTTCAATAAAACTATGCCTAATCCGATTTCAACCTCAGATCTATATTCTTGCAACAGTTAACTGTTTATTCATTCCTGAGTTCTAGATCTATACAGCTGCACTGTCTCTTCACTGTATTTCCTAATGTGCAATGGAATACTCTCCACTTGCCTGTTGAACTTAGTTTTTGTGAAACAGAAACAGCTGAACATGCAAGACAATACAACCCACCTGATTGGCATCCATCCTCCACTAAGTTTCAAGTTTGCCTTTGGCACATTATGAGTGTGTACTAGTTACACAATAGCTTTTCAAAGACTTCTTCAATAACACCTTCCAAATCAGTGACCTCAACTGCCTAGAATTACGAAGAGGTGCATGTGAACACTACCACCTACAAGATCCGAACCAAATCATGCATCTTCCTAACTTGGAAATGCATTGCTATTCCCTCACTGTTGCAGGGTCAAAGGTCTGGACCACCCCATTTAACAGCAATGTTGGTGTGCCTACACCAGATAGATTGCAATAGTTCAAGAAAGTTGCACGCCAGTACTTTCTCAAGAACAGTTAGGAATGGGCAATAAAAACTAGCCTTGCCAGTGATGCTTGCACACTGTAAACAAAGTTTTAAAAGTCCTAAACTTTTGTCAAAGACAAGACACCATTGCCAAAGTCTAATTTAGGAACAATTCTTGAAAATTCTCCTCAGTTCCTTAAGGAAATTAGTAAATTCAAGCTAATTGCACTAAGCCTAACTGTTCAAAATAATATCGGTGTATGCTGCATCTTTGAAGAAATCAATGAACAGCCAATTTGCTCCTAGTTTGTCAGTCACTACCTATTATAACCTCTTATCTATCTTGCACCTTGTACTGTGTGTCAGTCGCATCAAGAATTTGCTGTTGATTCAGTCAGCTACAACAGTCAGATTCTGTATAGCATCTACATTAACAGTTGTTTGTTTTCAGAAGATGTGAAAATTGCCCTGATTTGGAGGCTTTTAAACTTCTCTTGCTTAAAAATTAATCTAAGAATGTTATTCTGAAACATTCTTAATGTAATAGTCTGTTTACTCAGTTAAAATACTTGTTCATTCACATTGCTGATTGAGCTTTAGAATGGAGCAAAGCAGTTATATAATACATTGTAGCATTTACTGTCATGTGTCTTTCAAAACTAATCATGTTTTATCTTGTTTCAGGCATGTCTTCCATAAACATTGTGTTGATCCCTGGTTGAATGAACATTATACTTGCCCCATCTGCAAACAAAACATCCTGAAAGCCCTTGGATTGCTGTTAGGGGTAAATGCAAGTTTTATTAATCTGTTTATCCTGTTACTGTCTATTAGAATTTACAGAAAAATGAAATGAAATTCCTCTAGAGCATAGGCTATGTTAAATGTACTTTCCAGGCCTCATTAATAATATAGCAGCGAGGGAGCAGGTACAGTTTTAAAAAATAAAAATAGACTTTAGTTATTCTTAAATTACTTAAATCCTTCATCCAATTCAGCTAGATTATACTAGCATGCTGAAGATGGTATTTTTGCATTCTCTCATTAAGATACTTATTTCAGTAATTTTATTGAGAAATTTATATCACAATTCCATAAATGCCCTGTTGAAATTTGATTTCTGGCTTTGGTTGTCACATTGCTGTGCCAGCTAAACTTGCCTCAAGGATTGAAAGCCAAATATGTGCTTGCAGATGAAAGAAAAAATCCATACCAGCAATCTTCTTCAAATTATGTGGTTAGCATATAATGGAACAGGTCGCCATAAATTGTGCTAAATTTGAAAGCTTGGTAGCCTAACTTCACCACAAAGGATGTGGGAGTTTTAAAGGGACAGTAATTTCCTCAATTGAGATTGAGACGGGCGGGCGGGGGAGAACTAGTTTTATATAAAATAAGAAAATATCTTATTTGTAAATACCTGATTCTGTAATTGACATGTTTCAGAGGTATGACTTTTTTCATTTTGGTGCTTCAAGTGTTAAATGTAGTATAAATGAAAGCATCTGAAGAAAATGCAAATACAAGCAGACCTTTAATTATCCTTTAATCTACATGTACCAATGTCTGATGAGGTCAAAGTTAGAAGGGTGAAAAATTACATAATAGTAGTCTTTTCTTGAACTTTTGGTAGGGACAGAAGATCTCCAATTAATTCAAAAAGATATTTGGATCATTTATGCTATTTACAAATCAAGGCAGCTAAAAGCACTTTTGTAAATATGGAAGCTCCTTTATAGGGAAATAGGGAATCGTGGTGTGTGGAGAAAGAGCCATTAGTGAGAGAAATTGTGAGATAAAAGGTAATTAGATTATACTTGTGTTTGGAACATCCCAAATATGCCATATTGTTGTGGAAATGTCCCTTTCTTTAATTTTATCTGTGTGAGTTTTGCACATGGAAGCAGACAGAGGTAATTACAACTGTGGCCTTGTGTAGTTTGTAGCTCAGAGTGAAGGAAGCCAGCGCCTTCAAACCAATGCTGGCTGGAGGCTTAAGTCAGGATTATGTCCACATCTTAGATTAAAATATTTTTAAAACATTTTTCTTGATGTGCTTGTCAATGGTTAAATGAACAGTTATTTGGTATCTTGCAGCCAGATGTACGCTGTGCAGAGAATTCAGCACTTGATATGGAGAGATCAGTCAGAGAATCACCCTCCAATCAGAGATCCATGCCTATTGATGTGACGAGTAATGGTTCCATCAGTCTCGAACCACTCCGTTTTCTGGGAAGTTCACCGTTGAGCCAGGAAGAAGAAGCCATGCCACGATCCAGAGAAATGAACGTCACTGTAACCAGTAAGGTTTTCAGTAATCAATAACAAAAGGAGAAGTGCCTGATAAAGGACACGAAGTATTAAGCAGTGGTGTTGTTTTTCCCTCATGAAGGAGAAGCCAATTCATTGATGTTGCCACTAACACAATTTTTATGCTTGTTTATTTGAAAAGAAGGGTGCATACAAGAATATCGGGGAATAATATTCCAACAAGTGATATAGTGAGATATTCCATTTCTGTCGCATTGAACATTTAATACTTTTTGGTCCGAATGACATATTTTTTTAAAAATGTCCATCAAAATTAATATTTTTGCCACCTGATGCATTCGACTATACCATTATGCCTAACAAAAAGGAAGGCTGACCCATCCATTTGATTATCTCTGATCTGAGATCATATGATTTAACAATGCTGCTGTATTTAAAAATGACAGGTTTAAGGGCACGTTTGGTGTAGTGGTAGTATCCCTACCTCTAGGCCAGGAGACCTGGGTTCAAGTCTCACCTCCGGGGTTGTGTAGTAACATCTCTGAACTGGTCGATCGAAATATATGAAATGCAGGGTTTGTTTTGAAGCTTGCTGCCACCATGTGGCAAAAAAATAATTTTTCCAACATAAAGTGAGTAGTTTGGCTTTGCCGTGTTCCACATAAAGTTACATCTATTTTGAATGTTCTATTCCCCTTTTCTTCTCACACCTTGCCCAAAAGGTCTTTGTTCAGTTTCATGAGAGTTTAAAGAAAACTTCAGGTGCATTTTAAACAAGAAAAACACTTGCTCATTGTTATATTTGAAGATTTCCATAGAGTTAGAATAATGCTGAACTGGTAATACACCCCAGTGTGTAGGGCTTGTATGCAAAGTTTGCCTTGAAGTAATCGTCTTCATCGGACTAGGATCTATTGATTTGATCATTGTGAAATGCTTTCGTATGTTTTATATCAATAATTGAAATAAGCTGTTATACTGCTGACATGCACTTACTAAGCTTCTTGCTGCACTGCTGGTTCAGTGACTTGCTCACCACTCTAACAAACTACTAATTTTGTGCAACATCTTTTTTGCCTTTAATCAAACTGCAAAACTGCTGTGAAATTTTGTGCAGGGTCAACCTGTGTGAAATAACAGTATGCTATATGGAAATTTCTGAGAGATTCAAAAGTAAATGAATGACTGGATCTTCCTAGTTTCAAGTATTTTGTCTGTAAAATGCTTGATAATACTTGTTGTCGTAACATTACAGACATAGAGGACACATTTGAGGTAATTGATAAAACAACCCAAGAGAAATGAAAATTTTTGTTTATTTATGCCATGCCTTATTATGACCTGGAATGCACTGACTGAAAGGATGGTGGAAACTGATTCTGTAATAACTTTCAAAAGTGAATTGGATAAATACTGAAAAGGCAAAAAAAAATTATAGCGCTATATGGAGAGAGCAAAGAGAGTAGGACTAATTGGATAGCATTCGAATAGCTGGCACAGGCATGATGGACTGAATGGTTCCTCTTGTACTTAATAGTGTGCAAAACCTTTTGCAAAAATGTGCATGTTTTCCAACTTGTATAAAAGAGGTTTTTTACAAAGCAGTTTCAATAAAGGGTCAGGTTTTATTTATGCGTTGAAATTATCCTGTTCTAGCCTTGATGATTGTGTGCCGTATGCCTGGTTTAGATATTTTTATAAGTAGATTTATTGTCTCCAGCTGTTTCTGATCCAGTGCTTTACTTTTGCAATCATGTTTGCTTCTTCATTTTTGTTTCTTTCTTTACAATTTATTGCTATAAATAACCAGATCTTATAGGAGGAAGGGATTGACCTCTAACTGAGACAAGAGGCAGGATTTTGTTTCTTGGGTCAGTTCTCTGACCAATATTAAAATATTGATTCTGATACCCCAGTATGTCAGAAACAATATTTCAAAGTCAATTTTTAGTGACCAAGTGGATGCTCACTGTTCGGTAGAGGATAACAGATAGGCTCTCAAAGCTGAATGGCTTTCCAGAACTGAAGGCATTGCAGCCTCTCATTTCAGGTTATGCAGAGAGAGAGGCGCTGTCCATTTTGAGATGTCCTGTCAGCAGTTTCAACGTACTGGAATTAAAAAGAGCAGCATCAGCTTCACCACCGTTTGTGGGGAGGAAATCCCTCATGGTCAAATATAGGGAACATATGCACATGCCCATAACATTGTCCTAAACATCCTCAAAGCTACTGCTCTACTGCTGAAAAGCACCTCCAGACATTTGGCATGCTTCTGCCTGAGTTGACTCTTCCAGTTGCAGTCAGCCTTTTTAGTTGACTTAACAATCTACTTGTGGCTAGGTAGATGTTCCTCACCTAATCCAATCTCAGGAAAGTAGCTGAAATTCAGGACCCTATTAAAAAGAACTGATATTCTGACCATCAGGAAACTTTATACCTTCTGATCTCCATATAATGGATAAAACCTTGTTCCAGATCTTTCATAGCTGTGAATGTATTGTACACAACCTTTGGTCATTTTCTTTTCCATAATCACTAGAAATTTTATGCCTCATCTCTGGGTGATTCTGCTTGTTATAAAAACATATCAAGATAATTATTTTTCTTTGGCAGTCCCTTATGAAGTAAGCAAGTTGTTGGTGGCCAAAAGTAGAATTCTCACCTTCTGCTGAGTTTTAACTTTGAAAAGTCCTTTTAACTGATTAATGTTTCAGAAGAAACTTTAATCTCAGGCACAGAAGGAAAATAACTGGCTTTGTTTTGCAAAAGTAGACTCATGTTCTACATCTTGCAACCTTTTGAACAACTTCTGTAAAATTTGACTTCACAAACCAACAAGTGTAACCTTTATTTTTGTATTTGCATTTTCAGCGTACAGTTTGTGAGACCTGTCTATGTAAGAGTAAATCTGTATGATCTACTTATTTCAAAAGTTAAACAGACGTAACAATAAGTTTTACAGCATTGAATTTTAATTACAATTTTACTGCCAAGCATCTGATTTAAAAACACATGAAAACTTTTATGTTGTGGTTAGAGTGGCAAATGGAGAATGAAAGATTGGATTGCTTATAAATCATGGATATTGATAAAAGCTTCCACATGTGCCAGAATGACACAAGTTACGTCTGTACCCTCATAAATATTTTTATTATGACTTAAAGAGGGACAGAATGTAAGAGGTGAATATTATGTCCTGGTCTCAAAGTACCACCATCAACCTCCTCAGCTGTTTTAGCGATTCATATGATTTTTAGCATGTTGCAAAGTAAATTGAGACACTGCTGTATCAAATATAAGATACCTTCTGTCAAACTTCATTTTTGTTCTAAATGTTTTGGCTGCATAAAAAGAAAACTATCAATGCAGCTAGAATATTAGAAACTGAGAAACGTCAGTTGTTTGTAAAGTACATATATGCACTGCCAGTGAATAAATTTAATTTTCCAATTTTAATAAAGTGCCACCATTTAACAACTTTTTGAACACTTCAGTCTCAATTCAGCTTTTTTAAAAATTATGCTGATCAATGAAGAGCTACCCTTTTTTCTATTCTTTGATTGGATGAGGATATATCTGCCTAGGCCAGCATCTTTTGCCCATCCCTGATTGACCTCAAGAAGGTGGTGATGAGCTGCTTTCTTGAACGACTGAAGTTCATGCTTAGGAAGTAAGTTCCAGGATTTTGACCTAGCTACAATGAAGGAATGGTGATTATAGTTCCAGGTCAGACAATTTGTGGCTTTGAGGAGACCTTGCAGATCCTGGTGTGACCATGAATGTGCTGCCCCTTCTAAGTGGTGGAGGTTGCAGGTTTGGAAGATGCTGTCAAAGGACCCTTTGTGAGTTTTTTATAGTGCATCTGTAGATGGTACATACTGCTACACTGCATCGGTGGTGAGGGGAGTGAATGTTGAAGGTATTGGCACTATTTCTAATCAAAGGGGAGGCGCTGGCCTCATAGTATTATCACTGGACTGTTAATCCAGAGACTCGGATAATGTTCTGGGGACCCAGGTTCGAATCCCGCCACAGCAGATGGTAGAATTTGAATTAGATAAATCTGGAATTAAGAGTCTATTGATGGCCATTAGTCCCTTGCCGATTGTCGGGGAAAAACCCATCTGGTTCATTAATGTCCTTTAGGGAATGAAACTGCCATCCTTACCTGGTCTGTCCTACATGTGACTCCGGATCCACAGCAACGTGGTTGACTCTGAACTGCCCTCTGGGCAATAAATGCTGCCAACGACGCCCTCCTCCTGTGAATGAATAAAGAAAAAAAAAAGCTGACTGCTTTGACCTTGATGATGCCAAATGATGAAGGGATCCAAACCAAAACGTTGACTTTCCTGCTCCTCTGACGCTGCCTGACCTGCTGTGTTCCTCCCACTACACACTGTGTTGACCCTAAATGTCTTGAGGTTGTTGGATCTGTACTCATGACATAAATTGAGAATGTTCTGTCACACCTCTGATTTGCACCATGTAGTTGCTTGCCACTTGTCAGCTTAAATAGTAACTGGCATCAATGCAGCACATGGGTACATTTTGAGAGTTTTGTGGATAGCGTGTTTATTTGTAGACATAATCTTAAGGTGCAATTAGTACGCAGGCAGATAAGAAATCTGTGACTATCAGGCATTCCAGAAGGACCGGCAGGTAGTACATGACTGCTTTGAATACATCTCACTCTCCAACTAGTATTTTGATTGAATGCTGGTGAGATGGATGGTTCTTCTGGAGGTGTAGTTTATGGCAGAATGGCTGTCTCTACACAGCTGAGCCAATGTGTTAGGGGATTAGATGATTAAGGAATAGACTGACACTTACACAATAAATGCAATTTGTTGCCTCCCTGGTGTCAGGAACAAAGATGTCACTAAGCAGCTGCAGAGCTGGGCTAGGAATGTGAGAGGTCGGCATGCACATTTGGTACTTGCCTCCCCTTTGTAGAAAAATCCCATTGTTGGCAGAAAGCTCTTAATTGGCTATTAATTAGCAACTCCAGGATCTCAGTTGGTCTTCCTGCTGCTGGTTTCTGCCCCTGAGGATAGGCTAAATTCCTTCCCTGCATTTGAGTTTATTCTATACGATGCCAACTTTTAGAATAGATATAAGGGAACAAATTTGCAAGGAGATTACAGGGAGATGCAAGAATTAGAGTTGTGATAATTGAGAAACATTAATTATCCTAATGTAAACTGAGATTGTGAAGGGCGAAGAAAGACGAGAGTTTCTAGAGTGCTGCAAATAATTCTGTACGTCAGTATGTTTTCAGTCCTATTAGGAAGGAGGCATTGGTGGATCTAGTTCTGGGAAATGAGGTGAGTCAAATGAATCATGTGTCAGAAAGGGAAACATTTCAGGGATAGTGAGATAACAAGGTGCAGAGCTGGATGAACACAGCAAGCAAAGCAGCATCAGAGGAGCAGGAAAGCTGACGTTTCAGGCCTAGACCCTTCTTGAAACATCACTGTTTAAGTTTAAGGAGACAAGTCTCCTGGCCCTGATGAAATGCATCCCAGGGTACTAAAAGAGGTGATGGGGGAAATAGCAAATGCACTAGTAATTATTTACCAAAATTCACTGGACTCTGGGGTGGTTCCCGCAGATTGGAAAACAGCCAATGTGACGCCACTGTTTAAAAAAGGAAGTAGATAAAAAGCAGGTAACTATAGGCCAGAGATAGTAGGAACTGCAGATGCTGGAGAATCCGAGACAACAAGGTGCAGGGCTGGATGAACACAGCAGGCCAAGCAGCATCATAGGAGCAGAGAGGCTGACGTTTCGGGCCTAGACCCTTTTCTGTTAACTATAGGCCAGTTAGCTTAACTTCGGTAGTGGGGAAAATGTTTGAATCTATCATTAAGGAAGAAATAGCAAGACATCTGGATATAAATTGTCCTATTGGGAACACCCAGCATGGGTTCATGAAGGGTAGGTCATGTTTAACTAATTTGGTGGAATTCTTGGAGGACATTACTTGCATGGTGGACAATGGGGAACCTATGGATGTGGTGTATCTGGATTTCCAGAAGGCATTTGACAAGGTGCCACACCAAAGGCTGCTTTATAAGATAAAGTTGCACGGTATTACAGGTAATGTATTGGCATGGATAGAGGATTGGTTGACCAGTAGAAAGCAAAGAGTAGGGGTAAATGGGTGTTTTTCTGGTTGGCGGTCAGTGGCTAGTGGTGTGCCTCAGGGATCAGTATTGGGACCGCACTCGTTTATAATTTACATAGATGATTTGGAGTTGGGGACTAAATGTGGTGTGTCAAAATTTTCAGATGACAATAAGGTGAGTGGTAGAGCAAAGTGTGCAGAAGACACTGAAAGTCTGCAGAGGGATATAGATAGTCTAAGTGAGTGGGCAAAGGTTTGGCAGATGGAGTACAATGTTGGTAAGTGTGAGGTCATCCATTTTGGTAGGAATAACAGCAAAATGGACTATGTTTTAAATGGTGAAAAATTGCAGCATGCTGCTGTGCAGAGGGACTTGGGTGTCCTTGTGCATGAATCGTTGAAGTTGGGATTGCAGGTGCAGCAGGTAATTAAAAAGGCAAATGGAATTTTGTCTGCCATTGCTAGAGGGATGGAGTTTAAAAACAGGGAGGCTATGCTGCAGCTGTATAGGGTCCTGGTGAGGCCACACCTGGAGTACTGTTTGCAGTTTTGATCTCCTTACTTGAGAAGAGATATACTAGCACTGGACGGGATGCAGAGGACATTTACTCGGTTGATTCCAGAGTTGAGAGGGTTGGATTATGAGGAGAGACTGAGTAGACTGGGATTATACTCATTGGAATTCAGAAGAATGAGGGGAGATCTTATAGAAACATATAAGATTATGAAGGGAATAGATAAGGTGGAGGCAGGGAGGTTGTTTCCGCTAGCAGGTGAAACTAGACTAGAGGGCATCGCCTCAAAATAAAGGGAAGCAGATGTAGGACTGAGGTCAGGAGGAACTTCTTCACCCAAAGGGTTGTGAATCTGTGGAATTCCCTGCCCAGTGAAGTGGTTGAAGCTACCTCGCTGAATGTTTTTAAGGCAAGGCTAGATAACTTTTTGAACAGTAAAGGAATTAAGGGTTATGGTGAGTGGGCGGCTAAGTGGAGCTGAGTCTCAAAAAGATCAGCCATGATCTTATTAAATGGCGGGGCAGGCTCGAGGGACCAGATGGCCTACTCCTGCTCCTAGTTCTTATGTTCTTATGTAAGTTGCCAATGGAAAAGGACAAGGTTGAGTTGCATTTTCACCTGCCTAAACGGACACAGGTAGCCAGTACTAGGAGAATAGTGCGTAAAGTGTCCATCTGAATTATATACTCAAGTACACTGATATGGGGCTTATACCCACAATCTTCTGACTTTACAGTCTAAGTTTAGCACCAGCTGAGCCAAGCTGACACTTGGCAAATAACTATAACACTCTCGTTCCAGGTGAGATTCAGAATGTTCTTGTTGTATTTCTGTACTTAATTGTTGTATAACTCCAGATGTCAGGCAAAAAAGCAGTGTTATTAAAGCAAGTGCATTTTCATCTTGATGGAGATGCAATGGATTCTGAGAATCTCTGTGGAATTATAACTGAACTTCTTTGCTTATTTCGTGAGTTCTCATTCAATTCTAAGCAGCAACATTTGGGAAGATATAAAGACAAATGCTTGAGGCTCTTTCTTATTTATCTTTGCCACATGCCAAGAGAATCCTAGGACAAAATTGCTTGGATCTTCTGAGGATGAGGTGTTCTCACTTCTCAATTGTATGAAAATTTCAAACTGGTTAGAGGTTAGCCTGTCAGATGGAAAAATCAACCCTGTGCAATGTTGAACTTTTAATTGAGGTTGTATGTTGGGAACAGCATCTGGGATGAGGAAAAGTGCTATTTCCTGTTGATCTCAATGGTGTCTTGAAGTTGATGAGAAAGACTGGTTCTTTTTAGTTTGCATTTACTGCTCATAAGGTGTATTTGTGTCAAACTTGTGTCACATATGTATTAAAAATACAGAGTAAATGTTCCAAAATACTGACGTCTATCTGGGTTGCAGTATTTTCACTTTGTGACTTTTTTATATTTTCATCTTTAATTCTTTTTGTGTGAGTGATGTGTTATGTGAATGTGTTTCCTCCAGCAATGTGGACTTGGGATTTGTTTCCACAAGCTCTAATAGCTTTCCAATACTTTTAGTGATGATTCTTCACACTTCACCTGAAGGGTGAATTGTCAGCTAGCAACTTGACTGTGCAAAATCGCAACTTGCTTGATCGTGATCTCCTGTTATAACCAATGTACCTACATGCAACAGTTTACACTGGTGATCATCTATGCTGTGGAACAGGAACCAGTTTCCCATCTCTTGAGCATATGTGGACACTAATGTGAATTGCATTGGCAGTAAGAGACCTAGCTGAGATCATTTAATTTAGGAGAGACTTGAAAACAGATACTATAACCGGTTTATTTACTCACTGAGTCATGGAGAACTCGAACAGAATTTTTTTCTTAAAGATCTCAAATCAGGATGTTTTGAGCAATGTTTCGATAATGTTTTGACTCACTGGGGTAGCGTACTGAAATTAAAGCCCCGCTATTCCTGATGTCACAACAAAAGTTAAATATTTGAAAAATACATGCGAAGTTCCCCAGTCTACCTGACTTTCAGACCCAGATTGATAGAAAGCACAGACTAGGTCTCTGTATTGAACAAGAATTACTATTTATTACTAGTAATTAGGCTGTAGTTACAGGGAAACAGATGTGAACCAACAGCATATAACACCATTAAGTAAAACTCTGAATAGTTTGTAAATTACCTCTCTCTCTCATTCAGTCAGTCCCTTATGACTTCTCTGATGTCCAGCATGTCATTTTTCTCCAGTTTCTTTCATTTGTTGGTGAGAGACATAAAGAGACTAGTACACTTATTTTAAAAAGTTTCTGACTTATCCGTGAAAAGTCACCACATACAACAACTATTTCAGGAAAAATAAACTGGTTTTCTTCAGGTTAACAATGAGTTTTGGCTGGAGAGAACAAAGACTGCTGAGCTGGAGGAGAACTGAATGCTTTTTTCTCTCTCTCTCTCATTTGTTCCCAACCCTTAAGCTGTTCAGTTACTGGCGAACCAATCAGTTTTTGGCAAGCAAAAGATCTGTCATTCATAACAAGAGGTTGGTCAAGGGACTACCGACAGTTACCAGCAGAAAATGCATCACTATACTCCTTTGACTCCAAATCCTCTACAACTCTGCAGTTACTGCTTGTTCAAAAACGTTGTTTACATAATGCCTAGCATTAGTGTCAGGTTATTTGCTTTTCTAAATTGCAGCTCTTGTTTTAGAAAGTTGTTTTAGAAAACATTTCTTTCTCATTTCAATCCCAGTTTTTAAAACATAAAAGTAAAAGGCACGATCCTCACAACATCAGTGGCATTTCCCAAATCTGCACCTGGTTCAGCTTATTGCTGCTGGAAACAATCAGCCATGCCTATATAGATTAATCCAGCATAGCGCTGACGGACCTTCTACATTCTATCCTCTGTAAACTTGAAATTATACAAAACTCCTTATTTGCACCAAGCTTGTTTTCTTACTGCCCTGTGCTCACTGATCTGTCATCGTATTAATGCAAAATACAGTGGATGCTGAAATTCTGAAATAAAAACAAAAAACAACTGGGCTTTCTCAGCAGATCAGGCAGCATCTGCTTGAGAAACAAAGTTAATGTTTCAATTCTGATGAAAGGTCATTTTGACCTGAAAATGTTGGCCTGGATTTTTAGCACTGAAGCAGATAGCAGAAGTTAGGAAACTTCTCTTCAAAGTGCCCATGTGTGCAGCAGCTGAAGGCTGCAGTCGGGACAGCTGACAAAGAGAGAGGGATGCGTAACAACAAGCCCCAAGCCCAGAAATCCTTTACTCCAATGGAACTCCAGTGGAACATCAGTGTCCCAAGGAAAATACTGCTTCATTGACAGCTCTGGATTTCTGATCTCTGCTGTCCGTTGCACAATACTCATTTATATGAATTTGAGGCTTCTGCTATTGGCATCATAAAGGATCTGGATGATTGATATTTTATTGCCTTGGAGTCAAATAACTGTTTTTAAGTAGTAGATAGTTCTGTATTTTTTAAGGATTGTTTACTTATAACATTGATACAAAAGGATTTTTGGTTCTATGCATTGTAAAGTGGATTGGTGGAAATGGAAGTGGTATAGAATCATAGAATCCCTACAGTGCAGAAGGAGGCCATTCAGCCCATTGAGTCTGCATGACCCTGCAAAGAGCATCCCACCCAGACCCAGCCCCCCATTGTACCCTAAAACCCCCAATTTACCCTGGCTAATCTACACATCCCTGAGCATTATGGACAGTTTTCAGCATGGCCAATCCACCTAACCTGCACATCTTTGGACTGTGTGAGAAAACCAGAGCATCCAGAGGAAACCCATGCAGACATGGGGAGAACGTGTAAAGCAGCAGTGTTAAGCACTGAGCCACTGTGCTGCATGACACAGGGAATGAGGCGTCATATGACTGGATGTGGGAGGCAGAATCTCACGATGAACCTTTTGATCTCTCTTTTGAAATGGTTCCCTTGTAAACAATGGTTCACAACACCTTTTGAGGTGCCATGAACCAAGACTGTTTGTGACCTGAACCACCTTGCACACTTAAACTGCATTGCTGAAGTTTGGAAAACCTGGACATAAGGTCAGAAATCCTGCATCAGGACATGCCGGTCATATTTAACAGGCTCCTGAGTCAACCTGACTTTCTGAAATCCAGCTTGTCAAATCTGCAGATGCTGTCTGACTTGCTGAACATTTCCAGCATTATGTTTTGTTTTTACTTAAGTCTTATCCTTGTTTTCAGATGTCTCCACAGCCTCAACCCCTCTCTATCTCCATAGTCTCCTCCAGACCTAGAATTTGCCAAGATTTCATCAGTCCTCTAATTTGGCCTCCTAAATGTCCCTGATTTTAATGGTTCAACTGTTGGTAGTCATGTTTTCATCTACTTTAGTCCTAATCTCTGTAATTTTCTCCTCGGAGCACTCTACTTCTCTCACTTTCTTTAAATCCTTCTATCTTAGCCATCTGCCTTACTGTCACCTTTTGAAACCATGGCAAATATTGGGTTTTTGTCCTGTGAAGTGCCTTTTGGAAATTAATGCACTGCATAAGTATATATGAATGTTCTAATTGACTGACTGGCTGGTCATTGTAATATAGAACAGTTAACTAATTAGCTATGTCCTTGGTCCTTTTGTTTATTTTGGTGTATTTTAGAAATGCACAGTGAGGAATCATTTCAAATAGTAATATTTAGAATTGTCCTCATTGAGCATGACTGGAAAGGTGTAAAGTAGGGCCAGTGTTTCCAAGTGATGTGTGTTTTTTGGATGCCTGTCAATCCCACTCACCATTTCCTCGCACTGCACTGTTGTTGGTTTTGCTTTCATGTCTGATCAATATTTTCTTAGACATGCTCACTTGTGCTGCCACGCTGCTGCTGCATAGGGGATTCACATCATTTTTCACATATCGTGCCCAGAATGATTTACCTTTCCTTTGTTAACAGAAGAATGGCTTATTATCGCAAGTTTTGGTGTGCTTAGCGCTCTCACTCTCTTCTACATGATAATCAAAGCAACCACAGGCACAGCAGAAGATGAGTAAGTATTCAATCAATTCTCTTTTTATTTTTCATATATCATATTTTCTAGGTGACATTTGAGATTATGTTGATTTGTAGTTTGCATTTTTGGAGGTTTCTTGCCTTTACTCTCAATGAACATTATGAGAGAATTTTTCTGATTTCACCGTTGGCTACTTAATCTCAACTATGTCTACTGATTCATCTACTCAGAAAAGCTTGTTCCAGCCCTTTCTGATAAAGAAAATTAATAATTGGAAAATAAGTAACATTTTAACCATTCAGAAATGATAGTGTTTTTTTTCTGAATTTCACAGGGCAGTGATGTAATTTATTTATGGATATTTGTATGATATGATAATGGTACCAACTTGTTGAATCCAGTAAAATCTGATTCAGGCAGTTGAGCCAAACTGATTTTGGATCAGTGGCCTTTAAATGCAGAGCTAACACCTTTTAAACCCTTCACATATTTGATGTAAATATAGTTTTACATTTAAAACCATTAACTGCTTGCAGATCTGGCTACACAGTAGATGTACAATCTGATCTATATATGCTATATTAAATATTCACTCCTCGGATACTGCAGCAGCCAATGTTCAAATACAACATGACCTGGACAATATCCAGGCTTGGGCTGAAAAGTGGCAAGTAACATTTGCGCCATATAAATGCCAAGCAATCTACCACTGCCCCTTAATATTCAGTGGCATTACTATCACTTAATCCTTATGGCATTGTGGGTCTACCTGCAGTTTAGGATTGTATTTGTTCAAGAAGGCAGTTCACCAGTATCTTCCCCCAGGGGAAACTGGGGACGGGCAAAAATGCCGGCCAGCCATGATATCTATATCATAAGAGTGAATTTTAATAAAGAACATAGGAACACAGTCATGCAGAAATCTAAAGCAGACTGATAAATTTAATGGCTAAGAAATGCAGAAAAGTTGGTGTATTTTTGGCATTCCCTTCATTACATCATACTAGTTTCAAACTCAGCAAAGGTGATAAATTTCGACATGGTTAGATGGCCAGCAGCTTTCAGGGTACATACAGTGACATAATCATCGATAGCCATTCATTATCCCATTTCTTTCACATATTTTAAGATTAGCAGACGGAGTAGCAGCTCAACGTATACCTCTAAAATTGTAGTGCAGTGGCAACACCATAGCTGTGTTCTGCCCATATTGGCAAGAACATACAAGATACATAAGTGTTAGTCAGTGACCATCCTAACAATAGAAGATTTAATCATCTCCCCTTGGCTTTCAAGAGCAGTGTCATCTCTGAATCCCCCACTGTCAAAAATTGCAGAGTGGGGCTGTTTGCAGAGGATTACCATAGATGTAAGACTGAAATCAACCAATTGTCTAAGCACTGGCTACTTGAGCAATAGGCTGAGAATTCTGTGACAAACACTTCTTCCCCAAAGCCTGTCTGCGATCTACAGGGCAAAACCTCAGAAGTGTAAAGTTACAATCTCCACTTTTCCTGGATGAGTGCAACAATGCTCAAGAAATTCAATACCATCTAGGACAAAGCAATTTGCTTGATTGGCACCTCCCTCTTCACCCCACAACCGCCACCCCCCCCCCCGACCCCCCCAAAACCCCGGCCACCTTCAACCTTCACTTCCTCCACCATATTGCAAGCCATAAGCAGTGTGTATCATCAGCAGGATGCACTGCAGCAACTTGCTAAGGCTTCTCCAGCAATACTTTCTAAACCTCTGACTTGTATTACCTGTCAGAACAAGGATAGTAGATGCTTAGGAACTCCACCAGCTGCAAAGTTTCCCTCAAAGTTGCACATCATGCTGATTTGGAACTGTAGTTGGATCACAATTCCAAAATTCCCTCCTTCACAACGTTGTGTAAACCTAGACCATGTGGACTGCATTAGTTCACAAAGGTGGCTCACTACCATTTTCTTGAGGACAATTACGATTGGACAATACACGCTCGCCTTGTCAGCAATGCCCACATCCCTAAAACAACTAAAATGAGAAACGGCAGGTGACCATTCAGCCCCTCAAGTCTGTTCTGCTATTTAATAAGATTATGGCTAATGAGTGTCTTAACTCCATCCGCATGCCTTGTCTCTATATTCCTTAACTTCTGCCTAGTAAAGTATCTATCAATGTCAGATGTAAAATTATTAATTGAGTTAGCATCTATTGCTTTTTCTGCGAGAGAGCCCCAAATTCTACCACAATGTGCATGAACTGCCTCCCAGCTTCTCTTTTGAATGTCATGATTTTGAGGTTCTCCTTGTTCTGGACACACTCTGTGTATATTGTCAATGCTTTTCAAAGCCCAGGAGACTTCAGTCAATGCTAGAATGTTAAAATGGGGGTAGGATGAAAACGCACATAATTCATCTTCAGGAACAGAAAGAAACAACTAGTTTCCAACTATGATAAACGGATAATAACTATCAAGTAAGTCTGTGCCATTAGGCATGATGGAACCACAGATCCAAGAATAACCTAAGATTTGTTTGACATCATTGATTTCCAAGCAATAAATTGCAGCAGATAAATTGAAAATAAACTGCGTATCTACTACAGCATTATTGAGGATAGATTTGAAATGCAATTTCTGAGAATTATTTACTCTTGTATGTTATGAACAATCTACAAGAGGTAGATAATATTCTGAAATCATTCAGTGAAATTGAGATTACACAAGTTAAGTGAACAGTATGATTCCCATTTTAGATATGAAAATGAGACAATACAGTGGTGAAAGATTGGAAATGAAAGAAGATAATTGAACAGGTAAGTACCATCATGGCGAGTACTTCAATGGACTTTCACCATATCACTTTTAAAGATGTTTGATTTTGGATGAATGCTATTCTATAGGATTCACAGAAAACCTGCTTTTCAAGTATGTTTAGTGGATTAGATGGAGAGGGAGATGGCAATTGAACTACACGTTTCACCAAATTTTACTGTCACCTTGACAGCCTCCTGAAAACTGATTTTAGTAGTGATAGTATTTTTCACCTTAAATATATGTAAAAAGAAATCAAACCCATCAGCAAAAGGAGATCCTTCTTCTCTATGGGGAATGTGCAAAAGTGCTTTATTGTGACTAACTTCCCCCACTCTGAGGTTTAGGAACCCTGTAAATGAAGATTATATTTGAAGGAAAACCCAGTGCCAAATTTAGAGGAACAGCATGTGAGAGTATCTACCTGTGGTGATAATGATGTGTAAAGATATTGTACCCTTTGAATTACATAAAATAATAGATTATGCTACTTTAGTACAATATTTCTTCATGCTTCCAATTTTTTTCACTTGTCAAGTTATAGAACCTATTTAACACCTACCACATGCAGGGTGGAATTTAATGGTCACAGTGATGGAAATTCCACTGGCTGGAAAGCTGGTGGCAATCTTGTTGTAGCCCTACTTGAGCTGATAAGCGGCAAGTCGAGTGCCAGGCAATTTCCATTTCAAGAACAGAATCTTACTGTCCCCCCTTGATATTCAATGCCATTAACATTAGCTGTGAAACCCTATTGTCAATATCCTAAAGGTTACCGTTGACCAGATTCTGGACTGCCAGCCATGCAAATATTGTGGCTACAAGAATAGGTTGGAGATTGGGAATTGTGCAGTTACTCTCCACCAGACTCCTGAAAGCCTGTCTACCATCTTCAAGGTACCAACCAGGAATATGACTGAATAATCTGCACTTGCCTGGATGAGTGCATATCTGACAACACTCAAGAAGCTCAACACCATCAGGGACAAAGCATACAACAGATGCATGGGAACACAGTCACCTTCAAATTCTCCTCCAGGTTGGACTTCATCCTAACTTGGAACTATGTCACTTTACTACCACTGGGTCACAATCATGGAATTCCCTCCCTAATAATTGGTGTACTTGTCAGTGGTCAAAGAAGGTAGCTCATCACCTTCTCAAGGGACGTTAGGGATGAACACAAATCCTAACAATTCACATCCTGTAAATAAATTTTTTTAAGAAAAATAAAACTGGGCCCTCCTCCCCAAGTTACTTAATGCAAACAGGTACTTTTCTCGTTAACAATAGTCTACATCTTCAGATGTCCCACCTCTGAGAACCGCTACTGACAAATGTAAAGGATCCCATACCCAAAACTGGCAAAACTGGGGTAATGCACAAAATACCACGGAAGGACTGTGAGAGACATTACATAGGCCAAAGCAGAAGAAAATTGACGATACGGATACATGAACACCAACTAGCCACCAAGAGACACAACCAATTCTCACTTGTCTCACTACACACGGACAACGAGGGACACGTTCAATTGGGACATCATTCAATTCAACACATCCATAATCGCACAAGCCAAACAGAGACGCATCACAGAATTCCTGGAGGCCTGGTATTCCAACCGGAACTCCATCAACAAACATGTTGAATTAGACCCTGTGTACAAACCACTAAGAAACAAAACCGGAAATAATACCAATCGCTTGAGCAAACAGAGGCATATAAGTAACAAGCGGGACAGAAAACCGATGCTTCACCAGAGGCACACTGACTATGTTACATAGCAGGGTGATGAAACTTTTGCAACCTAACCCACCGGCTTGGCAAGCATGTCTACAACCTCATTCCATTATTGTTTCTGTAATTTAAATCATTTCCAATCCTCCAATCATCTCAGATCGTTCTTTTTTTCTTTCCTGTACACTGTTTACTGGCTGTGTTGCTCCTTTACAAGATAATAATTTTCACAGAGCTGAAACATGGCATTTAACCAAATTCTCTCCACAGTTGCTATATAATTTGAGTTCTGTCATTATTTGCTTTCATTCATAATTTCCATGGTTTTAGTTTACTCTCTCCCACATTTTTTACTGTTTTTTTTAAATGTCTTTGACTCAAGGGTAACCTGGCAAAGCATTTGTTGCACATCAGTAGCTGGATTTCAAAGGTATGTTGGATAACCTTAAAGCATCCAGTTCATGTGGTGAAGGTATTGCCTCAGTGCTGTTTAGGGTGTTCCAGGATTTTGGCCCACTCATGATAAAGAAAGATCTATAAATATTCAGCTCAAAGCTAATGTGCTCGCTGAAACTCTACGAAAGTAAAGCAAAAGGGCTAGGGAACGTATTGCTGAAAACAAAGGGAGATGCTGTCAAACCTTTTCATCTTGTACTCATCAGGACTGACACAACAATGTCAAATTTCAAAGGAAGCAAAAAATATACTGCATGAGTGAGAGAGACTCAGAACACCATAGAGAGTTTCTTATTATTTTTCAACATTTTAAACAAATGCTTAGAAACCAGGCCATTCTTCAAACTTCATGTTTAATGTTTTTTCACCTTTGAATTTTCCAATTAGGCATATTCTAGCTTTATGGTTACATCACTGAACTAATAATCAGAGACCTGGAGAAATTTTGAATTGTGTCACCACAGTTGTGGAATTTAAATGCAACTAATTAATCAGTATCAGGAATAGTAACTTTCTAAAGTTGATTGGAGGAGACTGTTTACAGGTAAAAGGACGATTGACAAGTGGGAAGCTTTCAAAAATGTGATAACGAGAGTACAGTTCCTGTTAGAGTGAAAGGTAAGGCTGGTAAAATTAGGGAACAATGGATGAATAAAGATCTTGAGGTTCTAGTCAAGAATAAAAAAAGAATCATATATTAGGATATAGATAACTGGGATCAAATGAATCTCTTGAAGAGTATAAAGAGTGTAGGGGCATCCTTAGGAGGGAAATCAGGAAGGCAAAGATGGGATATGAGATAACCTTATCTGCCAAGGTTAAGGATAACCCAAAGAGTTTCTACAAGTAATTTAAGAGCAAAAGAGCAGCTGGAGAGAGAGAATAGGGCCTTTTAAAGATCAAGGTTGTCTTTATAGAATATAGAACAAAGAACATTACAGCACAGGAACAGGCCCTTCGGTCCTTCAAGCCTGCGCCGATTCAGATCCTCTATCTAAACCCTGTCGCCTATTTTCCAAGTATCTGTATCCCTCTGCTCCCTGCCCATTCATGTATCTGTCTAGATACATCTTAAATGATGCTATCGTGCCCGCCTCTACCACCCCCGCTGACAACGTGTTCCAGGCACCCACCACCCTCTGCATAAAGAACTTTCCATGCATATCTCCCTTAAACTTTTCCCCTCTCACCTTGAAAGCGTGACCCCTAGTAATTGAGTCCCCCACTCTGGGGAAAAAGCTTCTTGCTATCCACCCTGTCTATACCCCTCATGATTTTGTAGACCTCAATCAGCGTCCCCCCTCCACCTCCGTCTTTCTAATGTAAATAATCCTAATCTACTCAACCTCTCTTCATAGCTAGCACCCTCCATACCAAGCAACATCCTGGTGAACCTCCCCTGCACCCTCTCCAAAGCATCCACATCCTTTTGGTAATGTGACGACCAGAACTGTACACAGTACTCCAAATATGGTCGAACCAAAGTCCTATACAACTGTAACATGACCTGCCAACTCTTGTACTCAATACCCCGTCCGATGAATGAAAGCATGCCGTATGCCTTCTTGACCACTCTATCGACCTGCGTTGCCACATTCAGGGTACAATGGACATGAACACCCAGATCTCTCTGTGCATCAATTTTCCCCAGGGCTTTTCCATTTACCGTATAGTTCACCCTTGAATTGGATATTCCAAAATGCATCACCTCGCATTTGCCTGGATTGAACTGCATCTGCCATTTCTCCGCCCAACTCTCCAATCTGTCTATATTCTGCTACATTCTCCAACAGTCCCCTTCACTATCTGCTACTCCACCAATCTTAGTGTCATCTGCAAACTTGCTAATCAGACCATCTATACCTTCCTCCAGATCATTTATGTATATCACAAACAACAGTGGTTTCAACACGGATCCCTGTGGAACACCACTGGTCACAGTTCTCCATTTTGAGAAACTCCCTTCCACTACAACTCTGTCTCCTGTTGCCCAGCCAGTTCTCTATCCATCTAGCTGGTACACCCTGGACCCCATGCCACTTCACTTTCTCCATCAGCCTACCATGGGGAACCTTATCAAACACCTTACTGAAGTCCATGTATATGACATCTACAGCCCTTCCCTCATCTATCAACTTTTCACTTCCTCAAAGAATTCTATCAAGTTGGTAAGACATGACCTTCCCTGCACAAAACCATGCTGCCCTACACTAATAAGCCCATTTTCTTCCAAATGTAAATAGATCCTATCCCTCAGTATCTTCTCCAGAAGCTTCCCCACCACTGACGTCAGGCTCACCGGTTTATGTTGAACCTCAGGGGATGGGAGAGATATTGAATGAATAGATTGCATCAGTTTTTACTGTGGAGAAAGAAATGGAGGCTAGAGGACTCAGGGAAATAAATATTGATGTTTTGAAAACAGTTCACATTACAGAAGAGTAAGTGCTGGAGGTCTTAGAAAACAAAGGTATCTGAATCCCAGGGCCTGATCAAGTGTATCCCCGGATGTTGTGGGAAGTTAGGGAGGAAATTGCAGACCCTTTAGAAGTAATATTTTTATCAGCTATAACTATGGATGAGGTGCTGGAGGACTGGAGAGTGGCTAATTTTGTGCCTTTGTTGAAGAAAGGCTGTGAGGAGAAACCTGGGAACTATAGACCTGCGAGTCTGACACGGGTGATGGGATAAGTATTGAAGGTGATTCTGAAAGATAGGATTTACATGCATTTGAAGAGGTAAGGAATGATTAGGGATAGTGAACGTGGTTTTGTGCAAGGAAAATAGTGTCTCACTAACTTGTTTCTGCTTTTTGAGAAAGTAACCAAAAAGATCGATTGAGGGCAGAGCAATAGACGTTCTTTACTTGGACTTTAGTAAAGCTTTTGATAAGATTCCGCATGGTAGACTAATTAGTAAATTTAGATCACAGGGGATTTAGGTTGAGCTTGCCAATTGGATACAAAATGGCTTGACGGTAGGAGACTGAGGGTGATGGTGGAGGGTTGTTTTTCGGCCTGGAGGCTTTTGACCAGCAGTGTTCCATGGGGGTGGGTGCTGGGACAACTTTTGTTTATCATTTATATAAATGATTTGGATGAAAATGTAGGAGTCCTGGTTAGTAAGTTTGCAGATGACACCAAAATTGGTTGTATAGTGGACAGCAAAGAAGGTTATCTAAGATTACAAAATAGATCTTGATCAATTGAATCAATGGGCTGAGCAGTGGCAGATGGAGTTTAATTTGGATAAATGCTCGGTATTGCATTTATAGGTAAAATAAACAAGGGTAGAACTTATACAATTTATGGTAGGGCCGGGGTACTGTTATAGAACAGAGAGACCGTGGGGTTCAGGTACATAATTCTTTGAAATTTGCATCACAGATAGACAAGGTGGTTAAAAAGCCTTACCTCATTGCTCAGACCTTTGAGTATAGGAATTGGGACATCACGTTGAGGTTGTACAGGATGTTGGTGAGATCTCTTCTAGTGTACTGTGTGCAGTTCTGATCACCATGTTATAGGAAGGATATTATTAAACAGGAGCAGATTCAGAAAAGATCTACCAGCATGTTGCCGGAAATGGAAGGTTTGAGTTATAAATATAGTATGGATAGCTGGGACTTTTTTTCACTGGAACGTAGAAGTTTGAGGGTTAACCTTTTACAGGTTTATAAAATCTTGAGGAGCATAGATAAGATGAATAGGTATCTCTTCCCTAAAGTGGGGAAGTTTACAACTAGGCGGCATATTTTAAAGGTGAGAGGAGAAAGATTTAAAAAGAACATGAAGGGCAACTTTTTTCACACAGAGTGGTTAGTGTGTGGAATGAACTGCCTGAGGAAGTAGAGGATGCAGGTACAATTTCACTGTTTAAAAGACATTTGGATAAGTACATGAATAGGAAAGTTTTGGAGGGATATGCATCAAATGCAGACAGGTGTGAGTAGTTTAGTTTGAGAACAAGGTTGGCATGGACTGTTGGACCACAGGGTCTGTGTATGACTTTATGACCATGAATCTACCAAAAATCCATCTGATTCACTAATGTCCTATAGGGAAAAGGAAATCTGCTGTCCTTACTTGTTCCTGGTGATGGGTGACTCCAGATCCACAGGAGTGAGGATTGATATACAATTGTCCTCTCTTATGTCCTAACAGTTAGGAATGAGCAATAAATGCTAGCCTTGTCAACATCCTGTGAATGAATAAAAAGAATCAGATGGTGACATTTATATAAAATTTCTGGTCACAAGGTTAATGTCGATCTGTAATTGACCTGACATGTTTGGTATATCGAAGGAGAGGGAAATAGAATTAATGTTTCATTCATGTGTCTTGACTCTCACCTACACTGTATATCTAATTGTAATTATGAAAATCATCAAGAGTTGATAGGGATTGGATTTTATCCTGCATTAAATGCTCAGGAGATTCCACGTGTTAGATTTATTACAGAAATCAATTTATATTTTAGCTGTCAGAGGGAAGTAAAAGATAAGCAACGTCATTGCATATTCTAATTAGAGGTAACAAAAACAGAAATCACTGGAAAAGCTCAGTGGACCTGGCAGCATCTGTGGAGAGAAAGCAGAGTTAACGTTTCTAGCCCAGTGACCTTTCTTCAGAACTGACAGACCTGCTGAGTTTTACCAGCAATTTTTGATTTTGCTTCTGATTTCCAACATTGAGTTTTTTTTTTGTTTAAAATTAGAGTTACTGGATTCTCATTAACCCTCCACTAAAAGCAAATGAATTTCAAAGATGTAGAAGCTCAGCCATGGAGAACCTGAAGCTCCTTACGTTATAACATATCAAATACCTCTGTTGTGTTAAATTACACATAATTACTATTAATAAGTTTTTCTGACACTAAAACAAGATATCCACATGGATATTTGCAAAATAGTACAGTTGCAATAAATATAATACTCCCTTGAGGCAAGCATGAAGGAATGAAATACAGCTGTTTTACCAGTCATGCAATCCCAGTGGGACATGTGCTGGCTGCCCAAAACTGAGATGAGAGAATTTAATACTCTGCAGGTGAGCTTATCATTCCAAATGTTTTCTCCTCTCTTATATGTTTAAGATCACTTAGCTGCCTCCCTTCAGAAGATCTGAAAAGAGCTTTAGGCGAGAGCCCAGATGTTGACTCTTCAAACTGGTAGCATGGATCTTTATATTCAACTGAACAAACAGGATTTCTGATTTAATATATTTACGAGACGACACATTCTGGATTTTCTGATTGTTGTGCAAATGGATATGATCAGAAAACAAGGCTAGCCACCTCTGAAAAAGCACAATATAATCAATAAAGTGTCTAAGTTATGTGTCTAAGTAGTGTCCCAGTTGAATCCATAACTTAGTTTGAGGTGAGACTCTACCAAACCGAGGCAAGCAGATATTGCTTTGATGTTTGACTTGAGGTTTAGTTAGTTTTACAATGGTCCAACCATACATAAAGTAACAAATAAAGTTTGAATTTTAGAGAACAAATCCTTGTTCAGTTGAGTAAAATTTATACTTTGATCTGTATTCAAAATTTTTCAGCTAAAATAAAGAAGATCAATATATTTAAAATGCTTCTTTTAAAGACTAAATATACCGGATATTTACAACATGACTTTTAATAAACTTTTCCTTCTCTTCACAGGCCTCTATGCTGTTGAATCCAACCCTGCTGTAGCAACAGACCATTTGGAAATGCCTTCCTTTTCACTAGAGTTTTGCTAAAGCAAAATCTATTTTTTATATGTTATTTTTTCACATGCATCAATGAACGCTTTGTAAGAAATATCTTTCAAATAAAAAAAGGAACCACATTTGTTTTATGCTCTTATTTGCCTGGGCACTAATTGTATTGAGATTCCTTAATTGCTGGCAAACAATTTGCTGTAAGGTTCTTTGCCATTGGGGAATCTCACTTACTCCTGAGGGATGCGTACTTTGAAGATCTCAAATATTACATTTTAATTTTGTATAATTTTAAGTTACGAGACAAACGTTCTCATTCCAATTATTCGGATTAATTTTATGCAACCTTTTGAGTTTTCTTTCCCACATCTTATGTACATGTGCTAATATCTAAAGAGTCTTATGCTGTTATTGTTCCTTGAATAAATTACAGTGTGAGCTAAACCACGGACAATTTACAAACAAGAAAATAAACATTCTGGTCCAACAACATTATTTTCTGGTATTCTGTCTCCAACAGAAAATATTTCAGCCTAGTCTCTGATGCTCCTGAAGACAAACAATGTTTTTTATTTGCAAGCTGTTTAATTCCTATCCCTGATTGTTCAGGAGGAAGTGGCGGTGTGCTGCCTCCTTGAACTGCTGCAGTCTGTGGGCTACCAAGCTATCCATTATGCTGTTAGGAAGGAAGTTGATTTTGGCCCAGTGACAGCAGAGGATCAATGATATAGTTCCAAGTCATGATGGAATGTGGCTTTGAGAGGAAACTGTAGGTGTTGGTGATGTTACTGTGCATTTGCTGCCTTTATCCTTCTAGCGGGTAGAAACCACAGGTTTGGAAGTTGCTGTCAGAGGAAACCTGGTGAGTTGCATCCTGTAAACGGTACACAGTGTTACTACTGTGTTGATGGTGAAGGGACTTAAAGGTTTAATGATAGACCAGTCTGAATGAATGCAAGAACTGCTTCATTATCAGAGTAGTTGTGAATGAAAATGAATATTTTGTGGTTATTAGCAAACATATCCATTTCACACCTTGTGGTGGTAGGAATATCATTGGTGAGTTACTCAAAAATAATTGGACCAGGAAATTCACAGTGATAGCTTGCGCTCAGATGGATGGCCTCCAACTACCACAACTGCTTCCTCAGTTTTTCTATTATGCCAGCTGGTTCAAAGTTTCCTCTGGTTGCCATTGATTTCAGTTTTGTTCAGACTTCTTGATGTCATTGATCAAATGCTGTCTTGATGTCAAGAGCAGTCACTTTCACCTCATTTCTAGAATTAAGCTCTTTTGTTTATGTTTGGACAAAAGCTGAACAGTGTTTTAGAACTAAGCGCTCCTGGTCAGCACAATTCTACAAAAAGCAATGGTCCTAGTCTGAACTCTGGAAGTTCCACTTCATCAAACTGACATACTGCAGAGACTATGGTGTGGGAAGCTGTGGAATGAAACAGAATTTGAGTCCTAAGCTTTGGCGATTTGGGATATATTTTAGAGTAATTCTATCAATGTTACTGACGAATTTGTACAGAATTATAAAGTACAAAGGGTCATTGGGCCCCTTGCTAGCTGTTTGAAAGAGATATCTACTCATTCCCACTCCCTGGATGTTTATTGCCATGCAGTTCTTGTTTTTTTTAAAGTAAATTAATTATTTTTGAACTTACTGTTGAGCCTGCTCCACCTTTTCAGGCAATGTATTCCAGAGCATTGTAATGCACTGCATGCAGAAAACATTTTTCCGCAGCTTTCCTCTAATTCTGTTGCCAGTTACCTTAAATTGGTGTCTTGTAATTGCTGATGCCAGTGGCAATAATTTAGAGAAACACAATGGGTAAATTGAGTATTTTGACTTTATTAACTTGTGGTGCCATTTGTTTATATAACCTATTCTTCCAACAATGTATTCATCTGAGAGTCTGAAATCAACGTTGCAGTGGAAGCAATTTTGAAATATATTAACTAAACATTGCGATAGTTTCATTATGGGTAACTGCAATGACTTGACTGGTATTCATTAAAAGATATTGATTAATTAAATATTTCAATCTTGAGAAAGCCCTTGCACTCTTGGCATTTTGATGTTTATGTTTCCTTAAATTAGGCATGGTTAACGTAACAGATGTTGATCATTTAGATGTCAGCTGCAGCTTAGTTAATAGCTCTTTCACTTCTGTATCAGAAGGTTGTATGTTCAGGCCCCATTCCAAAGGAATTCACATAACCCACATTGGTAATTCTAGTGCAGCACTGTGGGAGTTTGCAGTATTAGTCATGCTGTCTTTCAAATGAGGCATTAAACTCAGCCATGACCTAACCTCTGCAGTGGATCTTGTGGTGCCATTTTGATAGAAAGTTCTCACTAATGCCCTGGCAATATTTAGACCTCAGCCAAAATCTTACATAAAATTAAGAACTGGAAATCTAAAACAAACACAGAACGGAGGAGAAACTCCACAGCTCTGGCAGTTTTGAGACCAGAGTTCCAGTTGCCAAATTATAGAATATAGAGATCCTGGGCAGGGTGCACAGATGAAGATAATACCAGAAATGCACGTTTATACTATCCAGAAGGGATTGACAGGATCTCTCTTTCTTGAAAAAAGACTGAGGGATGACCTAATAGAGGTAATTAAAATTATGTAAGGATTCAGTGGTGTCAATATTTTCTCTTGTGTGGAAGATAATAACTGGCAGCATCTGTATAAAATTATTACCAGGAATTCCAGGAGAGAATTTGGAAGGAGCTTCCTAATGCAGAGTGGTGAGAATGTACTGAAGATGTTTGCTGTGATCCATGTTAAATTATGAACAATTACCTGTTTCATTGGGAGAATTCCGATCATTCATTAATGACATCTTTAAAAGAGTGCTTTGATTTCCCAGTTCAATTTGAAAGCCAATAGCAGAGTAACCCCAACAGGCTGACAAGTACCTGCAGCTTTACTTTGTGCTTAAGGAAAACATGCCTGAAATACAAGGCTGTTCCAATGGCCCCTGAGAAGAGAACAGATAAGATGAGGTTTTGAGTGTTGAATCTTCATCTGAACCAGTAAAGAGGTTATTACCCACTTCCAGTGAAGATCCAGAAACATAAGGAGAGACTATTTAATTCCTTTAGTGTGTCCTTCCATTCAGTTAGGTTTGAACTTCGTCTACTCGCCTTGGTTCCTTATGCTTCAGAAGAATTTCGAATTTCTATTTCCTTTCATAGGGAGAAATGCTTCCTGACGTCACCCTTGAACAACCTGACTCTGAGCTTATATCCCATTGTTCTGGGCTCACCCTGAAGAAGTAATAGTTGTTCTGTATACACCCCATCAAATTCAGTTATCATTGTAAACATTTTATTTAAAGGGTGGCAATGATATGGTAATACCATTGAATTATTAACCAGTGACCTTGGTTAATGCTTTGTGTTCTGAAGTGGGGCCACTGGACCCGAAACGTTAACTCTGATTTCTCTCCACAGATGCTGCCAGACTTGCTGAGATTTTCCAGCAATTTCTGAAATTTGTTGTTAATGCTTTGAGGACATGGTTTCAAATTCCACAGCAAATGGTAAATTTTGAATTAATTTAATAAATCTGGAATTAAAAGATAGTTGAATAGTTATCATGGAACCATTGTAGACTGGTTTAAAAATTCATCTGGTTCATTGATGTCCTTTGGGGAGAGTATCTGGTCTGGCCCAGATGTGGTTCCAGATCCACAACAATGTAGTTGATACTTAACTCCTCTCTCAACTGACCCAGTGAGCCACTAAGTTGTCTTGTAAATGAATTAAACTGAATGAGCCACCCAATATCAACCAAGGTACTGGAACATTTCTTCTTGCAAAGTCATCCTTACTAACAGGTGGGAGCTTGGGCCAAAATTGAGAGAGCTATTCTAAAGACCAATCAGTCAATGAGCCTGAAATAGTCGATCTCAGGGAATCATATGTTATAGGTAATATACCAGATGCCCCCACACCAATGGAGGTGGCAGCCCAGTAATATACATTTGGGAAGGAGTTGCCTTGTGAATCAACTCAGGCTCCATGAAATGCCATGGCATCAGGTGAAACATGCCCAAGAAAAGCAAATTGTGATTGCCACTTCTTATATCCATCCTCATCCACCCACCCATTAACCACCCTGTTGATGCATCCGTACTCCTTCATGTTGAACAGCATGTAGATGCAGAGGGTGGCAAGGAGCTTCAATGTCTCGTATCGAAAGTATCAATGGCACTGCTGCAAACAAAGCTGGCCAAGTTCTAAAAGACATGTCTGCTAGCATGAACTTGCAGCAGATGCTGAACAAACCAATTTGGGGAAAAGCTGTACTTGACTCCGTCCTCGTCAGTCTACCTGTTGATGATGCATTTGTCCATTACAGTATTGGTAGGAATGACCATCACATAGTCCTTGCAGGGATGAAGTCCTGCTGTTACATTGAGGATACCTTCCATCATATTCTGTGGCACTGCCACAGAGCTGAATGGAACAGATTTAGCTGTATAAAGATCCTGTATATGCCCACCCCTACTCTACCATTACCATCAATTCAGGAGTTCAATGAAGAGTGCAGGAGGGTATGTCAGCAACAGCACCAGACCTAGCTAAAAATGAGGTGTCAACCTGGTGAAGCTACAACACAGCTACTTGCATGCAAGTGATTTAGCTGTGATCCCACAACGAACAAATTGGATTTAAGCTCTGCAGTCTCGCCACATCCAATAATGAATGGTGTTGGATAATTAAGCAACCAGTGGAGGAAACTCCATAAATATCCCCATCCTCAGTGTTGGAAGTGCCAAGCACATCTGTGGAAAATATGAGACTGAAGCTTTTGCAAGCCTCTTCAACCAGAAATGCTGGATGAGTGACCCATCTTGGCCTCTTCTTGTCAATCTTCCAAATCTTTGTCAAGAAATGGCTGAAGACATTGGATACTACAAAGACTGAGCCCTGATAACATTCCAGCCATAGTACTGAAGGTGTACGCTGAATGGAGCCACATCCCTAACCGAACTGTTCCAGTACAGCTACGACATTGGTATGTAACATTGTGAAAAATTGGCCAGTTATCTCCAGTCCTCAAAAAGACAGCAAATCCAATCTAGCCAATTACCCTTCATTCTCAAATCTAAATTATCACAATGACGGAGGAGCTGTCAACAGTGCTATCAAGCAGTTCTCTTTCAAAAATAATCTGCTCACTGCGGTCAGTTTGCTCTCTGCCAGGCCCACTCATTTCCTGACCCTCGCGCCAAAAGAAAAAATCGAGGGGATGTGTGTGTCACATGCCTGTGATATCAAGGCAACATTAACTCAATGTGACATCAAGGGCCCCAGCAAAGCTGGAGTCATTGGTGCTAGTTGGACTCATACCTGGAATAAGAAAGATGCTTTTGCTTCTTGGAAGACAATCATTTCAACCAAAGGACATCACTGCAGGAGTTCTTTGGTATAGTGCCCTAGATATAACAATTTTCTGCTGATTAATCAATGATCTTCCCTCCATTATAAGGTCAAAATGGGGTTGGTTTTTGATGATTGAGTAACCTACAACTCCTCAGATACTAAAGCAGTTCATGTACAAATGCATCAATACCTGGACAACATTGAGGCTTGAACCAATAACATAATTATCGTGCAATGACCTTCAACAAGAGAGAATCCAATTGTCTTTCCTGGATATTCAATGACATTACTATCTTTGAATTCACCACGATCAACCTCCAGTGCATTTACCATTGGCCAGGAACGGAGCCGTACTAGCCATATAAATACTGTGGCCACAGGAGCAGATCAGAGGCTTGGAATTTTGCAGCAAATAACTCAACTCACCTCCTGTCTCCTCAAAGCCTGTCTACAATCTACAAGGTAAAAGTCAGGAGTTTGTTTGAATATAGTCCACCTGATGCGTGGCTGCAGCTCTAAGAATCCGAAAGAAGCTCAGTGCCTGCTCAATTGGCATCCTCTGTAACACCTTCAACATACACTTCCTCCATCAATTGACACACAATGGTAGCAGTGTGTACCATCTAAAGGATGCAGTGTAGCAACTCAGCCAGCTTAGACAGCAACTTCCAAACCTGTGACTGCACCACCTGGAAGGACAAGTGTAGCAGATACATGGGAGCACCATCACCTACAAGTTTCCCTCCAAGCTCCACACCATTCTGAATAGGAATTACACCATCATTCCTTCACTGCTACTCAGTCAAAATCCTGCTGCTCCTTCCTTAATAGTATGGAGAGTATCTCTACCCCACATGGACTGAAGTGTTCAAGAAGGCGTTATACTTTCCAAAGAACATTAGCATGGATAATAAATGCTGATCCAGTGAATGACACCTACATCTTGTGAACACATTTTTAATCTTGTATATTGAAGGAAGTTCATCCCAAGCTAAGCAAACTGTTCTGATTTAACCATATGAAACCCTAGTATAATTCAGGTGAATCTGTGCTGTGCTCTCTCTCTGAATTGAGGTGCAGTGTCCAGTGTTATGACCAGCCTCCAAGTGAGGTGCTGCAATTTGGTATGGTTCTAGATGGGATACTCCAAATTGTTAAACTTCTGGAAGAGGAAGGATAAATTGGCTGCCCTTATTCACCTGCACCCTCAGTTGGTCACAGCAAGGTTAATTTAGAAAGGATTCTTTGCGTGTGAATACCTTTCTTCCAAACCAAAGGAATGTAGGTTTGAAAGGGAGCCATTTTAATCAGACCTGCTTGACTTAATGAAACAATGGGTTGATTAGTTACTAAAGCAGGAATAAATAATGCAATCCACATACAGACCAATTATAAATGAGAAGTGTGTCCATAACAACAAAGTCTTTGTGAACTTCTGTTGTGGACTTTCCAAAGCATCAGTCTTTGCGTTTTTGTGATGAGTAATTAATGGAATATTGATGGTTAAACTATCTATTTCAAGATTCTTGGCTTTGCAGGTCAGCTAAAAATTTGTTGCTCTCTGTCCTTTTGAACTGGCTTGCTAATTAGCTTTCAGCAATCAGTGAAAGACTACTTTACCCGCAATGCTGGAGTAACTGGTGGATAGTTCCTTGACTGTGATTTGTAGCACACTAGTGCTTGAACCTAGATTAACAAATACCTCAGCCTACCAGTGCACACAAGCCCCTCAGCTCACCAGCACATTCAGACCATGGTTAAACTCTTTTCCATTGTGCATAGCCTGAAATACTTTCAGGAGATTGCAGTTCTGTCTGAAGTGCATTTCTCTCTTTTGAAGCTTCCTTAATAACTTCAGGGGTGACATTCCAAGATTCCCCTCCAAATAGCCACCGAATTTACATCTGCAATCATCTTTTAGCTGAATCTCTTTCTTCTTTTTTTAAAAGAAGCATGTTGCAATTAAAAGGTCAGTATGTCCAAAGATGATCATGGGTTATGAACTGTGGTTATCACAACAGTACTGAGCTCAGTTCTATGTTGTCAACCCAGGGCTTTGTATAATTCTAACGTAACTTACACTCTCTTGCATTCCACTCCCTTAAGAGAAAGACCAACATTTAATTCCTACTAGAAAGCATTAAATAGACTGTTTTCCCCAGAGTACCTGAAATTTGGTGTTTCCAAATTTCAATGTGTTATTGTTTGGATTTTTATTATTTGCAGTTTTTCTGCTGTCTGCTAGGCCTGTAATGACAACAACCTCAACCTGCAGCTACAAAACCAGGCATAACACCAAGAAAATTCCCTCCTTCCCTTAAACCCCCTCCTGTGGCACGTGTGCATGCACACCCCCCACCATCACCAAACCACCAACCCCCCACTTTCCCAAATCAGATTCCGTTCTATCTGGCAAAGAAGTTGAACTTTACTACAGAACTTAAAGCCACATAGTGTAGTTTCTTACTTTTTGTGCTAGTTTAGATTTAAGTATGTTCCCCAATAAATTGGGCAGGCAGAGGGAAACTATTTCCAGTGAGGGTGGTGAAGAGGTAGGGAGGTGCATGCACATCAAAGCCAATGAAGCACAAAAACTAAAGTTGCTGGAAAAGCTCAGCAGGTCTGGCAGCATCTGTGAAGGAGAAAACAGAGTTAATGTTTTGGGTCCGGTGACCCTCAGAACTGATGGTGGTTTAAGATTTAAAGGCTTATAGTCCCTGTGACTAGTTGCAGGTAAGTTCATGAGAGCTGGATTTTGCTGCTATATTTGATTTCCATTGTAGCATTTGACAGACTTTCAATTGACCTGTCAAGAATAATTCCACTGATGTCGCTTTAGGAAGTGTAGTGAATGGCTACCAGAAAATACAGCAGCTGTCAGCAACTTTAGCTTGAAAGCTGCTGGTCAGTTTCAAAGTTCCTGACTATTTCTCTGTGACTGTCTTAGAAGTTAACATTTAATTAGGGGTTGATTCAAAAAAAGGAAATATCTGTCAAATGTAATCACGCTAAAAGTCTGGAATCCTCAAAAGATCATCAACTTGGTTCCATTGTTACTGATGTATAATGACTCAGTGCCACAAGACAGGTGGCAATGAGTCCAAACAACTGCTTTCACCAGTCAAAATAGCTGGCCACCAAATACAATTCAAGCAGTGTCTCAGTATTTGGCAACTCTGGTGATGGTAGATGTTCAGTTCCATTTGCTGAATGAGAGAACAAAGGACGATATTTAGTATTATGAAGTATTTACAGGACAAATGCAGGTCATTTGGCTTAACTGATCTTATATTACCTTAAATACATATACGTTTATGTTCCACAGAAACCATTTTCCATTTTCTTTTTTATTTCCTCTTATAAGACTTATTAGTCTTATCTGTAGTATTACATTGTTACTGCACCTCAAGAAGGATGTTTTGATGTTGGAGAGGATTTGGCTCAGATTCATCAGAATAATACAGGAGCTGAAAGGGCTTAATTGTGAATAAAGGTTGCATAGACAAGGCTTGTATTCCCTAGAATACAGAACATTAAGAAGGATTTAATGGGAGATGTTAAAGTGAATAAAGAATTTAATCAGACTGTGAGGGATTAATTTTTCCTCTGGTGGGCTGCCCAAAACAAGGGGGCATGAAATAAATCCAGTAAATCCATGAGGATTTAAGTGGAACAAGGCTGTTTGAGGTGATGTTAAGATGGACTTCTTCACACAAGGGATGTTGGAAATCTGCAACTGTCTACCCAAGAAAGAGTTGGGGGCAGTTAAAAAAAATTCAGAACTGTGACATATTTTGTTGGGCGTGTGTTAAGTGGCATTCAGCAAAAGGGTAGCAGAGGTTACGATACAAATCAGCCATGATCTAATTGAATGACTGTACAGACTTGAGGGAGGGAATGGCTTCACTTGTTTACCTAACCTCCTTTTTATTTCCTTTTGAGTATATGTGTCTAACTTACCCTTAACTGCAGAATGTAGACATGGGTTAGTTGTTGATTGAGTAAACATTCTCATAATTTCTTTTTGTGGAAGTTAGAAGCATTTGTTTGCTTGCACTCTTTCTTGTCATCATAGATACGAGAATAAAACTTTGCTTACTTTATTTCTCTGTTTTTTCAGATGGTCAGAATGTTCGTCCTGACGCTAGCCCTCAGCAAATGATGTTATATGAGCTCGACCTGTCCACCATTCAGCCTTCCATTGCCCACAGTGACCAGGACAAAGCATGAGTCAGATTCTGCCCCATCAGATTTCAAACCAATCTCAGCCTACTGCACACAAATAATTAAAGCTGCGATCGTCAAAATGTTATCTCGACTAGTGGAATGGAACTGAATGCACAAAAGTGTAGAGGGGAACAATATGACATGCTGCCTGTCTTCATATTGTTTTTCTCATAATTATTCATCCTCATCATGATATCCAGTTACGGTTGACATGTTTGGATTGTGGGGAAAGTTGTTTTGCCCCTTCCTACTAAACCTGCTATAAGAAATTAATACCTTTTAGTTTAATGTTCTGCTGGTGAGCATAACACAGGCCAATGGTCCCAATAACTGTCCATGATCCATGTTCAGTTATTTTGTTCTTGTGTAGTGGAGGTCTAATATTTGCAAAGTACACTTCCTAGCAACAACTCCAGCATAAGAAGCACAAATGGAGGGAAACAGGTCTCATTACTTGATCTTAATGCCAAACGATTGCCTGAAGTAGAAATGCATCTAGTCTGTCAGGCTTTGATAAAGAACAGCAGTGATGAAAATTGGGACTTGTTTGTGTAAATGGGTTTGATTTCAGAAGGTTTCCAATAATTTTAGAGCTTTCACAGAATTGGCTGAGGGCAGCCAATGGTTCTGGTGGATGATGAGATATGTTGAATATGCTCCCTGGAAGAGACCTATTCTTCTGTGGATCTTGTACCTCCTCGAACTGTCTTCATCTCTTTCTCTAATTATTTTAAGTCTTTTCCCCTTACAGCAGATCTAAAGTATTTGGACTTGCCAGGCCAGAATGATATTGCAACTTGGAAGATTTAAGTTATGAGGACCAGTCACACAATATAACTACATATTGTTTATTAGCATCACTAGGCTTTTATTTCCTGGTGACCTAATGCTTCTTTTTGACTGACATAGTACGCTCAAACTGATAGCTTAGGTGCACACAGTCATACAGAGTATAAATGCTTGAAAGGTCAAATTATGAAGCTAGTTTGCACAGCGATCCCTTATATTCCCTTAAGTTTAACAGAATGAGATGATTTATTGGAGGTGTTTAAAATGATAAAGAAATACAATAGGGCATAGAGAAACCATAGTTCAAGTATTCAGTCCAATGGATCTTAATTGTAAAGTTAGTGCTGGACTGTTCAGAAGTCCAGTCAGAAAGAGTTTGTCACATGAAAATTTTTGGAAATCTGAAATTCTCACCTCCTAAAAAGCTGTGAATTCTGGGTGCCATTTGGAGCCTCCAGACTTCGATCACTATATTTTTGCAGGATTAGATATTGAGGATTAGATAGAGCTACACCCTGTAAATGGAGTTAAGATGTCTATCAGCCTTGTTCCAACTAAATGGCAAAATAGGTTGAATGGCCTCACACCATGTCTGATACAGTTGGTTCAGTTAGAACAGATTCTTGTCTATTAAAACTGTTTTAAGTATTGATTGGCCCCACCACTGCTCTCTGCTGTGGTTCCTTGAGTGAGTTGCTGAAATGTTCCACTGTAACATTCAAACTAGGATTCGCATGGCTTGTTCCTTTGAACTTGGTATTAAGATGTGGACATTAAGTCTTAACTGAAGGCTCATTTGGTAATGTTAGTGCGGAGTGAACAGGAAGCCATAGTGTGGTCCCTAGTTTGACTAATCTCAGTAAAATCACAGAAGAACTCCAAGAAATTGACTGCATTGATTCTTGGATTAAGATAGGGATTGGGGCAGCGGGACATGAACCAAGAGGCCGTACTTCTGATTGATGAGCCTTTGTTCCCCATTTCTGATCACTACCCAAGAAATCCTGAATGTAGGAATTCCCTTCTGGGTGTGTCCAGATATAATATGAGAGCAGCAACGGGCTCAGTGTCCCTCCACCAAGCAACCCGCTGCCCTGTAATGTCTCAGTTCTCTGGTGGGAAAGCTAATGTTGCATGGCCTATTACTCCAATTCCTTGAGAGATGGAAGCATGAGCAGATATTGGACCTAAGTAGCAGCTTCTCCATGAAATAGTGCACCTGCTTCCGTCATCAGAATAACTAGCACTTCATGCCGTGCCGTGCACCCCACCAAGTGATGCAGCACACATTCCCCTCTCTATGTGGTGCGGTATGCCTGTTTTATGTAGTGCAGACAGCACATGGTATAGGTGCACCTGAACTCAAGCTGCTTATTAAACATAAGCAGCTTTTTTTTTGAGTATTGAAGGAGAAGATTAAACATTGTAGAAAACAAACTTGTACGCATGCAATTGATTCAGTGAAAACTGTAAATCATGTTTGTCACCTGCTGCCTGCTAGTATTTACAGTAGAAATTAATCTTGTTATTTTTGAAAAGGTTAGATGGCTTGAGCATGAAAACATGTTCTCAGTTCATTTAATTGCACTCAACATCATTAAAGCCACATAAGAAACTTCATTGCCATTTCAAAACATTTCTGATATGGCAGCTTGTTCATTATTATTTTGTTTATGCTAATTATACATAATCTGATGTTTTTATTAAAAAATCAATGCAAACTAAGGCAATTCTGCACTTCTATGTTTAAAATATTTTTGCACCTTGTATTTAGTGAATAACTGCATTGCCTCATTTAGTTCAGTCTGAGCTGATCTTGGTCTCATGCAATGTGAAGCTGTACAGAATAGGAACATTGCAATTGACTTTGCCTTTTATAACAAAGAAACTTAGACAACATTCCTGATCACTATCCAGTGAACCGTGCCAGCTAGTTTTCATGTGTTCCGTGTTGTGCTAAGAGAGATGTCCTCCATGTTTGGATGTCTCCCAGCACCCACTGTTGGGCTGACACCAGAAAAATGATCTAATGGGGCATAGATGGTTTGCTGGTACCAGAAGAACTTGTCCATTTCCCCACACCATGCCACTGCCCCCACCCTCACCCCAATGAGAGTCAGTAACCTTGAAAGAAGTAAAGAAGAAAATTATGGGATGAGGAACCCCAGCTATTTGCATTGAGCAACTTATACAGGACAGGCATCTTTTATCCACAAGACACCTGTATTGCTAAATTAAATCAGAATGTGCTGAGAAAACTCAGCAGGTCTATCAGCTTCTGTGGAGAGAAAGCAGAGTTGACATTTCAGGATCAGTGACCGTTCGTCAGAACTGACTGTAGCTCGGAAAAGGTTGATATACATGCTGAAGATGTGGTGGGGGGAGTAAATGATGGGTGGCGATGGAGCCCAGAAAGAGGGAGAGCCACAGATGGGCAGACAAAGGAAAGGGTAAAAGTCAGCCTGGGAGAATCAATAGCTGCTAATGGGAGCCATTAGTAGCTGACATTGCATAGGTTGTGGTAGCAGTCCATGTGATGACAAGGTCTGGAGTGTGGGGGTTGGAGGAAGGACATGGGAGAAGGTTCCTGTTGCCTGCCACTTCAACACACCACCATGTTCCCTGGCTAACATCTCTGTTTCAGGCTTGCTACAGTGTTCCAACGAAGCTTGGCGAAAGCTGGAAGAACAGCATCTCATCTTCTGCTTGGGGTCCTTGCAGCCTTCAGGACTCAATATCGAGTTCAATAATTTTAGGGCCTGAGCATCTTCTCCCATGCCTTAGTTTTTCCAGCAATTTCTGTTTTTGTTTCTAATTTCTAACATCCACGGTTCTTTGTTTTTTTTTGTATTGCTGAATTGTTGAGTGTGACTGAAGTTGAGTGTCATTTTTGTAACCTTAGAAGAATGTAATGAGAATCTCTTGGGAGAATGGCACATAAAATGTTCACCTCACCTTCGATGTTCACATTTGCTGGAATGATTTATTTCATTCTGCCCAGACTAAGTCCACTTAGTGCTTGAATTTTTGAACAAAGATCAGGAGCTTATAATTCTCCCACTGTGCTGTGACGTTCAGCCCACTAGCTTGCCAAGCTTAGCTTTCCTTGCTCGCCTTCCCCATGCCAGAAAACAAATGGCTCGCTGGTTGCTAGCACTGGCATTTATGTGGTGAAATGAATTTTTATTTAGCCAAAACTAATGTCAAAATGTATTGTGGCTACCTCATTGTATTGAAGGAATTGATGAATAAATATAAGATGTGATTAACAGTTATGAATATTTGGGTAAAAATGGTCCAAGATTAAGTGGGTCATAGCCCACCTACATTTATGCGGGAATGCACATTTACCACCAAGATCATATTGCATGCCACTTGTGCGAATGCTTCTTTGCTGCTGCTCTATTGTCCACTGGAAATTGGACACAATAGAAGAAAGATATTTGTTGCTACAATTGCAATCACCATAGAGGCTTTGGGATGGTACCACACTTCGACCTTCCTTGCAAGCATGTGAAAAGGTTCAGATTGGAACAAGTTTCAATTTTCTTAAACATATTCAAGTTAACTCTGCTTGAACTCAGCATATTAGCATTTATAATTTTCTGGCTTGACATATCAAATTCTACAAAAGGATGTTTAAACAGCTACATGGGAGTTAGTCATTGCCAATTTGGTTAAGGTCCAGTTAGAGGAAATTCTGGGGCAACACCAGTGTTTTGCCATTGTTATAGTGCCCCCTACCCTTACTTAAGGGGGCCATGGCCATTGAAACCAGAAACCCATCTGTAATTCATCGTCAAAACTGTGGGTGTGAGATTGCAATCTCAGGAAGCCAATCCAGCAGAAAGGTTTCACTTCCACCTCAATGCTTCTGCCAACCTAGATATTATTTATTGTTTCATTGCTCTGCAATGCAATATTGAGGTGTCAAGTTCTTCAACCTGCCCTAGTAGTTCCCACCTCTCCCAGTTAAGTGGGCAAGAAAATGCCTGATGGAATATAATATGAGAAAATGTTGATTTTCAGAGAGATCTGCATGTCTTTGTGCTCTGACAAAATTATTCAAGAAGGTGGCTCACAATTCTCTTGCAATTGGGGATGGACGATAAATGCTGACTTTACCAATGACATCCATATCTAGTTAACAAGTAAAAACAGCAAATTAATCTAAAGTTCCTGTACTATCAACCAAGGTTGACAAAACCTTGTATTTTTCTTGTCCTTTTATTAGTTTTCAGACATAGATCAAATTCTCTATATATGAAAAATTACAAGGCCTATATTTTCACTGTCGCCAGGTTAACTAATTTGAAGATTCATTTCAGGTCATCATTCCGCCATCTCTTCTGTTTTAGCTTGTGAAATGTGCTGTAAAAATGCAATGTTTCAATGAGCTTCATAGCTGCTTGTTCTTGTTCCTGTTGCGGTGTAGGAACTGTGGCAGCCAAGTTGTGCACAGCAAGCTCCTATAAATATTTGTGCTACTTCAATTAGATCACCGCCATCTTCTAAACTAGGGAATATGGAACTAATTTAACTCAACTTCTCAACAAAGGACAACCTAGGCACCAATGCAGTGAACTTTCTCATGGCTGCCTCCATGTCTAATGAACAAATGCAAGAATCCAACCAGCTGGTGATTTTAACTCATTTGGACATTAATTGCCTTTCTTGATCTCAGGATGTCCTAAACTATGTCACAGCCAAAGAAATACTTTGAAGTATGGTCATTGTTGTAATTCAGGAAATGCAACAGCCAATTTTCACCCAGCAAGTTCTCGATGTGATAATGACCAGATAATCTGTTTCAGACGCATAACAATTTTGGGTACTTAAAATGTCAGAGCATAGTAGCTAGTCACCAAGTGCAGGCTGATTGGATTAGTATAGTTTGATTTTTTTTGTGTGTATGTAGGTTATAGGCATGATGAGTTGAAGGACCTGTTTCTGTTCTGTACAACTCCTAATCTGTTTTTGTGATATTTTAACGATAGATGTGAGCCAGCACATGGGAGTGCTTTGAATGGTGCATTGGGATCTTTTATGCCCAGAGGGCAGATGGGACCCTTCAATATCATCTCATCTGAAAGACAGTACCTCTGGTGCAGCACTTCCTCAATACTGTGCTGCATTTGCCAAACCAGCATGGCTCAGGCCTTTGGAATTGGGTCTTGCTGACACAATCTCAGATGTGAGAGAGAACTACGAGTATAACATGACAAATGTTTATGCACATCCCTGCAATTGCCATTTGCTCCTGAGACCAATTGTATGTTGTCCTCCTCCTTCCATTGCATCATTGGTGATCACTATTTTCAACCTAGCTTCCCTTTAACTTCTTAAAATCATAAATTAGCTAGTCTGTATTAACCGTGATAATACTCTCCACTCTGAATCACAAGGTTTAGGTTCACTTCTCACTTCAGAGACTCACACACATTTCCTAGGCTCATAGGCTTGTACAGTGCAGAAGGGGTAATGTTGGAGTTATGATCTTTTGGATGTAACACTAAACTGAGGTACACTATACCCATTCAAGTGGATGTAAAAAATGCAATGCCACTTTTTTAATGCGAACGATAGTTCTTCCCTGTGTCATTGGCAATTTTTACCTTTCACTCTGCACCTGTAACAGATTATCTGGTCATTATCACATTGAGAACTTGCTGGGTGAAAATTGACTGCTGCGTTTCCTGAATTATACAATGACTGACCATACTTCAAAGTATTTCTTCGGCTGAGAAGTACTTTGGGACATCATGAGATCAAGAAAGGCACTTAATGTCCAAATGACTTAAAACCTCCACCAGTTGGTTGGATGCATGCATTCATTCATTAGACATGGAGACAGCCATGAGAAAGTTCACTGCAATTGGTCCATGGGAAAAGAGAGCTGTCCTTTGTTGAGAAGCTGAGTAAATTAGTTCCATATTCCCTAGAGTTTAGAAGATGGAGAGGTGATATAATTGAAGTAAGCAAGATTTCCTTGAGGCTTAACATGGTAGACATGGAGAAATTGTTCCCTCTTGCTGAAGAGGAGGGGAGGTGATGGCCTAGTGGTATCATCCACTGTTAATCCAGAGGTAACATTCTGGGGACCCGGGTTCAAATCCCATCACAGCAGATGATGAAATTTGAATTCAATAAAATATCTGGAATTAAGAATCTAATGATGACCATGAATCCATTGTCGATTGTCAGGAAAAACTAATGTCCTTTAGGGAAGGAAACTGCCATCCTTACCTGGTCTGGCCTACATGTGACTCCAGACTGACAGCAATGTGGTTGACTTTCAGTTGCCCTCTGGGCAATTAAGGATGGGCAATAAATGCTGCCTAGCCAGCAACACCCTCATTCTTAATGAATAAAGGGGAGGGGAAACAGAACATGGCACACAGTCTCAGGATAAGGGGATAAATAAATTTTGGGAGTCTCAAGAATTCATGAGGGAAGATGCTGGTGAAACTGAAGATCAGATTGATTGTTTTGAATGGTTCAGGCTCAATGGACAGGACCTTCTACTCCTATTTCTGATTGTTACTCTGACTTTGTTCTGATGGCTACCATAGATGTTTCAACAGTTTCTTTGGTTGATTTCCTTCTGTGAAACTCTCCTATGTATCTCATTCAAGAAGTTTGGTGTTTGTTCAAAAGTGCCAAGCCAGCCTGGGCATGAATCTGAGCTGTTCTGATGATATGCTAGAGGACATCGCTCTGATCATTGTCACCAACACATACTCTCGAAGACTTTCTCTGCTGAGTAAGAACTGTTTTTTTTAAAAAAGAAATCTTGGTTATTTTGCAGGAAATAGCAACCAGAGCAATTTTTAATATCCATTCTGGGTCTGTGGATGTGATACAATGGGTGCCACATATTGCAGCACACTTAAGACATGAAGAATTACAGTATTTAGATGAACATTTGAAATGACATAGCATACCAGGCTACAAAGTGCTGGAAAATGAGATTAGAACAGATAGATGTTTAAATGACCAATTGAGAAGCAATGGGCAGAAGGGCCACGTTCCATGCTGTAAAATCTCTGTGACCTAGTAATCCCAAAGAAGACAGCGATGAGCTGCTATTTTAAACAGCTGCAGCACTTGTGATGAAGATGCCTTCACGGCCCTGTTAGATAGGGAGTTCCAGAATTTTCACAAATATACCGACAACATCATCAAGTCATAAAGATCTACAGCATAGAAAAAAGGCCCTTTGGCCCATCATGTCCACACCAGTCAAAAACTATCACCTATTTGAATCTCATTTTCCAGCACTTGGTGCATAGCCTTGTATGTCTCAGCATTGCAGGTGCAAATCTAAATACTTCTTAAATGTTACGTGGGTTTCTGCCACTACCACCCTTTATAGGCAGTGAGTTCCAAATACCCAACACCCTCTGTGCGTGGGGGGAAAACAGTTCTTCATATCCCCTCTAAACCTTCTTCCCCTTACCCTAAATCTATGCCCACTTGTTGATCCCTCCATCAAGAGAAAAAGTTTCTTCCTGTCTACCCTATAATTTTATACATCTCAAGCATGTCCCCCTAAGGAAAACACCCCAGTTTGTCCACTCTCTCTTTATAACTGAAAATCATTACGGGGCTAGAGTTATTCTCACTCCGTTCCTTCTGTTGTTAGTATCTGGCAAATCAGCAATTTGTCAAATTTAGCTTCAGTTACACCAACTCATAGCTGTGTGGCGAGTGTCCACTTTCAGGAGCTAAGCAAAAAGTTTAGAGACATTTTTATACTGGAATTCTGATATGTCTTTTAGATTAAAATGCTTGAATGTTTTGTGCCTTATTCAACAAGCCCAGTACATCTCAGTTCATTAGACCTACTTAGTCTGGATTTAACTGATCCATTCACTCCCAACCTATAGGCCACAATACTCATAGGAAGGGAGCAAGATGCTTGACTCAAAATAGCCAGGCAATGGAGGGTAGAACTGGATTTTACTCACTTCCAAGTTTTTAATAAACACATTATAGCCATGTACGTCCTAGTAAAAAGATAACTCCAATTGTTGCTGAATGTAGAATTCTGAGTGAATCTCCAGTTATAGCCGACCATCTGAATGCAATTAAAAATTCAGTTGGGCTTGGGCAGTTTAACAGTTAGAAAACCAACAAGAATTATGTCTTGTCAGTTCCGTGACTTTAACAATTGGTCCTGATTATCATTTTTGGAATTGTATTCCTTGGCTGCAAGTCAGCCTAAAGAAAGTAAAAGATCCCATGAAACTGTTTCAGCTGAGACCATGTAGTTCTTTCCCGTGTTCTTGGGGATTTTTATCTGTTGATCAATTCCTAAAACAGAGTACCTGGTCATTATTAATTTGCAATATGTGTGAGAGATGGCTGGGTTAAAATTGGCTGCTGCATTTTCTACAGTGCAGCAAAGCGACTATACATAAAAGTATTTAATTGGCTGTGAAGCACATTGGGTATCCAAAGGTCATGAAAGGCACTATGTAAATGCAAGCCTTTCAGGCTGCTGTTCTAGGGGAAGTCAATGACTGGAGAGTAGGAAAGGGGTGATTAGTGAGGTATTGGATTGTTGTGTGGTGGGGCGTGGTGTATTACTGGTAGGTAGGGTTAACAAGGCAGCTTAGTGAGCCAGGGGAAGTACTCCTATTCCACTTGGACCACAACAAGTGCTGAAAAGGATTTTACCTTTTCTGTGCAGCAGCTCTTGCCTCCCTTCAGCTGCTATGCTTTGAAGACCGGAAACCCAGCTATCCAGCATTAACACTGGAAATAGGAAGGAATCCTTGGGACTCATTAAAGAATCTTAATAGGGGAGCTGATTCCTGAAAGCCTGCCACTCAACCCAACAGTCGTCCACCCACAATCTGTTCTGCCTCCTTTAAGATAGGAAATGGGCATTTTTATTTGTTTTAATTTGAAATTCTGACCCAACCTGAAACTATTTACCCCTACAGTCTTGGTCAGTTAGAAAAATGTTTCTTTGCAGTTCTTGGCTACATATATCAGATGGCTTCATATAACTTATTGTGTGAGCCTAGTCCTGATAGCTATGGCAGTCACTGAGCGAAAAGACCTGATATCAAGCCCATCTGTCACCGGCTGATTCTGCAGCTGCAAAAACCCAACTGTGCCCATAGAAATTTAGACTTCTGCAGTGCTGTGCAGATTAGATACAAGAGTTTAAAAGAAATTGTTGTATTCACTTGGCACTTAAAATCCAAACTGTCTAAGTACTGATAAATTAATATGAAATATTGTAACTTATTAACAACAGTTGTGCTTTGGTTTGTTCATTCAGTGTTGCAGATGCTTAGAAAGTTGGTGACAGTTTGGTCAATCAAAGCTAATTCCAATGTCATAATGTAGCATAGAAGAAAATATCAACAGCATATGCTTAAAGTTTTGATATGTTGTATATTGACAATACTGTAAGTAATAACATCCTTTCCAATATATTTAAGACTCAAAAGTAGATTAATTCCAAATAAATTTCCAGTTAATGGCTTTCATACAGCATGACATTACTAATGTTGCTTTTCCATTGTCTAAACCAATTTTGAAATTTGTCCTAAAGGCACCAAATAATAAATTGGCTAACAGCCATCATCAATGCTATTCCACAGTCTGTGTTTCAGAGTCAAACCAGTACAGATTGAGGTAGCAACAGTTTTCGAACACTCTCCTGTCTGTCTTCGATCACACGTAAACTTCAGTGCATCCAAACCTCTCTTTCCAAAAAGAGTTTTTAGTGCCTCCCATCCACAAAGCCATTGCACTTTGTAAATGCTGATGATTTGACCCTGACTTTCCAGACTAAAGAACTCCAAGGCAATGTGAAAACACTCACAGCACTCTAGTCTCCACAATGCTTTGGGAAAGAGAATTCGAGAATCATCATTGCCTTCTGGGGTGCGAGTGAAAAAATTCTTCCTTAAGTCCCTTCTAAACCTCCTGTCCTTTACCTGAAACCCTACTTTTAAAGAAAATTGCATACTGTTACAAACAGACACTTGTTTGCATTCTTTCATCATTCTGAAGTCTAATCTTTCAGAAGCAGGTTCTGCCACAAGTATTGCACGTGAAGCTACCATATGATGCTGTGCGTTGTTGCAATCGGTGTTGGCAGCTGTTGCCAAGCTACAGTAGCAACTTGTCATCATGCCAGTGCACACAAACCACAGGGCTTGTCGTTATATCCCATTCTCAACAACTCTCAAATGCAGTTGTCAATGTTTAGGGCCGTCACACTTACAAACACGTTTGAAGTGAGGTTTGGGGTCAAAATCCTAAAACTCCCATCTTCCTTCTTGATTGGAAACGCACCCATAAACATTCCATCCCTTCACCACTGTTACTCAGTAGCAGCAGTGGATACTAGCTACAAAATACACTGTAGAAGTTCACCAAAGCACATTAGTCAGCACCTTCCAAACCCATGACACTACCACCTAGAAGGACAACGGCAGCAGATACATGGGAACACCACCACCTGCAATTTCCCCTTCGAATCACTCACCATCCTGACCTGGAAATATATCGCCATTCCTTGAGGGTTGCTGGGACAAAATCCTGGAACTCCATCCCCAACAACACTATGGATCTACCTACAGCACATGGACTGCAGCAGTTCAAGAAGGCAGCTCACCACCACCCCAAAACAATCATGGGTGGGAAATAAATGCTGATCTAGCAGTGACACTCACATCTGTAAATTAATTTTTTAAGAAGTGTTGAGCACTGTCTTGGATCACAGAGTGCATTGAAGCTGTTCTTTTCGGATTTGGTAAAATGTAGTTAAGGGAAGGCTCATCAACAGCAGTTGGCTTGTACATGAACATTTATTGAGTAATAATAAAAGACAAAAAAAGGAACATTTCCTAAGTAAATAAAAAGAATTTTAAAAGGAGAGGAAAGAAACAATGAGCCTCAAGCCCTTCTGGTCGTCGGGGACCCCTCAATCGAGGCTGGACTGGAGGCTGAGGTCATTCCTGCCACCATTTGTGATTCAAGTCCAAGGTGAAGTCCAATGACTTGGAACGAAACTCTTTCTCTCTTATACAGTGTAACAAACAGTGAGGCACAGAAAACAACTACAGAAGACAAAACTTCTGGCAAGTACAGAAAACAGCTACAGAAAAACAAGCTGCAGGTGTCATTTTCAGCCTGTAACGAAATGTTCACAGGACTCATTCAAGGTCATGCAACTTGTCAGGCATCATCCTAACTTCCCCCAGCCCATTTTCCCATCTTGTACAATTTATTTTGCCATGCAGCCGTCAAATAACATCATTACCTTTTAATCCTTTGGCCCGTCCAATACAGACACCCATTAGTATCTGAGTGCAGCTACCTTGCCTTTCCGAAGGTCCTTAGGCATGTGAATATTTTCCATTCTGTAGATGTGCATGAGTCAACAAAGTTGCCCATTTGATTAGTGCCGACATATTTGACAAGGCTGCTTTTGAGAGGATTGTTCACAAGGAATGGTCACACTGTGTTATGCAATAGTGTCCTGAGTAGGAAAATGAGTCTCCAGGGTATGCACGCTGACAACCTGAGAGTAAGCAGAGCTCCCACTTTCCACTCGTGGTGTGCACCTGTACATTTACACCTGACTTCTAGTTTGTTCATATTGTCAGCTGTTGGGTTAAAGCCACAGGCAAAGATATTCACCTTCAGGAGACCCACTTTGTTGTGGTCTGTATAAAGACTCAGCAGAGGCTTCAATGTGACACGATTGTTAAATGCACACAGAGAATTCTAATTCTTCAAAAAGTAACACTAACCTTTATGCTCAAAAACTGCAAGAAGGCAACATATTACCTTTTATGTATATATTTACCCAGAAAAATCCGAAGACAGTTACTTGTCTATCACCTGAGTTACAAAAATTGTTTACATCCCCTGTTGAGAGGTCATTCTGTGCTATTCTATATCCTTTCTGGTTCATTGCCTAAGTTACAATGGTCTAATCCAGAATGCAGTTCCTCCAGCTCACCACCACCTTCTTAACTAGGGATGGGCAATTGTTATAAACTGGAGGTTAACCCTCCTCTGAGAACAAAAACTGAAACACCCTATAATCTGTAAAAGGAATGTGAAAACTGGTGTAACCTGCCTTTCAGCCACTTCTAGCGGCTAATTAAAAATAAATCCCTGACACTCACTTTAAAATCAACAAGTAACTACTTATTTATCTAACTCTAACAGTGAACAAATTAACTAAACCATTAACAAGCCAAAAAAATCCCTTCTAACTACTAACTATTCCCGAATAAAACAAGATTCTAATGGTATGCTGTTCTAATAAATACAAGTCCCACTTATACAAAATAAAAATAGAATTTAGTCTCTCAAAATTACAGCCAGGTTATGTGTGTTCCAGAATGCTATGTGCCTTCTCCGTCAATTCTTCTGTCAGGAATATTAACTGGCTGTGCCCTTGGTACCGTTGTTATTCAGATGGTGCTTTCACCATCAGACACAGAGGAGGCTGTGAGAGCCAGCGATTCTCTCTTGAGAGCTGAGGGCTGTTAGCTCTGGTGGATGGCAGTTAGTTCTGGGGTTTTGTTCAACTGCCACATTCTTTATACTCTTGGTGACATATCAATTTCTTACAATATGATTGGTCCTATGTTGTCAAAACCATCAGATTTATATCTAAGTGCCTGGTTCAAATTGATTGGCTATATTCAAAAGCCTGTTGTCTTGGTAAAAACTGCTGCTTGGCCTATTAACTGTCCTGTATTTTAATACAAATGCTTCAATTTAGGTGCTCTCTGTGTACTTGCAAAATTTCAAGCTGCTACACACAGACATCCATTTTAAATCTCTAAGCATAGCAAAAGCACATGATCTTTTAAAGGAACCACACAATGCTTCCCTCCCAACCCCACCACCTCCCCCACCCCCCAGCATTTTACAAACACCGAGTTCTAACTTTCTGCCTCCCAATCCATAAATACTGTACCCAACTTCGCAACAGTATTGATGCTGGCTGAGCCAGCAACATTCACTTCCCATGACTGAATTTTTTAAAAATTGTGTTAGCAGTTTAGGTCAAGCTTCTAAGTGCTGCCCATGTTTAATTGTGCTAACCTGTGCAAGGCTTAATCATCTGTGATAGAGTTGGGTAAATGCACGAACATTTACAAACTATAGGAGACTGTCAATGCTAAAATACCCAGGTATACCTCCAACCAAAATTGGAAACCTTTAGCAAAAAAGATTTAAATGCGACACTTTGACTTTTGCATCATTATCTCAATCAAATGATTCACATCCCTTTTAAATTGCCTAACAGACTTGTTTGCAACACATAAAGCTTCATTACTGGCAATGTGGAATTTAGTAGTTAGCTGCCAGAAGTCCACACATTTTTCCAAATATACTTTTACCAGTAAGAATCAGTTTTGTTTTTTTTGAGGATTTAATGGATAAACCTGTTGGCTGATACACTTGCAGAAAAGCTGCTAACTCTGGAATCAGGCATTCCTGGAGGTTTCATCATAAGGTTTTGGTAACATTGTGATTGTGTTACTGGACTAGTAAAGCCAAACTAATAATCTGCAGAATAAAAACCAAAAGTACTGCGGATGCTGTAAATCAGAAACAAATACAGAAATTGTTGGAAAAGCTCAGCAGGTCTGGCAAAACTTGTGGAGAGAGTCAGAGTTCACGTTTCAGATCAAGTGACCTTTCCTCAGAACAGAAACATTAACTCTGATTTCTCTCCACACATTTTGCCAGACCTGCTGAGCTTTTCCAACAATTTTTGATTTTGTTAATAATCTACAGACATGAGTTCAAACACACCAACTGGGCATTTTTAAACTCAGTTGATTAAATAAATCTGAAATTAAAATCTACAACCATTGTTATACGAAAATATACATAGATACATAGAAACATAGAAGATAGGAGCAGGAGGAGGCCATTCAGCCCTTCGAGGCTGCTCTGCCATTCTTCACGATCATGGCTGATTGCCCAAATCAATAGTCTAACCCTGTTTTCTCCCCATAACCTTTGATCCCATTTGCCCCAAGTACTATATCTAGTCACCTCTTGAATATGTTTCAGCATCAACTACTTCCTGTGGTAATGAATTCCACAGGCTCACCACTCTTTGGGTGAAGAAATGTCTCCTCATCTCCATCCTAAATCGTCTACCCTAAATCCTCAGACTGTGACCCCTGGTTCTGGACACACCCACCATCGGGAACATCCTCCCTGCAGCTACCCTGTCCAGTCCTGTTAGAATTTTATATGTCTCTATGACATTCCCTCCTCATTCATCTGAACTCTAGCGAAAACAATCCCAACCTAGTCAATCTCTCCTCATACATCAGACCCGCCATCCCTGGAAACAGGCTGGTAAACCTTCGCTGCACTCTCTCAAGAGCAAGAGCATCCTTCCTCAGAGAAGGATACCAAAACTGCACACAATATTCCAGGTGTGGTCTCACTAAGGCCCTGTACAACTGCAACACATCCCTGCTCCTGTACTCCAAACGTCTCACAATGAAAGCCAACATACCATTTGCCTTCTTTACCGCCTGCTGCACCTGCATGCTTACCTTCAGCAACTGGTGCACAAGGACATCCAGGTCCCACTGCACAATCCCCTCTCCCAATTTACAGCCATTTAGGTAGTAATCTACCTTCTTGCTTTTGCTTCCGAAGTGAATAACCTCACATTTATCCAAATTATACTGCATCTGCCATTGATTTGCCCACTCACCCAACCTGTCGAGATAGGAGCAAGCCATTCTGCTCCGACATTTGATTAAATCATTGACTGATCTGATTGTGGCCTCAACTCTACTTTCCTTGGTGTAGGCATCACTGGTCAGGCCAGCATTTATTGTCTATCCCTAACTGCCCTTGAACTGAGTGGCTTGCAAGGCCACTTCCAACAGCAGTGAAGAATGAACCATATTGTGTGGTCTGGAGTCACCATGGAGGCCAGACTAGGAAAGGACAGCAGATTTCCTTCCCTAAAGGACATTAATGAACCAGACAGGGTTTTATGACAATTGAAGTGTTTATGGTTGCCATTAGGCTAGATCCTTCTTTTTGATATTCCAGATTTTATTGAATTCAAATTTTGCCATCAAACCCCTGTCCCCAGAAGTTAGCCTGGGGTTCTGGATTACTAATCCAGTGTTATTACCACTACACTACTGCCTGCTCTAATACCCCCTTTACCCTTTGATTCCTTTCTGAATCAAGAACCTGTCTAACTCAGCCTTGAACGTGTTCAATACCTGCCTCCACTGCTCTCTAGGTTGTAAACTACTGATTCACTACTGTTCGCTAAGGAATGAAATCTGCCATCCTTATGGGGGTTCTGGAATGCTCTGCCTGGGAGGTTAGTTGAAGCAGGTAACCTCACAACCTTTAAAAAGTACTTGGATGAGCACCTGAAGTGTCAATAACATTCAAGGATATTGGCCTTGTGCTGGAAAATGGGATGAGTATAGACTTAGTGTAGCTTTGGTAGTACAGGCTTGATGGGCTGAACAGCCTACACTGTACTGCCCCTGTACTGCTTGAGACTGCTCCTCTATTTGAGATGGTCATAAATGATCTAATTGTTGCCTCAAGTCCGGAGTCCTGACTTTGCCACTCAACTATTAATTCTCTTGTTGATCAGAAATCTATCCAAGTCAACCCTGGATACACTATGCAAGCCTACATGTGACTCCAAACCCAGAGCAAAATGATTAATCCTTAACTGCCCTCTGAAATGATCGAGTTAAGCATGACTCAGTTAGGGATGTGTCAGAACTGGCCTTGTGAGAAATGTTCATATCCCATGTATAAATAAAAAGCATGTGACATTCTGATTATGAGATATCTGCAACTTTTATTGAACTTGGCAGAGTTGCGTAGTAGTTGAGTATTTTTTTCTTTGTGGTTTTTGACTAATATCTGTCAAGTGGCAAGTTACAAGAAGCATAGGAATGCCCATGAGGGGGTGGGGCAGGGAAGCTAGGTCCTGAGGAGACCAAGGATTGGGAAGAAGGAGGAAACCAAGACTGAGAAAGTGGAGACCAAGGATTTGTGTTTAAAGTGGGAACACTGGGGATAGGATAAAGAAAAAAACAGGGAGGAGAAATTGGGGAAACTGGATGTGGGGATGGATTAAACTTTGTTTAGGGGAGTTGTTGGGGGGGAAATCTAGGGTTTGGGAAAAAGGGGGTCCAGGAGCAAGGAAAGGGAGAAGCTGTGTTGGAGGAAGTGGGGAAACCAGGGGAAGGGAAAGAGACAGTCCAGGAGCTGGAAAATTTGGGAAACCAAGGTCAGGGAAAGGAATGAGGGAGACCAGGGTCAGAGGAAGGAGTAAAGCTGAGGTGTGGAAAAGTTATTTGAAGAAGGAAACTGGAGATAGGGAAAGCAGAGACAGGTGTCAAGAGTGAAAGAAGCACATGGGGGAACATAAGAACATAAGAACTAGGAGCAGGAGTAGGCCGTCTGGCCCTTCGAGCCTGCTCCGCCATTCAATAAGATCATGGCTGATCCTTTCGTGGACTCAGATCCACTTACCCGCGTTCTCACCGTATCCCTTAATTCCTTTATTGTTCAAAAAAAAATCTACCTTTCTTTTAGAAACATTTACTGAAGTAGCGTCAACTACTTCACTGGGCAAGGAATTCCATAGATTAACAACCCTCTGGGTGAAGAAATTCCTTCTCAGTTCAGTCCTAAATCTGCTCCCTCTAATCTTGAGGCTATGCCCTCTTGTCCTAGCTTCACCTGCCAGTGGAAACATCCTCTCTACTTCTATCTTATCTATTCCCTTCATAATTTTATATGTTTCTATAAGATCCCCCCTCAATCTTCTGAATTCCAATGAATATAATCCCAATCTACACAGTCTCAAGGATATGGGGCAAGGCAGTAGGAGGAAAGAGGGAACACAGTGGCTAGGGAAAATGAGGGGAAACTGAGGGCCGGGTTAAAGGGTAAATTGAGGTGAAAGAAAAGATGGAACACCAAGGAGAAAGACGGTTCTTTGAAAGGGGAATGATGATGGAAACTAGTGAGGTAATTTATTAACTAATAGGTCAGTGGTAATGTATATTACCTTCATTTATCCTTCCTGTAACTATTAGTAACTCTGTAACCCAGTGATATTAACCCTGATATAGCTGTACTGCTCAGGGTGTGGTTGGACTCCCCAAGTGATAATATATTAAATTAGACCAAGTCGCTTTGGATTCTCGTTCTATGTGATGATGATAATGATGATGATGATGACTCTGAACTAGAAACTTTAGTCAGAGCCAAATTGAACCTTGATTTCACACAACACAAGACCAACCAGAACCAAATCCAAGTGATCACATTTTGAGCTGGTCCACTTCCTACAGGACACATTGTCTTAAACCTAATTTAGTGCCAACTAAGTGTAAACTACTCTATGCCAAAATCAATGCAGAAGTTTCATCGAAATTCCATAGAATCCCTACAGTGTGGAAGCAGACCATTCAGCCCAACAAGTCCACACCAACTCTCCAAAGAGCACCCCACCCAGACTCACGTCCCCTCTATCCCTGTAACCCTGCATTCTCCATGGCTAATCCACCCAACCTACACATCCCTGGATGCTGCGGGCAATTTAGCATGGCCAATCCACCTAACCTGCACATCTTTGGACCGTGGGGGGAAACCAGAGCACCCAGAGGAAACCCACGCAGACACAGGGAGAATTTGCAAACTCCACACAGACACAGACACAGGGAGAATTTGCAAACTCCACACAGACACAGACACAGGGAGAATTTGCAAGCTCCACACAGACAGTCATCTGAGGCTGGCATTGAACTCAGGTCTCTGGCACTGTGAAAGCAGCAATGCTAACCACTGAGCCACCATGCTACCCAAGAGTCAGAGCTGCAGCATTGAGGAGCAGGGGGAAGAGGGTGGTAGCAGCAGGAACAGGAGCTCAGGCAGGACCGGGCAGTTTATGGGCTGTGCAGCCACCATCAGGCCCTGCTCCAAGTGCCTGAAAACCCAGTACAGAGGCAGTCAGGAAATGGGAGTAAATTCTTTATTATTACTCCTTCCCGGCAAAGTAGTTGTAGACTCGTACGGTCTGAGGCCCTTTAACCCATCAAGTCTGTACTGACTTATCTACACTAATCACACTCTAATAGACATTGGCTCAAAAATCTTTCTCTTCCCTTTTGACTTGTTTTCTCCAATGGCAAATCTCAGTTTCCATTCCCTTTTCACCCAACAATGTGACGATTTTTCAATGTTTACCCATTAGACTGTTCCCAGTTTTACCTGAAACCTGTAACAAGTTTAATTTGGCTTTCCCCCATTGCTAAGATTGCTGCAGATCAATAGGGTCAGCTGTGGGAAGGATATAGAAACAGAATGAGGCAATTTAACTCCTAAAACCTGTTCCACCTGTCAATGAGACTTTGGCTGAATCTGCAATCTAACTCCATATATCCAACTTTTGTCTCAAAGTTACCTAAACTCAACTTCGTGCCAACTAAGCGTAAACTACCACGTGCCAAAATCAATGTAGAAGTTTCATCGATATTAGAATAACTGCAGGACATGAAGAAGCCACCTAACCCCTGGGCCATATATTCTTCCTTCAGAAAGCAAAAATCTGCTAATTTCAGATTTAACATTAACAATTGATTTTGCATCAATGTTGCCATTTGCAGATGAGAATTTCCAATCTCTCTATCCTTTTCCAAGAAGACATTTTTGCCAATTTCACTCCTGAAAGATTTGGTTTGAAAAGGAACTTGCGGGTTCATTTCTCATCCTGAATATCTCCATGTCAATCATGAAGCAGGAATGAACTTGAGTGTTACATTGAGGGCCAGATTTTCATAGATTCCAGTAGATTCCATGGACCTTGCAAAATGGCAGGCTGGATGGGGGACCCAGACTCAAAGGTTACACACCCCATTTCCAGCATATCCAAAGTTTGCTAACAGGATTGGGCAGGATGGGAATAACACTGGGGAAACCCAAATTCAGTGACACCTTTTGAGCTGAATTTAAGTAGGCCCATGTAGCAAGGACATGAACCCACAGTGTGGTAGTCGAGAGTGATACTGGCATTGGAGGTTGATTCCAGATATGGAGGGACTGTCTTATGAAAACAGGTTAAGTAAAGTGGGTTTGTACTCATTGGAGTTTAGAAGAATGAGGAGAGACTTTATTGAAGAATAAGACTCTTAGGCTGCTTGACAAGGCACTTGCAGAGAGGTTGTTTCCCATTATGGGAGAATCTAAGACCAGAGAAGGCATAATCTCAGAGTGAGGGATTACTCATTTAAGGCAGAAATGAGGAGGAATTTCCTCTCTCAGACAGTAGCGAATCTGAGGAATTCTTTATCGCAGAGGGATGTCAAGGTGGGTCATTCAGTATATTCAAGGCTGAGAGAGACAGACTTAAATCAGTAAGGGAATCAAGAGTCAGTGGGAAATGTTAGGAAGGAAAATGGAGTTATGGATGATCAGACCAGCCATGATCTCATTGAATGAGTCAACTCAATGCTTTGAATGGCTTCTTTTTGTTCCTATGTCTCATGATCTTTTGGAGGTTAGAACAACGTAGAACATAGAATAGTACAGCACAGGAACAGGCCCTTCGGCTGTGCTGACCATGATACACATGGTCTGTATCCCTCTATTCCCTGGAGTGTCAGAGGCTGAGGGTTGACCTTATAGAGGTTTATAAAATCATGAGGGCATGGATAGGGTGACTAGCCAAGGTCATTTTCCTAGGATAGGGGAGTCCAAAACTAGAGGACGTAGGTTTAAGTTGAGAGGGGAAAGATTTAGAAAGGATTTGGCGGGTAACTTTTTCACAGAGAGGGTGGTGCGTGTATGGAATGAGCTGCCAGAGGAGGTGGTAGAGGTGAGTGCAATTACATTTAAAAGGCATCCGGGTAGGTACATTAATAGAAAGATTTAGAGGGATATGGGTCAAATGCTGGCAAATGGGACGGATTAGGTCAGATTGGGATGTCTGGTTGGTGAGGACGAGTTTAACCAAAAGGTCTGTTTCTGTGCTTTATGACTCTATTGTTCCAAGAAATTACATTTTTATTTAAATCACCAGGAGTGAAAATTGGCGGTGAACCTTGAATCCAAGGTGGACGTGCCAAACCGGGAAATTTGTGGCAGGTGGCAAGTTTCCATCATACCCTCAGAGTCCAACCACCCCCCAAACCATTTACAGGGATAGAATCATTTTTAAAGTCACAAAACTGGGAGCAGAAGTGAGCCATTTAGCCCATCTAATCTGCTCTGCCATTTGATGGCTGATCTGATAATGCACAACTCCATCTTCCTGCATCGTCCCTATAACATTTCATTCCTTACCAATTGTGAGACCTGATGTAGAGGTGCCAGTGTTGGACTGGGGTGGACAAGGTCAGAAGTCACATGACACCAGGTTATAGTCCAACAGGTTTAATTGAAAACAGAAACCTTTGGAGCACTGCTCCTTTATGGGGTGCAGTGGAAAGAGCAGCACTCAAAAGTTTGTAATTTCAAATAAACCTGTTGGACTATAAGCTGAGATAGTAGGAACTGCAGATGCTGGAGAATCCGAGACAACAAGGTGCAGGGCTGGATGAACACAGCAGGCCAAGCAGCAATATAGGAGCAGAGAGGCTAGCCTCTCTGCTCCTATGATGCTGCTTGGCCTGCTGTGTTC
>NC_063343.1:63112137-63134691 GCF_021869965.1 Rhincodon typus
TTAACTCTGTTTTATCCTTCACAGATGCTGCCAGACCTGCTGAGCTTTTCCAGCAACTTTGTTTTTGTTCCTGGTTTACAGCATCCGCAGTTCTTTCGGTTTTTATTAAGGGTGAACAGACACCCTGATAGACAGGGTGGTGAAGATGACAAAAAGCAGGATCCTATATAGGAACATAGGAGTAGGATGAGGCCATTCAGCCCCTCAACACTGCCCTGCAACTGAATAAGATCATGGCTGATCTGGTTATGGACTCAACTTCAGTTTACTCCTTTGTTTCCCTTGTCTGTCTGGCATCCCACCAAATACCCATCTTGCTGTAACCTTCCTCAGTCATAGAATTGCACTACATGGTTCATTGCTTCCCAAACGGTTTCCTTATGCTGATCCCTTCTTGGTGCTGGTCACTTGCTGTGGCCTGACAACAGAGAGGATTGGAAGGTGTTGGGGAAGGAATGAGGATATGGCGGTGATGTCCTGGGAATGTGGATGTGAGGCTGTCACACGTGTAGGGATTTTGAGTGAAGATCACTTGCCTTTTACTTGGGTTTGTGAGGGAAGGAATCGAGCCTTTAGGATTGGGCCAGTTAGGCCACGCCCACTATAAATAAAACCTGTGAGAATAAAATTTAAAGGGGCTGTGCAGGGGTTAAGCTCGTCAGCCACCTCTGGGTTTGCAACATCAAAATGTTAATTTGAACAGCACTGTAGGTGGAGGACATTCGGTTCACCATATCCATACTGGCTGTTTGAAAGAGCTGTCAAATCAGTCCCATACCTTTTTATTTAGTCATTCATGGGATGAAGGCATCACTGGCTAGGCAGCCTTTATTGCCCATCCCTAATTGCCCAGAGGGCAGTTCAGAGTCAACCACATTGCTGTGTCACATGTAGGCCAGACCAGGTAAAGATGGCAGTTTCCCTTCCCTAAGGGATATTAGTGAACCAAATGGCAATGAGCAATGGATTCATAGTCATCATTAAACTCTTAATTCCAGATATTTATTAAATTCAAATTCCACCATCTGCCGTGGTGGGATTCGAGCCCAGGTCCCCAGAACATTATCTGAGTCTCTGGATTAACAGTCCAGCGATAATACCACTGCACCATTGCCTCCCCCGCTCTGCGCTCTTTCCCTTTGTCCTACAGAATTTCCCACTTCAGGTGTTTATCCATTTCCCTTTTGAAAGTTTGTGTTGAATCAGCTTCCATTTCCCTTTAGGCAAAGCAATTCAGAACATCAAAACTCAACTGTGGTTTTTAAAATCAATCTAAAATTCTCCTCATGTCACCTGTACTTCCTCTTGGTTTAGTTTTGGTTCTGTATCCAAGACACTGATTTGGATGTTTCGTCATATGTGTTGTCCAATGGTTTAGGTACCTCCAGGAAGGAGATCACAGAACATTGGGAATGGCTGGAGCTCAATCTCTTACAGACTCTATCGGTCTTTGAGAATGAAGAGGATGTGACGACCTTTGTCAAGGGGAAGGTTCAGGTTAGTGGCAAAATAATTAACAAACCTGTAATGTGAATTTTGAGCACTGACTCTGCTGCCTTCCCTTCCCATGGAAAAATGCTCTTCCCTGTGAAGGTGGGATGGTGGCATAATGGTAATGTCGCTGGAATGGATATCCAGAGGCCCACGCTAATGATCTGGAGACATGGGTTCAAATCCCACCATGGGAGCATGTGGAATTTAATTTCAGTTTAGATTTTTTTCAGCCAGTAAAGGCACGATTAGCCAAATGGTCTCTCTGTGTGCTGTAATTTTTCTGCGCTTCTATCAATTTATATGAAAAAAAAGGTCTAGAATTGAAAGCCAGTCACAGAGATGGTGACCATGAAAACTATTATCAATTGTCTCAAAATCTAACTGGTTCATTAATGGCAATTAGGGAGGGAAATCTGCCGTTGTTATGGCCTACATGGCAATATGGTTGACTGTCCTCTGAAATGGCTTGGGAAGCCCCTCAGTTCAAGGGTAATTAGGGATAAGCAACAAATGCTGACCACGTCTCATTAAAGAATTTTCAAAAAAATGTATCTGGGAGTCCACTACATGCTGATACTAAATTCCTCCTTTATCACTTAGAGCTGCTCAAAGCATAATTTCAATATTGCAGCTGGGGTAACATGGAATGTCCTGCTTACGTTATGAGCTCAACAACAACTTAGATTTATGCAGCCCCTTTGCTGCTTCATTAAAAAAAATGTCCCAAGGCACTTCACAGGAAACGCATCAAACAAAATTTGATGATGAACCACGTCAGGAGATATTATGACAGGTGACCAAAAGCTTGGCCAGTGAGCTAGATTTTGGAGAGTGTCTTCAAAAAAACAGAATGTGATAGATAGAGAAAGTTCTCAATCTTGGGGTCCAGGCTACTGAAAACAAGGCCATCTGTGCTTGGGTGATGAAAACCCAAAGATGTGCAAGAGGATATAATTGGAGAGGTGCAGGGATCTCCAAAGAGTTGCAGAGATCAGGAGAAGTTGGAAAGGTTTGAATACAAAATTAAGTTCCTGAGACTGGTGCACATGTTTGTCATGAGCAGGCTGGGGTTGTTTGGATCTGGAATTCGTCGCTAAAATGGTGATGGAAGTGGATTCGGTTGTGACTTTGAAAAGAGGATTGAATAAATACTTGAAAAGAAATGCTGAACAAAAAGTGGACTAATTGGATAGGTCATTGCGAGCCTGCAGAAAGGCATGATGAGCCTAATAGCCTTCTGCCTATTTGTATGCCAACTGTGTTTTCTTATGATTGCTCAGATTTTTGTTAATTTAAACATATCCAATTATATGAGGCAAACATTCGCAAATGGGAATAAGGTGCAGATCAGGCATGTTCTAATTTAGTTATGGAAGTAGCTTGAGGGGCTGAATGGCCTCCATATGTTTGGAGTGCCCATGCAGGATGGGGATATCTGTAGGTCCCTGAGAGATTGGCTGCCTCGGATCTGTATTTGGAACAAACACAGAAAATCTGGAGAGACTGAGCAAGTCTGGTAGCCACTGTGGGGAGACACAATTTTGAGTCCGGTATGTCTCTTCCCCCTGGATGCTGCCAGACCTGCTGAGTTTCTCCAGTATTCTCTGTTTGTTTCAGCGTTTGCAATATTTTGCCTTTTTAGGATCTGTATTTGTTGGGTGCTTTGTTCAGTCTTCAAAGGAACAGAGTTGAAATTGAGGTTGGGCTCTTCATTGAGGGAACTCAAGCCTGAACTCATCTCATTGATTAACGATTGCTGTCGTAGGAGCAGGAAAGGCCTATCGGCCCCTTGGGCTATACACATGAGGTCGCAGCTGACTTGTATCTTGACTTAATTTATTGGTCTTGGTTCCATTACTATCTCTGATCGACTAAAATAGTCATCTCCACTTTGATATTTTCATTTGCTCCTCCGCCAACATCTGCAGCTTTTTGGAAGAGTGTTGCAGATAGTCACTCTCCTTTGTGGAAGAAATACGTTCAACCCCCCACCCCACCCTGAGTGGGGGTCTAGCTCTGATTGTAAGGTCATGCCCCCTTATTCTGTTTTCCCTGGACCACCACCACAACTGAAGGGAAGGGTTTCTCTCTGTGTACCCCATGTAATCCTTTAACCATCTGCACCACCTTGATTAGATCTTCCCTTAATCTTCTTAATTTGCAGGGTATCCTCGCTGAGGAAAACAAAAACAAAGAGGTGAAGGAGGACGAGGATTCTGGAAAGTTCAAGGAGGCGGAACTGAAAATGAGGAAGCTGTTTGGAATGCCAGAGGTGGAGAAGTTGGTGAACTACTACTCATGCAGTTATTGGAAAGGCAGAGTGCCTCGGCAAGGATGGATTTACCTCAGTGTCAATCACCTTTGCTTTTACTCCTTCCTGCTGGGAAAGGAAGGTGAGAAATTCCACGAATGTCCTTTCATTCCAGGTGACTGCCTGGTGCCGATAACACAGTCACAGAGCAAAGCAATGGGGTCATCTTCAGGAGGGATGGAATTGGACAGCAGACAAATTAGGTTAAATTCATATTGAATTTTGGTGAGGTAACCTTGAAACACAAAGTGCTGGAGAAATTCAGCCAGTCTGGCAGCATTTGTGGAGAGAGAAACAGTGTTACCGTTTCGAGTCTCTGTTTGAGTCTTCTTCAGAACTTCAGAAGTGAGCAGTTACTGTATTACTGTAATAAATCCAGCACCTTGATGAGACCACAACTGGAGTTACGCTGAGCAGCTCTAGTTTCCATTTGATAAGGCCATTATAGAGGCACTGGAGAAGGAGCTGGGGATTTACTACAGTAATAACAGTAAGTGCTCACTTCTGCAATTCTAAAGCATTAACTTGAAATGTTAACTCGGCTTCTCAGGTACTGCCAGACCTACTGAGTTTCTCCAGCATTTTCTGTGCTTGCCCATTTTAGTTACATCTTTGCAAACTTCTACAGTGGTGAAGTTTAGGAGCTGGGTCGAGATATTACTTGACCTAACAAGGAATTACTTTGACTAATGAAGCTGCTCCTCTTGTTCCAGTGAAGTTGGTAATCCGCTGGGTTGATGTGACCCAGCTGGAAAAGAATGCCACCCTTCTCTTCCCCGAATGCATCAAGGTGAGCACTAGAGACCGGGAGCACTACCTCTCCATGTTCCTCAACATCAGTGAGACCTTCAAGCTAATGGAGCAACTGGCCAACATAGCCATGAGGCAACTGCTGGATAACGAGGGCTTCTCCGAAGACAAATATCTGCCCAAGCTCAGGAAGTCGCTCAAAAATGTGTCAATGCTTAAACGGTTTGTTTGTAACTCTTTCTTCTCTGGTGCTTTTGATGTGGTTTCGCGACTGCAACCAGCCCTCGGCTGGGTGCTCGTGATGGAAGTGATGACATTTCTCACTGACTGTCTCAAGTGTTGAAAAGACCAAATCAGTCTCATCTGAACCGAGGTCGCAGCTCTGAGGTTAACACCTCCGTTAGCTCGGCCGATAGCTGTCATGAGGTTGTTACTGTCAGAACTTAAGAGGTTGGAGAATGTTCAACTTCTTTGGAGCAGTGAGGGAACTTTGCCCCAGTGTTTTAGGGCTCTCTCAACTTGCAGGCCCAGATAATTCATTTAACTGATCAATTACCTTTGTAGCTGAGTACAAAAGGTTTGACACTTTTGCATAAATAACAGCAGCCTCTGTCCTTCAAAGTAATGCTTGTAGTCAAAACCTGTCTCAATCATGTGACTATGTGAATATAATGGTCACTGGCTCTTTGACCTCATCTTCAAAGTATTTTTTGGTTGTCTCCATTTCTTTTTGTCACTATTACATTCCTTCTCTTGTCCTCCTGGGCGCCTTCAGCCTAGGATATTCTATCACTTTGAGTTGCCAATGTTCTTATGATGCTGTTACCATTGCCATCCTCACTCCTGGAGGGTACCAGTCATGACTCATTGGTAACTTGGAGAAACTATTTCCTCTTGTGGGAGAATTGAGAAGGGGGCAAATTCTTAATAAAAGCCAAAAGAATTGCAGATGCCAGAAATCAGAAACATAAACAGAAATAGCTGGAAAGGCTATTGGTTTGGCAGCATCTGTGGAGAGAAATCAGAGTTAACGTTTTGGGTTGAGTGACCCTTCCTCAGAATTGATGGTAACTCAGAAAAGGTTTTTCTGGGGAAGTGGGTAAGGAGTAAACGATAGGTGGGGATAGAGCCCAAATAGAGAGAAGAACAGTTGGACAGACAAAGGAGTGGATGACGAGCTGGCTAGGAAAATGAATAGCTATTAATGGGCAATTAGTGGCTAGCAATGGATTGTGTGTAATAGTAGACCATGTATAACTAGGCCTGGTGTGTGGGGATTGGGGTAAGGAAATGGGAGAAGGTGCCTCAAGCCCTAAAATGTTGAACTTGATGTAGAATTCCCAAGCAGAAAGTAAGATGATGTTCTTCCAGCTTGCTTGTTCCAATGCTCTAGTGAAGCTCAGTGCATGAGACAGAGCTGTTGGCCAGGGAACAAGGCGGTGTGTTGAAGTGGCAGACAACTGGAAGGTCAGGGTATTTGTTTTGTGGAGAGAACATAGATGTTCTGCAAAGTGGTCACCCAGTCTACACTTAATTTCCCCAATGTAGACGAGATCACGTTGTGAGAAGCGAATGTAGTAGACTAGATTGTGTGAAGTGCAGGTAAAGTGTTGCTTCACCTGGAAGGTGTGTTTGGGCCCTTGAATGCTGAGGAGGGAGGAGGTAAGCAGCCAGCTGTTACACCTTCTGCATTTGTGGGGGAAGGTGCCGTAGGGCTGTGGGGAGGTGTTGGTAGTGAAGGAGGAGTGGACTAACGTATCCCGGATGGAATGGTCGCTGCAGAGGGGAATACGTATCTGATAGTGGCATCCCACTGGAGATGATGGAAATGGTGGCTAATGATCCTCTAGGTGTGGATGCTGGTGGGATGGTAGGTGTGGACAAGGGGGACCCTAGCGCTGTTGCAGGAGGGAAGAGAGAGAGTGAGGGCTGAAGTGCAGATGATGTGTTTGACACAGCTGAGGGCCCTGTCAACTATGCTGCTGGGAGATCCTCAGTTGAGGAAGAACGTGGACATTTTGGAGGCCCCCAAAGTTGGCATCATCAGAACAGATACGAAGGAGTGGAGGATCTGGGAGAATGGAATAGAGTCTTTACCAGAAGCAGGGTGTGAGGATATACAGTCAGGGTAACTGTGGGAGTCGGTTGGTTTGTAGTGGATATTGGTGGCCAGTCTGTCCCCAGAAATGGAAAAAAATGTTCAGGAAGGGAAGGGAGGAGTCAAAGTTAGACCAGATGAAGGTGAGAGCGGGGTGGAAATTGGAAGCAAAATTAATAAACGTTTCCAATTCTGGACGAGAGAGGGAAGCAGCACCGATGGTATCATTGATATACTGGAGAAAGAGTTGTGGGTGGGGGCCAGAATAGGACTGGAACAAGAATGTACCCCATAACGAGACAGACATAACTGGGGCACATGCGGGTACCCATGACCACCCCTCTGACTTGAAGAAAGTGAGAGGAGTTAAAAGAGAAGTTTGCATTCAAAAGTGACTTTTCGTGTGGTCAGGTTCTCACTTTATTTGTATACCATTGATAATCAGGCTGATACTCCCAGAACAGCATTGGGAAAGCATTGAAGCAATAATGAAGCATTAAACTGACAGTCTGTCTGCCCTGTGGCAGGTGGATGTTTTAAAAAAAAAGAAATCCCCCTGATCTCAGGAAGAGCTGGGGAACATTCCTGGGCAAATATTTATCCTTTAGCTAAAATAAATAGATTTTCATCTGCCCATTTACCACATTGAATGTTTGCTGTATGCGAGTTGGATGCTAAGCTTCCTACATGACAACAATAACCACGCTTCAACAGGTGCATCATTAGCTACAAAAGACATCATGAGCTGGTGAAAGGCGCAAATGCATGTTTATTTTCCCTTTGATGGTGGAAGTTGGTGTTGATGTCTACATGATGAGTTTCAGTCTTTGGAGCTGAAAAAAGGTTCAGGGTGTTAAGTCTTAATACATACTGATAAGCAACTTTTCCAGTTGCCATTTTCCTAGTCTTTCATTTTGCAGTCGTCTCTCTAGAAGTTTTTTTTTTACCCTTTTTCACTGATTGTCCCCTTTACCTGCAGGGACCTAGATGCTCGGGCCAAGAGTGAGCGATATAGATCCATGTTTCAGCTCCCAAAAGATGAGAGATTGGACGGTCACACAGAGTGCACTCTCTGGACTCCCTTCAATAAAATGCACATCATGGGACAGATGTTCGTCTCCAACAATTATATCTGCTTTTCAAGTAAAGAGGAGGATGTCTGCAATCTAATTATACCGCTACGTGAGGTGAGATAGGCACTTGCTCGCTAGGTGACCCGGTGCTGAAATTTTTTCAACTTCAAGTGCAGGCTGTGTCATCTAATTCCCGCATTTTTTTTTAAAATTAAATGTCAAATGAATTTCAATGTAAGTAATTGTGAGGTGATACATTTTGTTAGAAAGAATAGGGAAATCATGCATGGGTAGGATAATTGTCTAAATATGGTAATGGAATAGAGGTATTTGGGGGTACGGGTACACTTCATAAAAGGCACCAACACAGGTTAATTAGGCAATTTAAAAAAATACAAGCTGAGAGCTGGGTTCATTTCCAGAACAATCCATTTTGAATTTGTATTAAACGGTAGAGTGCACTTGTGTGGGATTCTGGTCTTCATGTTGTTAAACCAAGTCAGAGACATTGTTGATGGTACAAAAAAGATTTACAAGGATGATACTGGAGCAGAGAAGTTAATGTATTCGGAGTCTTCTCTGCTGAGCGGGGGAAGCTTTGACAATTCTGACGCTGTTCGTTGAGGTAAAATGCTGAGTAAATTAAAAGTTTAAAGTTAAGTACAACTTCAGCTGTAATGTGTCCAAGTCTTGATCTTCGATGAGTGTGAGATGATGTATCATTTTGTATGTTTCGTTAGGTGACAATTGTGGAGAAGGCCGATAGCTCCAGTGTCTTACCCAGTCCTTTGTCCATCAGTACCAAGAACAAAATGACTTTCCTTTTCGCTAACCTAAAGGACAGGGATTTTCTGGTGCAGAGAATCTCGGACTTTCTACAACGAACGCCATCTAGGAAACGTTCCATCAAGGAAGAGCTGCAAAACTCCAAGTGCACAGAAAATGAGGTAAATCAGAATCTGCTTTCTTTGATTTGATATTCTTAGCATTGTTTTCAAATCCCTTCATTGTCTTGCCCCCTTTCTCTTTCTTTAGGCTTCTCGTTATATTCCCGGTTTTTAATCACCACAGTTTTGGTGGCTGCTGCCTTGGCCCTAAGCCCTGGAATTTTCCCAATGAGCATCTCTACCCCTCTCATTCTCTCCTTTAAAATGCTTCTTTGACCAAACTTATAGTCACCTGCCCAAATATATCTTGACCTGGTCCAGCATCAAATTGTTTGATAATTACTCCTTGGGACGTTTTACAAAGATAGTTAACTAAGATTAACAGTTCCTGCTGCAATTCCATGTCAACCATAGTCCATCCAGTCAGCACCCTCCTTTTTGGTTGCATAAATTATTGTTCCCATTCTGAATTTGGTTTTCTTGTGATTCAGTCCTGATGAATGCAAGATGAAAATATTTGTTTGTGTCTCTCCCTGGCAATGTTTATGTTGTGTACTACAAGCAAATGCATTTTTGCTAGTTTAAAACAATTTATTTCCCTTCCCCAGTTCTGCTGCTCACTCATTGCCTTCTGCCATTCTTGAGACAACTTCTACCTAGTATATATGGGCGTCGCAAAGGAGAAAGATGTTGCAGATATTCTAGTTAATGAAGAGGCATGTGAAATATTAGGCAAAATATACCCAATATAAAGGGAAGTACCAGAGGGACTGACATCCTTGAAAATAAATCTCCTGAGGTCAGATGAATTGTGTTCTAGACTGTTAGGAAGCGAGGAACAGATGCCCTGAGGATCATTTTACAATCCTCTCTGATATCCAAGAGGATTGGAGGTCTGTGAACATTGTACTATGTTCAAAACATGGTGTGAGGATCAGGACAAATAATTATAGGCCGGTCAGTCTGACCTTGGTGGACAAATTATTGGAATCGATTTTGATTCTGTGACTTGGAAAAGCATGGCTTAATCAGGGACAGTCAGCATCCTTTTTGTTAAAGGGAAGAACTAACTTAATTTTCTGAAGAAGTAACAGGGATGATTGATGAGAGTAGTGTAGTGAATGTTATCTACATGGATTTTGGTAAAGCATTTTGCAAATTTCCATATGGTTGCTTGGTCAGAAAAATTAAAGCCCATGGAAGGGGGTTTACACATTGGACTCAAAATTGTCTCAGTGACTGGAAACAAAGGGTATTGGTGGACTGCTGTTTTTGGAAATGGAAAGTAGTTTCCAGTGGTTTCCCACAGATCTTGTTGTTTGGTGTCTTGTTGTTTGTGGTAAGTATTAATGATTTAAACTTAAATGTGAGGCATGATTAGGAAATTTGCAGACAGCTAGGAAAAGGCAGGGCAGTCAATAGTGTAGAGGATAGGTGTTGGCGACAAGGTGATACTTGAATGGGTGAAAAAGTGGCAAATGGAATTCAGTCTGGGGAAGTGCAAGTTTATGTATTTGGGGAGGGCAAACAAATTGAAGGAACACACAACCAACTGGAGGTTACTGAGAGGGATAGAGGACGTTAGAGACCTTTGGGTGTATGTCCACAGGACCCCAAAGATGACATGACAGGTAGACAGGTGGTGAAGGAGACATATTTTCCTTTATTGGTCAAAGCATGGAATATAAAAATATGAATCTAATGATGGAACTATATAAGAGACTGGTTAGACCACAGCTGTTATGACACCGTGTTAGATAAGGACAGAATTCCTTTGAAGGCTGTACAGCAGAGATGTATAAGAATGTTGGAGAGTTTGAAAATTGCAGCCAAAATGAAAGATTGGATATGTGAGGGTTGTTTTCCTTAGAGCAGAGGAGGTTGAAGGATGACTTAGTTGAGATTCATTATTAAGGGAACAGATTTAAGCAAGAAGGATTAGAGGAGACGTGAGGAAAAACCTCTTCATCCAGAATTTGGTGGGTGTCTGGAATTAGTTGGGGAGGAAACCGTCAGTTCGTTTAAAATGAACCTGGATTTGTACCTGAAGTTTTGTAACCTGCAAGGCTATGGACCAGGCTCTGAAAAGTGGGATGAGAATGGGCAGCTAGTTTCTTCAAACATGATGGGCTGAATGGCCTCTTTTTGCGCAGTAACTTTTCTGTAACGGTTATCTCTAATTGTTGCACCAGTGCCATCCTTGATGAACCGTCCACCTTTACCTAGCCTTCCTGTTCTTCTTGAATGACCCTATAATTGAGGACCCACTCCTTGTCATAGAGTCATGGAGTTGTACAGCATGGAAACAGACCTTTCAGTCCAACCCGTCCATGCTGACCAGATATCCTAAATTAATCTACTCCCATTTGCCAGCATTTGGTCCGTACCCCTCTAAACCCTTCCTGTTCATGCACCCATCCAGATGCCTTTTAAATGTCATAATTGTACCAGCCTCCACCACTTCCTCTGGCAGCTCATTGTGTACGTGCACCACCCTCTGCGTGAAAAAGTTGCCCCTTAGGTCCATTTCAAATCTTTCCTGTCTCATGTTAAACCTATGAGCTCTCCAGTTTTGGACTCGACCCCCAACCCCCCCTCCTCCCCACCCTGGTAGCCACATCTCTGTATTGGTTATCAGATCATATCTACTTGTTTCAATGCGCACTATTAATATATTTACTTTATTAATAGTTAATGTGTATTCAGATACAGAGTCTTTATTTTTGTAACATCTAGTCTTGACTGTTGGTTACTCTAATTTGGTCAAAGGTCAGGGAAAAGAGTGTGGACTGTATGTCAGGCAGGCAAGGGAACTCCGAAAGCCTCGTGCAGTCACACTCTCCCTGACCACTGACCCAATCAGAAGACCCCGTTCTGAGAATGTTAAACTTTTTGAAGAGAACTTTGAGGTGCTAAGGAACCTGTGCTAATCACTGGGAGAAGTGATGACGAGGTTACCCAGAGTTTCTGGTGAGCATTTTGTGGGTTTTTGTTTCAGGTTCTCCCGGAGCAGTGCAAAGTGTCCTCACCCAGTCCCTCTACACCAAGTCCAGGTGTCATCTTGGACAACACTGAAACTGCTCCCACCACCACCCACGCGCTGATGACCATCTTCCGAAAAGAGCCAATGGAGGAACTCAGTCCGAAGATGGTACGATGGCTTCGGAGTGACCAGTTGATGCTGGAACAGCCTGTTCAGATGCAGCGGGGTTGGAGGACTCGGCAGTGGGGAACAAGAGCAGGGAGGCTTGGAGGGATAACTCAACAGTGCAAGTTAATAAGCCTTAAAAGGAGAAGAAACCGAGCACAGGAGTTCATTTCTAAAGTGGTCAAATAACCTCTTTGCTTTTCAATTCTAAATTTTGTTAGAGTCTTGGTCAGACAACAGTTGTGGTCTCCGTCCTTTAAAAAGGAAATAGAGGCAGTGGAAAGGGTGCAGGAAGGATTTACTGGAAAGATAGCAGAGCTGAGAAATTACACCTATCAGGCAATGGATGATTTTGAATATGTGGTTCCCAAAATACGCAACCACTAAGGGTTTTCTTCACCTTGTACTTGGATCTTTTATAGCGTCCTTGATCCAGATTGGTTGCTGTGATTAATCGAAAACATTAAGTTGGCATTGTACCATGCAATTACCACAAACCAAAAAGGGAAAAATAGGTGGCCTGATAGCAGTTCTGCATGTTCCTCAAAGTTTGTATGAAGGTTAGGTGACTTCAGATGAATGAGGTTACCTGCAAAGATGGGGCTGTTCTCTCTGGAGCAAAGAAAGGTAGAGGGGAATTTGACAGAGATGTTCAAAATCATGAAAAGGCTTTGTGGAGTAAGGGGGAACTGTTTCTAGTGATAGAGGTTAATGGGAGGACACAGATTAAAGGCAGAGATAGTAGGAACTGCAGATGCTGGAAAATCTGAGATAACAAGGTGTCGAGCTGGATGAACACAGCAGGCCAAGCAGCATCATAGTAGCAGGAAGGGTCTAGGCCTGAAACGTCAGCTTTCCTGCTCCTATGATGCTGCTTGGCCTGCTGTGTTCATCCAGCTCTACACCTTGTTATCACAGATTAAAGGCAGTTGGCGAAACAATAAGAAGCAACCTATGGAAATGATTTTTGACCTTGTCCACCCCAGTTTAACACTGGCACCTCTACATCATGGAAATGATTTGGAATGGACCACCTAAAAAGTATGTGTGTCTTTATTTAATGGGTTAAAGAAAAATGTGTGAAAATCTTCTTGAGGTGGGGATTGGTATTGAGTGTGATGTGGGTGGAAGCAACACGTCACAATTCCATACTTCGACTGAAACATTCCAGGAGAATTAGTAATGTTGTGGTTGGTTGGCTCGCCGAGCTGGTTCGTTGTTCCGCAGACGTTTCATTACCCTGCTGGGTAACATCATCACTGCAGCGTCCATTGAAGCGCTGTTGTGTTTTCCTGCCTGGTATTTAAACTTAGTGTTCATTCAGCTGGATTACCTCACTTCCGGTTTTCCTTCGCAATGGAGTATATACAGGGTCTAGCTCTATGTGTTCATTGATGGCTTTCTTAGTGGAGTACCAGGCTTCTAGGAATTCCCGTGCTGGTCCCTGCTTTGCCTGTCCCAGGATCCTGGTCTTGTCCCAATCGAATTGGTGGTTTTCCTTTTCCACGTGGATGGAAATGAGTGAGTATTGGTCGTGTCTTTTTGTTGCCAGTTGATGTTTGTGTACCCTTGTGGTTAATTTCCTTCCTGTTTGTCCAATGTAGTGTTTGTCACAGTCTTTGCAGGGAACCAGCTCGGCGAGCCAACCAACCACAACATCCACAATCCGAGCAACAAATCTACTCTAAAGCCTTAAATGAGTGATGTTCCTTATTGTTTCCTATTGAATGTCTCTTGTTTTTGGGCAGGCTAAGGAGAAGATGAAAGAGGAATCCTGGAACATTCACTTCTTTGAATTTGGCCGTGGGATTTGTATGTATCGCACGTCAAAAACTCGTGATCTAGTGCTGAAGGGGATGCCAGAATCCCTGAGGGGAGAGCTGTGGCTGCTATTCTCAGGTATTGCCATGAGCAGAGAAAATGAGATGTGGGATATTACATGATTATATCTCCTTGAAATTGTAACAGGGTTGGGATTATGTTGAGAGAGTTCTTTTGGCTAATTGTGCACTTTTGACAATCTCTAGCTGTTCATGTGTAATCTGCATTAGACACCAAACTAAACAGAACATGGGAACAGGAGGAGCGTATTCAGCCCCTTCTGATAGTTATATAACCACTTGAACATTAATTCCATTTACTTGTCATTGTTCCACACCCTTAAAGCCTATGTCCCAACAAATTCCAATAATCTTAATCAGGAAAACTCCCAGAATCTATAAATGTGCATGTGTGTCTGTGTTTTTCTTATGCTGAAAGTACTTGTATTTTTTAAATCTAATTTTTACTCCGAAATTTGTGTTCTACAGTGAATAGAATAATGTTTGGCTTTGTTTAATTTGTACTTGTTTGGGTTACAGAGGGAAGGACATAGATTTAGTTTCATTTTAACTTGGTTCTGTGAATAACCCTGGGTTGCCTGGAAATTTGTCTACATGTACTTAAATGAGGCGTATTTTTAAAAGAAACCTTGAGGTGAACAGTTTCATGCTTAAGAAAGCAAGGTGAATAAGAGTATAAATTGGCCATTTGCATAGCAATAAGCCATACAGTGACACAGGGAGACAGACACAAACAATAATTGTTTAGAAAGAGGGAGAGAATTATCTAGAGCGTCAGTGAGTGGGCAGGTTTGTCTCCTTGTTCACAGAGAGAGAAACAGATTGTTTAGAGAGAAAAAGCGTGTAACACCAGCGCAGTTTGGCAGTCTCCAAAATAGTCAAGGCAGTAGGAGGAAAATCTTGAGTGGCTTAGAACCTAGTAAGAGAAAAGCTCCAGAAACTGGAGAGAGCAGCCCTATGGTCCTCTGGGAATATGGCGACTTTACCTTTACATGTTCACAGTAATAAAAAGGTAATTTCTTGATTGTAAAGCAATTTGGGACATCTTGCAGCTGTTAAAATGGTTATATAAATGCAATTTTGTCTTTTACTTTTCAATGCCAACTATCTCATTCCCACCACTTCATCTCCCTCGCACAGCCTTCAAAATTGGAAGCAATTATGAGCTGGCAGTAAGACTGGCTGCGTGAGTTGTAAGTCACCTTCCTTCATTGTGCCTCTTCTTCCTTGGTCCCATTAGGTGCTCTGAATGAGATGGTGACACACCCAGGATACTATTCTGAACTGGTGCAAGAGTCTATGGGAAAGTATAACCTGGCGACTGAGGAGATTGAGAGGGATCTGCACCGTTCGATGCCTGAACACCCAGCCTTCCAGAATGAGATGGGCATTGCTGCCCTGCGGAGGGTGCTAACCGCCTATGCATTCCGTAACCCCAACATCGGGTACTGTCAGGTGATTATCCTCCAGAATCAGCCTTCTTACTGCCAAGTAGAGAAGGAAGTGTCTTAGACATTGGGTGGGACTTGTGCACCTGAAACCATCTGGCTCAGTATTGCTTTTAATACAGAGTGAATTATAGCAGCTTCAACTTGGAATATTCAGTGAAATGTGGTCTATTCTCAAAGAGGGGGTTCTCCACCTTTATACATTATGATGAATGTTACTGATGTCCTTGCAGTGGGAGTAAATTGTTGGGTGAAATAAATTCAGGGAGAGCTCCTCCTTTATCTTTTGGTTAGGGGGAGTTCATGGCACCCCTCTCCCTCCCCCTGTTTTTTTTTCCCTTTTTACCTCTCTCATTCTTCTTTCTTTCTCTCTCTCTCTCTCTTTCTTTTTCTTTCTCTCTCTCTTTCTCTTTCTTTCTCTCTATCTGTCTCTATCTCTCTATCTCTGTGTCTCTCCCTCTTTCTCTTTTTGCCACTGTATCTCTCTGTCTTTTTCTCTCTCTTTCTTTCTCTTTCCCCCTTTCCCCCCTCCAAAAAAAAGCTGTTTTGTTGCAGAGAGATCATTCCCACTTGTATACACTGTGCCCTTCTCTGAAAGGACAGATACTGACCTCCTGATTCAACATTCCTTATAGGCCATGAATATTGTCACCTCTGTCCTGTTGCTGTACTGCAATGAAGAAGAAGCTTTCTGGCTCCTGATTGCACTCTGTGAGAGGATGCTGCCTGATTACTACAACACCAGGGTAGTTGGTGAGTTGAAACAGTCCTTTTACCTTCAGTATTGGGCAATGTACCACAGGCCTTGGATGGAACAGGTGTGCATCCAGCCAGGATCACCAACATGTTACTGGGGTGAAAAAAGTTATGTGAAGGGGACAGGTTACAGAGACGAGGCTTGTACTCCATCAAGTGTAGGAGATTAAGGATTAATCTAACTGAGATGTTTAAGGTGATTAAATAGGTTGATCAGGGAGATGGAGATAATCTCCTTTCTCATGTGGGATAAGATTTGAGAACCCTTTAAACTTATAACTGGTTATTAATAGGTAGTGGGTTGTGGAGGTGGTAAGATCTGCTGACTGTCTACCCCTTTTTTGCAGATACATTTGTTCCCGGGTGTCCTTGGACACGTGGGGCACACCGTGTCCATCAGTGCTCTCGATGCCTTTAGAGAGAGGTGGCCACTGTGGGGGATACAGTGCTTTATTTTCCTCTCCAGCTCCAATTTGATTTAGTCCCTTCCTGCTCTCCCTACATTTCTCCCCCTGGGTGCATCTTTGATGGTTTGCATTTGCCCATAATGGGATTTGGTTGTAAACATTCAATTGGATGCACGGGTCATTTTACTAGCTAGTGGTTACTATTAAAAAAAAAAGAGCCAGAAATTATATTTGGTTATTAACAGGTTCCTCCAACTCCATTTTGATTTAGTCCCTTCCCACTCTCCCTAACCCGCCCCCTCACCTTTGACCGTTTCCATTGCCCAAAGTGGGCTTTGCTTGTAAATATTCAGTAAGTTACATGGATGTTTTGCTGCTGGGGATTTTGGTGGTGGGGAGGTTGCTCACTTATGTGATAATGCTTCTGGGTAGAAAAAAGAAATTATAATTGGGGGGTTATTAACGGGTCCAGGCAGTGGAGGTGGTAAAATCTGCCAACTCTCTGCCCCTCTTCCGTGGATATGTTTGATCCCGGGTATCTTTGGAGAGGGAGCACCTGGTGTCCATCAGTGTTCTCGATGCTTTTAGAGAGAGGTGGGCACCGCAGGGGATGGAGTGCTTTATTTCCTCCTCCAGTTCCATTTTGATTTATCCCCTTACCACTCTCCCTACTCCTTCACCTTTGGTTTGCATTTGCCTGTAATGAACTTTGTACGTAAATACCTCATCGGCTGCATGGGTGATTACTGATGGTGGCTAGTAATTTAAGAACAAAAGATCTCCCAGTGTTTTGGTGATGGGGAGAAAAATTGTTCAGTTCAGATAACACTTCTGGATATATATAAAAAAAAATTCTAGATGCTCCGTTTGGGACTGATGGTCAGGAGTCATCTGTTTTATGTACACAAGGCATTTGCATAGGAGCATGAGGAAGCTGTAACATAGGAACAGGCAGAGCTATCCAGCTTCCCTCAAGCGTGTTGAATAGGAATAGGTGGCCACTCAGTCAATGAGCCCATTGCACAGGATCAGGAGGAGGCCATTCAGCCCTCAAATCGGTTATACAGGAGCAACAGGTTAAAGTGATTAGTAACTCGCAAGTATCTGGCTGTAATTAATGTACATTATGAATTAGTCATAAATTGATGTCCCTCTTGACCTTCAATTGGTCCTCCCTAACCTCTCAAGCATTTTTTTTTTGCTGGAGGAATAGGAAAGAGAAGGTCATGGCTGTTGAAAGTTAAGTCATCTTGGCTCCAAGACAACTGTGCAGGAGTCCCTCAGATGTAGTGTCCTAGGTCCAACCATCTTCAGCTGCTTCATCAATGACCTTCCCTCCATTTTAAGGTCAGAAGTGCAGATGTTCACTGATGCTGAACATTGCTCATTCGTTACTTCTCAGATATGGGAAGCAGCTAAGGTATAAATGCAGCAAGGCCTGGACAATATCCAAGCTTGGGCAAGCAAGTGACATGTAACATTCGTGCCACACAAGACCCAGGGAATGACTATCTCCAACAAAAGACAATCTCACCATTACCCCTTGACACTCAATGCCATTGCTGTATCTGAATATCCCTATTATTAATTAACATCTGGACTTTACAATTGACAAGAAACTGAACCGAAGCATGTGATATGAGAAAAGTCCTTTTCGCACGGTGAGTAATTAGAGTATAGAATGCACTGCCAGACAGGTTCAGTTGAAACATTCAAGAGGGCACTGGATGATCATTTGGATATGGGGAGAAAATGCAGGAGATTGGCACTGGGTAACGATGCTTATTTGAAGAATGTGCAAACACAATGAGCCAAATGGCCTCCTCCTGCACTGTGACAGTTCTTAGATCCTGAGTGTTCCTTATTCTTCAGCGCATTTTGGGTAGACAGGTGGCCGTCTGCTTTGGTTATGTCCAAGGTGGGAAGGCTTGTGGATGACCTCCTCACACTGTCGGCAATTGAGTTGTCAAGGCATTTAATGTCCACTTAAGGGCCTTGTCCTGTTGCTTGTGGGTTTCGAAATGAGGATACCTCGTTCAGAGCCACTTAGTACCTGGCATCAGAAAGTGGGTGTTTTGCTGAGAGCTAGCACCTACTTTTGCTGTTGAATCCATTGTGAATCCTACCATCATTCAACCATGCCTGGGCAGTCCTAGCTCTCTGATGCATTACCAACAGCAGCCACTGTCTCTCTGGTGCTGCTGAGCAGTAAGAGCAGTCTGCCTCGGACTGATTGACTTGAAGCTCTGGGCAGGTGACCCTATGTTCCTGGGGTCCTTGATCCAGGGGAAAACCTACTGCTGCCCAGCAGGTAAGTGTCAATTGGCAATTTATGTGTTGGGCCTTCCCAAAAAGCTCTCCAGCCATGGTCTCCGTTAAATTCCACCCGAAATAAGAACCACATCCATACCCTGCCCTTCCACGCACAAGTTACCTGTTTGGAAACTTCTGGATGAAACTTGGCTGAATAAAGTCTTCAGTGGGACTTGAACCTTTGAGTGACAATTAATGAAGAAACCCAATATCTGATCTGTTGCACTACAGACCTGAATGACAGTTCGGAAGATCCACTATGTATCTGTCACATTAAATACAATCCTTGGAAGTGCTTAATGGGACAGTCCTTATCTAACGTGTGTTGTATCTGCCCTGGGGATGTCCAATAGGAACGTCTGGAGGAAGTTTTACATTATGTCTAATGCATGGTGCTGTGGGAATGACACTGATAGAATGGCATTAGGGGCGATGAGTTTGATTGGCTTGCTTACTGTTGGGAGAGTGATGTTGGAGTCCAACATCAATGGAACAAGCCAGTGTGTTCAGAGTTCTTGCTTGTTACATAGACTGAATGGCCTACCCCTGCCCCATTCCCTATCAAGCCTACCCTGCCACCCAATATGATCTACCTCGACACCAATTTCCTGCACGATCCACACATCCTTTACTATCTAGAAAATCAATAAAATAAGTCCAATAAACAAGGATAGGTGATGATTTATTTTCTTGCAGGTGCACTGGTGGATCAAGGTGTGTTTGAGGATCTGACACGGGAGCACCTTCCCCTCCTCTACGAGTGGATGCAGGAGCTGGGTGTCATCAGCACTATCTCTCTCTCCTGGTTTTTGACGCTGTTCCTCAGTGTCATGCCATTTGAAAGCGCCGTGGTAGTGGTTGACTGCTTTTTCTATGAGGGCATCAAAGTTATCTTCCAGGTGTCTCTTGCTGTACTGGATGCCAACATGGAGAAGCTGCTGAATTGTTCTGACGAGGGAGAAGCAATGACTATTCTTGGCAGGTGATTAACTGATCCTGTGCTTGGCCAATCCCTAGGTCGTATTCCACCCTGGAAGAATTGTCTGACTTTGGTAGATGCTCAGTGTGGAGGAGGCCATTTTCCCCATCTTACCTGTGCCAGATCTTTGAAAAAGCTATCCAATTAACCCTACTTCCCTACCATTGTGCTGTAAATATATCCTTTCCAAGTATATATCCAATTCACTTTTGAATGTCATTGTTGTTTTGCTTCATCCACCGCCTTCCTAATGAATGATGCAATGTACCTCACGAGAACAAACTTGACTGTTAGATTTTTGAATTTCATTTTATTCATTAATGAGATTGACCAGATAGTGCAGGGAGAGCACTGTACCTAACCCCATGGCATATCTGACCCAGGAGTGTTTGATGGGAACAGTGTATAAGGAGCGTTACTGTTTATCTAAAGTGTTGTGCCTGTCCCAGCAGTGTTTGACGGGGACAGCGTAGAGAGAACTTAACTCTGTATCAAGCTCCGTGCTGTACCTGCCCTGGGAGTGTTTGATGGGGGCATTATCAAGGGAAGCTTTATTTTCAGTTTAAGAATAGAGGAAGCTTTACCCTAAAACTAATCCCATGTAGTACCTGACCTGGGAATGTTTGATGGCAACAGTGTAGAGGCAGTTTTACTTGCAATTTAAAAGAGAGAATTTTATTTTGTATCTAGCCCTCATGTTGTACCTGTTCTGGGAGTGTTTGATGGGGGACAATGTCAAGGAAGTTTTACTTTTACTTTAAAAGAGGGAGGTTTGTTTTCAGTTTAAAAGAGTAGAGGGATCTTTGTACCTAACTTAATGTTGTCACTGTTCTGGAGATGCTTGATAAGGACAGTTTTGAGGGAGCTCCATTATCAGTTTAAAAGAATAGAGCTTCACTCCATAGCTAATCCCATACTGTACCTGACCTGGGAGTGTTTGATTGGGACAGTGTGGAGGATGTTTTGCTCCCTATCTAACTCCATACTCTAGCTGCGTTGGAAGTATTTGATGGGGACGGTCCAGAAGAAGCTTTACTCTTTAATCTTAATGTAGAAATTAGCTGTTTGAATTTGCAAATTACTCTGTCCCTAAGTTCTAACCTAGGGTATACAGTTTGCTCCAAAATGCTGTCACATGTTGGTTCTTATACCTGTGCAGTAATTGTCCATTGAATATTTTTTCCAACCTAATTCAGGTACCTGGACAATGTTTGCAACAAGCAGTGTACAACACCGCCAATCCCACATCTACATGCTTTACTCACCAATGGTGATGATCTTCCACAACAAATAGACATCTTTGAACTGATTAAGTCATCGTATGAGGTAAGTCCTTAAACAAAAGATCCTACGAAAGATTAAATTGTTTACTTTTGGACTCCTGTCTCGAAGGGAATGACTTGTTCTGCAAAACATTTGCTGGGCCAGTTGACCAAGGCTGACCTACAACTTCAACTCCTGCCTTCCTCTGGCCTCCCTCCTCCTTCAATCCTGATATTTTTTTAAAGAAAACTAACCTGGCAACGCAGATCCCTGAAATTAATGGGACCTTGCTGTGTCTGTGTAGGTGTGTTGGAGCAGAAGTTGTACCTACTGCTGATCTTGATTTTCACCCTTCCATCACCACCTCCCCCCACCTGACTTTGGAATTTACATGGTTGTTGTGTGTGGGGTGGTTAGGGAGTCGTGTTTGAGACACCAAAGAATTCAATATCAGCCCTTGGAAATCGTACTCCTGTTGGCAGTAGGCACTGACCTCGGGAGAGTTGTTTGGTTGAGCAGTCATGGGAGCTGAATTACCAGGTGAGATCGACTCTCTCAATCTTTTTTTTCTATGTTTAGAAATTTGGGTCAATCAGAGCGGATGCGATTGAGCAGATGCGATTCAAGCAGAGACTGAAGGTCATACAGTCACTGGAGGACACAGCAAAGCGGAGTGTGGTAAGGGAAAAGGTTTCTCCACCATCCTGAAAACAGCTAGTCAATCGCAACATTGCCATGTTACAAAAACGGCTTGTTTGATTCGTTCATGTGGTGTGAGGGTCTCTGCTAATACCAACATTTAATCCCCATGAAGGTGAAGCTCAAGCCTCACCGTGCAGTAAAAACTTAATTCTGCAAACAACAGAAAGTTTCCTGTTGCTTCCTCAGTTTGCCAAGTGGCTGTGCTCGTCTGACTCCGTGATTGGGCTGTCAGCTCTGTTTGAGAGGGACCATGAACTGGTTGTGAGAACAGTGTTTGTTTATTTTCCTCTACTGCCCTCATGGCTCCCTACTCTTTCCCTGGGATTAGTGACACTTACCAACTCAGCAGAGACCAGTGACAAAAGCTTAGGGACATTGCTCAGTTCTATGCCTGTGCACTGGACGATGAATTTGTGGTCTGGGCCGTTTGGTGGAAGCACATTCTTATTATTTTGTTAAAGGAAGCCATTTGATCCATCTTTTTATATAGTCCCCCAGGCTCGTTCTCCATGCCTGTAGCTCTGCAAGTTTATTTCCCTCGAGTGTTCACCTAATTCTCTTGACATCATTCGTTGTTCATGCGGATAATTGAAGCAGGGACAAAAGGTTCCAGATCCATCCCAGACCAGTTACTACATTAAAAAAAGTTATTTCTGGCTTCACTCCTGCTTCTTTTGCCTAAAACCTTAAGTCTATGCCCCCATCAGCTAATGGGAACACTTCTTTGTGACACACTTTGAGAAAAGTAGACAGTCTTCCAGACCTCTATCAAATCTCCTCTAGTCTCAACTTCTCCTGCTGCAAGTGGACTCAGCTTCTCCAACTCAACCTTGTAGTTAAAATCCTTCATCCTTCGAGCTGTTCTGATAAATGTCCTCTGTACCCTCTCAGAGATCCTTGAATCCTTAATAAACTAGACATGATAGTCTAGTTGTAGCTTAACTAGTGCTTTACTAAAGTTCAGCTAAAATCTCTGCTTTTGTACTCAATGACTCCATTTAGGAAGTCAAACGCCTTGCTAACTGTGCTTCCGATATATCCTCTGTGGGGCTGGAGGAACACAGCAGGCCAGGCAGCATCAGAG
>NC_063343.1:63144691-63170215 GCF_021869965.1 Rhincodon typus
TTAATCCAGAGACCTAGGTAATGTTCTGGGGACGTGGGTTCAAATCCTGCCATGGCAGATGGTGAAATGTGAATTCAATAAAAAATCTGGAATTAAAATGATGATCATCTAATGGTGATCATGAAATCATTGTCCATTGTCTGAAAAAAAAAGGGTGGCACTGTGCCTCAGTGGTTAGCACTGCAGCCTCACAGCGCCAGGGACCTGAGTTTGATTCCACCTTGGGCAACTGTCTGTGTGGAGTTTGCACATTCTCCCCATGTCTGTGTAGGTTTCCTCCCACAGTCCAAAGATGTGCAGATTAGCTGGATTAGCCATAGGAAATTACACGTAGTGTTCAAGGATGTGTAGGTTAGGTGTATTAGCCATGCGAAATGCAGGGTTACGGGGATGGGTCTGGGTGGGATGATCTTCCAAGAGTTGGTGTGGACTTGTTGGGCAGAATGTCCTGCTTCCACACTGTAAGGATTCTAAGAAAATCCACCTGGTTCACTAATATCCTGTAGGGAAGGAAACCACCATCCTTACCTAGTGTGGCTTACATGTGACTCCAGATTCACAAAAATGCAGTTGACTCTCAACCCCTTTTGGGCAGTTAAGGATGGGCAATGAACATTGGTCTAGCCAACGATGCCCTCATTCTGTGAATGAATGGGAAGAAAAGAAGCCCTGTACAATGAATGCAACAGATACTTGACTGTAAAAGGCATCACATCTGTTCCCAGCTGGATTCATGGGCTAGTGATCAGTAAAAGCAATGGGTGGAACACTTGTGCCCAAACTCCTGAGTAAGCTATAGTTTCATCTCCGCTAAGATGGGAAATGAATCCAGAATGGACTTGTGTGGCTCAGTCCTACACTGTGGAAAGAGCTCAAGACACAGTTTTGACACTGAATAAATCCCATAAATGAACAAAAGAAAATCCTGCAAGTTGTGAAATGCAATGTGATTCACTTGGGGTGGTGAGGGTGGAGGATGTTAGAATCAGAATTGGTGTTTTAATGATCTCCAGGAAAGGGGAGTCTGGCTGCATAGCATGGGACTGTGGTCACATGCTTTCTGCTCTTCTCCTTGTTGCAGTTAGGGGAAGGAATTGTCAGAATTCTTTAGATTATGTGGTTAAATGTATATATTTTTTTTAAATAAAGGAGCTCTGTGGTACAACTCTTTGCCGAGTGGGATCCTTGTCTACAATGTACATTTGTAACTCAGTTTCAATGCCCCCATTTCTTTTGCAGCTCTTTGGCCAGAGGAGGAACCAGCACTAGAAGCTGCTCAATACTTCACTGAGGATCCCTTGGCTGATGTGTCTCATGGTATGTGTGCAGAGTACGTTTTTTTTATTGTACTTTTTTCTAATCCTACATTTTGTTCTCCCCTGAGGAATTAACGACAAATAAGTGGTGAGACTCTTCAGCCCATGAGGCTGTGCCTGAACTCCAGATGGGCTGTCAAATTCAGTGCCGCATCGCCACCTTTTGCCCCTACAGCTTATAAATTAGTCCTCTTCTAGAATGTGTCCGGTTGCCTTTTAAAAGTCCCTATTCACTATGTTTCCAACCTTTCTGCGGGTGTTATCCACGTTGTAGCAGCCCTGTATGTCAGGCTACATTGTGTCCAAAAGTGGAAGTATCTGTAACAGTGCAACAATGTTTGTCATGTGACTCTTTAGAAAAACACCTTCCACTAACAGACCCTTGACTTACAGATTCTGCTCAGGATTTAGTGTAATTCATTATACCTGTAATTAACAGATGGAATTATGAAAAAAGCTCCAGCATCAACTACAGATTCTGCCCTTAACTTGATAGAATCATTGCGACAGGAGGTAGACATTTATCCATCCTGTTCCACAGTTTGATCAGATTTTGACTGGTCTGTGCCCTTACTCTACTTACCCTGTTCCACTGTATATATCCTTTGTCCAGGAATAAAGCTGGCAATCTCAGTCTGAAAAGCTCCAAATGACCCTGATCGCCTGCAGCTATTTGGGGGAGAGAATTCCAGATTTCCTGTGCCTGTGATGTGAAAACGTGCTTACTGATTTCACTCTCTCATACTCCAACTCTAACGTTGAAGATTCTGTCCCTTTGTTCTGCATTCCCCCAATGGAGGAAATAGCTTTTCTCTCTGTTTACCTTGTTGGATCCCTTTATCGTTTTACTGACATTTGAGCAGATCATCCTCAACAATCTGAACTCCAAGGAAAATGAACCAAGTTTATGCAACGTCTCTTGCACAATTTACTCTTTAATGGTGAAGAAACACTTCCTACATTCTATACCAAATGGCCTTATGAGACCTTGCTTTCTCAATACCTTTTGAAGCATTAAAATGCTTTAAATTTTGTGTCAACATTCCAACTGGAGAGAGCTACTTTTGTGGGAGTTGTAGTTGAGTAACAGGGACTATAATATGAATTGAAGATATCTCAGTGTTGGGCTCCTCTAAGCAAATTTTGGTTGATATAGTTGAAGGAAATACTTGAAATCTGTAGAACAGGAACTAATTATAATTTTAATTTTTGTTTCTTTTCTTCCAAGAAAAAAGCTTTATATATAAAATCTATTCTCTTATTTGTGAGGTATTTTAGTATGTATCTGGGATTCCATCAAAAAAGTGAAAATCATAGGATCATAAAGGTCAGAAGATGGCCATTCAGTCCATCACTCAATGCTAACTCTTTGGAAGAGCTATCTAATGAGACTCTTTCCCCATCTTGCTTCGGTGCTATTCTTATTTTGCATTTGATTTTTCTAATCATTGTAGGCAAAATTGCCATTCCGATTCTGAGTGAACGTTACTCCTTTTTAAAGGGGTAATGATGATGGAACAATAACTCGATTCAGACAGTGGGAAGTGGTGACAATATATAGTTTCACATAAGAGGTATGCTCCAGCTGCACATTTTCATTAAAGGTTTGGATTCTGTAGTAGGTATAAGATTGGAGCTATTGCCGCTCTCTGCTCATCAAAGAGTAAATCCTCTGGAACCTTCCCAGTGATTGCACGTGTGCAGTTAAATGGGGTAATTGGGATGTTGCCTGCTCCTTATAACAATATTCTGCTGAGAGACTTCACAATGAAAGATATGAATGATGAGGTTGCATTTCAGGTAATCGAGATCCACTAAAATTCCAGGAAAACTTTAGCTGATCCATTCCAGTGTGAAGAAATTTTCAACGATCGAATAAGTCGTAACCATTGCTAAACATTAACTTTGCCGTTAAAATCAACTTCGAAATGCGCAGAGTCTCCTTCCTTCAGGTTTTAATTATTGTTGGAGATTGATGACAAAACAGGATTATTGGAATGTTAGGAGATGGAGAGGAGTGCAGATGCTGGAAGTCAGAGTCGATAAAATACGGAGCTGGAGGAGCGCAGCAGGTCAGACAACATCCGAGGAGCAGGAACATCAACGTTTTGGGTTGGGACCCTTCTTCAGGACTGGGGAGGGACAAGGGAGCTCAAATAAATAGAGAGAGGGGGGTGGGCTGGGGGAAGGTAGGTGGGAGGATGATAGGTGGATGCAGGTAGGGGGTTGTAGAGATTGGTCAATATGAAGGGTGGAGCAGATAGATGAGGAGCAAGACGGACAGGTTGTGTCAGGTCAAGGAGGCAGGGCTACACCTGCCCCTACACCTCCCCTCTCACCTCCGTCCAAGGCCCCAAACAATCATTCCAAATCCGACAGGGATTCACCTGTACGTCTTCTAACCTGGTCTATTGCATCGGTGCTCCCAATGTGGTCTCCTCTACATCGGAGAGACTTAAGCACAGACTCGGTGACCGATTCGCGGAGCATCTGTGCTCCAATCAACATCACCTTCCAGTTGCCAGCCATTTCAACTCCCCCTCCCACTCCCTTAGTGACATGTCCATCCTGGGCGTTCTCCACTATCACAGTGAGGTCACATGTAAACTGGAGGAACAACACCTTATGTTCCACCTCGGGAGCTTACAGCCCAATGGCCTCAACATAAAATTCACCAGCTTCGAAATCTCCCCACCCCCCCGGCCCTATCCCATGTCTAGCTCTCCCTCTCAACCCCACCTCCTTGACCTGACACAACCTGCCCATCTTCCTCCTCACCTATCTGCCCCACCCTTCCCATTGACCAATCTCTACAATGCCCTACTTACATCCACCTATCACCCTCCCACCTACCTTCTCCCAGCCCCACCTCCACCCCTCTATTTATTTCTAAGCTCCCTTGCCCCTCCCCAGTCCTGATGAAGGGTCCTGACCCGAAACGTCAACTTTCCTGCTCCTTGGATGCTGTCTGACCTGCTGTGCTTCTCCAGCTCCACATTTTATCAACTTATTGGAATGTTAACGCAGCAAGTGCACAATAGGAATGCCAGAAGAAAGGCAGGTTTGCGATATAAAAATAAGTCGAAAGGGTTGGCGCTTCAAAAGAACAATTGTCTTTCAAACTTTCCTGTTGGCTGTGCATTTGCCAATGATGTATGGGATGCAGTGGCTATTTCATGAAGAGTACTGGATAATGTTAAGACTCATGATTCTGACCTCCATTACTGGTTGGCCTAATAGCTGCCTGTCGCTTGTCTCTAAATGGCTCACCTCTAGTCTCTTTTCCTCTCTTCACAATACAGCGACATACCTTTTGTCAGACATGGATTTCCTCCTCAGCCATGGGGCATCAGGTTTGTGAACACCAGCATCCTGTGTCTTTCCTGCATTTTTATTCATTTTTGAATTTTCCAACTTTTTAAGGCAATAAGACATAGAAGTGGAAGTAGGCCATCTGCACATTGACTATTCTTCCTATGCTATCTTGTAGATCTGTATTTCATTTGCTTCACTGATCCATCTGCTGGAGTATTGAAAACTTGAATGGTTTTAATTCATGGAAAGCCTTTATTTAAGGGTTAACGCTTACATAGTGCCTTTCATATCCTTTGGTTGTGAAGCATGATGTGACATCCTATGAGTAGTTGTTCCCTGTTGTAATCTAGGCACATATGACACCGAATCATCACACAGCAAGATACCACAGAGAGAAATGAGAGTGGTTATATTTTGGTGATACGTTGGAGTCATATTAGCGCCAGGGCAAGTTCCTTCTGATTTGTAGGACAAGTATTTATCAAAATGCATCACAGTTTAAACACCTCTTTAAAACTCCTTTAAAACTCTGCGCCCTGTTTTAATTCTGGGAAGTATCTTTTGCAGCTTCTTTGAGGCTTTTATATCCCTCCTAAAGGATACTGCCCAGAATTAAACAGTATTCCACCTTAACCAATAACTTATTCTGTATTACTTGTCTCTGTCCCTGCCTTGGCCCATGTGTTGCTGAAACCCTTATCCATACCATTGTTACATTGATTATTCCAGTGGTCACCTGGCCAGCTTTGTGCCTCCATCGGCTTCAGCTCACCCTAATTGTCTGTGGCCAGTGGCTTAATTTACTTTGAGATCCAGCCACCCGTCACCACTAGTGTTTGCTCACCTTCATTTGCTTTTAATTTGGCAACGCTTTGCTTTAAATCCCACAGTCCTTGATTTAGAGTCCCTCCAGAGCCTTACCAACCCCTTTCCATCCCTAACTTCCTTCAACCTCACAACAATCCAGATAAGCACGCTTCACCTTTGACTGTGTCTTCAGATACCTAGGTCCTAAGCCATGGAATTGTTCCCTCCCTATCTCCTTGAGGGTGGTGAATCTGTGGAATTTTTGACTTCAGAGTGCAACAGAGGATCAGTTGTTAAGTATATTCAAGGCTGAGATACAGATTTTTAATCCATAAGAGAGTTGAGGGTTAGAGAGAAAAGGTGGGGAAGTGAAGTTCAGAATTATCAGATCAGCCATGACCCCATTAAATAGCAGAACAGACTTGATGGGCAAAATAACCTACTTCTGCTCTTACATTTAATTATCTTTTGGTCTAATTCCCATTATCACTCCTATGTCTTATGGTTGAAACCTCTGCCTTTTTATACCCCCTTTTTAAGTTCATTTGGTTGGTTGTTCTGACATCTCTTGCTATGGCTTGTCCTTTCTTATTGGCTGGCACCCCCTGTGAAGCACTTGGGGTATTTCACTACATTAAAAGCACTATGTAGAGGCAGGTTGTATATGGATGGAGACTGCCCCTGTTGGATCAGCCCCCTCCCCACCCTTTGCATGGAGAGTCAGTGCACAGTGGGTGGTGAAGGAGAAAATGTCATGTTCACTCACTGGTGGGTCTGGGACACTGAAGCGTCTCCAGGGGTTGAGGGCTTGTGGGTTACCTAAATCAATATCTGTCACAGGGCCCTGACCTTTACTTCTTGGCTCCCAAACCAATTTCATTTGAAACCCTCTATAAACTGATCTCAAGCAGTGATGCAAAATAGGCAATGACTTCGGGGAGCAGAGAGGCTGGCTACTAAATCGCAGCTGTCAACATCCATTCCAGTTGAATTTGCACCCCACTGTTTTGGGCAATGTGTATTTAATGGCACATTTGAAACTGACAGTATTTGTCTTTGGAGTATTTAGATTTTTATTTCACTAAACCACAGTGAGACAGTGTAGAAAGAGGTCATTCAGTTCATCCTGCCTGTGCCATCTCTTTGAAAGACCTATCCACCTGATACCACTCCACTGCTCTTTCCTCGTAGCTTTGCAAATTTTTGCTTTTCAAATATATGTTCAATTCCTTATTGAAAGTTAACATTGAATCTGGTTCCACTGCACTTGCAGCCAGTGCATTTTCCATCGTAGCAGCACTCCTGTGTAAAATAAAATTTCTCTCTTCTTCTCTCTTCTGCCCCAACCCCTCAATTCCTTTGTCGCTTTCTGAAATCTGTGCCCGTTGTCACCAATCGACCTGCTACTCAAAAACAGTGTCTCCCTATCTAGCTTTTCACAACCCTGCAAGGCTTTGAAAACTCTGTCAAATTTCTCTTCCTGAAGGAGAACAATCTGAGCTTATCCAGTCTGCCCACATAATGGAGACATACAGTATGAAAACAGACTCTTTGGTCCAACTAGTCCATTCCAACCATGTTCCCAAACTAAACTAGCTCCACTTGCTTGTGTTGGCCCATATGCCCCCAGACCTTTCCCATTCATGTACCTATCTAAATGACTTTTACATGTTGTAACTGTACCTGCATCCACCACTTCCTCTGGCAGCTCATTCTACACAAATACCATTCTCTGTGTAAAAAAAAAAAAAGTTGCCCCTTCATATCCTTTTCAAATCTTCTTCCTCTCGTCTTACACCTATGCCCTCTAGTTTTGAACTCCCCTCCACCTTAAGGGAAAGACCCTTGCTATTCACCTTATTCATGCCCCTCATTTTATGCTCCTTAACCTCCTACGTACCAGTGAATGGGAGCTCCTTGCTTGTGGGACTATTCTAGTAATCCCCCTCTGCAGCCTCTCCAAGGCTTTGACATCCAGCCTAAAGAGTAGCACCCAGAATTGGCCACAGTATTTTATTTGAGGCCTCAGCGGTGATCTTATTTTTTGTTTCTAATATCATTTCTTCTAGATGCGGCCACAGGAGTGGAGGTGACTGGACAACAGGTGCCAGACAGGGCTGGAAATGGGAACGTAAAACAAAAGAAAGGTAACACAGGAATGGACTTGCATTTACCTGGCACCTTGGCTACAATGACAAGACATCTGCTAGCCACTTTACAACCTGAAAATTGTTTTTTGCAAAGGTAGAAATGAGGAACATTTGGTCCTTTTGAGCCTGTTCTGCCATTTGACATGATCATGGTTGATCTCCTACTTAGTACCTCTTCCTGCTTTCTCCCTTTACCCTTCAATCCCTTTAGTCCCAAGAACTATATCTGTCCTCCTTGAAAATCTTCAATATTTTGGCCTCAATTGCTTTCTGTGGTGGAGAATTTCGCTGGCTCACCGCTCTCTAGTTGAAGACATTTCTCATCAACTCAGTCCTACCCCATGTGATCCCTGTTTTTGGCCTTCCCAGTCCTTGGGTACAGCCTTCCTTTTGCTTATCCTGTCTAGTCCTGTTAGAATTGTGTAGGTTTCCATGTGCACACTCATACACACAAATTCTTCTAAACGCCAGTGAAAGAATAAAGGACTTAACCAGAGTCAAGACATTTACACATCATCCACACCAAATGCACGAAGTTAACAAGTGTTCTATTTCCATTGAGTCCTATTGCCATTGGAGATGTTCAGAATAAGTTCTAATCAGACCTGGCCAATATGATATAATCCATCTCAATGCTGAGCAATTGGAATTGATTGAGCCTGAAAGCAAGATAGCAAAGAAGATTTTGTTTCGTAGTCTTCTAATCTTTCAGTCACCTGTACAGGAGGGTTAAAAACATCAAAATCTTACAAGAGTCATCCAAGGATATGTTAGAGGAGATGACCAAAAGCTTGGTCATAGAGGTAGGTTTTAAAGAGGAGAGTGAGGTAGAGAGGAGAGTTGTGACTGGGGATTTCCAGACCATGGGACTCCGGTAGGTGAAGCCATGATAGCCATTTGTAGAGCAATATAATCAGTGGAAATGGGAGGGGTTGGCCAATCAAACTTGCCCTGCTGTTCAGCTAAATGGCTGATCTCCTGTCTCAGTGCCATTTTTCAACCCTATCCCCATATCCTGTGATCTCTTTAATCTCAAGAAATATGTTGATCTTTGCCTCAAGTAAACTCAATGACTGAGCCTCCACAGCTCTCTGGGGTGGAGAATTCAGAGATTCACCATCCTCTGTGCAGTGATCAGATCTCATTAACTATGAGATTCTTGATTTTGAGGTTGTTAACCTGGGCCAATCAGAGAGCCCTGGCTGACAGATAGAAACAGGAGATTCAGAGAATCTCTTCATTCTGAGCTGGCTGGTCAGAGCCTATACACTGTGCGTGTGTAAATAAAGGGTGACATGGTGACGGGATACCTGCCTCCTTGGAGTTCCTTCACTCTGAATGAAGAAATTCATCTTGGTCTTTATTTTTAGAATTTTGTACATTTCAATGAGATCAACACACTTTCTTCTAAACAGGAGAGAATGTAGGCCTTGATCTCTCCTCCTACATTCTATTTTCTGTCTAACCTTTCCACCTCTGAGGAGTAGGCGTGGCAGCAACTTCTGAGACCAAACGTTGATGCACCCAGAATGTACTGACCCTCCGAGTGGCTCCACTGCTCTGCAGCTTAGTAGGAATATAGGATAATTCCATCATTCCAAGAATCAGTCTAGTGAATTGGTTGTGCTGTGAAGAGGCCAGCATTAGGTGAACACCGATTTGACGGTTTCAGACTGTAGGAGCTTTCAAGAGATTTGGAAAGAGGGGATACCATGGAGGGAGTGAATTATGACAAGTAGAATTGTAAAATTAGAGTGTTACTGGGGAGTCACTGACAGTAAAACCAAGGATATTGACAGGCACTTTTGTGCTATTGTCCATTTTTCTATCTCTTAGCCTCTTCTGTGTTGCTAATGGTTGATTGATTGTGAATGGTTGAGTCAAGTTGGGATTGGCACACAAAGGGCTAACACTGGAAGAGTTTGGAACAATAGCTGGGAGACAGGTGATTGGTTAGTTGGATTCTGCACAGTTTGAGATTTTGTCTCGATTAACATTTGGTGAGTGTATAATGTACCAGATTCAACATCAATTGATACACTTGTTGATTAACTTTACTTACATATGTTCCCAGGCTATTTAAATATGTGTGTTCTTTTTAAATAATTGACCTACATTTCTGTAGCGCCTTGCACATCCTGAAAATATCCCATTGTGCTTTGTAGCCAATTAAGTACTTAGAACTGTGCAGAGCACAGCTCACTTATGACGAAGTCTGCATTGGTCGGCATGATATAAGCTAAGTAAAGAAATTAAATCAATGATTCCCCTAAAATGTCATCTGTTATGAAATGGTGCTCCATCCAGTCTTGGGTTTAAGAAAGAAATGTAGCCAGGTGGGAAGTTTCCTTCCTCAGAACTAAAAATACCAGTCTTCAGCCAATTTGATTCACTCTATATGATATTAAGAAATGGCTGGAGGCACTGGATACTGCACAGGCTGTAGGACCTGCACATCTGCTAATGTGGTATACTGCATCCGCTGTACCCGTTGTGGCCTCCTCTACATCAGGGAAACCAAGCGGAGGCTTGGGGACCGCTTTGCAGAACACCTACGCTCGGTTCGCAATAAACAACTGCACCTCCCAGTTGCGAACCATTTCAACTCCCCCTCCCATTCCTCAGACGACGTGTCCATCCTGGGCCTCCTGCAGTGCCACAACGATGCCACCCAAAGGTTGCAGGAACAGCAGCTCATTCCGCTTGGGAACCCTGCAGCCCAATGGTATCAATGTGGATTTCACAAGCTTCAAAATCTCCCCTCCCTCTACCGCATCCCAAAACCAGCCCAGCTCGTCCCCGCCTCCCTAACCTGTTCTTCCTCCCACCTCAAGCCGCATCCCCATTTCCTACCTACTAACCTCATCCCGCCCCCTTGACCTGTCCGTCCTCCCTGGACTGACCTATCTCCTCCCTACCTACCCACCTACACTCACCTTTACTGGCTCCATTCCCGCCTCTTTGACCTATCTGTTTCCTCTCCTCTCCTCTATCCATCCTCTATCCGCCTCCCCCTCTCTCCCTATTTATTTCAGAACCCCCTTCCCCTCCCCGATTTCTGATGAAGGGTCTAGGCCCGAAACGTCAGCCTTCCTGCTCCTAAGATGCTGCTTGGCCTGCTGTGTTCATCCAGCTCTACACCTTGTTATCTCAGATTCTCCAGCATCTGTAGTTCCTACTATCTCTGATACAATAGTACTGACGACCTGTGTTCCAGCATCTGTAGTTTAGATTCCACCTGAGCCACCTGGCTTCTGACCTCATTCCCACCTCAGATCAAACATGAACAAGACAGTTTGAATTGCAGAGTTGAAGTGAGGGTGATTACACTTGACATCAATTCTGCATTTGATCGGGTATATCATCAAGGGGCTCTAGCAAAACTGGAGACATTGGGAATTGGGCACACTTTTCTGCTGGTTGGAGTCGGCATATGTTTTATTTACTCATGGGATGTGCTGGCCAGCATTTAATGCCCATCCCTAGTTGCCCTTGAGAAGGTGGTCATGAGCTGCCTTCTTGAACCACTGTAGTCCACGTACTGTAGATTTTCCTACAATTGCCCTGGTATATAGGAAGATGGTTGTGGTTGTTGGAGGTTAGTCATCTCAGCTCCTGGACATCTTTGCGGGAGTTCCTCGTGGTAGTGTCCTAGCCCTAACCATCTTTCAGCTGCTTCATCAGTAACCTTCTCTTTATCATAAGATTAGAAGTGGGAATGGTCACTGATGACTGCACAATGTTCAGCTCTATTCCTGATTCCTCAGACACTGTTCCATGTCCAAATGCAGCAAGACCTGAACAATATCTGGGTTTGGGCTGAAAAGTGGCAAGTAATATTTGTGCCACTTAAATGCCAGGCAGTGGCCACTTTCAAAAAGAGAGAATCATTCAATGTCATCAGCATCACTGATTCACCCACTATAAACATCCCTGCGTTACCATTGAGTAGAAACTGAACTGGACTAGTCATACAAATAATGTGGCTATAAGAGCAGGTCAGAAGCTAGGAATCTTGCAGCAAGTAACTCACTTACTGACTCTCAGAAGCCTGTCCACCATCTAAAAGGCACATGTCAGGAGTGTGATGGACTATTCCTAATCTGCCTGGATGAATGCAGCTCCAACAGTTTTGGCAGATTGATTCCTGAGATGGCAGAACTGGTGCACCAAGAGAGATTGGATCAGTTTGGACTATATTCACTGAGCTTAGAAGAATTGGAGGGGCGGGGAACTCTTAGAAACCTATAAAGTTCTAATAGGGCTAGACAAGGTAAATGCGGGAAGGATGTTCCATAACCAGGGTCATAATCTAGGGATACCGCATGTGCCATTTAGGGACTGAGAAAGAAGTTTATAAAATCATGACGGGCATAGATAAGGTGAACAGCAAAGGTCTTTTCTCTAGAGTGGGTGAGTTCAAAACTGAAGGGCGTATTTTTAAGGTGAGAGGAGAAAGATTTAAAAGGGACCTGAGGGGCAACTTTTTCACACAGGGTGGTCTGTATGTGGAATGAACAGCCAGAAGAAGTAGTAGATGCAAGTACAGTTACAACATTTAAAAGACTTTTGGACAGATACATGAATAGGAAAGGTTTAGAGGGATATGGGCCAAATGCTGGCAAATGGGACTAGTTTAGTTTGGAAAACTTAGTTGGCATGGACAAGTTGGACCAAAGGGTATATTTTCTTGCTATATGACTCGATGACTCCATAACAGTCAAGAAGCTTGACACCGTCCAGGACGAAGCTGCCGCTTCGTTGGTGTCTCATCTGCAAATATTCAGTTCCCCCCACCACTGATGCTCAGTAGCAGTAGTACATACTATCTATATGATCCATTGCAGATATTCACCAAGTCTCCTTAGGGAGTGCTTTCCAAACCACAACCACTACCTTCGAGAAGGACAACAACAGCAAACAAATAGGAATGCCACCACTTGCAAGTTCCCCGCCGAGCCACTCACTATCCTGACTTGGAAACGTCACTGTTTTTTCACTGTCACTGGGTCAAAATCCTGCACATCCGTCCCTAATACCATTGTGGGCCTACATCACATGGACTGAAACAACTCCTTGATGGCAACATGGGATGCTCAGCCCAGATTCCAGTGAATTTGTTTTTTAAAGCATTAGCCGCTTTGTGGGTAATGCAGAGAATCTGTTTTATTCGGGCAAATGTTTGTTGTGATCACAGCCTCTAAGTAACAGACTGAGACTAATTCCTTGCCCTGTAGACTGTTGGGTTTGACCTTCACTTATTGAAGTTGTGTCAAAGTCTGTTCTCTCTAAAACCAATTTTATCTCGATGTAGATGAGAAGACTGGTTCACAAGATTACAGATATCACCTGAGGCTATGGGCTCGTGAGAAAGAAAACCCAAAGGACAACATTAAAGAGTTGACTAAAATGAACCAGGTACAAGGTCTGATGATGTGGTTAAAGGAAGGAGCTGGGTTTCTTTAGTGCTCCAATAGCAATATTGATGCAGCCATTAATCATTGTTAAAGATCAGTCATTGAGAGACCAAATTTCTCTCAACCATTATTCTACAAATAACAATTCAAAGGAGACACTATTGGACCTAGTTCTTGGGAATAAAGTGGGATAATTGGATATTAGGATACAAGTGATCATTGTATCATAAGTTTATGTTGGCTATGGATAAGTTGGCAGGGTGCCAGGACTGAATGAGATGGGGGAATGCTGAAGGGAATGAGTGTGGAAATTGTACAGGCTTTGGCCACAATTTTCCAATCTTCTTTTGACCGGCGAGCACTTGAGCAATGCCCTTGTTCAAAAACAAGGTATAAAGGTAAGCCCAGCAACTATAGGGCAGTTGCTTAAACCTCTGGGATGGGGAAACTTTTAGAATAAAAGTATGGGCTAACGTGAATAGCCAGTTGGGCATACATCAGTGATTTAAAGAAAGCTAGTGTGGATTTGTAACAAGCAAATCTTGTTTAACAAACTTGCTTGGGTTTTTCGATCAGCTAACTTCAGAGCGAGTTGATGAGAGTAATGCAGTTGATGTGTACATGAACTTTCAAAAAGCATTTGATACAGTGCCACACAACAGACTTGTTAGAAAAGTTAGAGCTCAGTGGATGCTAACAATGTTGCTATGAAATTGGACTGGGTGAAAGTTCTCCAGGGATCGGTGTTAGGATCCCTGTCATTCCTGCTAGGTGTTAGTGACTTTGATATATGAAGAACATAGACATGTAAAGTAAAGGAGCAGAGGGATCTGGGTGTATATGTGCATAAATTATTGCAGGTGGCAGGACAGGTTGAGAGCACAATTCATCAATTATGTGGCTTTACTGATGAGTTGCAATGAGTACAAAAGCAAGCAAGTTGTATTAATCCTGTGTAAAATGCTGGTCCGGCCTCACTTGGAGTACTGTGTCTAGTTCTGGGTACTGGACTTTGGGAAGGATATGCAAACGTTAGTGAGAGTGCAGAAAATATTTAAGAAAATGGTTCCAGGAATGAGGAACTTCAGTTACATATACTTGGAGAAGAGGACGTTGAAATGAGATCTAACAAAGAGATTCAAAATCATGGGGGATCTGGACAGAGTTGATGTGGAGAAACTTGGATGGATTGAGAACTGGAGGGCACACATCTAAGGCACCTTTTTTCACGCATCAAATGGTTAGGATCTGCAGAGTAAAGTCTGAGAGGTGATAGAGGCAGGTTTGATGAAGACATTCAAAAGTAAATTGAATCTTTATCTAAAAAGGAAAAATTCTAGGACATGGAACGGTTAGTGGGTTGGCAATAGATGAACTGCTTCTTCAGAGGCCCACACAGTCACAATGGTCTGAATGGTCTGTTTTTATATGGTCCCCATTCTGATATTATTCTATTTATACAGAACTTTTAAAGCTATCAAGAAGTCTCTCTAACTTCAATTCATAGCCGTGTAATACAACAAAATTTGGCTCAAAATCATCTGAGATATTGTTTAAAAAGTCCAAGGGGATTGAATGATCTCCTTGTTCTTTGATGTAAAAGGCTCAAGATACTGAATGGCTGCCTCCTGCTCTTAATATTGTTCTCTGTAACTTGAGAGCTTTCCTTTTTTTCACACCTTTTCTTTCACTCTGTTTACTTCCTCTGCTGCAGGAACAGTTTATAGAGATGTGCAAAACCTTATACAACATGTTCAGTGAGGACCCAGCTGAGGGAGAGCTCTACCACGCCATAGCAACCGTTGCTACGCTGCTGCTCCAGATCGGAGAAGTCGGCAAACAGTTCTCCAGCCCGGCGTCTAGGAGGGCAAACGACATGGGGGATCACAAGGGCTTGGGCATCCAGAGTAAGGACGGGGTCTCCACTCCAGAAGAGGCAAAGGCTGAAGTGGCTCAGACCAACGTCAAAGCAGACTATGAATCAGGTGTATTAAGTGACACATTGAAGACCCAGATGGAACGCATGAAGCTGGCCGAGTGCGTGGCCACAAGGAGGGAGACCTCGACAGTGCAGTCGTTAACTGATGAGGAGGTGAGGGATGACACTTCAATGTCCTCATACTCTATGGTGAGCTCTGGCTCCCTCCTGTGTGAAGACATCTCGGAGGACACAGTCCTGGTTGGCTGTGAGCAAGCAGCAGCGGCCCAGGGGCGGCCCAGTGCCATTGACATGGATTGGTCCATCTCTTTCGAGCAGATTCTGGCCTCGGTGCTGACCGAACCAGCTCTTGTTGGGTTCTTCGAGAAGCGGGTGGACGTGGGTCCCAAGATTGCAAAGTGCAAGAGTCAAAGGGCAATGGAGCGGCAGGTCAGCTCATCCAGTGACCAGGAACTATCGCCGATGTCCAGCTGACTCAAAACTGCCCCCAACCCGTGTCCTGACGCTGAGAGGAACTTAGTGTTGGTATCGCTGTCCTACCTGGACCATGTTTTATCAACCGGTGTAACTACCACATGCTAGAAGTTTGTATTCTGTCAAGGGAGAGATTTCAGGGCTGTGATCTTGATTAGCTTCCAGTGGCCTGTAGGCAAATCCCTCCCTCTCCAAGTCAGAGTCAAAGTCCTTCTCAAGCCAGAGAATCAGCCACTGATGAAACTTATGGATTGAGCTGATTTCTGTCTCTAGTGCGGCCCTATTTTCACCTACCTTAGAGCAAATATCCTAAAACACACCTTAAACCCAGACTAGAGGCAAAGGCAAGTCACTGACATAGGCTCAGTGCTCAGCTTCCCATTCTTTTTAAAGACAAAGTATTGTATCTATAAACAACAGGAACTGAATATAAAATCAAAAGAGAATCAGTTTTATTACTAAGGTTATATTATTTGCCCAGGTATAGCCACGCTGAAAGATAGCTTGCTACTAACAGCTTGTAGAGCAGACTTTTAGTTGTAAAAGTTATTTGTGCCTAACGCTGTTGCTGTTTTGAAAGCACCTCTTAAGTGACAAAAACTAATAAGTTGCCTTCCGGTAGTCAGGGTATACATTTGTGCACGTGCGCATTCATTTCATGAACAGAGTGAATTATTCCAGATGAACCTGGGATGGAAACAAGAGGGAAGGTTGAATGATCTGAGTTTTTAACACTGAACAAAGCTGTGAAGAAGTAACCAGAGCAGTATTTTGGAAGGGGTGGTGTGGGTGGGGACACCGTATTTGAGCCCTAACCTTTCAGTATTTACAGGTTGGGAGTCCAGCATTAATTAAATAAAGCCAGATTTAAGATCTCCCAGCACTTTCCGTTCAAACACTATGGATCAGAAAGGGTGGAACTTAAAATCAAAACCAAAATCATTTCAAGGTGAATATTTGTTAATTTTGACCCTATAGATTTTTATTGTAATTAATTGTGGGTCAGAGAGGGGTTAGCACAAGCTGAGAGTCTCTGGCAGTTCATGGGTAAGTAATATTTTGCTTTTATTAGGTTTACTCTATTTGGGACAGTCTAGAATTTGATTGAGAAATATAAGATTTGGAATCCAAATCTGGTGAAATGACCATTGACTGTTGAAGATTAAAGGAAAAGATGTTTACTAGAGTTCATCCAGTTAAACTTTAAACATGCTGTTTGAGAATAAGCAGGTATGGTACTCGCCTAGGGTGCTGGGGACAGCAGGAATTGTGGAACATTAGGGCCATGCCCGAGCTGAAGACACTGAGGCAAATTTTATCCCTGGAGTATGTTTCTCTTGCTTTTCTATACATTGTTATTCAGTAACTTGTAGGCTCCACCCTGCTTGCTGTATTAACTGTACTTGAAGCTTCTGCCTGCCAGGAGTTCATGGGTTTCTACTAACAATGACCTATGAAGGATACTTGGCTCCATCATGCCTGTACTGACTGTCTTCTCGAAAGTTTATCAAGAACTAATGATTCATTTTAATCTCTGAATATATTCAGAAATGTATATTTGGGACCGGGTCTGTTTTGGATGACTTTCCTGAACAGTGCCCTGTTCTCTAATTAAACTTCCTTTCTTTCTTAGTGCCATTTCTGCCCTTGATAGTTAATTCACTAATGGGTGGCAGCTGTCAGTAACGCTACAGTTCTAACACACTGTCTCTTATGGGAGTATAAGGGGATGGATATAAAACTGAAAGTGCTTCCTGTTTTCATTTCACTTCCTATGAAAACAGAATTGTAGCAGTATCTGAGCGCACAAAATGCTGAAAATGCATGTGATCATCCTTCATCATCTGTGAAGACAGGTTTTTTTTTGAAAAGTATTTTAAAAGGGTAGTCACTTTAACATAATGAAGACTTGTAGATTCAGTTCTGATAAATTGCATAGGCTGCCCACTTTTCACTTTCTTTTTCTCATCCCCAAATTGTGTAGCTTGGGAGGTTTGTTTCAGTGGTTGAAACTCCTTTGCTATTTCTGATTGTATGCTTGTGTCAACAGTATTTGTTTTGGCATTTCCATTTCCTCGTCCTTCACTCACTGAGCATCTGTGCTTGCCTTTCAGTATACAATATCCTTTTATTTGTCACGTGTGCCCCATTGTAGCAGTACAGTGAAAAACTTTTGCAAAATGGATTAGTCCTGTGACTCCCTTGCAATCAAAATAGCAGTAGAGAGAAGGTTTTTTTTATTTTCAAATACTTCTTTGCACTTTAATATAAACACTAGGATTATGTCGATATTTTTAAATGCTTATGTTGTAAAGAACACCTCTTTTGATTGTATTTTACTACGTATCCCACTGGGTGCAATAAAATATACAAATAAGAATTTCAAGAGTGTGGGGGGAGAAAAAGTTCACGACAACATGTTTTATTTTGGTTTTTGCAATTTGTGGATTCCAAACACATAAGTATGATTTTTACTCAAATAGTCGCTTTAATGTAATAAAACAAAGAACTGCAGATGCTGAAGATCTGAAACAAACAAAAACAGAAATTGCTGGAGAAGCTCAGCAGAAGGGTCACAAGACTGTGAACATTAACTCTGTTTTCTCTTCACAGACGCTGCCAGACCTGTTGAGTGTCTCCAGCAATTTCTAGTTACTTTAATACTTTGCTAGAATGGAGGAAAATTAAAATAATTTGTGTTGTAATAAGAGCAGTTTATAAATTTCTCTCTTTTTTTTGTCCAGCCCTTGATTTGTTGCTTAAACAGCTGGATTTACAATCTCATTGTTTGAGAGAAGAGGTGATAGAAGAGGGGATTAATAGATATGAGTATTAGGGCTAAAGCTGTGTATCTTCATCTCAAACCTTGATGTTATTGATGTCCAGACTGGGATTGGGGGGGTGCTTACCAACTCTGATTTGATGTATTGCTGGAGGTTTTAATCATGTGACCTGTACCTGTCCAGACCTCCCTCCCCACTGTCCCAGCATTAACTGTTCAACCTTGTGGCGTCTCACGTCCAATCAGAGGGAACAGACTCTGTCATCCAACTGTCAGTCAGATGGCTTTTTAATTGCTAATGTTGCTTGAAGACAATTGGATTATTTTGTTTAAGGCAACCCCCCTGATCTAGAAGATTAGTCTTCCAATCTTGGTGACTCCAGTTCAAGGCTGGAGGGCTGGTTCCTTACTCCGACATGATTTCCTTTATTTGTGCCATAATCCAACGTGAACACTTCTAGATTATTATATATTTACGTAAACTTTTTTTTAATAAAAGCAAAGTTGCAATGCATGTTTTATCAATTTGTTTACACCTGCATTGGGACCTTGTTCATTTTCTTCTCATTTCCAAACCAGCTCCATTCTGCATGAAAATTTTTGTGATAAATAAAAGCAAAGTTTTGCAAATACTGAAAATCCGAAATAAAGAAGAAACTAACAGAAATGTTCAAGTTCTACGGAGAAAGAAATGAAAATTAATGTTCAAATCAAATTTAACTCTTCAGAACAGTCGGGATAAAATGGCATTTGTGACTCAAGATTCATTTTCAAAATAAAACTTTGCTTTAGTAATTTCTGAAAAAGCAGGTTGACAAAATTGATTCCTTATGGTACCAACTGACTCATTGGAACTGATTTTATTTCTTTGGATGTGAAAAGGAGGCAGGGTCAATTTACAACATTAAAGGCAAAGTACTGCAGATAAAGGAGATCTGCAGTAAAGGCTGAAATTGCTGGTGAAACTCAACACATCTGGCAGTGTCTATGGAGGGGGAAACAAAGTTAACATTTTGAATCCAAATGACTTCTTCAGAACTCTCTCTCTGTCTTTCCCCCACCCTCGCTCCCTCCACAGATGCTGTCTGATCTGCTGAGATCCTCCAGTACTTCGATTTTATTCCATTTGCATTCATGTATGTCATGTTTTATTGCTGATTTTGTATGGCACTTAAGAACAAAAGTTCACTTTCCAGAAATGCTCAGAGGAGAATCTATTTGCAAGTGGTGTTTTATGCAAGGGGTTAACACCAGTTCAGTAATGAAATAAAGACACTGGAAATTTCATTTTGCTTTTACTTATCTACACCTTTGGAATTCTACATACTGTCTATATGCTGTTAATAAGTGTACCTTAATTATTATTCGCTGAGTAGTCTTAATTGCATTCTTGGCTGTCAATTAATTTATTTTGAATAAAAGGCAGATGTAATTAGGAGTTTTTTGTTATTACTGTACTGGCCTTGTTGGTATTGGTCTGGTTACTGGATCAGGATCGAATTAAAGTCAAAATTTATCACTTTAACTTAGTGCCTCCTTTTTGTTTACTTTAACCTGCTTCTGATGTGCACCAGACATTTATACTTTCATGGCAAGAGATAGAACGGTATTGAGGGTCAAAAATAAATAGCATTTCTACACTGCCTTTCACAGGACATTCCAGAACAATTTACAACCAATTAAGTATTTTTGAAGTACAATCACTCTCGTCATTGAAGCCAGTTTTCACAAGATGAGAATTACCAAATAATCTGTAAGATTTTTTGCAGTTGAATGAGGGGTGTAGTTCTGGAACATTGGGGAGAAGTTGTCTTTTCATAAATCATGCTGTGAAGTCTTTTACATTCACTTGAGAAGGTCTCATCTGAAGGATAGTGCCTCCGTGCTCACTCAATGTTGCATTGGAGTGCTGGACCGCATTTTGTGCTCCAGTGTCTGATGTCATACTTAATATCTGTGAAGTGTCTTGGGAACATTACTTATCTTAAAGGTACTATATAAATTGTTGTTCAGATCTTGCTCTAACAACAACTTGTACAGCATAACAAAATATCCCAAGGTACTTCATGAGGCCATTATAAGATAAAATGTGACACCAAGTCACGAGGAAATATTCATGAAAATGACTGAAAGCTTATTTAAAGGTTAAATTGTAGAAGTAGGAGCAAATTACTGCAGATGCTGGAATCTGTACTGAAAACAAAAAAATGTTGGAAATCACAGTGGGTCAGGCTGCATCCATGGTTTTAGGAGTGCCTTAAATGAGGAAAAACTAGATGAAGAGTAGGTGTTCCAGAGTTTGAAGGCACAGCAACTAATGGTGGAGCAATTAAAAATCAGGGATGCTGAAGTGGTTAGAATTAGAAGAGTTGCAGATAGTTGGAGGGTTGTGGGGTTGGAGAAGATTTAGATGGGGCGTAGAGATTTGAAAATAAGGAAGAAAATTTTCAAATCCAAAGCATTTTGAACAGGACTTCGTGTGAGTCTGTGAGCAAAAAATTACAGGTAAATGGAATTTGTTGTACATTACAATAGCAGAATTTTGTATGACCTCAAATTTATCAAATGTAGATGGCAAGTTGTACTGGGATATCGTCAAGTTTTGGAGTAACAAAGTCATGGATGTGAAGGAAACTGAAAGAACTGTAAATCAGAAACAAAAACACAAATTGCTGGAAAAGCTCAACAGGCCTGGTAGCATCTGTGGAGAGAAAGCAGAGTTAATGTTTCTGGTCGAGTGACCGAAAGTGCTATCTCTGATTCAATTTTAACCCCACTGCGAAGCCTCTTCTAAGGATGCCTAACCTGAAGAAGTTACCCTCTTCCCTCCGGAAGCATCTGCAATTCTGAGGAAGGGTCACTTGACCCAAAACGTTAACTTTGCTTTCTCTCCACAGATGCTGCCAGATCAGCTGAGCTTTCAAGAACATAAGAACTAGGAGCAGGAGTAGATCGTCCGGCCCTTCGAGCCTGCTCTGCCATTCAATAAGATCATGGCTGATCCTTTCGTGGACTCAGATCCACTTACCCGCGTTCTCACCGTATCCCTTAATTCCTTTATTGTTCAAAAAAATCTACCTTTTTTTTAAAAACATTTACTGAAGTAGCGTCAACTACTTCACTGGGCAAGGAATTCCATAGATTAACAACCCTCTGGGTAAAGAAATTCCTTCTCAGTTCAGTCCTAAATCTGCTCCCTCTAATCTTGAGGCTATGCCGTCTTGTCCTAGCTTCACCTGCCAGTGGAAACATCCTCTCTACTTCTATCTTATCTATTCCCTTCGTAATTTTATATGTTTCTATAAGATTCCCCCTCAACCTTCTGAATTCCAATGAATATAATCCCAATCTACTCAGTCCCTCTTCATAAGCCAACCCCCTCAACTCCGGAATCAACCTAGTGAACCTCCATTGCACCCCCTCCAGTGCCAGTACATCCTTTCTCGAGTAAGGAGACCAAAACTGCACACAGTACTCCAGGTGTGGCCTCACCAGCACCTTGTACAGCTGCAACATAACCTCTCTGCTTTTTATTTCAATCCCTTTAGCAATGAAGGACAAAATTCCATTTGCCTTCCTAATTACTTGTTGTACCTTGCAGACCTACCTTCTGTGATTCATGCACAAGGACACCCAGGTCCCTCTGCATAGCAGCATGCTGCAACTTTTTACCATTCAAGTAATAATCCTTTTTACTATTACTCCTACCAAAATGTATGACTTCACATTTATTTACATTGTATTCCATCTGCCAGACCTTTGCCCACTCACTCAATGTATCTATGTTCCTCTGCAAAGTTTCACAGTCCGCTGCACACTTTGCTTTGCCACTCACCTTAGTGTCATCTGCAAACTTTGACACCCTACACGTGGTCCCCAGCTCCAAATCATCTATATAAATTGTAAATAATTGCAGTCCCAACACCGATCCCTGAGGCACACCACAAGTCACTGACTGCCAGCTAGAATAGCACTCATTTATCCCCACTCTTTGTTTCCTGTTAGTCAACCAATCCTCTATCCATGCTAATACTTTACCCTTAATGCCATGCATCCTTATGCAGTAGCCTCTTGTGCGGCACCTTGTCAAAGGCCTTTTGGAAGTCTAGGTACACCACATTCACTGGGTCCCCGTTGTCCACTTCGCTCGTAATGTCTTCATAGAATTCCAAAAGATTTGTCAAGCATGACCTGCCCTTCATGAACCCATGCTGCGTCTGCCCAACGGGACAATTTCTATCAAGATGCCTTGCTATTTCTTCCTTGATAATAGACTCAAGCATCTTCCCCACTACAGAGGTTAAGCTAACCGGTCTATAATTCCCCATCTTTTGTCTACTTCCCTTTTTAAACAGTGGCTGTTTTCCAATCTGCTGGGACTGCCCCAGAGTCCAGTGAATTTTGGAAAATGACCGCCAGTGCACCTGCTATTTCTCCTGCCATCTCTTTTAGTACCCTGGGATGCATTCCATCAGGGCCAGGAGACTTATCAATCCTTAGCTCCATTAGCTTGCCCAACACTACCTCTTCCGTAATTATGATTGTTTCCAGGTCCTCACCTACCTTCGTCTCTTTGTCAATTACTGGCATGTTATTAGTGTCCTCTACTGTGAAGACCGATACAAAATACCTGTTCAATGCCTCGGCCATTTCATCATATCCCATAACTAAATTTCCCTTCTCATGCTCTAAAGGGCCAATGTTTACTTTAGCCGCTCTTTTTCGTTTTATATATTTATAGAAACTTTTCCTATCTGTCTTTATATTCTGTGCTAGTTTTTTCTCATGTTCTGTCTTACTTTTCCTTATAGCTCTTTTTGTGGCTTTCTGTTGACCTTTAAAGTTTTCCCAATCTTCTAGTTTCATGATTCTAATTGCTTTTCCAGCAATTTTTGTTTTTGTCACAGATATGAGGGTTTCAGCAGCTGGTGAGCTGATATGGGGCAATGTCAAGCAACGTTATGGAGTTGGAAAATAGCAGTCACTGAATCGGAAACGTTAACTGTGCTTTCTCTCCACAGAATGGCATCAGACCTGTTGGGTTTTCCAGCAATTTCTGTTTTTGCTTCAGATTTCCAGCATCTGCAGTTTTTTTTTATTGAAAACAATGCCTTCAGTCCTCTTGTGAAAATTTCTGTTCAACCAACACTAGAAGCCAGATAAGCAGTCTAATATTATAGCAACAGCTGAGTCGAGAAGGGTGATGGTCAGGTAGAAGTTACCTTCAGCACATGTGAAAATTAAAGCAGATTTCCGATCATACTGCACCGTAATGATTCTTTGTTGTGGCCAAGAACACATGTAGGGAGCAGACAGGTAAAGTCACCATAAACCCAGAGGGCCTTAGGGCTACTCTTTCATTAGAGAGACAGACAACTGGTGGTAGTTTAACCTGAGGGTCACCACGCCTCAGATGGGTGGAGATGTCGAAAAGGAGTCTCATGGTAACCTCAGCCAGTACGGGAATTGAAACAATGCTGTTGGTAACACTCTGCATTCCAAACTAGTCATCCAGCCAACTGAGTTAACCAACCCCCACAGTAAGGGAATAGGAGTGGGCCAAAGATAGATTCTTAGGAACACCAGTGGTGTTGATGCAGGAGCTGGGAAACCATTGCAAAATTATTCTCGAGCTACAATTAGATATGTAAGACTGGAACCAGAAGGCTCTTCTGATGCAGCATTGGTGGCCCTACCACAGGGCCTGCAATGTTGGTGGCTCTACCACTGGGCCAGAAAGTCTGTGTTCAAGTCCCACCTGGCTTAGAATGGTGTCATCATGTCTCAACAGGTTGATTAGAAATAATCATAGGATTGGAACCACACGAGAGCAGTGACAGAAGGATGATGATGATGGAGAAGAATTGAGGAGCATGTTACGATCCAAGGCTGCAAGCAGATTGAGAAGGATGAGGAAGGGAAGATTATCTTTGTCACATCATGAAATTCCAGGAAGGAAGGCTCAGATTTAGGAAGTGACTACATGGCCAACAATGTTGAGGTGCTACCTATTGTGCCATAGTTGTCAAAAAGTGGATGGATTGCAGAGCAAAGTCTTGGTCTCTCTTCCACCCCTCTCGCATTCTGCAAAAGCCTTGAGACTCATTATAAACACTTTCATCTTTGCTGAAATGTCACTTACAAATTCCTGGACATTTCTCCACTACTCTACCTTGTAAGATATAGATGCTCTGATTCTGACCTGTTATTGAATCGAGGGTATTTGTTAAGGAATTCCCTCCCTAAGGGCATTGTGGTACATGAACTGCCGTCCTTCAGGGCAGTGGCTCCACCACCACCACTTCAGGGGTAACTAGGGACGGGTAATAAATGCTGCCACGGTCAGTAACATCCATGTCCTACAAAACAATAAATTAAAAGAAAAATTTTAAGACAACTTTGTTTTGCGGATAATCCATCCCACATGACCACAGGTATCAAACTTGTAACTCTCTTACGTGATTGTCACCTTCAACTGCTTCCTTGAGATCCGACACCAAGCTTGTGGTTGACACAGCTGTGGTGTTGCTGCCCTCCGACATGGCTCTGAGATGTCGGCTGTCTATAACACACACCTCAAGGTGCTGGAGCAAAGCTGCCTGCATAAAATCCTGCGAATCCGCTAGGAAGAAGGACGCACCAACACCAGCATCCATGACCAGGGCAACATCCCAAGCATCCCCACTCTCAGCTTCGAAACAGCAGGCGAGCCCCAAGTTGATAGAGGAAGTGCTTTCAGTGATACCCTCAAGGCCTCAGTGGTGAAGTCTGGCATTCCCACAGGCACCTGGGAATCACTGGCCCGAGACGTCCAAAGTGGAGGAGGAGCAGCATCCAGGAAGGCGTCGAGCACCTCGAGACTTGTCGTGGGGAGAAAATGAAAGCCAGGTGAAAACCGCGAAAGGAGCGCCCTGCCACACCAACGCCCCACTCACCCCTTCCTGCCCCAAGTGTAACAGAGCATGCGGAAGCTGCATTGGTCTATATAGCCACCTATGGACTCACCCTGCGAGGGGAAGAGAGCCATCCCCGTTTACTAAGGAAATAAAAACTTAAAAGAACTGCGGATGCTGTAAATCAGAAACAAAAACAAAAGTTGCTGGAAAAGCTGTTGCTGTTCTGAGGAAGGGTCACCGGACTCGAAACGTTAACTCCGATTTTTTTTCATCACAGATGCTGCCAGACCTGCTGAGCTTTTCCAGCAACTTCTGCTTGTGTTCCCGTTTACTAGGGACCTTTAATGAATGAACGAATGAGGCATGCGGGGTAGTCCTCCCACTGACAGGTGGCGTTGTGGAGTCGGGACGCTGGGTTCCGCGCAATA
>NC_063343.1:63180215-63196912 GCF_021869965.1 Rhincodon typus
CCCCCCCCCCCCTCTCCCCCCCGCCCCATCTCCCCATCTCCCCATCTGTATTTTACTGAAATGTTTAATTGGTATTGTCTGTATAAGGTTAAGAAGAGCAAGAAGTGGAACTGCAAGTTGTGTGAAGCAAAACAGTCAGTGCTGAAGGTGAGGATGTTGATTTTATAAGCACAGATTGGAGGAAGAACCTCCACTGGATCCAAGAGACTTCAAATGACATAATTGGCAAAAAGTCTGTGAATAAAGTAGCAGGTCTGTTAAAATCTGACAATACAGGAGAAGCCTGTGCTAACTCTTTCAAAAAACATTGCTCTGCTACTCCTCCCCCGCCCTGCATTTTGCACACTTTAATATAGATATCCACAGCCCATGAGAGATAATTGTCTTTCAACACTTTTCCAATAGCTGACAAGTCTGTGCAAATGATGAAGACAAAAAAATTGACATTCATCATTCAAACAAATTTGTTTGCCTCAAAAGTTGAGTTCTAAACATTTTCCCCCTTTTATCCCTTATACCAAATGTCCTTACCTCAAATGTAGTCAGCAGACAATCATTGAAATATGATGGAGTGCTCATATCTCTGTCTGTTGTAGCCCATTGGGAACAGCCTTTTTATCTCTGAATCAACCAAATCTGGCTGAGACATCCATGCAATACTAAAGGAGTGCTGCACTGTCAGAGGTGCCATCTTTAAATGAGACATTAAATCAAGGCCTATATCCATTCCCTCAGCTGTATGTGAAACATTTTATGATACCTCTTGGTATCCCTGGTGCACTGACCAATATCTATGACTCATTCAACATCAGTAAAAATGGATGATCTGGTTATTTATCTCATTTCTGTTTGTGGGACTTTGCATATGCTAATTGGCTGCTATACTTCCTACATTACAACAGTGAATGAATGAAGTATTTTGGTTATTGTAAAAGGTTTTGGGAATGTCCTAAGGTTACAAAGGATGCTGTATAATTGCAGTTTTTCTCCATCTCTCCTGAATTTGATTTTTCCTCCTGACTTATGATTTGACATGATATCTCCCCAGGTATATGGCCAGGGCTCGGGTGCTGACTGTCGACGACATGTGCAGAAGTTGAACATGCTGCAGGGGGAAAGGATGCAGGAAATGGAAGCAGCTGCTTGGTAACTTCACTTTTTCTTTTCCTTGTGTTTTCTGGATTAATTAAATAATTTATAGAATGATACAGTGCAGAAGGAGGCTTTCAGATTGGAGCAGCTGCATAGGCTGTTTGAAAACTGGTCAATTAGTTTGTTCTTCCCTGCCCTTTCTCAATAGACTTGGAGATTTTTCTTTCTGAAGTATATATTCAGTTGCCTTTGAACGTTGCTGTTGAGTCTGCTTCAGGCATTGCATTGTCGATCGTAGCTGGCATGAAAACATCTTAACCCTTTTGGTAATTAACCAGAGCTGAATGGGTTGAGTGATTGGCAATCTTAATGATTCTGGGTTTTTACCATTTGTTAACCATTGGCAAGAATCCCAGAATGGAAACAGAGTGCAGAAGGAAGTGGAGCGCAAACTTTTTTTGAGGGTGACCAATTTTCTCAAGTGCCAATTTTTAATTTTCAAGTGCTCCTTTCTCAGTCTCACTAACTCCTTTATCAGGTGATGCAGTCACACTGTCACAATGTATTCAATATTTGTGTTGACGTATGCAGTGTTTGGACCTCTCAATAATAATTAGAAGAATTCATCAGTACCCTTGATCATTATGAACCCTCCCTTAAACTAAAAGCCACATCTCGTAAGGAAATCATTAATTTCTTAGGCGCTACCATGTTTAAATTGGCACAAGACATACACAAGTAAGCAAAAGTTCAATGTTTGAATAAATGACACCCCTCTACACAGAAGTCATCCTGAGACTGTATCTCCTGGTTCCAGACACACCACCAAGGTGAAACATCCTCCCTGCACTTAGCCTGTCCAATCCTGTTAGAATTTTATATGTTTCAATCAGATCCCCTCTCTTTCTCCTCAGCTCTACAAATTGCTCCTCATTGGATTATTTTAATTTGGTTACTGAACCACTGATGAGAGCACATAGTTTTTTCCTACTTGGTCCGTCAAAATTCTTTATAATTTAGAACATGCCAATTGGAGCATCCCATAGATCTCTCTGCTTTAAGGAGAACAATCCCAGTTAGTAGAATTTCTTCACATAACTGAAGTCTTTCACATTTGGCAACCTGATGGCAAATCTCCTTCTGCGTTCTTTCCAGTGCTTTGACATAATTCCTAAAATGTGGTACTCAAAATAGGGTCCAATAGTTGAGCTGAGGCCTAAATGGAAATATTCTTCTGCAGCGTCACTCTCTCAAAGGCATGTTGAGGTGTGATTCCATAGGGTTTAGCCCTCCCCAACATTCCCTTTTATAAGTGAGTTTGTTTGACTGTGAATTATTCCTGCCCTCAATATAAATCCACAAATTCCAGCAAAACTTGGTGTATAGCATTTGGGACTGGGAACTTTAATTTATAGAGTTAATGAGAATTGCAACCAGACCAAGTAAGTAAGGCAGGTTCCCTTCCTTAAAGTCGTAAGTGAATGAGTAAAACAATCTGGCAGCTTTTAGTTTTATCTGTAACATTCCAATCAATCAGCAGATTTAGTTTCACAATCAGAGGTTGTGAAATTGAACTGAGATTGGGTTTATACTTCTGATTTATGGGTTGCTGGTCCACAATCATCGACTGGCTCATCTTTCATTTTATTTTCTGTTTTGGTGGCAGGTCCATTGAGGAACCAACATGTGCAAACACTGACTCCAATTCTGAAAGACTTTGTACAGTGAATGAGCAGGTGAGAGAGATCCAAATGAGAAGTAGGCTTAATTCATTGGCTCTCCACCCTAACTGATCCAAATTGATTTTGGTGCCTTGCAAAACCTGTAGCTGCCGACTTGTATTTCATGTTGCATGTCTAACGGTGAATATTGGTTGGACGTGGCTTCCATCAATAGTAAATTATAATACTTGCCAATACCAAGTCTGGAATTTCAAACTGTTTCTGTTCTGGGGTCTGTTCACAAGTCAATTTGTATGTAAGTGGAAACACAAAGCATGACACTGTAAAGGAGTAGTTTGTAAATACAGAAAATGGTTGTATGTTAAATCTTTAAGATTATACCCTTGTATGAGATCGTTCAACAGTATGAGCATTTGTAAGTTGGATGTTCCTAAATTGGGGGCACTCTGTACGAGTCAACTCATTTGATATTTAAGGGGACCTGGATGGCCTTGTCCATGAGTCACTGAAAACTAACATGCAGATGCAACAGACAATTAGGAAGGCAAATGGTATGTTGGGATTTATTGCAAGAGGATTTGAGTACAAGAGTAAAGATGTCTTGCTGCAATTATATAGAACCTTGTGAGACTACACCTGGAGTATTGTGTGCTGTTTTGACTCCTTATTTAAAGAAGGATATATATGCCGTAGAAGGAGTGCAACTAAAGCTCATAAAATTTATTCCTAGGATAGTAGGTCTGTCCTATGAGGAGAAATTTAGGAAACTGGCTTAGCATTCTACATAATCTAAAAGAATGAAAAGTGATCTCATTTAAGCAGACAGAATTCTTGCAGGGCTCAGCAGGGTAGGTGCAGAAAGAGTATTTCCCATGGGTGAGGCCAGGTGTGTCTAGAATCAGGGACATTATTTCAGAATAAGGGGTCCGCTATTTAGGATTGAGATGAGAAATTTCTTTACTTGGTGGCTGATGAATCTCTTGTACCTCAGAGTGGAGATTCAGTTATTGAGAATGTTCAGGACAGAAATTGTTAGGTTTCTATATATGTAAAGGAATCAAGGGATCTGGCGATAATGCAGTAAAATGGCACTAATGGATCATTGCTGATCTGATTGAGTTGTAAGGCAAGCTGAGAGGCAAATAGCTACTCCTGCTCCAATCCTATGTTCCTGCTAGTAGAATGAGTGGGCTAGTATAGGTTAGGCTGGGTATTGACAGCAAGTTCCCTTTCCGAAGGAGCTTCGTGAACCATTTGGATTTTTAATGACAATTCATCCATAAATCATCATATTTATTCAAATCCATTTTGCCACCTGGCGCACAACTGATGGCCTGTCGTAGCCACCAGTTGTTGTACTGTAATGAATGCTATTTGTGGGACACTGCTGTGAGCAAAGAGACTGATGTATTTAGCTTGACGGCTGTTGGACTCTGAAAACCAAATCTAACTTTTGAAGCAAGTTATCTTACATGCTTTCATTTCATACAATTTATAAACCATCTTTATTTTGAAGTGAATCTGTGGTTTGATATGACACCGTTGACGTGTTTCTTGCATAATGTACACTCTCTCAGTTGGAGAACTCAGCTAGCAGCCGTTGGAGTGTTTATTTGGACCAGAATCCCATTATTGAGATATCAGATGAGGAAGGAAAAGAGGAAGACATTGTATACACAGATCGCCAGCAGTTCCAGGCAAGCATGAGGAATGCCAACAGGAATAGAAGGTGAGAGGTCAGCCCCTGGTTTAGCCTTATGCTAGGAGCTGGGGGTATTCTGTCGTAGTCAGAAGTGGATGAGGTTCAGGGAGTGGAAATTCTTGTTCTTGATAGCTACGTAATAAGCCACAGTTGACTGTCAGACAAGGTAGGAGCTAACTTGGATGTGACATCCTCATACTTAGTACTTATCACTGTGCTGGAGGAAACTAATTAAGGTGGTGAAGTGGGCTACCCACAACGTTGGTGGGAGTGTGATGGAGGTGGGGGTGTGGAGTTTTTGAGTTACTGAGGTTAAAGTGTTATTCAGTTTAAATACTGAGGAAAATGTGTTGGAATGTTTTCTGTCTTCATTCCTAGCAAACGTAAAAGGGGATTATGTACCTCAAAGCAACTGGAGCTGTATGGTAACGGTACTGAGAACAAGGAAACAGAATCCTCTCAAACGGCCATGGGTCGCTATCTGGTGAGAATTCGACTGATATGACTTGTGGAAGCCTTGTGATTATTGCTGGGAAAGCTTGGATAAATATGATTGTTGAAAACAGTTGGGTTCCCTCTCTCTTCCCATCCCAGTTTGAGTTGCTGTAGGTTGGTAAAACCGGGAACAAATTGTTGGATGGCAGTGGGAAGGGCGAGAGGGTTTTATTGGCTTTCTTTTCCAATATGCTGTCATTGTCCATCAATTTCACCAGATGGAGCAACTGACAAGAGCAGCACACCCTTTTCTGGGTGGTAAGGAAGACAAAACTGTAGGTAGGACACTGTAACCCTTCCATTGGCACTGTGCTGAGGCCAGTGCTGTTAATCTAGATGCAGAAAAAATTCTGCTCATGTTCAAGGTGTGTAAAATCAAATGGCTTTACCTGCACCCACTTATTTGGCACAATTTGCTTCCCCAGCACAACAACTTGACTGAGATTAGGACCTCCGCTGTCTGGAGAAACAATACGTGTGGATTTATTTTTCAGCAGTTTCAGCTACCCTGGTATGCTCTGCTATTAATACAAACACACAAAATGCTGGAAATACTCAGCAGGCCAGGCAGCATCTGTGGAGAGACAGATTTAAAGTTTCAGGACAAGATGATCTTTCATCAGGGTTCTGGTGAAACACCTGTATCATTTAACGCAGTGATCTCTGCTCAAACATTCCTCGTAAGAAAGTAGTCCATTCTGTTGTGTGAAGAAATTTCTCCTTTTGCTCTCTGGGTGGCAATTTTAAATGGATAACCGTTGTCCCTGAAACTTCAACCAAAGGACCTAACTTAGGTATTTAAATATCAAACCAGAAATATTCAAATTAGGCTGAGTGGACCTGGCAAACTTCTATTCAGTGGTCAGCACTCTGGCTTTTAAGTTATGGGCTCAAATCCTACAGCAGAATTTTAAAGCATAAAATCTTGGCTGATACCTCATCCATTTCTGAAGGAATGGTGCACCATCAGAGGGCCATCTTTAACATGAGAGGTTAACCCAGGGAGATGTCTGGTTTCTCAAGTGGACACAGATTCATGGCTGTACTTTGAGGAACAACTAGGGTATTCTCCCAGATGTCCTGGCCAATATTTACCCCTCAAACAGAATTGCAAGACGTGGATTATCTGGTCATTATCAGATTGCTGTTTATGGAGTTTGCTGTTGTAAACTGGCTACTGAGTTTCCTTCATTACAACAGTGACTGGTTCTTTTGGGAAATCTTGAGGTTGTGAAAGCTGCTATAGTGAAACAAGGGAAGTCTCTTTGTCTGTTCACAGATTGCTAACCAACTGAGAGATGTTCAAGCTGGAGTAGTGTTAGAGTACAAATGAGATAGTCTTTAGGAGAGTTAGGCACTGGTGGATGAAGTTTGATGGGAGGTTAGGGGACTTAGAGGCATGGATTTCAGTTCCCAAAATGAACTTTTGTTGTTCTTGATTTCTTGTGTGTAATTGTGCTGGTGTTTTTCTCTCTCCTAGAAATGTATGAACTCCACACCAACTGAAAGAAGAAACGGGTGTCAAGTGATTAGGAATACAGAAAGTAACAACATTTCAAACAGCATGCATTTAGAATCCAATCCAGTGACCTCGCTGAATGATGAGAGCCGGTATGGCACAACTACCTACCCAATTAAGCAACAGGGTGCACAGGCGTCTAGGTGGGATAGATTCCTATCACATAGTACGACAGAAGACGATGAATTCTTCAATCAAGGCACTGGTAAAGCTGATGGATATCTAACCTGGAAGGGGGACCAGCCCTCAGCAGATTCTGCTATTGAAAATTACAGAAAAGATGTGGATGGTTTTGCTGGCTTGGGGGTGGCTTGTAATGGCCGCCCAAGTTCACTACAAATCACTGAAACAGTTACAGAGGAAACCATGACTCGACCACTCGCTTCTCTAGAACATGTTGAAGAAGACATGACTATGCCGAGTTTGCCTGAACCCACTACTGATGTGCATAGACTCAGCAGTATTGCATGCGGAGCTGTAACAGTAGTGCATGACCCTTTCTCTGCGTCCATGGATGGTGCTTCTGGAGTTTCATGTATTCTAAAGTCAGGGTCTCCTTTGGCCCCTCAATCTCCATCAGCCCATCAGCTTTCGGTTTATGAGAAACCCGGTACAGCTTTTGGATTTCAGGCTAAGCAAGACAGCTGCTTTCTCTCGCTCTTTCAGACGGATGAGGATTTTGATGATGTGTAATTTTTGGTCATGTGATTTTTGATCTTCCCCCTCCCACTGCAGGGTTTATGGCTTATAAAATGGGGGTACCTGATGTATTGTCAGATGAGCAGCATTACACATATGTGATTCTTTTGCGCCAAATCTGCCAGCACATTTGCAATGCAACTTTTAATGAAAGATGAAGAGAGATTATTTCAGGTAGTGCTTGTGAGAAACAGCAGTTGGAAATTACAAAGTTTATACTGTTGTGCCCCATCCTGGGATGACATGGTCGCAGAACAGCTCTACAGAAATGCTGCAAAGTGCCAAAACTTGCATTGGTACTAGATGTATCTCTAACAACTCTGAAAGAGGTGAATGAGGGTAGGAATCAACCACACCACTTTGCTGGTTTGCATGATGCTAGTGGGTTAGGTATCATCAAACCTTGGCAATGCCATTACTTCAGGTGACTAGGTGACCATTCAATTATAGTATTAGTTTTAGAGTAAAGGATATAATATCCATGTTCCTAACTTTGAAATAAAATCAGATTCACACCTGATTAATTTGAGATGACAATGATGAAGAGAGCAGAACAAGATCTTAAAACACAGAAACCTGGTTGTGAATGTAAGAGCATGTGTACTGGTAAAGGTTGATTCAAGAACTACATTTGTTCCTGGCAATTGATTCAGGGGTTTGGCTGTTGTTTGAATGGGTAGTACTCTCCCCTCAATCAAAATGTTAATGGGTTCAAGTGTCATTCTAGCCATGATGGCATAGGTGAGATAACACTTGGAAATATTGTGATCAGGGATCGTTAGAGGTGCATCTTTGAGTTGCAATTTTAAATTGAGGTCCTGTATACCCCCTCAGGTGGTAGTAAAAGATTCCATGATACTGTCACAGACGAGCAGGGAATTCTCCTGATGCTCACTATCTTCATTACCACATGCGTTTGGGAGATTTTGGTGTACAGATGGGCTGACTTTTTTTAATGTTACAAGAATGATTTTTTTTTTCTAAAAAAATAAATGTCTGGCTGGTGTACAGCCTGAGATCAGGAAAGATGTTATCTTTGGAGTTTAGCTTAAATATTTAACATCTTCATTAAGTGCTTTTGTTGTCAAATAGTTGTGAATTAAAGCAATCTGTAAAATAAATTTGAAATATTTCAAGGTGGCTAGTTCTCCTGTTTTAATGCGATGAAATTTTTGCAAACAATGTGAATGAGCCTAAGAGGACGAACAGTTTATTTCCACCGGCTGCCATGATTCAAGATCGCGCATCCTCAGAGCATTAGGCTGAGCCTTCACATTAGTCATGACCACTTGACACACTTCTGTTTGGTATATGGCACTCTGTTTAAAAAGTTCTCTTATGGAGCACAGGCTTTGCCAAACAACGAAGGTTTAAAAAAAAAAATTCATCACTCTGAATTGGTAGAGGATTGTCTGCCTGGAATTGACCTTCAAGCAGCCAGACATTAGAAAATACAGCAAGTCTATGCAGATCAATCCAATTACTGCCAATCCTATGTTTCTTCCCCCCCCCCTCCCACCACGCCATGATATGAAAGGCTGTAAACCTTTCTTCAGCTTCTCAAACATTAAAACAGTCACTTCACTACCAAGCTAACCATTCAAAAGAGAGTGTTAATATCTTCAAATTGCCATCAAGTCAACTTTGACTTTTTTTTTCAGTAAATAATTCAGTGCCTTTCTTTTTAAAATGCAGTTTTTATTGCAGGGAATAACAAAGTACAGATTAAAGTTTAACACTAAATTATAGCATTCTAAAGTACTTTCTGTGGGATGGCAGAGATGTTCTGAAGTGGAACTGTTGCTTATACAGCACAAATCATAATGGTGCAAATGGGGGATGAGAGTGGGTATGTGGAGAAAGATAAAAAAAGTTCAATGTTAGAAGTTCAAATTTAAGTCAATACACTTTCACCTCCAATACTTGGGCAAAATGTCAGCAGTCCTTTTAGCTATTGCCAATTCTCTTCCCTTCATTTTGTATTTGACCTGATGGTAATACTTCAGATTCCAAGCAGAAATTTTAGATTTTTCCCACATTACTCCTGACAAATGGAGATTGGTAGGCTTACTGCCTAGACAATTTAACTCCTGCCAGTTGCAATGGAGTCGTGTTTTGTGGTTAACAGTTTTAACATCTGGTGTTCAGTCTGTGGTCCCTATCAAGACTGCAACTTGTCATATATTGTTAAGGTCTTAGCCACTTGTGTTTCACCCCACTACAGCTTCAGTCTTACTGTCAGAACCTGCAGCTTTCTTTTTATCCTCATCTTCCTCCACTCAATTTTTTTTGGTCCCAACTACTCGTTCATTAGGAGAATCTAATATTTTGTGTTTTTTCACTGAAAAAGTGCTCAGCTGTTGTATCTATGACTGACAAGCATAGGTTAGTGGTGAATAAAAAGACCATGCACAAACACCATTAACAGCAACTTTCATCAATTTGTCCTGAATTGTGGGGCTTCTATTGCCTACATCCCTAAGAGGGGAAAAAGAGAAATGGACCCAGTATTTAAAATCAAACACTAAATACACAGTATATTAAAAAATTTAGTGAAGTAACCCATACTCAGTTTAATGTGTGTGGAGGATTTTATGAACCAATGGAGTTAAAAGTGACAACGCAAATTAAGTACCAAAGCAATTCTTTCCCAACCCTGGGAAAATACAGGTGTGAAATAAGATAGGGGCCACCAAGAACCTGCACAGCCCTTAGAGCATTCTAAAAAATAGAATTTTACAGAAAGTGCAATTAAATGAGATTATAATTCATTGGGAAAAGCAGCAATCCGATAATATTGCAAAAAGAAAAATGTTGTTTATGGATCTTTTCTGCTTCAAAGTGATTTATTGGCGAGCTGGCCCCTTTGCAGGTTGCATAGCATCAAGCGCTGCTCCAATGTCACACTGCTTGGTTTGCAAGAGCCGAGTCAACCAACCTCCCTCATCATGGAATCCCATGGACAGCATTTGAGATAGGGCTTCTATCAGGCGTGGCTCTGCATCTGGAAGACGACAAACTGTTATCTCAGAATCTTGTCATAAGTGAACCAAAAGAGCACTACAAGCATTGGTTCAAGTTTAAATAAAATGCAGATGTTAAAACCAAATAGTTCAGATGTCTAGCATCTTCAGTACAAGTGAAGTGAAAAGAACAGAAAATTGTGACTTGTACAGTGAAACTGTTAATTTTTTTTATTCAAGAGGAAGGTAGGAGCAACAACGGAGAGGTGGTCTGTGATAGGGTGGACAGAGGAGATTGAATAACAAAAAAGGCCTTAAATGATGCATCAGGCAAAGAGTGGAAATAAAAGATAAAATGAAATAAGCAAGGGATGGCAATGGCCAAGAGGTATTAATTGCTGGACTATTAATCTATAGACCCAAGTAATGTTCTGGTGACTCTGGTTCAAATCCCACCATAGCAAATGGAACTTGAATCCATTAAAAATCTGGAATTAAGAGTCTAATGATAATTTTTAGTAAAGTCCATCTGGTTTATAATCTAGTTCAAGGAGGGAAATTGCCATCTGGTCTAGATGTGCCTCCAGATCCACTTAATTAGGGTCTTCAAGTTAGGACAGAATTCCCCAGGCATATGACTGGACTAAAATGTCAAAAAAAGGATGTGGAATCAAAGTTCAAGAATCCAACCCCACCATGGACTTCAAAGACAAAATGCAAAAGCAAAACTAGATCATGAACCAAATGCAGGGTGGCACTGCTGTCTCAGTACCAGGGACCTGGGTTCAACTCCACTCTCAGGCAATTGTGTGAAGTTTGCATGTTCTTCCAGTGTCTGTGTGGGTTTCTGCCAGATGCTCCGGTTTCCTCCCACAGTCCAAAGATGTGGGAGTTAGGTGGATAGGCCATGCTAAATTGCCCATAGCGTTCAGGGATGTGTACATTAAAAAAAAAAAAAAAAGGTGCGTTAGCCATAGGACATGGTTACAGGGAAAGGGTAGGGGTATGGGCCTGGATGGAATACTCCTTGGAAGGTCGGTCTGGACTTGGGCCAAAACAGCCTGTTGTTTTCACACAGTGGAGATTCTATGGAAACTGTTTCTTTCTCTATCAGAGCTACTAAATATTTGCAGTATTTTCTATTGACTTCCAAGAACTGCCTGATTCTTAAAACCCTCCACTTACCCTGTGGAAGATGAGGGTACAGAGCTGCTTCTCTCAATCCAGTGGGTCCCAGGTCATAGGAACAAGAATCTTGTTGCTGGATTAAGGGTTGCCCTTCCTCATGTTCCTGCAAATGAAGTTGCTCCATTGACTGCAGTTCACCAGTTGATGGATCGACCCCTTTGTCCGACAGATGAGTCCATTCCTCATCAATATTACTGTCAACACTGGGAGTCTGTTAAGGGAATTTTTAAAAGTAACATTTTACATTTAAACCAGAGATGTTATTAAATTTACAATTTTACAAGAAACTCTTAAATAAGCACTTTTTTGTTTTTAAAAGTCATTAATTAGCACCTGGTCTGAAACAGTTGTCAAGATTATCATGCTTCCATAATAGGTCAACTTAGGCATCATTAGGATACCACCCCAACCCAGAAAGGCATCTAGGTTGGACTTGGAAGAGTGTAGATTTAATTGACTTTAACCAAAAGGAGCATTTGGGTCATTACTTTTGGTATCAGTGTTCTTGAAATTGAAAATAGAACTGCCAATCTAGATCGGAAAAAGGTAAATGACAGAAATAAAATTGCATTTATACTGCACCTTTCATGACACTGGGACTAAAGCCCTTCACATCCAAAGTATCTTTTTCAAACAAGAAAAACAAAGTGGTAGCATCTGTTCTCATGTAGAAAACAAGACAGCTTTTCTTGTAAAGACTGCATAAAAGCAGCAATGAGACAATGGTCAATTTTTTAAGAATGTGATGGTCTCTTGTGAACTAACTATTGGCCCAACATGGGTTTTCAGTTGGCCTAATTTCATCATTCAAGATATACTCAATTAAAAAAAATTGAACATTTGTATGGCACCTTCAGACATCAAGAACTAGAGCCAATTTTTCTTATTTGTTTGTGGGACATGGGCCTCACTTGCTAGGGCAGCATTTATTACCCATTTCTAATTGCCCATGGGGCAGTTAAAAAGCAATCACATTACTGTGGGTCGAGAGTCACAAGTCAGTCAAATCTAATAAGGATGGCAGATTTCCTTCTCTATAGAATATTATAACAGTAGTCAATGTTGGAATTAAGAAGTTTAGGGCTGTCTTCTCTTGCTGTTACAACCACAAACTGCAGCAAACAGCTTTAGGATCTTCAGAGTGATCCTGTCAGGAAGGACATTGCACATCTGGATAACACTAGACAAATTCCATTTTTACTGCTGGCCTCTGGAGTGAAAAGATAAATGAAGGGGCATGTCTATATCAGGGATGGAAGTATGTTAAAGTGTTTGAGCCATGTGAAACAGCTACTACTGTTCAAAAGCCGCCCTGTAAAACTCTGCATGGTCAACATTTATTTTCTAATACATGGACTTTTTTGGCTGTGAATTTCTGCACTATTGAACAGTAAATAAAAAGGAAGTGCACGTTATAGTACTGGTCATTGTTTCTCTCCCAACTCTTATCCTCCTACAACAGTGGTTATCCACTACCACATCTTGGCATATCTCAGGAGATAATGACTCCCGACCTTGCCAGTAACACCATATTTCAAGAATAAATATTAAAATATCCTCAGCTTGAAAATATGGAAGTTTAAAAATCTGTGGTTTATTTATTTTAAATACCGAGTGAAGTCACTTCCTTTACCTTGTTTTGCGGTGCATTGTTTGGGGTGAAAGTCTCGAAGGAACCCTGATTTGTGGCAGTCTGATCCACGTCCATGACCACAGTCTCACTCTGCTCCTGATTGGAGCTGGGAGTTGTTCTGGTCTTGGTCTGGTCAGTAGATGATGCACCAGAATGTGCATTGTCACCTGTGGAGCTAGGCTGACTTTCCATGGGGCACCCAGTAGCTTTAAAACGCTGGCCCCTGTGCTCCACATCAATGTCAACATCAATACCTACAATACAAAGAGACCAGTTTGAGTCATACGTTTAAAAAACTTGGAAGCACCAGAGACAGTATAAGAATGATTTACTGAAACAACAGCGTAGAGATGTTGCATCCATAAGGAAATATTAGATTAGGGGCACAGAAAGCAGAGGGGTGATAGTAATCTTTAAGATGATGTATGGGTTTGATGGGATAGATGTAGACAAAACGTTTCGTTTTATGGAGAAGACCAGAAGTAGGTGCCATGAATAAGAGGATGGAAAGAAGTGAAATAACTCAAGGCTGGTATCCGGTCAGCCTTTAAGTACATATGCACATTACTTGACACTGGACCAGCTTCCTCACAGTTAGCGAGTGAATAGACAAAAACGGGAGTGTCTGTCTGTCTGTCAGCCAGAGCTCCCTGATGTGGGGGTTGGTGGTGGTGGTGGGCAGGGGCAGAAAAGAAGTTGGGGGGGGGGGGGGAAGGAAGAGGTGGAAATGCTGTTAATTTGATCCAGTCAGGGAACTCATTCTATGGAGGTTGCACCTGGCTGACCTCCTTATAGAAAGATATGTGAACTCTGCACAATGGGCAGGTCCTTGGGTCGTGGTCCTGAGTTTTCATCTTGATATTATCAGTGGCAGATTGCCATTGCCTTTCACCCTTGGGGACAGGGCAAGAAGGCAGAAGTCTACGCCATCCAGAGCTTGAATTAAAACATGCTGAACGACACTGTTTGTTACCAATAAATCCAGAGAACCTCTTTACCAAGAGAATGGTGAACCTGCCATCAGAGGGAAGGGTTGATATGAATGGCATATTGCAGTTAAGGTTATCCCATTCCCACAAAGGAGAAATAAATATAATGCATTGGTAGGGTTAAAATGTAGACAGCAACTGGTTTTGAACAGAAACTAATTGGACTGTTTTGATGCTAAATGTAATTATAACTATTATAATAGTAATTGATGAAAACACTTAAAAACATGCTCAGGCATGTCATATCTACTGACAATACTCAAAAGCTCCACATCAGGTGAAATGCTCATGAGGATTTTCCTGCTCCCCCTCCAAGAAAGGTGTTTTTTTGGCCAGAGGAAGTTATAGATCAGTAACTGCAGAGAGAGCTCTCCAAGTTACAAGTTCGTTCCCCAAGAAGGAGCTAGCAAGCTGGTGTTACAGCTATGACCCCCACTTTGCAAGATGTTTGCCACCATTTAAAAGACAGACAGCCTCCCTCATCAGGCTGTTTAAGTGTTCAGAGCATAGCCAGTGCTGGGAGGGTCCATTCACACAAACCACAAAAAAAAAAAAAAAAAAAAAAAAAAAATTCTCAAACCAAGAGACTGGGGATAGAACCAGAAATTTCTAAAAACTTACCCAATGGACTGAGCATTGCAGCCACATTTCGTCCCACATTCTTCAGATAGGCCACATTCTGATCTGGTTTCTGACTCCCAGAACCTGCTGCTGTCGCAAGATAAAAAAGGCTCAGCTACAGGAGACGTTCATCACCATGCCATAGTTTCAGTTAAGCAATTTTTAAAAGATTTTAAGCAGATGGTCGCAGGGAAATAAAAAATATTTTTCCATCCCTGACCCACACTTTGGGTGATGTGAAAAATCTTTGAATAATTCAATACTCTATTTGCAGAGGGAGTCTCATTTGGACTGAAGTCAGCTTCAAAAGGCCACTTAAAAAATCAAAAAATTGTTTCTCATCTTCCCTCTGGTTCTTTTACCAACTATCCTGAAACTGTGCCGTCTGGTTACTGACCTTCTCACAGTTTCTCCTCAAGTCAAAACCGTAGAACTTTTAACACCTCTGGGCAAATCTCTCCTTAGTCTGATCCAAAATGTAATCTCAGTCTTTCCATATAATTGACACAGTTCATCCCTGGTAAAACCAGCTGCTGTACATTAGTACTTATTTTTTAAAAAGCTACAATCTGCACTGTACCATTTCTATAGCTGGACAGTTCCTCAGGTATGAAAGAGATTAATTATCTGGAAGTCTGCGCCTTGTTAAAAAAAGCCACACACAACAAACACTTACCTTGCTCAGCTGGAGGAGCCTTTGCAGCTGCTGGCTGCTGTCTACCAGAGCAAGCTGCAGACTGAGCAAAGGATTCTTGCTGCACCATAGCCCAGTGACACAGACCTCCATTTCTCTTCTTGTGGTGCCACATCCCTCGGGGAAACCGCTGCTTGGAACACGAGAAGGAATATCAAGTGAGTGTGATTATTCTTTTTAAAAACAAAAAAGGATAAGAAATCAGCAACCGTGCATTGTCTGACGGGAGAGGATTAACATAAAACCAGCCATTGTGACTCAATTCATAATTAAACACAAGAAGCAGTAGCACATGAATCATTGCAGTTAAGTGACAAGAAAAAAAAGTTTCCTCACAGATTCTCAAAGGTTTCCTCAGAGCATTACACGAATGGTCTGATTTTTTTGCCAATTATTTGAAATTGGTGTCTTGGTTACAAGCAATTACCCTGAAAGATTAGATCACAATGTTCTTTTTAAGAAAGGTGGTAAGGAAAAACTAGGGAGCTATAGACTAGCAAGCATGACATTGGTGGTGGCAAGTTTTTGGAAGGAATCCTGAGGAACAGGATTTACATACACTTATAAAGGCAAGGACTTATTAGGGATAGTCAACATGGCTTCGTGCCTGGGGAAACCATATCTCACTAACTTGATTCAGTTTTTCTGAAGTAGTAACAAAGAGGACAGAGGAGGGCAGAACAGTGGAGGTGACCTACATGGACTTCAGTAAGGCGTTCAAAATTCTTCATGGTACATTGGTTAGCAAGGTTAGATCACATGGAATACAGGGAGAACCAGCCATTTGGATACAGAACTATTCAAAAGGTAGGAGACAGGGGGTGGTGGTGGAGGGTTGCTTTTCAAGACTGCAGGTCTGTGACCACAAGGATCCACTGCTTTTCATCCTATATGCAAGTGATTTGGATGGGAACATGAGGTATGATTAGTAAGTTTGCAGATGACACCAAAATTGGAGGTGAAGTGGACAGTGAAGAAGGTTACCTCTGAGATGGTAGGAACTGCAGATGCTGGAGAATCCGAGACAAGGTGCAGAGCTGGAGGAACACAGCAGGCCAAGCAGCATCATAGGAGCAAAAAAAGGCTGACGTTTCAGGCCTAGACCCTTCATCAGAAATGGGGGAGGGGAAGGGGGTTCTGAAATAAAATAGGGAGAAGGGGGAGGCGGATAGAAGATGGATAGAGGAGAAGATAGGTGGAGAGAAAACAGAGACAGGTCAAAGAGGCGGGGATGGAGCCAGTAAAAAAGGTGAGAGAGTGTAGGTGGGGAGTTAGGGAGGGGATAGGTCAGTTCAGGGAGGATGGACAGGTCAAGGGGATGGGATGAGGTTAGTAGGTAGGAGATGGGGGTGCAGCTCGAGGTGGGAGGAAGAACAGGTTAGGGAGGCAGGGATGAGCTGGGCTGGTTTTGGGATGCGTT
>NC_063343.1:63197012-63247611 GCF_021869965.1 Rhincodon typus
AGGAATGGGAGGGGGAGTTGAAATGGTTTGCGACTGTGAGGTGCAGTGGTTTATTGCGAACTGAAAACAACTGCACCTCCCAGTCGCGAACCATTTCAACACCCCCTCCCATTCCTCAGACGACATGTCCATCCTGGGCCTCCTGCAGTGCCACAACGATGCCATCCGAAGGTTGCAGGAACAGCAACTCATTCCGCTTGGGAACCCTACAGCCCAATGGCATCAATGTGGATTTCACAAGCTTCAAAATCTCCCCTCCGCCTACCGCATCCCAAAACCAGCCCAGCTCGTCCCCGCCTCCCTAACCTGTTCTTCCTCCCACCTCAAGCTGCACCCCCATCTCCTACCTACTGACCTATCCCCTCCCTAACTCCCCACCTACACACCTTTACTGGCTCCATCCCCGCCTCTTTGACCTGTCTGTTTCCTCTCCACCTATCTTCTCCTCTATCCGCCTCCCCCTTCTCCCTATTTATTTCAGATACCCCTTCCCCTCCCCCATTTCTGATGAAGGGTCTAAGCCCAAAACGTCAGCCTTTTTGCTCCTATGATGCTGCTTGGCCTGTAAGGTTACCTCCGAGTACAGTGGGATCTTGATCAAATGGACCAAAGAGTAGCAGATGGAGTTTAATTTAGGTAAATGTGAGGCACTGCATTTTGGAAAGGCAAATCAAGGCAGGACTTACACAATTAATGGTAAAGTTCCTGGGGAGTGTTACTGAACAACGACACCTTGGAATGCAGGCTCATAGTTCCTTGAAAGTGGAGTCACTGGTAGATGGGATTGTGATGAAGGCACTTTGTATGCTTGCCTTTATTGGTCAGTGAATCGGGTATAGGAGTTGGAGGTCATGTGGTTGTACAGGATATTAGTTAGGCCACTTTTGGAATACTGCATGCAATTCTAGTCTCCTTGCTATAGGAAGCATGTTGTGAAACTTGAAAGTGTTCAGAAAAGATTTACAAGCATGTTTCCAGGGCTGGAGGTTTTGATCTATAGGGAGAGGCTGAATAGACTGGGACTATTTTCCCTGGTATGTCAAAGGCTGAGGAGTAACCTTGCAGAGATTCATAAAATCATGAGGGGCATGGATAGGGTAAATAGACAAAGTCTTTTCCCTCGGGTGGGCAAATCCAAAACCAGAAGGCACAAGTTTAAAGAAGAGAGAGGGAAAGATTTAAAAAAAAGGGACCTAAAAGGCAACTTTTTCCACACAAAAAGGTGGTGTGTGCATGGAACGAGCTATCAGACGAAGTGGAGAAGGCCATTGCAATTAGAACATTTAAAAGGCATCTGGATGGATATATGAATAGGAAGGGTTTAAGAGGGAAATGGGCCAAATGGGACTAGAGATTTATCTATGCCAATCAGATATCATAGACGAGTTAGACGCTGTACATCTCTATGACTCTATGACCACACCTGGAGTTCTGCATGCAATTTTTTTGGTCTCCTTACTGGAGGAGGAATGCAGTTTGCACTCTCGTATGAAGAGACACTCATCAGTTTAGGCCCATACTCTGGTGTTTAGATGAATAGGGGATATCTAATTGATCGCTAAGGGCATTGACAATGTAGACATAGGGTGTTTCAGGTCATAGTTTAAGGATAAGGGGTATCAGGTTTCAAATAAGGATGAGGAGAAATTCTGTCTTTCAAAAGGGGCATGAATCTGTGAAATTCAATACTTCAGAATATGGCAGATGTTAGGACACCAAATAAAATTTAAAAAGGAAGATAGCTTGATCTTTAAATAGTAATGAGTTGAAAGACAATAGGAAGCAAGGAGAAGAGCAGGGTTGAATCCAAGATGAGAACAACTATGATCACGTGGAGCAGGCTTCAGGAGCTAAATTGCCCACTCCTGCTCTTATTTCTTATGGTGTCTTTATGAGAGAGGAGGATAATTTATTCTTATACAACAGCGAGTTAGAATGATCCGGAATGCAGTGCCCAAACAGACAGAGCAGATTCAGCTGTTAAATCAAGCAATTGGATACATACTTAAAACAAAAGGAGGTCTACAAAGCTATGGGGAGAAAAGGAGAATGGGACAAACAATAGTACTTTCATAAGCCAACACAGATGTTGTCCTGCAAGATTTTGAGATTCTCCTTTTCCCAGGCTGTACTACTTATCCAGAAAAGTGAAGCTGGGTTGAAGATGATCCAAACCTTTAATGCTCACCAACAAGGCAGCTTGAAATTAGCCAATAAGAAATATATTTTCCAGGTACACTGATAGTGGCAACACTTACTGGTTTCACAAGTCATTTCTGCTCCAACACCAGTAGTTGCTTAATAAGCAAGCAGCCACATAGTCTTCGAGGGTCAACATTACCACTGCCAACCAATCCTCTTTTACCAGAGCCCATACAAGTAATCTGTAACAAGGATCTCCCAAAAGAATGAGAATTTGAGTACGTTTACTCATTCTTTAGCCTAAAGATGAAGTAATGACCAATACCTGCCATCATGTAATGTTACAGTACAGAGGCAAACTTTTTTGGCCTCTCTAGCCTGTAGCAGCACTTTGAAAGAGCCATTTAATTAGTCCTAAATTCTTGGCCTTTTCCTCCATCTTGCAAGTTTCTCCTCCTGAGAAAACTACCAATCCAATTCCCTTTATATACAATGTTATTGTTGCTTCCCCTACTTTGTCAGCGCATTTCAGTTCACAATAACTTGCTTCATTGTTTTTTAAAAAAAACAAGTATTTTTCATCACCACCTTAAATGTTTTCTCTGGTTATGGACTCTTCAACAGCAAAGTTTGTCCCTATTCACTTTAATAAACCGTTATGATTTTTGAGCACCACCATCAAATCTCTTCTTAACCTTCCGTTTCAAGGAAAATAATCCCAATTTTTCCCCAGCATGTCCACATAAACTGAAGTTTCTCATTGCTGGCACCTTTCAGTAGGTTTTTTACCCCCCTTGCACCTGCTTCAAGGCTTTGGACATCCTTCCAAAAAGGTATCCTGCCCAGAATAGCCACCATACTTCAGAGTCCAAAACAGTTTTTTTTGTAAATCACAAAAAGAGAATATGGCACAACTTAACTGATGTGAACTTACTGTGAATTTTAGAACATCCTAAAACGTATCTGGTTCAGTAAAAAAAAAAAAAACAAAATAAAGTGATTAGATGGTCTTAAAAGTCAAAACATTGTGTGCATGTGGTGATAATTTCTGCTGTCAAGAACGTAAGCAGATTTGTGGACCTCAAACAAAATCACTCAGAATTTGCTGCAGTCTGAGGAGTGGTATGTCCAAGAGATGGTAATTGATGTGTTGGTTTTTGGAAAGAACCAGATTTATTCACTAAGTAGACTGTCTCACCTCAAATGGATGGAAGAATTGAGGAGTCTGCAGGAGCAGCATCTCATGTTCATTGTGGAATCCTTTCCCTTTGCAGCCACCGCACAGGTCGTAGTCAGGGCAGACAGTGCACTTGTAGCGAGGACCAACCACAGGGCCATTACAGGCATCACAGACAATGTTTGGGTGAACTGCCCCAGTTCCTTTCTCCTGGCCATGTTTGCATTCCTTCTTGTCTAGGGTTGTAAAAATTAAGGAGTGAGAGAGAGAGAAAACATTTGTCATTGCATGGAAAGGCTAGAAAAAGTATTTCTTTGGGAATAGTCACATAGCTCAATCAATGATTTAATGTTTACAAATTAGCTTAGAACCAAGGCTTCATTAGAAATAGCCAGACTGCACCTTTGTTCATCAATTTTTATCAGGGTTGCTAGCAGATAACAAAGGAACAATTAAATCTCTTTAAACTCAAAATCTAAAATCCCCAATTACGTCACCATGGGTAATAGTTATAATAACCGTGCTGGGCCAGCCTGAATTAATCAAATCAACATTTGAATTCAGTTTCAGGACATCTGAAATCTGAATACTGGTCTAAGTAAAAAAGGTGACCACGTAGACATTAAGATTGTCTTTTAAGACCAACTGGCACAGTGACATCTCCAAGGGAAGGAAACCAGGCCTCCCAATCCGATTTGGGCCTATAGTCAAATCCTTTGATACACTAACGTGGTTGACTTTAAATATGTTTGTTGCCAATTTCAATTGTCACCCAACTTTAAGTGCTTAAGCTCCAACAAAACAAGCTTGTCATGAATGGAAATAGAATAATTACAGAATTAAATCACCCGTGATTTATAATAATAATAAGGCTGGCCATTAGATAATTGAGAAAGCAACTTCCTGCGCAAGTATTCAAAAAGTTGCCAAATCTGAATAAGGGTAACGGCCCAAACCAAAAAAAAAAAGAAAATTGTGGAGCACTGCTTTGGATTCATGATTACTCAGAACTGACAAGTATCTCTTTTGGAAGGGAAGGAAGGCTTGAAAATTGGATTATATATTGTTCATTCTCCAAGTTAGTTTAGAAAGAAGAGAAATGTGATCATATCCCACTCAACAGAATTTTGCAACCTTTAGAGTAGAGAAATCTTTAACAAATATTTAAGTGACTGATTGGAAGATGGTATGTTTACATGACACTCTTCACAACATCACAAGCTGCTTTACAAAATACTTTGAAGTACAGCTGTATTCAATTAACAATTTGTTACTAGATTCATTGAGAGTATTGCTACCAATATGTTGCAGGTAATGAAAACATACAGCAACTTCAGTTTTAGGAGATATACAGCCCTCTGCCAATTCCAAGTGCTGCCCATGATTAAACAGTTTACTATAAACACTAGACTTTGTGCTAAAGTCTTTCTTCTACACATAGTTACGCCCAATGGCAACACGGTATGCAGCTAATGGACTAATTTTATAAAGAGCAACCAGTGGTCTTACCTTTGATGTAGATGCGAAAGGTCCCTTCCTTAAGGAAGGACAAAGCCATCATCAGCTCATCATCACTGGAGAATGCAATCATGTCCCCTTCCTCATCTGAAGAAAATACCATATATTCAGCTTGAAGGTTCAACTCAGACTTTAAAGTTAAGTAACAGACAGATTTAAACAAAAACAACAAATCAGGTAGGCAAAATGTTAACCTTTATGGCTAGGGAGGAGAAGAGGAGAAAACTCAGTACAATCATATGGCTTTGGGTGAGACCATATCTGGAGCACAGTATACAGTTTTGCCCACCAAATGAAGGCTTCCTAGATCAATTCCTGGGATAAGACATTTGTCCCACGAGAAGAGACCATGTAGAGGAGTCTATACTTTGTGGTGAACGAGAGGGAATTTCATTGAAACAAAAAAAGAAAGAGAGACCGTTTGATAACAGTAGAGGCAGACAGGTCATTTTTTTTTTCTTGGCTGGGAACCAAGGGTTATGGTCTCAGGATCAGGACTGCATTTCTCCTGAATGCAGTCATTCAGAGGGTTGTGAATCGTTAGCACCTGACTCTCACTATTCACCCATCATTCCTTGACTTGGAAAAAAGGAACTAGAGCTTATGGGAAAACGCTAACTCTTCAAAAAAGGTTCTCTTTTTAAAAAAAAAGGTTTATTTTACAGTTTGAAGACACTGAACCCTTCTGACTGCAAGCCCAATCTGACAGTGATGTTGTATGCAAAAAGCTACACATTGAGCCAGACAAAAATTCAATAGCAATGGAGTCTTGTAGACATCAGGTGTCACTGTTTCCAATTTAGATCAGTTAGTATAGTACACACCATTTGTCTCATTAAGCAATAAGTAGGAGCAGGAAAAGACAATTAGGCCTCTTCAGCCTACCTCCCCATTTAATAAATCATGGTCAATCTTCTATTTCAGCTCAGTGACAGGTATCAAAAAAATTTTACACGCCATGAGCAAATTGGGAAATCTTTTGTATAACATTGCTTCCAAAGGGCAGCAACAGTGTAGCACTTCCTAGAGTATTAAAGTGTCATCACAATTTATTTGTTTAGATTTTGAAATAGAGCTTTAATTGAGAGATTGCTACCAACTGGTAAAGATTGGTATCTGACAGGGAGCAGCACTATACAAATTAGAAACAGAAATACGTCATACAGTCCTTAGAGCCTCAATTAAGTCATAGCTTATCTGTTGGTTTTGAATGCCACATTCCAAACTACTCCAACAGCTTTTGATTCTATTGCCCAAGTAGAATCTATCTACCTCCACCTTACAAATAGTCAGTGACCTTGCCTCCACAACCTCTTATAAAGGAAGACGACATCTCAGAGGTAGGCAATTGGGCCATTGTGTCTGCTCTGCCATTCACTAAGACCATGGCAGAATTGATAACAACCCAAAACATTAACTCTGAATTCCCTCCAAAGATGCTGCCAGAACTGCTGAGCTTTTCCAGCAATTATGTTTTTTTTTGTTTCTGATAATCCTTAATTCCACTTTCCTCCCCATAACCCTTGATTCCCTTACTGATTGAAAACCTGCTAATCTCAGCCTTGAATATATTTAATAACCCAGCCTTTATAGCCCTCTACAATAAAGAAGTAGAGTATTTCCACAGATACACAGCCCTCAGAAGAAATTCTTCCTCATCTTTGTCCTAATCGGGCAACCGTTTATTCTTGAGGTTATGTCCTCTGGTTCTAGACTCTCCCACAAGGGAAACAACCATTCTGCAGTGATCCTGTGAAGTTCTCTAAGAATCATGTACATTTCAATTCAGGTTTCTCTTATTCCAAAAATTTCCAATGAGTACAAGCCCAACCTACTCAACACTTCCATATGCAGAATCAATTTAGTGATCCTCCTCTGGACTACCCATGCCAGTATGATTTTTAGGTAAGGCAACCAAACTATTCATGCTATTCTAATCTAACTAGTGCCTCATTTAGATTACCTTCACTTCCTATGTTTACACACCATTCCTTTGAAATAACAGCCAAAAATTCACTTAACCTCCCTATTACCTGCTGATTCTTTTGTGCTAGTTAGTTGTAATTTATGTAATGAGAACCTCCAAATCTGTCTCCACTGCAACATTCTCAATGCAAGTAATCTTCTCAGACAATGTTCCAGACTTGTACAACTTTCAGACAGAAACCCTTCTCATCTGTCCTAAAAGCACAACCCCTAAACTTATAATCAAGAGACCATTAATTCTGCACTCACCTACAAGAAGGAACATCCTTTCCACATTCTATCAAAGTCTATTTAAAATCTTTGAGACTTCAATCAGGTGACCCCTCACTCTTAACTCCAGGGGAAAGAAACTCAGTCTGTCCAACCTTTCCTCAGAAGGCAGCCTACAAATTCCAGATGTAAATCTAGTAGACATCCTCTAAGTTTGTCAACATATTTATGATGTTCCTCGAATGAAACCAAAACTGCACACATTATCTGAGATATGGTCTCAATGCTCTATGTAACTGAAGCATTATATCCTTACTTTTATGTTTGGCTCTTCATTTTAAAAGAAGGATAGCATCCCATTCACTTCTTTAAAGTGACTTGCTGTGCCTGCATACTAACTTTCTGACTCAAGCACAAGAACACCTAGATCTCTCGGCATCACAATTCTGTAGTCAGTCATTCTCCACATAAGTAATACACCACTTTAAAGATCCTTCCTGCCAAAAAAAGTGAACAACTTTATATTTTTCCCACATTATACACTATCTACCAGATTTTTGCCCTTTAAAAGGCCTACCACCACTTCTCTATTGATCTATCACATATCCTGTTACCACAGTTCACTATTCATGCCTTTGAGCTATTCTCCCTTTTAAATTAAATGTGGAATTCAATCATATTGTCATCACTGCTGTCTGGATGTACTTTTACTCTAATCATGAATTAATCCGGTCACATTTCACAGTAGCAATTCTCATATAACCTACTTTTTGTTTGGTTCCAGAATATCCTGCTCTAAAGAGACTACTACTGAAATGCTCTTCCCACTAGAGACATACTGCCAAAGCCCAGAATAGTAATTATTCCTCTTTTTCCATGAGGGTTCCATGCCTTAGGACCCCCGAGAGTGAAGAGATTCACGATTGTGGTGCTCATTAAAAATAGGTTAAAGTAGATAAAAATGTTCCAGATGAGAGTTTTGCCCATGGATATTTATATTAGTTGTTACTCTTTTGGACACAGATAGGAGAATTCACAATGTGATTTTGCAGATACAGAGGATTTACATAAAGGTAAGCAGGGTGGTATTATTGTTAAGAGACAAAGACAGAAGTTGCTGAAAAAGTTCAGCAGGTCTGGCAGCATCCGTGAAGAGAAAAGTCAGAGTTAATGTTTCAGGTCTGCTGACCCTTCCTCAGGTTTTTAATAATAGCAATCAATCATTTATGGGCAGGGTCAGTACTATGTATTTATGGTGTACTGTATACAATTCTACCAAGTACACCAAGGCCTTGGAGACCGTACAGAGGTGGTTTACAGAATGAGACCCGAGATAAAGGACTTCAGTTATGTGGAGAAATTAGCGAAGCCACAATTGTTAGTCCGAGAGTGAGAGAATGATGCTAATGGGAAATCTAGACATGTTTAAAAAAACACTTACCACAGCTTAGTGCGTGTGCATTGGGGGGGGTGCATGCACAGAAGTTTGAAACAATAATCAAAAGGTCAAATATTTCAGACAAAAAGAAACCAAAATCAGCAGGGCAAGAGAGGGAATGAGGCGAAAGCATTTTATTTACAAGAAATGTTATATTGATCTTAAAGGGTGGTAAAATCAGATTCTACAGGCTACAAAATCAAAGTTCATTGCAGGAATAGAAAATAAAGCTGAAGTTCACATTAGGAACTATTTCTTGTGATTGTGTGGGGGAAAAAAAAAGAAAAAAAAAAGAAATTAATTGAAGCTAGGTCATTCAAAAGGTGACATAAGAAAGCACTTCTTCATAGTAGTGGAAATTTGAAATACTCTGTCCCAAAAATCTGTATGACTTCCAGAGGTCAATTAAGAGCTTTTAAGAAGCAACTCACTACATCTCCTCTGACAGTACCTTCCAAACCCTTGACCACTAGCATTCAGAAGGATAACGGCAGCAGACACACTGCCAGCTGCAAGTTTCCCGCCCCCTCCAAGCCTCTCACTATCCTGACTTGGAACTATATTGCTATTCTTTTACTGTGACTGGGTCAAAATCCTGACACTCCCTTCCTAACAAGACGGTGGATGTAATTACAGCCAGAGGACTGAAGCAGTTCAAGAAGGCGATACACTACCACCTACTCCCGATGGATTAGAGACGAACAGTAAATGCTGCCTTAGTTTGCGATGCCCACATTCCATCATAAAAATGGATCAAGTGTACAATATTAACCAGATAGTATAAAATGCACGAATATAAAAATAACTGAAAACGTCAGAAATATTCCCGATTGTTCTGAAATAAGAGATTTTTTCCGCTACGCCAAACCAAAAAAAAAAGACTCAGCAAGCATCGATCAGTTGTCTTATAGACGACAATAAGAAGTAGATGTCAAGGGAGGTGATGCTAGCGTTGAAGAGAGTCTGTTCAGGGAATTTCCGCATTCTGCGCTAGTCTTAGGGCTGACCGACAGATGGGGCTTTGAAAAAAAAACAAAATTTGGCTCGTTTTGTTTTAAATCATAATGACAGAGACCTTCGGCTTTCCCAACAATTTCACAATTTTGATCCCCTAGAATTTAAAAAAGTAGTGGAACTGTAGGTCAGGGAACACGTTTAGCGAGCGGTGGCAAATAGCAAGCAGTTTTTTAAAAAAAAAATTATCGCAGAATCGCAAGAGTTGCCTTTTACCGACCAGCATATTAAACTGTCATTTAGTCACAAGAGCATGAGTTTGGAAGGGACATAAAAACAAACAAAACACTATCTGGAAAATTTGGCCACACAGAACTTAGTTCCAAGTCTCCCCAGGAGTGGGGCAAGAGTCGGGTGCGATTACCTTTGTAATACATCTGAAAGTTCTCGGACCGAAGAGACTGGAAGACACTGGCCACCTTCTTGTACAGATGCTCGAAGCTGGTGGAGACGCCATGGTCGACGGCGAAGCGGCGGATCTCCCGGTTTACCTCGTCTTTCCCCAGCAGGTAAGCCTTCACGTTAAAAGCCATGGCTCGGAATCGATGAGACGGCGTGCGACTGCCTACCTCGTTCAGTTACTATGTGCCGAGTAACTCGCTACTTTTGTGGCGAAAAGATTCTCGATGTCGCAGCAGGAAATTGACACACAATCTCGCAAATTTCCTCTTCTCACTACCCAAAGGCAGACTGTAACCCGAGTGTTCCGTGCCGGCCTTATATACACACTCCCCGCCCCTCGAGCAGCGGCTGTTACTCAGCACAAAGCCTGGCCTTCTTTTCCGTGCTTCATCTCCGAGACCCACTCCTTCTGTATACGGAGCTGACGTCGCTTCCGTATTCCTAACGAAGGGGGGATCGTGACCATCGACAGGGATTTCGCGCAGCGCCGACTGTACAACAGGCTTTTTATTTAGTTTTTATCTAGTACAACAGGCTTCGCCTTTCGTTCAGGCTATCCCGTCACCATGGAGATCTGTTCCGAGCACAGTAATATTTATTTCTCAACTTCTTTCGAAGTGGTTACTATTACCTTATTTTGCAGAAATAAAAAAAATCACAGCCAAGGTTGTTGGGTGGGAAAAAAAGTTTCCCTTTGTGGGGAGATGCTGACCAGTAGTTTCAGACAGTCATTACAATTTTACAAAAAATGGAATTCGAGAGAAACTGATGAGAATTTAGGAGATTTAGAACCACAAAAAGTAGTTGAGTGCGAAAGAAACAAAATACATGAAACATGATGGTTAATAGGGCTGGAGGAGGTTGGAGTTCCCCGGGGTCAATGTTGGGACCCTTGCTTTTGCTAATATATTTTAGTAACTTCGAATTTGGTGCACGGGTCACAATTTTCAAAATTTGCCAATTATACAAAATTTGGAAACATTGTAAACTGCCAAGAGGAGGATGTAGAACTTCAGAAGAACATTGACAAGTTGGTGGAGTGGGAGGGCTGTTGACAGATGAAGTTGAATGCACAAAAGTATGAGGTGATTCATTTTGGCAGGAAGTACATGGAAAGGCAACATAAACTACAGGGTACTATACTAAAGGGGCTGCAGCAGAAGGACTGGGTGTTTAAGTCACTGAGGTCACATGACAAGTTGAGTGATCCCCTGCCAAAGCATTCTGTATCCTAGGTTTTATTAATAGGGCTATAATGTAGAAGAGGTTAGATTGAACTTGTATAAGACACTAGTTTGGCCTCAGTTGGAGTATTGTTTCCAGTTCTCAGTGTTGCATTTTAAGACTGATATAAAGGCATGAAAAGGAGTGCAGAAAAGCTCACGGAAATAGTTCCAGGGATGAGGAACTTCAGTTATGAAGATAGATTGGAACAGTTAAGATTGCTACCCTGGAGAAAGAAGACTTGAGAAGTCTGAAGTGTGAAATCTACATCCAGATCTGCCCATGTATTTATTTCCATCTCTGCAACCTTCTCCAAACTTACACTGCACCCCATGGGAGAATTTACTGTTGGAAAGAGCGTCTTACCTGCTGGCTGGCCATTGCCTACGGTGGGGGAAGCTCCACCAGAATGAATTACCCATCAAACAACTTACTAGCCAGTGCTCAGCTTTCCCAGGGATGTAGGACATCTTGACACATTAACTGCACCATCCTAGTAGTGCCTGCCAACCAGAGGTTGACATTTCTCCATTGACTCACTAGAGGTGGCGGCTGCTGCTAGAGGAGCACTTACTAGATACTGGATTGATGATAAATCCAGTTGGGATGAGTGTCAAAGAGAGGGGCTTTCAGTGGAAAGGGCAGGTGGGCAGGCTTGGGCTCCTATATTTATTTAGAAGAGAATGGAACAAAGTTTAGTGGTTTGATTCCTGAGATGAGTGGGTTGTACAATGAGGAGATAGAGTATAATACATATATATTATTGATTTTAGAAGAATTTGAGGTGATAATTGAAATGTATAACAATTTTGCTGGTTTTGACCTGGTAGATAGTAAGATGCTATAAGACCCTGGCTGCAGGCTTATCCTAAAACAAAGTATCAGGATAAGGAGTTGTCCACTTAGGACTGAGATAAGGAGAAATATCTGCACTTATAGGGTTGTGAATCTTAGGAATTCTTTACCCTGGCAGGCTGTGAATTCTCTGACAATGAGTATGTTCAGTATGTACATATACAGATTTTTGTGGACAACATGGAATCAAGGAATAAAAGGGTAGGGCAGCAAAGTTGATGTGATCCCGACAAATAGCAGAGTGGACTCCATGGGTTGTTGGTCTGCTTCCATTTCTTATGTTCACTCATTGTCATGCCTACATTTGCATGCTTCTACTGCTTTAGTGAACTTCAGAAAACATAGATCTCTGCATTTACACCCACAGCATCATGAAAAGCCACAGGAGATCTATCACCACTTCTCTTGTTTACAGGATGCAGAGAATATTCTGGCAGCAATTATTACTCCATCCCTAGCGGGGAAATTAAGAGACAAGCAGAAGGTGCTGTAACTGACTCATCTGCAGGCCAGGCTGGTTTCCTTCTGTAAATAATTCGGGGAGCTTTTCAGGATGTTTGTTTTTCTGGTGCAAACCCCCAAATAACCAAATCTATTGAATTCAAATTTTCCCTAATATAGCTATTTCTCAACTGCTAGTGCATGATTATATCGACTGCACTACTGTACCCATTTTATGATGAGTTATAAAACAAAATATTGTGGATGCTGGAAGTCTGAAATAAAGACAAAATGCTAGAGAAACTCAGCAGGTCTGCCTGCATCTGTGGAGAGAGAACAGACTTAACATTGAGTTTGTGGACTTCCTCAGTGAAGAAGTCGTGTCAGGTCAAAATATTAACCCTGTTTCTGTCTCCACAGATGCAGCCACACCTTATGATCAGTTAGGCTGACCAACTAATTATGTGGAATATTGCAGACTTGTCTGGCCCAGGTTTCAGTATAGTAACTGTATCACAGAGGCCTGACTGTGTCCAGTTTGGCTCAGTGGGTAGCATTCTTTCTGCTGAATCAGAAGGTGATGGGTTCAAGATCCATTCCAGAGTTTTGAGCACAAAGATCTGATGTTGTCGTTCGTAAGGGAGTCTTGCACTGTTGGAGGTGCTGTCTTTTGAATGAGATGTTAAAAATCAATCTGTCTCTTTAAAAAAGAACAGTGGATTTCTTCCCTGGTGTTCTGGCCAACATCTATCCCACAAACAATATCACTAGAACAGTGACTACACTTCATTTGCACCCACTGACTGCAAAGTTCATAAGAACTTGTTGAAGTCGCGAAAAGCATTATAGAAACACAGTCTCATTCTTTTACTTGGATCCAGCTATGTCATCTTGATGCTGGAAGTCAGAAATTAAAAACAGAGAATATGGAAACACTCAGCTGATCAGACAGCATTTTTGGAGACAGAAAAACAAAGTTAATGGGCAGAAATGTTGGTAGTGGAGTGTGGATAGCAAAGCACAAGAGAAAAATAAGTTAAAATGGAAATCTGTAAAGAGAAAGAAAACAAAATGGGGTGGCTATTACTATCTGAAATGGTTGAGCTCAATGTGGAGTTCAGAAGGCAGTAAAGTATCTCAGGGGGTATTGTTAGAATGACATTTATTAGTGTAGTCAGCTTGAGGGTAGGGTGGAGAATTCAATGATGGATAACTGAAAGCTTGGTTTCACTCTTTCAGACTGAGTGAGGTGTATTGGTGTATCATAAAGCAGTCACCAGGTCAAGTAGAGATCATAAGACCATAAGACATAAGAGCAGAAATTAGGCCATTTGGCCCATGGAGTCTGCTCCACCATTCAATCATGGCTGATAAGTTCCTCAACCCCATTCTCCCGCTTTCTCCCCATAACCCTTGATAATCAAGAACCTATCTATCTCAGTCTTAAATGTACTCAATGACCTGGCCTCCACAGCCTTCTGTGGCAGTGAATTCCATTGCTTCACCACTCTTTGGCTGAAGAAGTTTCTCCTTATCTCCATTCTAAAAGGTCTTCCCTTTATTCTAAGGCTGTGCCCTCAGGTCCTAATCTCTCCTACCAATGGAAGCATCTTCCCAACATCCACTCTGTCCAGGCCATTCAGTATTCTGTAAGTTTCAATTAGATCCCCCCTCATCCTTCTAAACTCCAATGGGTATAGTCCCAGAGTCCTCAAACATTCGTCATATGTTAAGCTTCCATTCCTGGGACCATTCTTGTGAACCTCCTCTGAACCTGCTCCAGGGCTAGTACATCCTTCCTGAGATATGGGACCCAAAACTGCACACAATACTCCAAATGTGGCCTGACCAGAACCTTATAAAGCCTCAGTAGTACATCCCTGCTTTTATATTCAAGTCCTCTCAAAATAAATGGCAACATTGCATTTGCCTTCCTGATAAATGACTCAACCTGCAAGTTTACCTTCAGAGAATCCTGGACTAGAACTCCCAAGTCTCTTTGCACTTCAGACTACTGAATTTTCTCCCCATTTAAAAATAGTCCATGCTTTTATTCTTCAATCATGATCTTACTGAATAGTGGGAAGGAGAGAAAGAGAACAACAACTTGTATTTACACAGTGCCTTTAACAAAATAAAATATCCCAAAGCACTCCACAGAGGCATTGCAAAACAAAATATGATACAGCCACATGAGGAAACATTAGAGCAGATGACTAAAAGCTTGGTCAAAGAGGTAAGTCTTAGGAAAAAGGGGGAAGAGAAGTATAGAAAAAGAGGAGAAGAAAATGAGTAAGAAGGACCACAACAGCGACAATAATAGGAAGCCTTTGAATTGTGCCTTTAATACAGTAAAATGTCCCAAGGCACTTCAAAGGTGCACTGGGTACAAACATCAACTCCAAGCCAAATTGGAAAACACAAGGACAGGTGACAAAAAGTTTCAAGAAGCATATTAAAGAAAGAGGGGAATTGGAAAAGTAAAGAGATTTAGCTGGGAAATGTTCAAACTTATGGCCTCAGCTGCAGAGACAAGTCTGCCATTGATGGAAAGAAGGAATCTGCAGAGACACAAGAGGCCAGAATTCCACAAAGGATTGCTGAGCTGAAGGAGATTAAGCAGAAATAGAGAGTGGTGAGACTGAGGGGATTGGACAAAAAGATGAGCAATTTAGAATTGAGGTGTTCCTGGAAAGGGGATCAATGTGAGTATTGGGATGATGGGTGAATGAGGCTTAGTGTGAATTAGGACGTGGGCATCAGAATTTTTGGCATGAGGTTGCAGTAAGCAATGGATTATCAACCAGGAGAATCAGAATAGTGAAGTCTGGAGTTATGAGGCATGGATGAGGGTTTCAGCAGCTGATAGGCTGAGGCAGAGGTGTGGGGAGGTGGCAATATTATGGAAGTGGAATAGGTGGTCCTGGTTGTGGTGAGGATATGGGATAGGAACTCAGTCTGGGTCAAATAGAATGGCAATAGTGCAACCAATCTTGGTTAGCACATGGGAAGATAAGGGAACTGAGTTTAAGACAGACTCGTGACAAAATAGTGTAATCTTGATCCTTTGCTATGATCTAAATCTGTGCTCTGTAGCTGGAGGTTGTGCAGCTGTGGGGTGCTTAGTCTTTACATATTTCTAAAATGCCATATTCATTTATAATTGCTTGCCAAAGAACAGTGATTTTTAAGCTGAAATGTGTGGAAGATCAGCTGCAAATACTGATATGTTGCGGCAATCCTTTGGTCCTAGCATCTGCAAAAAAGTCTGACACCCAGTGGAAGCCAGTGCTTTCAGTACAGCCAGAGAAATAACATGTTTGCAAGTTAACAAACACACAAAGAAAAAGAAATCTGGTGACAGTCAGCTGACCCCTGGAGATTAAAGACTTTTAATTGGTAAATTGGTGTTTTATTCATGCAACACAAACACTCAAAACACAAGAGAGTTCTAAGAACTCGTGTTTCTTAACAGAGCATGTACTCTCTCCAGTTCTGGTTTAATCATCTAACTACATGATCCAGTTGCCAATTATTGATTTACACTCAATTTCATCATTATTGCACTACATGAAATAAACACAGCTTATGTGTTTGTTGGTTCTATTGCATGATTTAGAAAACTTCTCTGTGTTGGGTATTTTCACTGCAAGATTTTTAAAAACTCTTTTGTCAGTTCTTCTGTAACAATTTTCATGTTTGCAAGCAAGTATAAAGCTTTCTTGAAGTTACACTGGTACTTCGTTTTTTTCTACTTTACAATTAAGGCATAAATCACAACCTGTAACTTAACACAACACACTTCTAATTTTCCTGAGTAAGAACTTGAGCTTTTCACCACCTCAGTACTGCAGGTCCCGAAGCATTTAAGGGATAACAAAGTACTTCTGAAGTGTATTCACTTTTGTAGGAAACTGAAAGTTTTAATCTCCATACATCAAATTCACTCAAATAGATGCAAAGTAATCTTTTGTTCGTGGTGTTTATCAAGTTATTATATGAAATAAATCAGAGGCAATGATGTTGCAGGTAAATATTAATGAAAATTAGGCCTGCAGTGATTCAGCAATTCGATGTTTCAGCAATGATTCAGAAAATACAGTAACCTAGAGCCCGAGTCCCCCCCTATAGATCCCCATCACGTCATCCTTTCCCAGGCAGTTATTGTATCACATGACACTAAGTCACACAAACATCTGACTCAAGTCCATTTTGTCAGTTAGGTGCACTACATCACTTCTGACGTTTCAGTGAATATGTTGTTATTCTGAAGGAAATACTTCAGAAAAGACTGGAAAGTTCTAGAAAATGTTTTCATAAAAATACAATTCAGCATTATACAGCATTTATTCAAAGAAAATGTTGAGTTGATCTTTTTAGCATATACAATATAGATGATTTTTTTTCTGCTCTTTATATTTTCTGACTGTTATTGGGTTACAATGTCATGATCTTATTTCAGGACATTCTCCAATTGAAAACCTAAAGGCAACCGTTACATCTATTGCTGTCGACTGCAAGTGTCACTTGCAAAGAGTTAAAGTTGTCATAATCCCGGGGAACCATAGGCCTCTGTCTCTTTTGAGAGAGAGAAGACTGGTGGTGAGTTTAACCTGAGGGTCTCAGGCAAGGGATGTGATTAAGAAAGCAGGACCTCAACTGGTACAGGAATTGAACCCACACCATTAGCATCATTTTGCATTGCAAATCTGCTGTACAGCCAATTGCAAAGCTAACCAAACCCCAAGAACTCCCAACTCTCCAAAAAGTAACCTGGTTACTGACACTCAAATGGATATCAAGGCTTGGGTTGATTAAGAATAAGTAACATTTGCAACATACAAGTGCCAGGCAATGACTATCTCCAACAATAGAAAACGTATCCATCACCCCTTATCATTCAATGGCATTAGCATCACTGAATCTCCCATTATTAACATCATGGGGGTTACTGCTGATGAGAAACTGAATGTGTCCAGCACATATCTTTCAGTATTTATTGTCCATCCCAACTAGGGACTATAAGGGTAGGTGAGAGGCTGGGTATTCTGTGTCGAATAATTCACTTGCTGTCTCCAATTCCTGTACACAATTTACAAAGCACAGGAGTGTGGTGAATAGATTGCCTGAATGAGTGCAGCTCCAACAACACTCAACAGACTCGACATCATCCAGGGCAAAACAACTAGCTTATTTGGCACCTCAGCCACCATTCATTCTCTTCACCACTGATGCATAGTGGTGGCAATGTGTACCATCTACAAAATACAGTGCAGCAACTCACCAAGGCTCCTCTAACAATACATTTCAAACCCATGACCTCTACCATCGAGAACACAAGGACAGCAGATATATGCAGCAGTACCACCCGCAAGCTCCCCTCCAAGCCACACACCATCCTGACTAGGAACTGTATCACTGTTCCTTCACTATCACTAGGTCAAAATTCTGTGAATACAGAAGCTGAAAGGAGAAAGATAGGATTAGCAACATTATCCCAAAGATCACAGCACTGAAATGAAAGGTTACCAGTCGGCTGCTCAGTCAGGATTAAGACATGTGGGTGCTGATCAAGGATACCTCCTGATGGATACCAATTACTTATATCTTTTACAATACCTTCTGGTGAATAGAGGATCTGTCAGTGAAAATACCAATAAAAAGGTGAAACCATACCATCAAAAACGAGTTGAAGAGTAACAGATTAATGACATTTTAAGATTGCTGCACTATATTCTCACATGTAAGGCAAAGAGATGAGTAATTGGGAAGACAGCAAAACCCATAGGTATTTCTGCAAAGAACTCATGTGAGGGCTGTGAAGAATCAACAAAAATCTATTCAGAGGTTGTTGTTTTCACTTGAAGATTCAAAGTCAATACTGCTGAAACTGTATCTGGAGTTGTAGCAAAACATACTGAATGAAAAGATGAAAGGAACAGGATTGCCTATTATCATATCTGACAGTGTTTCTGAAAAATGAGACGACAGAGAATTTTCTTGGCTCTTACACATCATTTTCATGTTTCAGTATTGACAAATTTTCCTGCACATGCAGTTTCTGGTTCCCTGTATTCTTGGACAAAAAGCGCCAGGGACATATTGTATGCTGCCAAATGAAAGGCCACCGTATAAAACTGAAGGTGGTGCAACTTTAATAATTTCTTCATTTGCACTGCCAGTCAAAGAAACTGGCTTCACCATAAGACTAGGTGAAAAATTTGGCTCTCACTGATCTGGAAGAATATTGGAGGAATCTTGACATCAAGAGTTGAAGTGTCCGGTAGCACATAATCTACTTCTGTAAACAACAAAACTAGGTGTTATATAGTGCTGTTTTTAGGTTCACCCCGCCACTGTGCCCTAGGTGGGAAGTGCTTAAGGAAGAGAGCTTATCCTCTAACACAATTGCAGAGGGATCATAATTTTGATAAAATTCTTTGAAAAGCTGAGAAAGCTCCTCACAAAATGTCATCCAATAATCTTGCCACTGGACTTCTGTAGAGAGAAATCGTGAATCATCATCTAATCTTCTTTTCGATGACAACACATTTTCCTCGAGGCTGAGATAAAGCCCCAAAAATGGAATGTAATAATTATTTGGACAAGAAATAAAGTAGATTATGTGCTACCGGACACTTCAACTCTTGATGTCAAGATTCCTCCAATATTCTTCCAGATCAGTGAGAGCCAAATTTTTCACCTAGTCTTATGGTGAAGCCAGTTTCTTTGACTGGCAGTGCAAATGAAGAAATTATTAAAGTTGCACCACCTTCAGTTTTATACGGTGGCCTTTCATTTGGCAGCATACAATATGTCCCTGGCGCTTTTTGTCCAAGAATACAGATGGAATATAATCATCATCTTGGCTTAAAGAGTCTTCAACTTAAGCTGGAACATCTGCCAGCTCCTGTTGAAAACCTAGTTGGACACATTTGCCAACTCATCAAAGATCTTACTGGAAAAGCAGAGCACGTCTGGCAGTATCTGTGAAGGGAAATCAGATTTAACGTTTTGGGCCCGGTGACCCTTCCTCAGAACTGATGGTAGCTAGGAAAATGTCAGTTTATATCCAGAAGATAGGGTGAGGAGTGGGGGTAAGGGGTAAATGACAGGTGAGATAGAGCCCAAAGAGAGAAGAACAGTTGGACAACGAGTGGATAACGATCTGGCTAGGAGAGTGAATAGCTGTTAATGGGGACTGTTAGTGGCTAACAATAGGTAGTGTGGAGCTGGAGGAACATAGCAGGCCAGGCAGCATCAGAGGAGCAGGAAAGCTGACGTTTCGGGTTGGAACCCTTCTTCAGAAAGTTTTCTTTCTGGCTGCCCAGCCTGCTATGTTCCTCCAGCTCCACACTGTGTTATCTCAGACTCCAGCATTGGCAGTTCTTACTATCTCTGAATAGGCAGTGTGATGTGGAGGTGCCAGTGTTGACTGGGGTGGACAAAGTCAGAAATCACACGACATCAGGTTATAGTTCAACAGGTTTATTTGAAAACACATGCCTTCAGAGCCTCACTCCTTCTTCAGATGTTAGTGAGAGAGGTAGTATCAGACACAGAATTTATAAGTAAAAGATCAAAGAATTACACCACTGATGAGGATGTATTAAACAAACCTAAGATGCTGTTAAATCTTTAATCAGTTAGAAGGTTTAATTGATTATTTTTTCTTCTTTATTCATTCACAGGATGAAGGCAACACTGGCTAGGCAGCATTTATTGCCCATCCCTAATTGCCTAGAAGGCAGTCAAGGGTCAACCACATTGCTGTGGATCTGGAGTCACACGTAGGCCAGACCAAGTAAGGACAGCAGTTTCCTTCCCTAAAGAGAATTAGTGAACCAGATGGGTTTTTCCAACAATTGACAATGGATCCATAGTCATCATTAGACTCTTAATTCCAGATATTTATTGAATTCCACCATCTGCTGTGGCAGGATTTGAACCTATGTCCTCAGAATGTTATCTGGAATTCTGGATTAACAGTCCAATGATAATACCACTAAGCCATTGCCTCCCCCTATATATGTACATGTAAATTCCTGAATTCCTTTCAAGTAACTTTTCTGAGAAAACTAAAGGTTTTATCAGTATAAAGAAGAGGTGACATTTTAGGTCAGACAGTGCATGTTAGGTGTGAGGCCTGGTTTAGAATCTGTTTGTATTTTGGTTTGGAGTCAGACTGGTTTTATTTCTAAAGTAGGAAATTATAAAATGCCACATTGACTGACTGTCTATAAATTGTGTGCTTTTTGAACAAAATAGAATGTATCTGCAAATACAAATTCACCCCATAGATTCACGTGTGTGTGTGTGTGTGTGTGAGTGAGAGACAGAGAGGGGGGGGGGTGGCAGAGAGAGAGAGAGTGTGTGTGTTGGGGGGGAACAGAGTCTGTATGTGTGTGTAGGAGAGTGTGTGTGTGCGTGCGCGTGTGGGAGAGAGAGAGAGACAGGGTGTGTGAGTGTGTATATGGGTGTGTGGGTGCTTGAGAGACAGTGTGTGTATGAGAGGTAGTGTGTAATGTGAGGCCTGGTGGGTGGGGTTTGGGGCTAGGACATGGGAGAATTCAGGCCTTAAAATTATTGAACTTGATATTGAGTCCAGAGGGCTGCAAGGTACCCAAGCAGAAAATGAGGTGCTGTTCTTCCAGCTTGTGCTGAGCTTCGTTGGAACACTGCAGCAAGCTTGAGACAGAGGTGTTGGAAACATGGTAGTGTGTTAAAGTGGCAAGCAACTGGAAGCTCAGGGTCTTTTTTGTGGACAGAACGTAGTCATTCTGCGAAGCGGTCACCCAGACTACAATTAGTTTCCCCAATGTAGAAGAGACCACATTGTGAGATCTGATTGCAGTAGGCTAGATTGTGTGAAGCGCAGGTAAAGTGCTGCTTCACCTGGAAGGTATGTTTGGGCCCTTGAATACTGGCGAGAGAGGAGGTAAATGGGCAGGTGTTATACCTTCGCCTGTTGCAGTGGAAAGTGCCACTGTGGGGCTGTTAGGAGTAAAGGAACAGTGGACCAGGATGTCCCGGATGGAACGGCTCCTGCAGAAGGTGGACAAGGGAGGGGAGGGAAATAGGTGTCTAGTAGTGGCATCTCGCTGGGGGTTGGCGGAAATGGCGACTGATGATCTTACGGATGCGAATGCTGATGGGATGCTAGGTAAGGACAAGGTGAGCCCTATCACTGTTGCGGGAGGGAATAGAAGGGGTGAGAGCAGAAGTGCGGAAGATGGGTCGGTCCCGGTTGAGAGTCCTGTCGACAATAGTGCTAGGGAATCCTCGATTAAGGAAGAAGGTGGACATTTCAGAGGCTCCCTTGTCGAAGTCGGCCTCATCGTAACATATGGAATGGAGACAGAGGAACTGGAAGAATGGAATAGAGTCTTTCCAGGAAGTAGGGTGCAAGGATGTATAGCCAGGTAGCTGTGGGAGTGGGTGGGTTTATAGTGGCTAGTTTAGCGGCTAGTTTATCCCCAGAAATGGAAACAGAGATATCAAGAAAAGGAAGGGAGGAGGCAGAGAAAGACCAGGTGAAAGTGAGGGTGGGGTGGAAATTGGAAGTGAAATTAATGAACTTTTACAATTCTGGACGAAAGAGGGAAGCAGCACCAATTATATCATTGATATATCGGAGAAAGACTTGAGAGTGGGGTCGGAATAGGACTAGAACAAGGAATGTTCCATGTACCCCACAAAGAGACAGGCATAACTGGGGCCCATGTGCGTACCCATGACCACCCCCTGACCTGAAGAAAATGACAGTAAGAGTCAGTGGACCCGAAATTCTGATTTCTCTTTACAGATGCTGCAAGTTCTGTTTTTATTTCCGATTTACAGCATCTGCAGTTCTTTTGGTTTTCATCAAAGATCTTTTCTGATACTGTACAATGTATATAAGCTTCTTAGGTGATTTTACCATTGTAGGCAAGTGTTATTTTAAAATAACCTTTAACCTGAAGGGTGTGGCCTCTCACACCATGGATCTTTATGTTTGATGGTTGAAGACATACAGTGTGAGGCCATTCTAAATTTTCTATGATCACAATAAAAGCATAAAAAAACTCCTGTTTGAAGAACAAATGCTGTACCAAAGTTCCTGACTTTCAATATTACTGATCAATAATCCTGGTCCAGATCATCAGCTTGTGTTGTAGAAACAGCAATATTAATGTGAGCAAGAAAGAATGTAAATTCCAAGAAAAAAACCACAAAGAACTGTGGATACTGTAAATCTTAAACAAAACCAGAAATAGCTGGAGAAACTCAACAGGTCTGGCAGCATCTGTGGAGAGAAAGCACAATCAATGTTTCAGATCATGTGACTCTTCTTCAGAACTGTACCTTTCATATCTTCTACTGGTTCTTATTCAACTTGTTGAACTCTCCTGTTCTAAAGATGATCAGTATAATGTGCTTTAAAAACATAATCTCACCTCACAAAATTGCTGAAGGTGTCGAAATCTACCACAGTGAAAGCGTTGAATACTGTCAACCGGACCGTCTTGTCACCTATGATAATTCCTTGTACCACAATACCAGTACTTGAAAACTGAAGTTTCCTACTTTACCTCATTTTTGGAAAATTTTTTTGTTGGGTTGAGGCAGCCTCTGTTGTGCCTAGCTCACAATGGGCTCAGACCAAGCTTTGACTACTGGTCAAATCCTTACCCATAAGCCCCACTGCGGTGTGGAATCGCATGTTATGCCCAGTCTGCCTTCTATGCTGGCTCATCTGTTCAAAGGTCAGCCTGGGTCTGACTGCAAAAGATCTGAGTATATCATCAAGAGTTTGAAGGAATTTACCTTTTAACATTGCATCTTTGTATGAATTAACAAGACTATATAAATCTTCAGTGTAATCTACCAGGATAACTGGCTGCTGGGTCGCCTGGCCAGACTGACCATACTCAATGATAAAATTCACAGGATTGAAATAAACTTCAAGACTGCCAGGACTGACTGAAAGTCTGCTGAAATTTCATCAGCACCTTGTCTGATAAAAGGATTTTCTCAGCAATGGAGGCTACTGAACAAAGTACAAACCTCAAACTATTCCTGTTTCAAATGAGACCCGAGGCTGTTCTGTACCTGTGGAACTGCAGCTTCCACACCTTCCATTTGTATTCACTTCAGACCTTTGGCCACATCAAAGCACCTCAGAAAGCACAAGGACTGCTGAGCTGGCACTGACATGCTGTCACTTCTGACCATGCCTCACTTCAGGTAGGCAGTTAGGCTTCAGGAATCTTTTGAAGATCCTCTTACCTCGAGGTTGAACCTTACTTCATGGTTGCTCTATCTTACCTCATGGTTTTACACCTGAAATTTGTGTCTTCATCTAGTCTTCAAATTTGGTAGTGGGGAAACTTTTGGACACTGTTATTTGGGATAAAATCAGTAGTCGTATGGAAAAAGATAGGTTGATTAGGAAGAGTCAGCGTGGAGTTCTAAAGGAAAAATTGTGTTTCACAAACTTGGAATTTTTTGAAGAGGTAACTGAGTTTGATGAGGGTAATTTTTTGAAGTGGCACATATGGATTTCGAGAAGGCAGTTGATACAGTGCCTCACAACAGACTTGTGAGGAAAGTTGTAGATTATTGTATAGAAGGACAGTGGCAACATGGATACAAAATTGGCTGAGTGATAGTAAGTAGAGGTTAGTGGTCAATGGATTTGTTTTGGGCTGTTGGAAGGTTTGTAGTGGAATTCTCCAGCGGTCAGTATTGGGCCCTTGCTTTTTCTGATAATTATTTATTATCTGGATCTTGGAGTGCAGGGACAATTTCCAATTTTGTAGATGACACTAAACTTGGAAAAATTGTAAAAACCAAAAGAACTGCAGCTGCTGTAAATCAGGAACAAAAACAAAGTTGCTGGAAAAGCTCAGCAGGTCTGGCAGCATCTGTGAAGGAAAAAACAGAGTTTATGTTTTAGGTCTGGTGACCCCTCCTCAGAACTTCTGAGTTCTAACGAAGGGTCACCGGACCCGAAACGTTAACTCTGTTTTCTCCTCCACAGATGCTGCCAGACCTGCTGAGCTTTTCCAGCAACTTTGTTTTTGTTCATTGCTTGACCTCAGTTGGAGCACTGTGTACAGTTGTGGGAGCCACAATGCAATATCACTGGTGCATGGGATGAAATCACATTGATGCGTCTGAACCGCGTGTGGCAGAGATTATTGCCTAAGCATGTCAGTGGCCCAGAAGAATCCAGTGTAAGTCCCGTCTTTGATCCCTAAGCAGCTCTAATCACAGAGATCTACAGCACAGAAAAAAGGCCCGTTGGCCCATTATGTCCATGCTGGTCAAAACCAACTACCTACCTATTCTATCTTGTTTTCCAGCACTTGGCCCCTAACCTTGTACGCCTTGGTATCACAACTGCACATCCAAATACTTCTTAAATGTTCTGAGGATTTCTGTCTCTACCACGCTTATAGGCAGTGAGTTCCAGATTCCCACTACCCTCTGGATGAAAGACGCTTTTTCCTAAACGTCCTGCTCCTTACCTTAAGTCTATGCTCCCTGGCTATTGATCCCTCCATCAAGGGGAAATGTTTCTTCCTGTCTACCCTATCTATGCCACTCATAATTTTGTACATCTCAATTATGTCTCCTTTGAATCTCCTCTGCCCTTAGGAAAACAACCCCAGTCTGTCCAATTTCTCTTCATAACTGAGAATCTCCAGCTCAGGAAACATCTTGGTAAAACTCCTCTGCACCCTTCCAGTGCTATCACATCTTTCCTATAACGTTTCAGATGTTAGAACTGCATCCAATACCCCTCTTTGTCCCTTTACTATCCTTTTATTAATGAGATGCTTATTAGATATTCTATGTCAGTTACCAGTCTTTTTCATAATACTCGTTACTTTTTGCATATTCTTTTTCACCTTGCTTCTGAACCTTTTGTATTCAGCTTCATCCTCAACGGTATTTACTACCTGACATGTGTCATAAGCATACTGATTCATCTTTAACTTAATTGTTATCACCTTTGTCATCCAGGGAGTTCTGGATTTGTTTTATCAGATCTTTCCCTTTGAGGAAATATATCTTGATAGTATGGCTGAGGTGCACAATCATTTGTCTTATCTTTCCATTTCTGTACTCACTTGCACTTGCCACCGGGAGTAAAGGATTACTACTGTTGGTCCTGCTCAGTAATTTCTTATTTAGCTTTCTGAACTCCAGTTGCAGGATCACATCCTCCCCATCACCCCATGTCATTAGTAACAATGTGGGCCACAACCTCTGGCTGTTGGCCCTCCCCAGAAGAATGTCCTGAAGCTATTTTTTGATATCCTTGACCCTAACACAAAGGAAGCATCACCCCATCCTGGAGTCATATTGATGGCAGCAGAAGCTCCTGATTGTGCCCCTAATTAAAAAATTCAGCCTTTTTATGCTCTACTTTCTCCATTCCTGTGCACCTGGGCCAACTATGATGCCAGGGGCTTAATTCTTGCTGCACTTCTCCAAGAAGCCACTCTTCTCACCAAGATGCAGATGAGAAAACTAGTTTGTGAGCAGGTCCTCTGGGAACTCCTGCACTACCTGCCCATTTCTCTTGGACTGCCTGGCTGTCACCTATTCCTGATCTGCCTGCTGATCCCTAACTCGCACTGTGACCTATCCACGTAGGTCTCTGCCTCGGTGAGAGACTCTAGTCACTGCTGGAACTCTGAAGTCCAGGGCTGTAACTTGTGTAGTCAGGGGCACTTCGGTACCAAGGCTCATCAGGATCACAAGAAATGTCCACAACTCCCCACTTGCCATAGGATAGGCATTCTGCTTGGCCGAGTTGCCCTATCGTACTTCAAAAGTATCTTATGCTACTTTACTTACCATAACTTAAATTATTTTAACCTTACTCTTGTGGTATCAACTAAAATCTGGAGATTAGTAAAAGAGTAAAAATTCTTTGCTCTCGCTCACAAACCAGCTATGCCTAATAATTCTCAATTTCCCTGTGATAGTTTCAAAATTTGCATTTTTAAAAATTAGTGGAGTTATGACTGTCTGCCACATTTTCCTTTTCTGTATCAACAGTAGCTACCTTCCCAAACACTCTAATGTGCAAACAGGCACGGTTCTTGAAACGGTTGAATCGTTCACAACTAGTATCGAGACCTTCTAACTGTGAACTGTCATTATGTTCATTCTCTAATGCCTCATTTAGTTTTGTCCCCCCTGTTTCTTGGATCACTGGGGTGTTCATTTTTAATCAAGAGTGCCAACTGTTTCCATGTTTTTGATGAGGCTGCTTCGAGATTAACTCACCCTGCTAGAACTTAAAGGTACTTAACACTTTGTCCACTTTGCTTGATTTACCAGCATTATCAGATTGTTCTCACTGTCATAAGGTGTACTCTAGCAGTACTGAGTGCTCATTCTCTCACTTAAAGCCACCTTAAAACATCCAGTTTCACTATGAGGCTAATGGTTTTCTTGGTCTCTTTTTGCAGCAGGCTCACTACCACCACTTGCTGGGCATTTGTCTCATAATCAAAAGGCTTTTTATCTAGAATAAGGGACTTTAAAATGGCTCCTTCACTGACTTAAAATGGCTCCCTAACTACAGTAGAATTAGCAGCCCACTGGCAGAATCAGCTTCTGAAAGTTCTGTACTGTGCAGTGTACCTGTACAGCTATATGCTGCAGAATTTTTTTTTGCTGTTGAGAAAGAAAATCAAGGATTCCAGGAATCTGGTTAACAGAAAATACTTAAAAACTGTCACAATCTTTTACAAACAGAGTTTCATCAGTAACAGGGCCTTATGGACTGTTGATGATATGTGTGCATGTGCAAAATCAGCAACCTGATGTTGACGATTTGGTGATTCATGCATGAAAATCCAGTATGACAAAGATTAAGTGGGAAACAAGACTTAAAAATAAAACAATATTAAAGCAAAACAACTCTAAACAAGCAATGTTAAATGTAGAGTATCTATATTTCCTCATTTATAAAGTATTTTGGGACCCTTCTCAGTTGTGAAGGTACTCTTTAAACATATGCCTCTTATCTTGTATTAAATCTACCTTTAACCTTCTTTATTACAAGGAGAACTCCAAATTCTTTACAAAAGCAGAATAGTGCAGTTGCTAGAAATCTGAATTAAGAAATGAAAACGGAACACGATTAACATCTTGAGCAGCATCTGTGGACAGACTAAACCTTTCGTCAAAACTGAGAAAAGTTAGAGATGTAACAAGTTTTGAACAAGCTAGGGGTTCCTAATATTTAACTGGAAGCAACCTCTGCTCTTCTAACACTGAATTTCCTGACAAACAATATATTGATTCAGAAGCAATGAAAGAGTTGAGAAAAATGACGCTGAGATCAATGAATACCATTAGTGTATATGTGAAAGCTGATTGAGAGTTATTTCAGATAAATACATTGAATCTATTATTCTTCATGTTAAATAGTGGATCCAATATTCAGGAGATGGCCACACTCAGCAACAAGAGGTTAACTGGATATAGCTGTAAAGTTGATCAGTGAGAAGGAAAATTCAGTGTACTTCTAAAACCGAAAGAACTGCGGATGCTGTAAATCAGGAACAAAGGCTCAGCAGGATTGGCAGCATCTGTGAAGAAAAAAATCAGTTAATATTTTGGATCTGGTGACCCTTCCTCAGAATTCAAGATATCTGGTTGTCATGGATGAATTAGACTGAAGGGTCTGTTTCTATGCTGTCAATTGTACGATTTGTTAATTTGCTCCACTCGGATTACTCAAGACTGCCCATTGTCTCAGGTTTATGTCCAAAAAAAATTTTAGTCTAGTTATGTTCAGTTCAGAAATAACCTTCAGGGATTCTCCATCAACCTTTTGTTGGATGCTCAGATTTGTTGTTCATGGGGTGAAGTGTTCTGTTATCTTAAAACTGGCTAACTGACTTGCAGGAGAGTAGATACGCATTATCCTAAAAGTGTTAATGATATGTAGTTTGTTTGGCAATATCTTATTATTTGTCTGCTTTGCAAATTATTGGCCTGGTCAGAAGATTATTTAGGGATAGAAAATAGAGGGAAAAAGAATATTGATATGTATTCAAACTGGAAAGAATGGTGTTGGGGAATTTACTATTTACTATTGTAATAATCTAAGACAATAAAATGGAGATCCATATACCATTTATTGAGGACAACATGTGTGGTAGTACAGTATGTAGTGGAGACAGAAACATAAAAGTACATAGCAATATTTGATACAGTGAAGAAAATTGTGGTCAATGACTTTCAACACAGTCAAGTGTGAGATTATCTATTTTGGACCAAAGAAGGAAATATCTGAATGTTATATGTACATGATTAAAAAGCCTGAAACAGTGGCAGTGTAAATAAATCACAAGACTAATGGCTTTTTAGATATATTTTAATTAACCTGTTTAGAAATGTTCTTACAGACCACTACAGCAGGTAGAACTCGAACCTGTGCCTGCTGTCTGAGAGACAGGGACACTATCACTGCACCACAAAAGCCCCAATAATGAATTTTTAATATCCACAAGTGCTATCACACACAATGAATGGTTTTTCCACTAAATTATTGACGTTTTTGTTGCTTTTAACCATGAACTACCACCATCAGTAAATCACCCACGTGGCCAAATGAATGTTTACATGCAAAGCCTGTACTAATGGTTTTTTAACTAGACAGCTAGAAATAGACCACACCTGGGACACTCTGTACTATAATAACCAAAACACCCAAGAAAAGATATATAGGCCTAGGAAGGAACGGAATATGAATTCACCAGAAAGTTTCCAGATACAGACTGGCTCTACATTCTTGTTGAATAGTGGAGAAGAGTTGAGGGGCTAAATGTCCTACTCCTATTTCTATGGATTGATTTGTATGAGGTACTGGAAACATCCCCTTTGTCACAACTGAAAAAACAGCTGGTGGGGAGCTCACTAAGGAGAACATTAAATGATCACAGGACAGCCAATGGTTAATGGCCATTTATCAAAATGAAACGGGTTATCTACCCCTCTGAATTAGGTAGTGCTGAATCGGAGATGTGCTGGCCAACCACAGGGGCACTTTGGGGCCTCAACAAGCCCAAGGCTAAGCAGCCATTTTAAGCCTCCATTGCCTGTACACACCATTTCAGACATGTCAGGGGCAGGTCATCCAGTAGATTTTGTTTCCCTCATCATCCAAATTCAAATCTTCCCTGATTTGAAAAACACTTTTAGAATAATGCATATCTACTCTTCTGCAAGTCAGTTAGCCAGTTTTAAGGTAACAGAAAACTTCACCCTATGAACAACAAATCTGAGCATCCAACAAAGAGTTTATGGAGAATCCCTGAAGGTTATTTCTAAACTTAACATAACTAGACTAAAATTTTTTTTGGACATAAACTTTAGACAATGGGCAGTGTTGAGTAATCTGAGTGGAGCAAATTAACAAGTCATACAATTGCACAGCACGGAAACAGACCCTTCAGTCCAAGTCATCCATGACGACCAGATATCTTGGGTTCTGAGGAAGGGTCACCGGACCCAAAACTGCTGTTGCAAAGAACTGGCATCAAATCAATGAAGCAAATAGCCTCCTGTTCTGTAATTATTCCATGAACTATTGTCTGACTCTATCTATGGAGCAAAACTTCATAAATGTATCATTGTTTAACTGCAGTATCGTTGAGAGACTATAAATGGGGTGCATCGAGTCTGTAAATGTCAGATGTTATATAGAGGGACATTAACTACAACAGAGTACTTTGATCAATGCGCCAGCATTAAATGTGGAGCATTAAATTCAGCAGCATTGAATCAATATTTGGGGAGCTTTCTATGTGCCAAGGCCCACAAAGGGATTAGGAGTTGGGTTTGAGAAGCTGTTGGATGGACTTGGGGGGAGGGGAGGGTGTACAAGAGGAAATCAAGGGCAATCTTGAGAGGGATAACACCTTCTGGGCTCTTCTAATGAGGACACCAACCATCAAGCCATGTGAAGTGAAATACCGCAATGGAGGCTGGTACCGTGTCACCAAGTCACAGTATATTTACTTGTCCACAGTACACATGCTGTGGCCAGCCAGCTCGGAGTCAGTGTGCCTGAACTGAAGAGATTCGGAATCTCTTGTTAATATTGGTCAGCCAGTGTCTCCTGATTGGCCTAGATTAACAACCCCAATCAAGGAACTCATAGTCAACAAGGTCCACCTTGTTCCAAACACTACACATGGGAATATTGTCATAATGTACACTTGGGAGGATTTTTTCTAGCTGCTACTTAAATTCTAAGACACGATACAAGTATTGCCTTCGTGGTACTTACCATTATAATCATCATTACATTGAGCAACCTAAAAATCCATTGATTCCACAGCATAGGTGGATCTTACAGTGAGGAAAGGAAAGCTGTGGGAGTCAGTAAATTTGAAAACTTTTCTCCATCATCTTCAGTGCCACTTTTGCTGTACAAATTACATCTCAGATCTATGCAGACATAATGGTTCTACGTGTGTAACAGTGTTTTAAAATGTCTACTCAGTGTTTTAGTTCTAGCTTCCAGCTCCTTCTACAGTTCATTTACTTTTTGGCAAAAAAACCTGCAGGGAGATCAGAAGAATTGTTTTGATGCTTATAAACTGTAATCATCTGGATCACTTGAAGGGATTATGAAAGCAGAATAAAAATGGCAACTTTCACAATTTATTAAGTCTTGAAGTGGAAAGATTTGCAGGGCTATAAGGAAACTGCATGTGAGTGAGCTTAATTGGACAGCTCTCTCAAAGAATTGGAACAGATACAATGGGCTGAATATTCTCTTTCTGTGCTATAGAATGGTCTAATATTTTCTTAAAACACTGTCAAATAAAGCTGATGCATAGCCTGCAACTGCAGCATTGATCAAAGTACTCTGTTGTAGTTAATGTCCCTCTATATAACATCTGACATTTACAAACTTGATGCAACCCATTTATAGTCTCTCAACGATACTGCAGTTTTGCTCCATAGAAAGAGTCAGACAATAGTTCATGGAATAATTACAGAACAGGAGGCTATTTGCTTCATTGAGTTGATGCCAGCTCTTTGCAACAGCAACTTAGCTGGTCCCACACACACCTTATTCCTCATAATCATGAATTTCTTTCCTATTCAGATGTTTGTTGATTCCCTTTTGAAAGCTATGATTGAATCTTCCACCTTAGAGATCTTAGCCACTTATGTAAAAACTTGTTTTTTTCATGTTACCTTTAGTTCTTTTGTCAATCACGTTAAATCAGTATCAGTTCTTCTCTACTGTTTGACCAATGGCAATAATTTCTCACTATGTACTGACTCTGCCTAGACCTTTTATGGTTTTATCAAATCTCGTCAAAACTTTTTATCCGAGCAGCTTCTCCAAGCTATCCACATAACTGAAATCCCTCATTTACTGCCAGTGCAAGTACCAGTGGCCCTCTGTTCAGACGGCTCTCTATGCTCTCAGATCCAACCCTGACTTTGTAATCAGGCTTACCAACAAGAGTGGTGCTGTTGTTGTCTAGCAGACTGACCTTGACATTGTGGAGGCTGAGTGCCAGCTCTCAGGCACCTCCTTCTATCTCCCCCTGGATCATGATCGCACAATGGAACACCAGGTCATTTCGTCCACAACGGTCACTAATTTCATTCTCACTTAAGTAATTAAATCTCACTAATGTGGTGATTCCATCCCCCCACCGAGTGCCTCCAAACCCTGCACAGCCTGCTTCTACCTCCTTCCCAAAATCCACAAACAGGACTGCCCGGACAGACCCATTATTTCTGCCTGCTCCTGCTCCTGCTCCACAGAACTCATCTTGTCCTACCTCTCTTTGACTTCCTCTCACATGGTCCCCAGCTATGCCTGTCTCTTTGTGGGGTATGTGGAATATTCCTTGTTCCAGTCCTACTCTGGTCCCCACCCACAAATCTTCCTCTGGTACATCAATGACATCGCTCATGTCCAGAATTGGAAAAATTCATCAATTTCACTTCCAGTTTCTACCCTGCTCTTACCTCCGTCTGGTTAATCTCTGACTCCTTCGTTCCGTCTCTTGACATTATTTCCATTTCTGGAGATAGGCTGGCCACAAATATCTGCTACAAACCCACCAACTCCCCACTGTTAACTTGACTACACATCCTCACACCCTGCTTCCTGTAAAGGTTCCATTCCATTCTCCCAGTTCCTCTGTCTCCGTCGCATCTGTTCCTGATGATGCCAGTTTTGACAATGGGGTCTCCGAAATGTCCACCTTCTTCCTCATTTGAGGATTCCCCACCACCGTGGCTAAGTGGGCCCTCAGGCATTTTCAACCTATTCCCTGCACTTTGGCTCCCGCTCCCTCTCTTCTCTCCCACAACTGTGATAGGGTCCCCGTCGTCCTCACCTACAATCCCACCAGCATCCACATACAAAGGATCATCAGCTGCCATTTCCACCACCTCCAGCAGGATGCCACCACCAGACACATATTCTCCTCCCCTCCCTAGTCAGCCTTCTGCAGGGACTGTTCCTTCTGGGACACCCTGGTCTACTCCTCCTCCACTCCCAAAAGCACCCTCCACCCCCCCAACCAACATCTGAGGTCACAGACACACCTTCTGGGTAAGGCAGCAATTTAGCTGCACTTCACTCAATCTAGTCAACTGTATTCATTGCTCACGACGTGGTCTCTTCTACACTAGGGAGATAAACTGCAGACTAGGCGATTGGTTTGCCACATTCTGTCAGCAAAAATGACCCCGAGTTTCCAGTTGCCTGCCACTTCAACACTCCACTGTGTTCCCTGACCAACATTTCTGTCTGGGGCTTGCTACAGTGCTCCAGCAAAGCTCAGTGCAAGCTGGAAGAACAACACCTCACTTTCCACTTGGGAACTCTGTAGCCTTCTGGACTCAATATTGAGTTCAATAACTTAAGGGCCTGAGCACCTTCTCCCATCTCCTTGTCCCACCCCCACACACCAGGCCTTGAGATCAGACAGGCTGCTACTACAAGCAACCCATTGTCAGCCACTAACAATTTCCATTAGCGTCTATTCTCCCAGGGTGATCTTTACCAATTCCTTTGTCTGCCTAACCGCATGCTGCCCTCAAAGTGGCTGCGCTGGGGTTGAGACTGTCACACATCTCCTTCTGGAATGTGGGATAACACAGTGTGGAACTGGAGGAACACAGCAGGCCAGCAGCATCAGAGGAGTAGGAAAGCTGATGTTTCGGTTCGGGACGCTTCTGAAGAAGAGTCCCAACCCGAAACATCAGCTTTCCTGCTCCTCTGATGCTGCCTGGCCTGCTGTGTTCCTTCAGCTCCACACTGTGTTATCTCTGATTCCAGCATCAACAGTTCTTACTATTTCCTTCTGGAATGTGCCATTGCAAAGGAAATTTGGAGGAAGATGCAATGGTTTTTGTCAAGGTTCTTCCTGAGTAGCTCCATGACGTGGGACTCTATGTTCTATATTCTGTTCCCTGGGACACACACCGCGACAAACATTGACTGCTCCTGGAGGACCATCAACTTGGTGAACGACCCTCTTTGGTCTGCCTAGAACCTTGTTGGTCTTCCAGATTAAGGAGTGGACCCCAACTGAGTGTTGCAGACTGGCACGTTCCAAGGTCCAGGACTATCTGCTGAGGGATGCACTAAAGCTTGGCGCAGCTGCCGCCAAGGCACAGTGGAGAAAGACCACAGCCTGATGTCTTCCTGCTGAAGGTAAATGGGGGTCCGTTCAGTTATTGGACCTTCCTAGTATGTCGAATACATATAAATATTAGTATCGCATTTGTAAGAGAGGTCTTTGGTTTTGTGTATAGTCAAACTCCAATGTTTTGTGTTTACTTGATACGTAACTGTGCAGAACCAAACTGGTTTTGTGTCAATGTATATATACAAAGATTTTCATGGATAAAGTATATTTTTGAACTTAAAAAAAATTCCTTTGTCTGCCTAACTCTCTATCTTATTTTCTCTATCTGGGCTCCATCTCCACTATTGTTTATTTTTTCTCTCCTCCTCCCACCCCTTCTCTAGCATTTATACACCAATCTTTCCTAGCTACTATCAGTTCTGGAGAAGGGTCACTGGACCTGAAACGTTAACTCTGCTTTCTGTCCACGGATGTTGCCAGACCTGCTGAATTTTTCCAACAATTTCTGATTTTGATTCTGATTTTCAGCATCCGCAGTTCTTTGTTTTCTATGAGACAGAGTAGCACCAGAAGTCTTTAAGTTAAGAAAAAATTGCCTAATGACAACCTTTGGACTGGTCCAGCTGCAGGTCTTTTACGGACCTACAAATGCAATTTATGCAGAGGTAGCCAGAAGCATACATTAAGAAGCATCTCTCTGAGTAAAAAGGCAAAAAACCAATAGACTTTAAAGAAAGAATTCTAAAAGAAGAAAAGACTTAGGACCATCCAATCAGCTATTGAAATGAAGATCAATCATCACTTCTACAAAAATCAGAAGAACAATAAGAAACAACTCAAGCCACACTTGTAGTCTGGACATTGATGTTCAGAATTTGTTTGTTCCTGTTTATATTCATCCACCTATAACATTTGAGTCAAACCATTTGTTTTTGTCTCTTATTTGTGAATGAAGGGGTGTGCTTGGGGTTTCAAAGGGGAAAAGCTTAAGTCGTATAGTAGGACATTATAATCTGTTTTGTTGTTGTTTGCTAAAAATTTGAAAAAAAATTTATATAATGAGTAGTTATTGTCCTGTCGATAACATCTGCTGTGAATTATTTTTATTCTGAATAGCAGTCTGTCAAGCAAATTGATCACCTTGGTTGTTTAACTGTGTTGTTACATATTTGTGATGGCTAGTCAAATAGTGGGCTTAGTAATTGGTGTGGACATACTGTTGAGTTATGACACTATTTCAACACAGGATTCCATATGCCTTTTACACACTTTTCTAAACAGCTCTATCACCTTCAATGATTTGTGCGTATATAACCCCAGGTCTCTGTTCCTACACCCACTTCAGAGTGTTCAGATTTTTGTTGCACTTTGAAATTGAGTACTACCATGAAGATAATAACACAATAAGTTTTAAATGGTAGAAGATTGCCCACAAAACCAAACAAATGACTGCGTGACTCAAAATCAACATATATGTGTCTGTTCTTTTCTATCTTGTGCTTTTCAGTATTCTCCTTAAATACATTCGTGCTGCTTGTCTCAACTATATTACACGGTGGTGAGTCGCACATTTGCTTTGCTCTGATATTTATTTCAAATTCCCAATTGGATTTATTAGTAACCATCTTTATTTATAGCCATTAGTTTTAGAATAATTTGATTTTTAGTTAGAGTCCAATTAGCCTCCCTTTTTTTGCCCTCCAATACTTGGCAAAACATTTATCCTCAGGAATTTCCTCAGACAGAAGGGCGACAGCAGATCACAAAAGGACGACCCTTTAAAAGGAACAATTGCCTCTTCCTGAAAATGATCTTTTAATTCTGTTGCATTGCATTAAAGTTGTTTAATTGAATAAAAACATATGATCAATTACAGCCAAGTAAAGTCCCTCTGGTCAATTCAGCTTGTCCAAAGGATTGTAATACCTTGCCATCACAATGTATACACTCTCCACCTAACTTAAAAAAGATGTCATCTCTGAGGACAGTAAGAAACAAGATGAAGATCCAGAACAGTATGGAGGGGGTTCAGGGGAAATTCCTCTTTAATCCACCTAGACAACTGAAACTACTACAGGGGATTACTCTAACCTGGAATTCTTTGCAGTTTATACTTTTTGAAAGAGATATGCCCACCAAACCATAGCAGGTCTAGCTCTCGTTTGATGAAACCGACTGATCAGCACAGTAACCAACGCTCAAGATGGCACCTTGTTCCAGAAGATCACTATTCACAAGAATCAACTTCAGGTATTTAACTTCGATCTGGTTTAACATAACTTAAAATTGTGATTTTAGTCTAAGTAAACACCCCAGTTCTCCCTCATGCCCTGGCTTGTTATTTATCCTGCAATGAACATCACCAAAAAAATCAGTTCTCTAATCATCATAACAATCCTGTCTTCAGGAATTTACATGGACAAACTGACTGTGATGGATTACACATTAGAATAATAACTAACCTTCAAAAAGTAATTAATTAACCGTATAGTGCTTTGGGGCGTCCTGAGGTTGTCAAAGGTTTTATAGAAATGCAGGAGATAACAAGATGTAGAGCTGGATGAACACAGCAGGCCAAGCAGCATCAGAGGAGCAGGAAAGCTGACGTTTCGGGTCTAGACCCTTCTTCAGAAATGCATATGCTTTATTTTATTTGATTTAACACAATGGCTGAACTCCCGTAACATTCCTGCTTTCATTTCAGATTTCATTTTTTCCCTCATCCCCATTAGATTTAGCACAAGGGAAAAGCTGACAATGTTTCAACTAATGAAACATCTAAAATGCATGCTGTTGCACATTTACTTTGATTAAAATGTCAACAGTATAAATATTTAATATTTTTAAGATAACTAACCACCATATCTGGTGATGTGGGTATACTTCTTGAATTACTGGCCCATTGAAACTTGAAGATCCAGACTCAATTCCTGGCCCAGCTTAACTGACTGTAACAGTAGCAGCTGTCAGGATGCTGGAGGTAAAAAGAAAAATTACTGTTCTTGCTTCCTCCCCAAGCAGTTTCTGCTGGAAACACCACCATGCAGGGTTAGCATACAATCAGGTTTAGCTGTAACTGTGCCCAGAATTATATAGCAGCACTCAATGCTTGCATCGAGCAAAGAGCCCATGCTTTCAAAAGAAGGAGAAAAGAGCAAAAAAACAGATTGCACTCATTAAAAATAATCATTATGTTGCAAAACTTTAATTTTTTTCAATATACCTCATCATTTTGTGTCAAAAGGTCACAAATTGTAAAGAAAAGGAATTGCATTTCTAGCCCTTTTCCCTCTCTACCACCTTATTTTTGATCTTGCATTCCTCTCTGATTCCAATAATGAACAATTTGATTAAAACATAAACAGAAATTGCTGGAAAACCTCACCAGTGACGGCAGTATTTGTGGACAGAAAGCAGAGTTAACATTTCAAGTCCAGCGACCCTTCTTCAGAAGGGTCTGTGTTATGAAGAAGGGTCACTGGTACCCGAACTGTTAACTCTGCTTTCTGTCCAGATACTGCCAGATCTGCTGAGTTTTTCCAGCAATTTCTGATTTTGTTTCTGATTTTCAGCATCCACAGTTCTTTAGATTTTTTATGGACAATTTGATACCTGGGATATACTAAGATTCTTGTGGTGCAGCGGTACTGACCCTATGTCTGAGGTAGGAGGTCCATGGTCAAATCCTATCTACTCCATAAATGTGTCATTAACAACTCTGAACAAGTTGGTTAGAAAATATCTATTGTTGACCTATCAATTGATATTGTTTAACTGACCACTAGGTGGTGCAGGATAGCAGACAGCTTTATTCAACAGTCCCATCAAGGTGAGCATCTTGAATCCAGCAGGTGTCCTGCTCCCACCACAATTACACCAGTCAGGGAATAAATTGAGCTGTTAAAATGGGCAATTCCTTCCCCCATTAGGGTCTCATCTTGGCAGTACCGGAATTTAGTCAGCGGCAGGAGAGGTCCACACCAAATGCTCCAGACCAACAGGTTCGCCTGGGTGGGCTAGCATAGGTCACTTCTTAAGCATTTGGAGGGACCCAACTCAATATATTAAACTCCCAACCCCTCCTGCAACTGTCATCTTTTGGTCCTTATATAGATCTGAAATATTAAATCTATTTCTGTCTGCACAGTTGCTGCCAGACTTTGGATATTTCCAACTATCACTGTTTGTTTGATAACACTCTCATAAAGAAACTCGGGACAATTTACTACATTGAAATCTACATAAAAACAAATTGTTGTAAATACCCTTGCCTAATGTAAACGTCATAGAACATAGAACAGTACAGCACAGTACAGGCCCTTCGGCCCACGATGTTCTGCCGAACTTTTACCATAAATCTAAGGTCTATCTAACCTCCACCCCTACCTTATACTATCATCCATTTGCCTATCTAATAGCCGCTTAAATGCCCCTAACGAGGCCGACTCCACTACCCTCTCCGGCAATGCATTCCACGCCCCTACGACTCTCTGAGTAAAGAACCTACCTCTGACGTCTCCCCTATATCTACTTCCACTCACTTTAAAACTATGCCTCCCTTGTAATAGCTACCTCCACCCTAGGAAAAAGTCTCTGGCTGTCCATTCTATCTATACCCCTGATCATTTTGTACACCTCTATCAAGTCACCTCTCATTCTTCTTCGTTCTAAAGAGAAAAGCCCTAGCTCTCTCAACCTTAACTCCTAAGACCTTCCCTCCATTCCAGGCGACATCCTGGTAAATCTCCTCTGCACCTTCTCCAACGCTTCCACATCTTTCCCATAATGAGGCAACCAGAACTGGACACAATACTCCAGATGTGGCCAAATCATGGTTTTGTATAGCTGGAGCATAACTTTACGGCTGTTGAACTCAATCCCTCTATTAATGAAAGCTAACACACCATACGCCTTCGTAACAACTCTATCCACCTGGGTGGCAGCTTTCAGGGAACTGTGGACATGAACCCCAAGATCCCTCTGCTCCTCCACACTGCCAAGAATCTTTCCATTAACCCTGTATTCTGCTTTCAAATTTGTCCTTTCAAAATGGATCACCTCACACTTTTCAGGGTTAAACTCCATCTGCCACTTTTCAGCTCAGCTCTCCATCCTATCAATGTCCCTTTGTAACCTAGAACAGCCCTCCGCACTATCCACAACTCGACCCACCTTCGAATTGTCCGTGAACTTACTAATCCACCCTTCCACTCCTTCATCCAAATCATTTACAAAAATCACAAATAGAAGAGGACCCAGAACAGATCCTTGTGGTACATCACTCATAACTGAGCACCATGTTAAATATTTTCTGTCCACTACCACCCTTTGTCTTCTAAGGGTCAGCCAATGCTGAATCCAGAATTGGATTCAATCTTGAGATTTTTGATTTAACCCCAATCACAACAGCTTTTGGGAAGAGCAGGTGCAGGGTGGAGGTTGAAATGTCCCAGATTTCCAATAACAATAAGCCCTGCCCTTGTCTTCACAACCGAGTGAAGGTTCACAACATGATGTGCAGGGAATCCTGGGGAAACAGTATATACTTCAATTTTTTTTTCATAGTTTAAAGCAGATGTTAAATATTGTAATATGGCCTGTGATGATAAAACATTTATTTGCAAGCTAATGAAACTGGTTCATGTATTCCACGTTTTGTACTAGTTTAAAAATATTAAGCACTGTATTAATTAAGCCACCACCAGACTGAGAATTGAAACAATAAAGGGGGTAATCAATGTCCTTTGACATAAAAAGAGTACTGTGATTGCTTCTGTATCCCAATTTACAAAATACAACAAGTCAAAGGTTCTGATTGGAAAATGTCAGATAGAAATGTTGCCACAATTTATATTTAAATCCACTAAAATTGAGTTGTTTATTAGAGTTCATTTACTATTTATGCATGTCATTTATCATCCATAATAGCTTGCTGTAAACATTATTTTGAATCTTTGTCCTCAGTTCATCTTTCATATAGGATGCACCACAGAAGCAGCTATTTGGTGCAAAAGTTCCACGCTGGTATTTATGTTTCAGATGAACTTCTCTGTACCCTCATGATTCCTAGCTTCCTGATTTGTTTCTTCTAAATTCTCCTTAAATGTATCAAATATATTCCCTCAACTGCTCTCTGCAATAATGAGTTCCACATTCTAATCAATTTTTGGATAAAGACATTTCTGTTGAATTTTCTTCTGGATTTATTTGTGACTGTCTTAACTTTATAATCTCTAGTTTTGTTCTTCCCAACAGTGGAAATATGTTCTCTACATCTTTTACCACTTCAAATTACTTCTGTAAATCCTCTATCAGGTCAGCCATCAGCCTTCTCTTTTCAGAAAAAAAAAGCCGTAGTCTATTCAGTTATTCCTGGTTCCACTATTATCTAATCATAGTGAGGCAATCATGTTCAATGGCTCATCTTTCTGCTTCTGCAGTTACCTCCACTGTCTCCCAAGTATATGTCCTTGACCCCTCCATTTTTTCATCTACCACTGCAACAAAGCCAATCTATTTACAATCTTCATCCACATTTGATCTCAAGAGGAGTTTCTAATGCCATATTTTTGCTTCCCCAATTTTAATTTCTACACTATGTTGACCATGCTTTCTGTGGTCTACACCGCAAACTTAGGAATAGCCTTCATTAATCATTCTGCTGAAGCATCTCAAGGATGTTACTATATCAAAAGCACCAAATACAAGTTGAGTATTTTTTTGAGGAATAGACGACTGTGGGGTGAATTTACACATATGGCAGAGAATGCTATCTATGGCATAAATTACACAGGTCATAGTTGCTCTACTGCCATGTAGGCTGAGATCGACAACCACAACACAGTCCAGAAATCCAACAGTGGATCCTCAGGCTCTTACGTATTATTTACATGGTACTGCTGATGTGTTGTATTTGGATTTCCAGAAGGCAAATGACAAGGTACCTCACAAAAGGTTAAGTCATAAGACCCCACAGTGTTGGATAGCATATGAGCATGCATAGAGAATTGGCTCACAGGCAGGCAACAGTGAATGGGCATAATGTTTTTTTCAGGTTGACAACCTGTGACCAGTGGGGTTCCACAGGATCAGTGCTGGAACCACAACTGCTTACAAAATATGTTAATGAAGTAAATGTACTATGCCAAATTTGCAGACGGCATAAAAATAGGCAGAAAGGCAGGTTGTAAGAAGATACAAACAGTTTACAGAGAGCTACGGATAGGTTAAGTAAGTGGGCAAAAAGTTGGCAAATGGAGAATAATGTGGGAAAATGTGAAGTTGTTCATTTTGGAAGGGAGAACAAAGAAACAGTGTTATTTAAATGGAGAGAAACTACAGAAAGCTGCAACAGAAAAGGTCTTGGGAGTACTTGTGCATGAAATACAGAAAGCTTGCAACAGGTGCAACAAGCAATCAGGAAGGCTAATGGAATGCTGGTCCTAATTTCAAGGGGTTTGGAGTATATTATTTAGGGAAGTTTTACTGCTCCTGTACAAGGTACTGCTGAGACCACATCTGGAGCTCTGGGAGTTGTTTTCATCCCCTTACTTAAGGAAAGATATCACTTCATTACAGGCAGTTCCAAGAAAGTTCATTAGGATGATTCCTGGTATGCAGCGATTGTCTTATATGATCAAAAGCTAAACAGGTTCGGATTCTGGTCACTGGAGTTTCAAAAAATAAGAGGTGATCTCAATGAAACATATAGGATTCTTAAGGGACTTGACATGGTAAATGCTGAGAGGATATTTAGCATCATGGAAAAGTCTAGGACTAGAAGGCATAGCCTCAGAAGAAAGGGATGCCAATTTAAGACTGAGATGAGGAGGAACTTCTTCCCTCAAAGTGTACAGAATCAATCTTTATGTATGTTTAAGGCTGTGTTGGATAGATTCTTGATCAGTTCAATCATGGGTTATGGGAAAAGGACAGGAGGAAGGTCAGATCAGCCATGATCCTGTTGAATGGCAGAGCAGGCTCAATGGGCCAAACGCCTAAGACTGTTCGTATTTCTTACAGTCTCAAATTAAACCATCAGCAGAACTGGAGCACTGAATATCATATCCTCTGCATAGTCACAGATTCAGTTGGAAATCAGTGCCACAATCTTTGCCGTACATGCGAGTGCTCCTTCAAGTGGGCTTGTAAACATGTTCTGAGGAAGGGTCACCGGACCCGAAACGTTAACTCTTTTTTCCTTCACCGATGCTGCCAGACTTGCTGAGTTTTTCCAGCAACTTTGTTTTTGTCCTTGTAAACATGATTCCTCACTCTATTGGAGTCTATTCATACTTCACAATAAACCTAGATAACAATTAATTGCTAATAAACTCATTTGTATTTTCTGCTCGCTGGTTAAATTTATAGCTTGCCAAATAGATCATTCTGAAATATTACAGTAATTAACTTAGTTCTCACCAAGAACATTAATACTCTAAAGGAACAATAGATTCTCCAGTTTTCTTCGTTGATTTAATCAACCATATTCATTAGAAAATGCAAATCATGCTCGGATGTATACTTGCCAAGTCTTTCTTCCCTATCTGCCACCACATCCCACCTCCCAAACCTGCTTTTTAAGTAAAATGTTCAACTTTAATTTGCCCACATTTTATGGTCAGCAAAAACTGGTGACACTAATTGAACTAAAGCAAAAGACCATAAGATATAGGATCAGAATTAGGTAATTTGGCCCATCAAGTCTGTTCCACCATTGGATCATGTCTGATATGCTTCCCAACCTCATTTTCCTGCCTCTCCCACTAATCTTTGATCTCCGTACTAATCAAGAGCCTACCTCTATCTTAAATGCACTCAATGACTTGGCCTCCACAGCCTTCTGCGGCAATGGGTTCCACAGATTCACCACCCTTTAGCTGAAGAAATTCCTCATTTCAGTTCTAAGTGATCATCCCTTCACTCTGAGGTTGTGCCCTTGGGTCCCAGCCCTCCGACTCGAGGAGGTATCTTCTCCATGTCTACTCTATCCAGGCTTCTCAGTATTCTCTAAGTTACAATGAAATTACCCCTCATCCTTCTGAACTCCGTCAAGTATAGACCCAGAATCCTCAACCGCTCCTCATACGACAAGACCTTCATCCCTGGGATCATAAATGACTGGTGACATAGAAAAAGACAATTTAGAAATCAGAAGGCTCTTTGAGTCTGCTCTGCCATTCAGTAATGATCATGGACTGATTCTCTATGTCATCCAAGTTCTGAAGAGGAGTCATATTGGACTTGAAACATTCACTGTGTTCCTCTGTTCACTAATATTGCCAGACTTGCTGAGTTCCTCCACCATCCTTGTCTTTACATCAGATCATCATCATCCATTATATTTTGTTAGACCAGGCAGAGCCAGTGAATGTGTCCTATTTGGATTTCCAGATAGCCTTTGACAAAGCACCGCACAGCAGGCTGTTAAATATTACAAGTGCTCATGGCTGGAAGGGGCAAGTTATTGGCATGGATAGAGGATTGGCTGGCTGGCAGTATGCAGAGTAGGGATAAAGAGGTCTTTTTTAAGATGTCAGCCAATGACTAGTGGAATTCCGCAGGGGTCAATGTTGGGACCACAACTATTCACGTTATCTATTATACGATCTGGACAAAGGAACTGAGGGCAATGTTGCTAAGTTTGCAGATGACACAAAGACAGATAGAGGAATAGGTATGTTGAGGAAGTGGTGGGGGCTGCAGAAGGAATTGGACAATCTAAGACAGTGGACAAAGAAGTGGCAGATGGAACACAACATGGCAAAATGTGAGATTATGCACTTTGGTAGGAAGAGTAAAGAAATGGACTATTTTCTAAATGAGGAAAGGTTTCAGAAATCTGAAGCACAAAGGGATTTAGGAGTCCTAGTTCAGGATTCTCTTCAAGTTGATATACAGATTCAGCTGGCAGTTAGGAAGGTAAATGCAATGTTAGTATTCATTTCAAGAGGGCTAGAATACAAGAGCAGGAAGGAATAGTTGTGAGTAGTGGGATTATGAAAGACAAAAGATTCAAAGCCAAAGTAAAAAGGCATTTAACTTTCAATAATGTCCAACCATAATTAAGATTATAAGCAATGTGATTTTGAAATGTAACATTAATCAATAGTGTCAAAGAGCTTGTTTGCTTTAATTAACAGTTATCATTCTATTAAAATAAGCAAGAACCATTTCACAATTTAACCACATGAAGAAGGGCAATACCTGAAACGTTGGCTTCACATGTCCTCCTGATGCTGCCTGGCTTGCCGTGTTCTTCCAGCCTTCTGTCTGTCTACGTTGGATTACAGCATCTGCAGTTTTTTTGTCTTTTACTTCTTCAAACACCACCAAAGGAAATAAAAGATCTGCTCCTTGATCATCTGAATTTCATTTTATGGGATCCGGCTATGCATAAATGGACTACCCTGTTCCCTTTCATCATATCGAAAATATACTTCACCGGTTGTAAAAGCGATTTGGGGCATCCTGCAATCCTGAATTCCTCTGTATAAATACACACTTTTCTTCAAATATTGCCACTTGAGGCAAAATGGCTATTTAAAATGAAGAAAACACGTTTTAATTTTCAAAGGAAAAAGATATTAACACGAAAATACAAAACACTTCCCCTCAGTCGCCATCCTTGGTTGCCATGGATACTGCAGGGTCCAAGTGGTCAATTCAGCAACATGCCGGGGAGATCATTTTACATTCTTCTCAAACCATTTTCACTCATCCCCACGCGACAGTCGATTTCCAGCTGCCTCTCAAGCTTACCGACGAGGGTTTTATTTCAAGACCAGATCGTTTTTGTTTACAACCTGATCTACACTCCGACCGACTTACAGCAGCTTCGCACACATTTCGACAAGGCGGGCCATCGCTGGTGCGCGTGCGCCCTCGCATCAGCTCCGCCCCATCTCAGCGGGCGGGGAGCACGCGTGCGCCTTTCGGGTAGCCGGCGCCAGCGGGAAACGCGCATGCGCTGTTCCATTGAAGCGTGCGTTACATTCCAGCTCTACACCTTGTGGTCTCATTCCCCCTTCGCAGGATCACCCCACCCTCCCGTGCACATTTCTCCTCCCCTTAACTCTCCCACCCACACAGACCTGCCTTCCAACACCTTGCAACACCCGCCAAACCCCGCCTCCCCACACACCCCACCCTACCCACTTCTAACTCAATCTCCCCTCCCCCCGCAGACCCACCCCTTTCAACACATAGCCCCGCCTCCCTCTCGCTCCGCCCCCGCGTGCCAGATATCCATTCGCGGAGTGAGAGGCCGACGTATTGCGTTCTCACGCCCGAGCGGGCTCACCGCTGTACAATCCGCGGTGTGTGTATGTGGGGAAAGTAGTGCGAGGGAGGCGGTGCTGGAAGGAGCGGGAGCCTCGGGTCCTGGTGACACAACCCCGAGAGAGAGGAAAAAAATGGAAGGCTCGCTTTAGATAATAGAATAATGCTAATAATGTCTGCCCGGTGAGATGAGGCTCCGAAATGGGACTGTTTTGACGGCTGTGGTCTTGTGCAGCGTGGTCTCCGTGTCTTGGTACGCGGCGTACTCCGCTCAGAAAGGTGAGAGAGAGAGAGAGACCCTCGAGGGAGAAAGAGGGAGTTGGGTGTGAGGGAGTAATTAAATGGTCCAAAAGCAGCCGCCTGCTATACCAGTTCACCACCCCTCATCCCCATTCACCCTTCAGCATCTCCCTGTCTTCCCTCTCTACATCACCCTTCCTTAATATTCTTCAACCCCTCCCCACCCCAGTGATTCCCCTTTTCTCTCTTTATTTCACCCCCTCGGGAATGTATTTGTTTGCGATGGCTTTTAAATATTTTATGCCAGACTTTTCCCTTTTTAAGTGGGATACAGAAGTCATTTGTCTTCCTTAATAATTCTCCAGTTATTCTCTTTATTCCCCCCCCCCCCATCCCACGTTTATTTGTGATGGGTTTCCATGTTTTATTCCAGATCTTTGCTCCACCCCCACCCTTTTTTTTTGTTAGGTGCGATGCAAAAGTCATTTGCGGGAACCCAAAAGGATCTGGCCAAAAGGCTATCCCAGCAAATAAACAACATGGATTGCATGTGTTTCTGTCAGCACTGAGCAGTGGATCGGTAGTGTCCCTCTGGGATGTCTTTTTTTTAAACCACTCCCAGTTCAATGGCAACACTAAAGTGTTTTTCTTTTTGTCATTCATCTCCTGGTATCTTTGTCTTCCCCTCCAAATGTATTTTTTCCTAATTTTGGAACAATACAGTATCCACTTCCATCAGGTTTGTGGTTTGGTTCATGTTCCTTCTCTGCGCTGCGTTACAGTCACGTTGAGACAAATTACAATGTTTCCAACTTGGGTTTCAATGTTAACTTTAAGGCGGCTTCTTTTGTTTTAAAAAGACCCCTGTTTACAAAACATGACATCACTAGCGACAAACCATAGTAACTTATGTCATCGGATATATCCTTTTGGATGTGCTCTAAGTGAGCACAGTTTTGTTTTGTTGTTGTTGGATTCGGTTTTCGTTTTGGGACCACATTTGTTTTGTTTTGTTTTATTGAGCCCAGTTCTGATGAAGGGTCCCGACCCGAAACGTCGACTTTCCTGTTCCTCTGATGCTGCCTGACCTGCTGTGTTCCACCAGCTCCGCGCTGTGTTGACTCTGATTCCAGCTCTGCAGTTCTTGCTGTCTCTTTGTTTTGTTTATGATGTGAGTTTTGTACAATAACTCCAAACCGCTGCTATTCCTTTTTTCTCTCTGTTGAAGAAACAGCTTCCTTCGTTTTATATTGAAGTGACGCTTTGTGTTGGATTTACGAACCTCAGATGAGATGACGAAGCTTCGAAGTGTTTATCTTTTTAAGGGTTAGTTAGAATTTCTTTTGTCTGTGCGACCCCACCATTTAATCTCCGCCTTTTTTTCCGTAATGATTTTCAAGGCTCAATTTTTTTTATATTGAGTTCGATTTCGGTATGCTTTTTAATAAATAGGACCCTGTAAGTGAACTTTTTTTTTATTTTTCCCTGAGATGTCGACGTCCCTCTAAGGTCAGCGTTTATTCCCCATTCCTAATAGCCATGGATAGGATGATGTTGGCCTCCTTCTTGAACTGTCATAGTCCATGTGGTGTAGAAACACTTACAATAACAGTTGCATGGATTTCCGGGGTGGGGTTTTGGGTGGGTGCTTTTCCAGGATATTTGGCCCATCAACCAGTTAGGTTTCCAAATGAGGATGCTATGTACTTTAAGGGGAAATTGCAGGGGGTAATTTTTTTTGTGACTGTCACGTTTGCCCCTAGGTTGTAAATGATGTAGATGTGGTATCGCTGTTGAAGAAGCCTTGGCGAATTGCTGTAATAGTTTTTATTTGAAGTTGTCTTGCCATTTAAGCAGTAGACTTTTGAATGGAACTCAGTGGGTTTAGCAGAGGACCCAGGTTCATATCCAAGTGTTTCATCATTGATTTGTTATGATATGATTTGTTTTTCTGTCTACCAGCATGCAACATTTTCTGTAATAATGCACTCTTGTCAAGTTGACTAGACGTTAAACAGATGTTCCTCTCGGAGTATACCAATATTGAACATATTTCTGACGCACTAAAGTTTGTGGGCCAATGTTTTAATCTTGCCTAAAAACGGAGAGCTGTAAATATATGTAGTCTGTCTGTATTTGAATGAAATTGGTTAATGCAGTTTAATATTTCAGGCTGCTATTTTTTTCCCATCAGCTTTCTCTCTTGGATGCTGTATCTTTCTGATATTTTATTGTAAAAATGTCTCAAGGTTACTCTTTTACTGCACACAGCCAGATTGTCATTGGAGAAGCAATATGATAGAGCGGAACTTGTTAGTGCCGGTTCCTGGAATCAAATCTGAATTTATATGCCAGCGTTATTTGCATTTTAAAGTTGAAAGATTATTTCCCTTGTGTGTTGTTTATGTAATGAAAGATGAGTTGTTATAGGGTATTAGTGTTCTGTTGGGATATAAATTGTATCCTGCACTGCATTCCGTAGTGTCTTTGCTGCGTATCAGGAAACCAAACTGTATATAACAGTTTATAGCTGAAATTTCTTTTAAAACCTAAAACATTAGCAATAATAATGTATAAATTCATTCTTCATTTCACACATTCAAACTTTACCAGCCTGACTTTTTTTAAACAAATTATTATTTTATTTGATCCCCATCTTCTTAAGTGGTTGCATAAATTTGCTTTGTATTATTCCCTTGAATTTCGAAGGTTTGAAGGGTAATCCAAAAGCATTATGATAAATACTTGAAGGGGGAAATTTGACATGGATGTGGGACTAACTAAATAGCGCTCAAAGAAACTGCTTAGGCATAGTGAACAGGATGACCCTCCTGTGAAGTATCATTCTAAAGCAATGATGACTGATTGAAGTCACTGGTCAACCTCAAATATTGGTGTGGGACACTGCTTCAGCCACACTTACTAATTGTAGTAAAAAATGTTTTACTGCAATGTATGCAAAAATACTTCATGGATATATTTATTACACTAACCTAATTCACCTTTTACTGATACTATTGGAGAAAAATGCATAGAATGTCTCAAATGTCCCCAGCCACACCATACCTTAGTCATTTTTGTCCTCTGTTACTGCCTTCGTCTTGGAGATCCAACACCTTTTTCAAAATCTTGGTGCTCCTGTTTTGTAATCATAATGAAGTGATCATCAGTGCCCTGTCCTTAACACCATCTGTGTGCACATTCAATTTGAAAAAGATAGAAAAATCTTTTATGACTCAGCTATGTGCATTTGAAAAATGTTATGATTTGGAATATATCAACTAACAAAAATATAACTGGCAACTTTACTTTTGATTTCTTAAACCACCTTGTTCTTTTAAGTAACAGGAGAATTTCACGACTGAAATGTTTTGTCACCCATTCTACTCAATAATGAATGTTCCTGCTGAGAGAAAAGCATCTAAGTATTATGTGAAATCTATTAAAGGAGAGATTCGTGAGCATTGTGATCTGTTTGTGTTGTTGACTTTCTGCATCTGGGGGATATAACACACCCCTTGCAGCTTGGATGCATGATTTATATACTAATGACTTCATGTCACTGTTCTTACCACAACTAGTCTAGGTCTTTGAGATAGTTGCTTATTATTGTTATTATGTGTCATGTTGAAAATGTATCAGATCAAAAATATAATTGTATTCCTTCTAAGAGAATTTAATTAAATGTAGGAGTTGGGACAGTTTTTCAGACCTCTTATTCACACGTCTGAAGTAGCTGGAATTTGAAACTAGACTGTATGGCCCAGAGGTAAGAACATTACCAATACACCACACGAACCCTCGGACAAATTTTAACTGGACCCCAGATGTGACAGATATGTTTAGAGATGTTTACCTGTTCTAGAACTGTCCAATTTTCAATCCTGTTAATTTTAGTGGTGAAAATCAGATGATTTCTGTAAGATCTGCTGTACCTGTAAGACAAATTCAAAATTTATCCCCGACGTCCTCTCTTGACTTCTGGAAATAATACTCGAATTAATATTAGTAAACATGTTTGTTTTTAAAACAAAACATCATTGTTTGGACAAAAGTTTGTATGATAAGTGGTGCGAGAGACATCTCTGCTGACAGTCCCATGCATGATCTTTGGATTAGTGCAGCTGCAACAGCCACATCCTTGGCACAAACGAGAAAGCCTGGCTTGGGCACCAGCAAGTCTTCTGGTGTTGCTGTAGCCATAATTCTGTAGAGGACTGTCAGACAGGCCACATTTCTTTTGATCTTTACAGTGGGTGGTTTCTGGCAAGCATTAAGCAGTCTTCCATCAAGCCAACTGATCTCTATGGTTTTGGAATTGCACTGGGTGCCAGGAGCAAAGACATGGGTTTTCTCTCTACCCTGATAAACACAGGATTAGTTTCTGTAGCAGACTGCTGTTGGAAATCAGCTGCCAAATGGCACTGAAACTGTGATAGTGATTTGATTTTGCCCCAGTAGGTGCTTTTATCCCTTTAGTTTTGATTTCTAATTTATACAAACTGTGATTGATAGTTCAATTATATCACTTCAGCTGATTGATGTCACTACTGTGTTGAATTTTCGTGTTGTGCAAACATGATACAGGTACCTCCAGGTCAGTTGCAGTTTAGTGGCTGCCTAGTTAGAATTACATAAACATTTCTGACATGAAAATATGTCTGTCTGACCCAGCAGTACAGATGGTGGTTACCTTGTGTAGGCCCATTCAGAGGTTACATTTAGGGCTAGTACATTTTACTACATGATGTAATGCTAAAAACAACCTTAAACATGTGTCAAGTTCACGTGGATATGATTGTGCAATGGCATGTTTTCATTATAAATATTAAAATGACATGTGCCTGGCTTCCTGTCCTGATCCATATCATCTTGTTCCTTCTTTTAGTTCAGCCAGCCATTGTTAAATGCAGACATGCTGCCTACTTTAGTCACCAACTCAGTAAGGCATTTTACAGCTACACTGCCATCAATGTAAAGCAAAAAGTTACTGTTGCTTTTCATCCTACATCTTATGCATAT
>NC_063343.1:63248111-63276387 GCF_021869965.1 Rhincodon typus
ACCACTGTTCTTATATGATAAGGTGATTTATTGCATGACAGCCATAAACGCAACTACCATTTGGTCAACATAGTGATTAGGACTTTGGGAAGCTGGTACAGATACCCTAATCCTAACCCTCTGAATGCGAGAGTAGAATTCCTGGTCTTAATCCACAGGCTGTGTGTGACATCAATACTATGGAAAGATGCAATAAAAACAGACCTGTCATAGTGGATGACTTTAACTTTAACTTCCCCAATATTGACTGGGACTCCTTTAGAGCTAAAGACTTGGAGGCAAAATTTGCTAAGTGCATCCAAGCGGGTTTCTTGAAACAGTACATGGATAGTTCAATTAGAGGAGAGACCATACTGGACCTTGTACTGGCTAACGAGTCTGACCAGGTGACTGACCATTCAGTGGGGGAGCATTTTGGAAACAGTGATCACTACTCCTTAAGTTTTAAGATAGCTATGAATAAGGATAAGTCAGGATCTTGTAGTATGGTACTAAATTGGGGAAGGGTAAATTACATTATTAGGCAGGATCTGGGGAGTGTTAATTAGGAGGATCTGTTATCAGACAAGTCCATATTTGACATGTGGAAATTGTATAAAGACCTGCTGGGGAGAGTTCAGGACTGGCAAGTTCCAGTAAGGAGCAAAGACAAGGATGTCAAGGTATGGGACCCTTGAATAATGAGGGAGGTTATGAATTTAGTGAAAAGGAAAAAAGCAGCATACGTAAGGTTTATGAAGCTAGTATAAAGAAAGCACTAATTCAATGAACAAGAACATTCTCTCTGGTATTCTGAACTGGCATCATTTTTAAAAAGGGATCAGTCTTTGTCACATTGCTGTTTGTGGGAGCTTGCTGTGCACATATTGGCTATGGTTCCTACATTATAATTGATTACAGTCGTCTGTACATGGCCGTGGAAGCACTAAGTGCTTTTGAAATGTAAAGTACTATATAATTGCAAATCTCTTTTGAGTTACACAGCAGAATCTTGTTTTTGAGAGTTAAACATGCAGTGATAATTAGCATGCTGGAGAACAAAATCATCATGCAGTTAATGAAAGTAGCACACACAATTACCACCAGCATTCTGAAGTTAAGCACCCATACTGGTTTTCTATTAATGCAGTGATAGTCCCACAACTATGAACTGCTTTCTATGAATAAATGGACACACATCAGAAATGCACTCTCCAACAGAAAATGTGACAGCCCATTTATTGGGCCTGTTTACTCCAGGTGTTGGTTCAATGCCACAAGTGCCTGCCTACCCCATTTTGAAATGAAGCTTATTTGTACATTTGCAGGTTGTATCCTCATTCAAATTGAGCATAATGACTAATTACAAAAGAACTCCGAATATGTTTATACGGATTGAATTGGATTATACACACTCCACCAGGGTGTTTGCAGATCTGGGAATATGTAAAACCCAGAGGACAGTCTTCCCACTGCCTACCCGCCTATCCCCAACCTGTCCGAAATTTTGCAGGTGAGGGTCAATCCTCGGCACCTGCTACTGCCCCACCTCCCCCACCCTGTGCAACCCCCCCTGTTGAATAAGACCAAAGGTCTCAAATGGTTAATGGCGAAGAGTGCATTATGTACCACCAACTATTAAGATGTCATATTATTATGATCACAGCTGACGTTAAGTTTAGACAAGTTAGATCCCTGAGTGAAGTGTAGCTTGACAGACCTTTATTTTTGTTTTCAAAACGATGATGACCAGTTACTGAACATATTTACAAGAGTCTGCTAGTGTACTTTTAACATGAAAAACAAAAAGTTTGTTCAACAAGAAAAACAAGCTATTACATGGAAAAAAGGTTGGAAAGAATTCATTATAAGCACCAGAAAAGGATTCAAATGCACGCTTCCTTTTATCCAGCAACATCCTTACAAACATCAAAATTGAAGCAATGATTTACCACTATCTCCACAACAAGGCTTCTTGCTCAGTTTGTCACAGTTCCAACCAGCTTCGGTATGGCAAATTTCGGGGCTTTCACTGTATGTCTTTTCTTCAGCTTGTACCTCCTCCTGATACATATAAAACAGACCTCAAACTAAACTCTCAATTACTTTAACTTTAGAGCAGATACGGAGTTGCCTAAGCTCAGTTTCCAGCATTACTGCATAATTTATCAGGCCGTTTGACACTCTTGCCACTACATGCATACACACATATACACAGAGCCTTCTGGATCTTTCGGTCGCTGAGTGTGACTGGACCAGTCACTAGGCAGCAGCACAGTTTTACTCCAATTTTTATTTTGCACTGAACTATTAACACCCACCTCTTCACTTCAAAGAAAACAAACTGATAAAAAGAACTGCAGATGCTGGAAATCAGAAACAAAAGCAGAAATTGAATTCTGAAGGAGGGCCACTGGACTCAAAATGTTAACTCTGCTTTCTCTTCACAAACGTTGCCAGACCTGCTGAGCTTCTCCCACAATTTCTGTTTGTGTGTTCACTTCAAAGTTTGGAAGACCACATTAAAATGCCTGAGGGGAAGAAAAAGAACAAGAGAAAGGAGTGGTGGTAATGTTATTGGGGGACAAGTAATCCCGAACTTCAGGCTAATGTGCTGGAGACATAGGTTCAATTACCACTATGGTTGATGATGCAAAAGTTGAATTTAATAAATCCTGGATAAAAAGCTAGCCAAATGGTGGCCATGCAAACACCGACAATGGTCAAAAAAAAGCAATTCATTCACCAGTACTCTTTAAGGAAGTAAATCTGCTGCCCTTTCGTGGTCTGGCCTACTGGTGACTCCAGACCCAGAGCAATCTGGCTGACTCTTAATTCCCCTCTTGTCAATTAGGGATGGCCAAAATGATGGCATAGGGAGCAATGCCTACGTCCCATAAGGGAAAGGAAAATCCAAGATCCCAGAACCAGCAATCAGGTAAGAGTATTTTTTAAATGAGGTCAGAAATCAGACAACACCAGGTTATCGTCCAACAGGTTTATTTGAAATCACAAGCTTTTGCAATGTTGCCACAGCTTTTTAAATGATGTTGTGATGACAGGAGGGCAAAGCAAAAAACATGGTTTATATTTTTCCGTTGACACGAGATGACAGCAATTTATTTCCTACTCTTCAACCCAACAGTTATGGGAGACAAATTGGTTTCCTTTTATTATTGACAGCTACCATTACCAAAAACCTTTGCATTTTCAAAATGGACCAATTACTGATGTAACTGCAGTTTTTAAATCTTAGGCTCTTTTTTTCTCCACAGGATGCTGTGAAACTGGTCCCATAAAGATACCTTCCTTCTTCGTCCTCCCACAATCTGGCGCACATACATTTCTGAAAGCAAGTGAGCAATCGGATTTAATCAAATATAAAAACCTCACACAATACATTCTGAACGTATAATTAAATATGGTTTGGTACATGCATGAAAAAAAATTTTCACTCTCTTCAAGAACACTTCCCACAGCAATGAGCAGCATAAGATAAGACTTCCGTTTATTGAATACCTTTCACAACAGTACACATTGTTCTTTGGCTGTAAACCACTGTAGTCATTGGTTAGGACAAGACACATAGCAGCCAACCCACGCAGACTGAATTCCTACAAATAGCATTGCAATAAATGAACATATACGTCTCTTGCCGAAATATTGGTTTTGAGATCAATACTTGCAAACAAATAGGGAGAACACTCCTGAACTTGTTTGAAGTAATGACACGGAATCATTTAAATCCACCTGAGAAGGCAAACAGCCTTCTGCAACATATCATCCAAAAGATGGTAACTCTGGAGTGCAGCACTCCCTTTGTACCTTGTTAATATCGTAATGGTGGGACTTAGATCCATTCGGTAGATTCACTGCCACCAATCCTTCCTGCTGGTTTTCGTCTAAACCACTGATACCATGAAAGGATGCCAACACGAAGTCTTTCACAGAAGGTAAACTCAATCTTGATGAACAGTAAATACGTTTATTACGTATTAATTAATAACTACTTAGGTTACATCTGAGATATATGATGGTCCCTCAGGAGTAGGCTCAAGTTGCTATTACTGAATCACAGTCTCAACTTTGGAAACAACTCGATTGCCTTGCTCCGGTCAGGAACAGCCTTTTATATCACTTTGGGTGAGTTTATCTTGTGATTTCAGTTAACTCTTTCAGGTACCAACTGTTTTCTGCAACAACTAAGTGTCAGTCTGGATTAGGAACTCAAACTCAACTAATTCTCACAGACACATATTCCCCTCCCCTCTCTTGTCCGCCTTCCATAGGGACCGTTCCCTCCGGGACACCCTGGTCCACAGTGCCTTCACCCCCAACACCTCCCCACAGCCCTACGGCACCTTCCCCTGTAACCGGTGAAGGTGCAACACCTGCCCATTTACCTCCTCCCTCCCCAGTATCCAAGGGCCCAAACATACCTTCCAGGTGAAGCAACACTTGACCTGTATTTCCAAGAATCTAGTCTACTGCATTCGCTGCTCACAATGTGGTCTCCTCTACATTGGGGAAACGAAGCGTAGATTTGGCGACCGCTTTGCAGAACATCTACGTTCTGCTCGCAAAAAAGACCCTGAACTACCTTTCGCCTGCCACTTCAACACACCACCCTGCTTCCTGGCCAACATCTGTGTCTCTGGCTTGCTGCAGTGTTCCAGTGAAGCCCAACGCAAGCTGGAGGAACAACACCTCATTTTCCACTTGGGGACCCTACAGCCCTCCAGATTCAATATTGAGTTCAATACTTTTAGGGCCTACACTCTCCCATGTCCCAGCCCCCCACCCCACACACCAGGCCTTGTTACCACATAGCGTGCCACTACATACCCCTTGTTGTTAGTCACTAACAGTCCCTATTAACAACTATTCACCCTCCCAGCCTGATTGTTAGCAATTCCTCTGTCTGTCCAACTGTCTTTCTCTCTCTTTGGGCTCTATCCTATTGTTTACTCACTACCCCACCCACCTCCTTATTTTCTGCATATACACTGACGTTTTCCCACCCACCATCAATACTGAGGAAGGGTCACCGGACCCAAAACGTTAACCCTGTTTTCTCCTTCACAGATGCTGCCATCCCTGCTGAGCTTTTCCAGCAACTTTGTTTTTGTTCCTCATATACAGCATCTGCAGTTCTTTCGGTTTTTATCAACTAATTCTTGACTCATTTTAAATGTGCTGATGCTTTTGCCTGAATTACTCCATATGGTAACAAAGTCCATATTTTCACCACACTCTGGGCGAAGACATTTTGATGGAATTTCCCTATTCAATTTATTAGTGTCTTTGTTATGTTTATAGACCTAATCTGCACCCCATAGATGATGCACCCTCTGAAGAACCATCTGCTTTTTTTTTAGAAAGGAAACTTAGTCCCAGCCTGTTTCACCTTTCGATGAGTTACAATATAAAAATAGAGGTCAGAATCTCAGAATAAAGGGTTGGTCATTGAGGACCAAAATGATGAAAACTTCTTCACTCAAAGAGTTCTAAAGCTTTGGAATTCTCTACCCTAGTGCGCTGTGGACATTGTTGTTGAGTTAATTCAAAAACAGAAGTCAATGGATTTTTGAATACGAGGGGATTTAAGAGATACAAGGACAGCTTAGGAGACTGGCACTGAAGTAGAAAATCAGCCATAACCTTATGGGTCAAAGGGCTTACTCCTACTTATAGTTCTTATATTCTCATCGAGTAAATTCTGCCTCTTTGCAAAAAGCCTCAAATAGCCCTTTTGGTATCAAGTTCTACATTCTAACCAAATCTCTGGGAAAGATGATTCTAAATAAATAACACAGATGCATTTAAGATGAAGCCAGATAATCCACCTATTTCCTCATTTCTTGTACATGTTGGGCCGAAATTTCCAAGCCCACCTGGAGCATTTACAAGTTGGGCAGTTTCCTGATAGTGGCTTAAAGCTTTACTATGCAGTTCTCAAAACCTTTCAGGTTGGTCGGCTTTTCCAATCTTCATGGTTGGGAATCTGTTTAGACTTCATTAGCACATCTCGAATAATCATTAATACCCCATCCAGACTAGTGCACTCTTTGTTAACCAACGATGGGAAATGCACGTGTTCATAAACTTGACAAACATGAGGCATCTAGTTGGCAGTGTGGACTTCTTCCTCCAAGCTGTGGTCAGTACAAACATCTTAATTAGTTGGCTCCTTCCTAACCAGGATTTTTTTTATATGCAATAATTTAACACCGTGGGGATGAAGGCTCTCCGTGTTCATCAATCATGACAAATTTTGGTCATCTTAAGTCTGGCTTGTTTTTGTAAACTACCATAGTATTAGGGGCAAAGCCTGACCAGCATGATTTTCAAACCATGCATTGACTGGCTTCGGCCACTTAATAGGCTATAATGACTGCAGTTCCCAAGTTTCATTAGCTATTCATTACATGCAGTTATTCTTTCAATAGCAACAACCTATATTTATATTGTGCCTTCAATGTATCAGTATGACTCAAGGCATTTCAGGGCAGTGTTATCAGAAAATATCCAACACAAAGCCATGCAAGCAGATATTAGGGCAGGTGACTAAAGGCTTGGGCAAAGAGGTAGGTGTTAAGTAGTAAATAAATAGAAAGAGACATCTAAGGGGAAGCTAGGTAAGCACATAAAGAAATAAAGGCGGCACTAATAGATTAGGAGGATGCTCGTGTAGTATAAACTGCAGCCTTTTTCTGCGATACAAATTTTATTTAGTGCTGTCTGGCTAAAGAATAATTGCAAGAAAAAATAATGCAGTCTTTCATGAACAAATAATTGCCTCTTAGATTCAAAGTGAGTTATGAATCAAAAATCTATTTTAACAAATATAAGGGCCATTTGCTTTAGGGAACGGACTCTCCTTTGTTTCTGTGTCTCTAACAAACCAATCAACTGTCAAAACTGTGATGTATTAAGTTAACCGGGCCTAGCATTTCTATGATTGGTGATTTTAAAATTCCTTTTACGTTGTAATGGATTCTTTTAAAGAAAAAAGGAATCAATACTATGCTGAAACTTTGAACAGAAATGCATCAGCTTAATGACAGTGGTTTCCGACACTGCTTAACTCTGCTGCACCTTAGAAACCCACTACTAAAAATACGTGAGAATGCCTCCAACTGCCTTCACTCATCTCTTTTAACATAACAATGTTTTTAATCCACCACTGGATGAAGTCAGGTGCTCCCAGAAGAAAAAGAAATGGTAGTTTTCCAGTGACTCTTGTCATAGAACTCACTCAAGGTAGGTGCCCTAAAATTATACACCTGCACCAAATTATCGTAACTCAGGTTGGAAAAGCTGCACTTGTAAACAAAAAAAAATGGTGTCGATGGATCTAATTACATTTGCTGCATGGTCATCCATATAGAAAATAGCCTTCTTGCAGGTGCACTTCACTTGGGAAATCAGGACAAAAATTAACAGGTGATCACTCAAAACCAATCACAATGTTGTGAAATTTCCAAGTCTGCTTTTAAGTGTCACAAATCATCCTGATTTTGAAATACATTAGCTGTTTTCTTCACTGCAGTGTCCAGAATTCTGAATTTTTCACCTCGGAGGCCTTTCAGCACACGGTCAAAGCAGAGGCTCACCATCAGTTTCTTCACTCACAAGGACAACTAGAGACAATCATAAATGCTGGCCTTGCTAATGACGTCCCTATCCATAGGATACTTACTTCGCCCCCCACCAATTATTCACACCGTAGAATTAAAAAGAAATAGGCTGGAGCACAGCAACTCCACCATGTGGTCTTCTACATTTTTAGCCAGGGATTTGGAATTTTAAAATGTTTTCCCTCCAAGATAAATTCCAGACAAGCCAAAATGGCATCATAATGCCATATTTTACAAAAATTCCCAAGTTATTTATTTTTAAAAATACGACTTCAAGTATCATTTGTCTACTGCCTCATGCAGGCCAGGATGAGGCATTCCACTCCCGTACATCTCAATTGTCCTCGTTTTTCAAGGACCGTAACATCCCCCCCTCAGTGGTCGAGAATGCCCTCAACCGTGTCTACCACATCTCCCGCAACTCATCCCTCACACCCCGTCCACGCAACAAGAACCAAAAAAGAATCCCCCTCGTCCTCACGTACCACCCCACCAACCTCCGGATCCAACGCATCATCCTCTGACACTTCCGCCATGTGCAATCCGACCCCACCACCAAAGACATCTTTCCCTCCCCACCCTTATCTGCTTTCCGGAGGGACCACTCTCTCCGTGACTCCCTTGTCCGCTCCACACTCCCGTCCAGCTCCACCACACCCGGCACTTTTCCCTGCAACCGCAGGAAGTGCTATACCTGCCCCCATACCTCCTCCCTCACCCCCATCCCAGGCCCCAAGAAGACTTTCCACATCAAGCAGATGTTCACCTGCACATCTGCCAATGTGGTATACTGCATCCGCTGTACCCGGTGTGGCTTCCTCTACATCGGGGAAACCAAGCGGAGGCTCGGGGACCGCTTTGCAGAACACCTACGCTCGGTTCGCAATAAACAACTGCACTTCCCAGTCGCGAACCATTTCAACTCCCCCCTCTCATTCCTCAGATGACATGTCCATCCTGGGCCTCCTGCAGTGCCACAACGATGCCACCCGAAGGTTGCAGGAACAGCAACTCATATTCCGCTTGGGAACCCTGCAGCCCAATGGTATCAATGTGGATTTCACAAGCTTCAAAATCTCCCCTCCCCCTACCGCATCCCAAAACCAGCCCAGCTCGTCCCCGCCTCCCTAACCTGTTCTTCCTGCCACCTATCCCCTCCTCCCACCTCAAGCCGCACCCCCATCTCCTACCGACTAACCTCATCCCGCCCCCTTGACCTGTCCATCCTCCCTGGACTGACCTACCCCCTCCCTACCTCCCCACCTACACTCACCTTTACTGGCCCCATCCCCGCCTCTTCGACCTGTTTGTTTCCTCTCCACCTATCCTCTCCTCTATCCATCTTCTATCCGCCTCCCACTCTCTCCCTATTTATTTCAGAACCCCCTTCCCCTCCCCCTTTTCTGATGAAGGGTCTAGGCCCGAAACGTCAGCCTTTCTGCTCCTGTGCTGCTGCTTGGCCTGCTGTGTTCATCCAGCCCTGCACCTTGTTGTCTCTGACTTCTATTACTGTAAGGTTTCATTTTCAAATTCTCATTCTTGTTCTCAAATACCTCTTCTGATCTCTATCTACTTCCAGACTTAAGACCAGGGATATTTGCAATCCTCCAATTCTGGTTCACCGTGCAACATAGCTTTTTACCACTCTGGCCTTGCCTTCAGCTGTCCAAACCCTGTAATTGCCTTCCTTATCCTCTCTGTCTCTGCCTTGTCCTTAAGATTCAGCATAAAACAGAATCTCAGAATTGTTATAGTGCAAAAGGCAGCCATTCAGCCTTTTGTGAATGCAACTACTTTTCAAATAAGCATCATTATCTGGCGCCGATCTCCTGCTTTGTCCACATTCCCTTCGGGAGCTGAGGAAGGGTTCTGAGGAAGGGTCAGTGGACCTGAAATGTTAACTTTCATTTCTCTTCACAGATGCTGTCAGATTTGCTGAGCTTATCCAGCAATCTCTAGTTTTGCCATTAAAATTAAGCTATTATTTGATTAGCTGGAGCGCAAACTGTTCAGCTCTTAACCAGAAAGTGACATGAATCTAACAAGTTTCAATCATATTTAGACAAGACGGATTTATTTCTGAAATTAATATTTGTTGATGCAAACATATGGGAATACCACAACTTTGAAATCTCTCAAAAATTAGAAACATATAGCTGCAGGGTCAAAGACCTGGAACTCCAATCAAGCAGCATTGTGGAACCATTTTCACACAAGGACTGTAAGTTGGTGAGGATTGAAAGACAGCAGATAAGGAGAAAAGAATGAGAGGGAATGCTGAGAGAATATTAGAGGAGGAGAAAGAGAAAGGGGACCCATTCAGTTATCAGACCCTCCCGATGCCTCAAAATACGTAAATACAGTCTTGAACAAGAAAGAAATGCCTTAGGTGTGTTTGCTGGATAGAGCCAAACTCCAATATTTGTTTCTTCATATGCTACTGTACAGAACTGACTTGCTTTAGTGACTTTGTATGCACATTAAGATATGTTTATGATTAAAGTGTATTTTTGACATAACAAAAAGAAGAAAAAAAAGGTGGTGACAATTGCATAGCGGTAAATATCATTGGACAAGTAAACTGGAGGCCGAGGCTCATGCTCTGGATACATAGGTTTAAATCCTACCATGGCAGCTGATGAAATTAAAAAATGTACTTCATAAAATCTGGAATTGAAAGCTAGTATCAGTAATGAAAATGAATGATCATAAAAACCCACCTACTTCACAAACATCCTTTATGGAAGGAAAGCAGTCATTCCTACCTGGTCTGGTAACAATGTGACCAATATTCTCTCTAAGTTGGCAGCAGCACTGCCACTTGGAGGGTCCATACAAGCTGATAATATGGACTAGTCACTGTTATAAGGTAAACGCACTACTGGAAGGAAAAGTTAATGGAAATAAAGCACTGGGAACAAAGCATGTGATTCCAGAAACATGACTGACTCTTAACTGCAGTCTGCAACGGAACTATCAAATTATTCAGTTCAAGGATAACTGGAAGTGAACAACAAATGCTGCCAGCGATACCCATGGCCATGGAAGAATGTAAACAAAGGGAAAGGCCAGGATGGAGAAAAGGATGGTGGGAAATGGGGGAGGTTAAAGAAACATGGACGATGAGTAAAAGAAGGGAGTGAGAGGGGAGCAGAATTTTGTTTGGCAACTGGTAAGGAAATATGACCTAAAAGGGAAGGTGAACGGAGTTAGCACCAGGCTGACCTAAAACTGAGGCATTGACCTGGTGAGGTTATAATGATCTGCAAGCCTTACAGTGGAAGCAGTATGCAATAGGCAGGGCTAAGCAATCCCACAACGAATGGCTCAGGCCTAAGCTCTGCAGTGCTGCCACATCCAGTCAACAATGCTGGTGGATAACTACCAAGAAGTTGATGTTCCTCAAATATCACTATCCTCAACAACAGGAGAGCCTGGCATAGTAGAACAAATAAAAATGCTGAAGTTTTTGCATTATTCTTCAGCCAGAAGTGTCAAGTGGATGATCCATCTCCTCCTCTTCCGAAGACACCAGAAGCTGTAAAGGCAATAGGTACCATCAACAATACCAAAGACTTGTGCTTCGTGCCTCTGGCTAAAATAATCTATGGCGACTACACTGACATTGACCCAACAGAGTGGAAAATTGCCCAGCTACGTCCTGTGTACAAAAAGCTCAACTAAACACCCCATCCAGCACCTTCAATATTCTGTCTCTTCAGCAACAATGCACAGTGGCAGCAATGTGCACCATCCATAAGATGCACTAGAGTAAATCACGAAGACTCCTGAGAAGCACCTTCCAAATCTACAAGCTCCACCCTCCTAGATGGCCAAAGACAGCAAATGAATGCTAATGTAGCCATATGCAGGCTCCTCTCCAAGCCAAACACCACCTGATCTGAATGATATTGCCATTCCCTCACTGTCACTAGGTCAAAATCCTGGAGCTCCCTCCCGAACAGTATTATAGATATTCCTACATACCAAGGACTGCAGTGGTTCAAGAAGATAGCTCACTACCATCTTGTCCAGGGTAATTAGGGATTGGCAGTAAATGCCAGGTTAGCCAATGATGTCCGTAGCTCATGAGCAAATAACAAATAAGTGGCTAAACAAATTAATTTGACAAAGTTTATAAATTCTTAGCTAAATCATGTTCACAATTTCAATGAAGCTTTTCTTTTCATACATCATTCCTGGTCAATTTGCTGATGAAAATCTGTTTCAGTCTCCAATGACCATTTGTATTTTTATTTCTAATACGGTGGGTAAGGAATTACGTTTACCAAATTATTCTCAAGAGCACCATAAAAGAGAATTAGAAAATGAGCCAACATACAACTGCAAAGTCAAAATGCTACAATTTGTAAAACATGAGCATTGGGGATGGGATCGAACACGGCAAGACCAATTTGGATTTAACTTACTGAATCATGAGACGTATCAACATTTGAAGAGGCAGTCAGTCAAAGTTTAGAATATGAATTAGTGCATCCAAGTCACAGTAAACAGCCCAGGTCAAATAAAGTACAAATACCATGATGTAGGAAAACATGTTAGTACACAACAGATGTGCCAGGGGTTGCATTAAACATATCAATTTACTGTATCCAGGATCAATAATGCAAAGAACAACAGAATGAACATTATATTACTGGACAATGGATTAATCATCTGAAGACATGAGTTCAAATCTCACTACTGTAGTTGAGATTGAAGTTCAGTTAATAAGACATTAGAGATAACCATTGCTGAAGTCCTTTAGGGAAGGAAATCCACTGTTCTTGTTCAGTCTGACGTAAAAGTGCAATGAGATCAGATTCACTGCAATGAGCTTGACTTGTAGCTATCTTTTGAAAGCACCCAGCAAGCCGCTCAGCTCAGGGCAATTGAGATGGTCAAAAAACCAGTTGCTTTGTCAGTGACACTCGTATCCTGTGACTGAATTTTTAAGAAAAAAAATTAGTAGTGAGACTCTCGTTTTAAACACTTTCGCTGTTTGTGAAACGTTTACCTTTTAACCTGATGTATTTTCCTGACAATAACTAGAATTGAATTATGAAGCAAACATTTCAACACAATCCACATGTAGTTACTCTGCACTACGACCACTGCAAAACTCAACAGCCTCCTTCTTCAAAAGGAAGGAACAACTTGGAATAACATCAGAGGAACAACTTGGAATAACATCAGATAAATACAAACGCACAAGTATTAATTTACATCAAGTTCCTTTTTGCTTCATTGTGCAGGAACAACAGGAATACCATTCAGCCCTGCAAGATGTTCCACCATTTAGTTCAATCATAGCTGATCTCTACCTCAATTCCATTTAGCCACCTTCATACCATATCCCTCAACACCTTTTCGAACGGAGAGGCCAATGTAATTGAATTAAATGTTCTACTAAAATACCAAATGGGATTAACTTACAATTAGATGCAAGTTATTTAAGACACATTCTTTTTAAACATAAAAGGCAGTGCAAATTCGTAAATTCTTTCCCCAAAAACAGTACTTTCTAAGGGGTTGAAAGCTAGAAACAAGGTTGCTGTAAACAGTTTTCGGGGTTAAGGTATTGGGGTTAACCCAAGGTTGGTTAGTCTTAGGGGTAGTTAGGGGTTAACTTTGTTATCCAAAGTTATTAAGAAATATAGGGCAAAGGAGTTAGATCACAGACAGTGCACAACCTCATTGAATGGCACATGATTCAGGCCCAAGAGCTGAATGGTCAATTCTGGTTCTCTTGATCATTATTGATGTTGGGTGGGGGTGTCAGTTGAAACTTTCAAGATTGTGATTGCTCATTATGTTAGGAATATTTCCCTGATATCCTTTCTGATAAATTTGTTTCAAAGTACTCATACATAAACTATACTTGAAGCTCATTAAAGAGAAGACCTACAGTCAGCCTACACAAACCTATTACACTCATTTATTCATTCATTATTACACAATATTTTTATGTTAACGGTGCAAAAAATTAAAAATAAGCTATCTTCTCTCATTGGCCTCATTAGTCTCTGATTTCCACCCCACCCCGTAAGTTAAGGGCATTGAATATGTTACTTACTTTTCCACTTGTAACTGAAGGCTTGTGAAGTTTTGCAAAAGCTCCATCAACACTGTTATAACCTGATGATTTGTGTGATTAGCCAAAACATTACTGAAATGCAATGTAAAATTACATGATGGAAATTTCACAAAATTATTAAAATGAAACCAGGCAGAAGGCCACCATTCAGCCCATTCATGCTGGGGTCTCTGGAAGGGTGATTTGTCTAGCCTCACTCCCTACACCACCCCTCTCGCCACCCTACTTGTTGCACAGTTCTATTTTTCTCTTCACGTAATTATTCAACTCTCTTTTTGAAGTACTTGATACCATCTCTCTCTATCACACTGATTAAAAATGTTTTTCATGTCATGATGTGGAGATACCGAGCTCTGAAAGCTCGTGTTTTCAAACAAACCTATTGGACAATAACCTGGTAGCGTGATTTTTGACCTTTTCCTCATATCACCAGTGCTTCTGTTGCCAATCACTTTAAAATGGTTTCCTCTCGTTCTTGGCTCTTCCACTACTCTGTCCTGACTGCTCATGGTTTTGAATATCTCTATCAAATTTCCTCTAAGCCTCCTCTTAAGCAAGGAAAAAGTCCCATCTTTTCCAATCTATCTTCATAACTGAAGTTCTTCATCACTGGAGCCATTCTCGAACACGTTCACTTCCTTCTAGCAGTTTGATGCCCAGAATTGAGCACATTACCCCAGATGAGGTCAGGCCTGCGCAAGCTGCCCCGTCATCCTCAATGACTTGTTCATGTAAAATCCGGGATTTTTAAAAATTCATTCAAAGATGTGGGCATAGCTAGCAAGGCTAACATTTATTACCTATCTCAAGTTAACCACATTCCTGTGGTTCTGGAGTCACATGTAGGCCAGACTGGTCAAGGATAGCAGTCACAAAAACAGAAATTGCCAGAAAAGCTCAGCAGGTCTGGCAGCATCTGTACAGAGAGAAATCAGAAAACATTTCAGGTCCAGTAACCCTTGCTCAGAATTCAAAACTTCCCTAACAGACATTAGTAAACAGATGGGCTTGACAGTGATCATCACTAGATTCTTCATTCCAGATTTTTATTGAGTTCAAATTTCATTATTTGCCATAGCGGGATCAGAACCTGGGTCCCCAGGACATTACATGGGTCTCTGGATTAATTGTCCAGCGATAATATCACTAGGCCCTTGCTCCCCATTCTGTTCATGTGTCCCCTTTAGAATTGCATTTTTTTACATTATTATGCATCTTCTCACTCTTCCCATGAAAACAGATCATTTCATACTCCGGTGTTTAAATGTCAATTGCCTCTTAATCACTCATTTCACCAGCCTAAGTCCCCTTGAAGTTTATCACCATCTTCCTCACAGTTCATATATTTCCAGGTTTTGTGTCATCCACAAAATTTGAACAATACCCTGTACACCAACATCTAGGCCACTAAATCAGTCCAACAACCAAGACAAACCTGAAGCTTTTACAACACTCTTCAGAAATGCTGATTAGACAATCCACCTCAGCCTCCTCTGAAGTCCCAGCATCACAGATACCAGTCTTCAACCAATTCGAATCACTCCATATGATATCAAGAAATGCCTGGAGGCACTGAATACTGCAAAGGCTTTGGGCCCTGACAACATTCCAGTAATAGTACTGCTCCAGAACTTGCCATGCCCCTAGCCAAGCTGTTCCAGTACAGCTACAGCACTGGCAGCTGACAATGTGGAAAATTGCCCAGTTATATCCTGTACACAAAAAGTAGGACAAATCCAACTCAGCCAATTACTACCCCATCAGTCTACACTCGATCATCAGGAAGTAATTGAAGGTGTCATCAACAGTGCTATCAAGCAATAGTGGCTCAGCATTAACCTGCTCATTGACATTCAGTTTGAGTTTCATCAGTACTACTCAGCTCGATTTCATTACAGCCTTCATACAAATATGGAGAGTGAATTCCAGAGGTGAAACGAGAGAACTGCCCTTTACAACAGGGCTGAATATTACAGAGTGTAGCATCAAGGACGCTGAGCGAAACTTAAACCATTGGGAATTGGGAGGAAAACTCTCCACTGGTTGGAATTGTACATCGGAAAAGGAAGATGGTTGTAGTTGTTGGAGTCAATAATCTCAGCTCCAAGGTATCTCCACAGGAGTTTCTCAAGGTAGTCTTCTAGGTCAAGCCACCTTCAGCTGCTTCATCAATGACCTTCCCGATATGATATAGTCAGAAATGGGAATGTTCACTGATAATTAAACAATGTTCCAAGCCAATTGTGAAATTGTATATGTTTAAATTCAGCAAGACCTGGACAATATTTAGGTTTGGACTAATAAGTGGAAAGTAACATTCATGCCACACATGTTCCAGTAATGATTATTACCACTGACCAGAAACTGAACTGGACTAGCTATATTAAAATCATGTCTACAAGAAAAGGTCTGGAGCTAGGAATCCCACAGCAAGTAACTCACCTCTGTGCCCCCCAATGCAACACACTCTGAGGAACTTGGAATAGGTAATATTTGCCAGCCTTTTGCCACAAAAGCAAATTCTCTCACCAAACCTCAAACGCCTGTAACTAGCTCCTTGCTCAATTCCTTTCATCCCACTCTAAATGAAAATGCTTCAACTGCTAGGATTGCACACTCTGGAATTTTCTGTGTTTGACTCTCCACCTCTCCCTCCTCGTTATTTTTATAGCCATCCTTATTGCCCTCCTCTGACCCAGTTTTATTCATTTTCTTTTCATATCTCCTTCCATGATTTGGTGTCCATTCACTTCTCAATACTCTGATGTTCCTATTGCTGTTTGTATACATTAGTGCCATATAAATGCAAGATATTAGACAGTGATGTTCTGTTAAGGGTTCACTTACATTGACATGTTAGAATTTTCTAATTAAAAATATTTGCCAACTTTTCAAATCCACATAAATTTAAGAGGAAGTGGGTAATGAAGCATTTTTCCAACCCCACGTTTAGAAATCTGTGAATAAGGAAAATTTTAAATTACGAAATGAAGTCTTAATCTTCTTCCAAAGCAGATGACTGGTCAAAATTTCCTGGAAAAAACCTGATATCTCATGATAGAATCTGACAGCACAGAAGGTTTTTCTAGACATGAGTGTAGAAGTTTGATTAGTAAATTCACAGATTTCTGTGCTGTAAAACCTTATGACTCTATTCAGTCCATTATCCCCCCAGTTGGCTGCAATTTTTCCCTTTAAGTATTTAGCCAATTCCCTTGATAAAGTTACTACAGAATCTGCTTTCACCACCCCCTTCAGGCAGTGCGATCAAGATCATAATAACTTTCTGCCTGTTCTTTTGTCAATTACCTTTATGTTCTCTGGTTACCAGCTCTTTTGTTACTGGAAGCACAGTTTCTCCTATTGGGTTGATTGAAAGCCTTCTTGATTTTGAACACCTCTATTAAATCACCCCATAACACACTCTGTTCCAAAAGAGAACTGCAGCAGCTCCTCTTGCCTCCCCGCATGACTGAAGCCCTTCATCCCTGGTATCGTTCTAGCAAATCTCCTTGCACTGTCTCCATAGCTTTAACAGCCTTCCCAAAGCGGGGTGCCCAGAATTGGACACAATACACCAGCTGAGGCCTGATGATTTATGGTGCAGCGTTGATGTTAGAAACAAAGAGATCTGTAAACATTCTGTTCATCTTACTTCAGAATTTTAGAGCATCAACAAAGCCAGGCATCCTGGTAACCTGAGCACGTAACTGAGTTCAATAACCACCTGTCAGTTAGAATATAGAAATCCATTTGTCAATATAACAATAGTTTTAAACAGACATTTTGGAATCAAGCAAAGACTAACATTTGACAGACTATTCAGTCTTTAGAAACTAAAAGTGGCCCAATCTTTTATATTTTTACAGCAATTCAATGTGGGAAAGGAATGAGGAGTTTTTGAAATTATAGAACTGCTCCTAATTTCCTGGAATTGATGTATAATATTGTGCACTTGAGTGCTGCACTGAGGTGCTGGCTTTTGGCTGAGATGGTAAATGAAAGTCCTATCTGCCCTCTCGGGTGGTTGTAAAACATTCCAGTCACTCACTGAAGAAAAGTAAAAGGAGTTCCCCTCACTGTAGTGTTCAGGGGAAGTCCAGAACCAGGAATCACAGCACAAGGATATATGGTAGACCATCTAGGACTATGATGAGAAGAAATTTCTTCACCAAGGAGAGAGGTGAACCTGTGAAATTTGCTATCACAGAAAGCAATTGAGGCCAAAACATTATATGATTGCAAGGAGGAGCTGGATAGTGCATTTAGGCTAAAGGGATCAAAGGATATGAGGGAGAAAATGGGAACAGGCTTCTGATCACAATGAAGGGTGGGACAGGCTCGAAGGGCAGAACAGCCTACTTCTGTTCCTTTTTTTTTGTTTCTATGTACTCCATTCCTGAAATGAAACTTGACAGTCAATTTGCATGTAGAAAAGTTATGATGTCTCAGAAGGTACTGCACTGACTATGAAGTACTTTGGCACTTCTTTGACAGAATTGAAACACAATGAAAATACCATTTATTTCCATTGTATAATCATTTGAAGTTAAGGTGCACAAGTAAAAGTACAAAATGTTCATTCACATGTTGTGAAGTGGACAGTCAAGCCCATTGAGTAAGAACTAAAAGATGTGTACAAGCCAAAAAAAATGTCTATTCCTTCCAGGTGTGGGTACAGGATGTGACTAAGTCCAAGAGAAAAAAAAACTTAAAATGGCCCAGGAGATATAGAATCGCACAATTATTACAGCACAAAGGAAGGCATTCTGCCCATTATGTCTGCACCAGCTCTCTGGGTATTTTAACTAGTGCCAATTTTCTGCCTTTTACTTGAAACTCTGTACATTGTTTCTATTTAAATAGGTAACTAACACCCTCTTGAATGCATCAGTCAAACCTGCTACTACCATAATTGCACATCCTAACCACTTACTCTGTGAAAGATTTTCTTGTCACTGTTTGACCCATGAACCCTAAACCCATAACCCCTATTAAATTTACTGATCCTAGTGTTTGTGCATCCAAACAAATCCTCACAGCCAAAAGGTGTTGCCAGATCACTAATTCAGGACTATTTTCCAACTGTGCAGGAATAGGAGAGAAAAAGAGCAAGATCATGCCTAGTAGTAGGGATATCACAACCGAAGAGAAGAAAAACAAAACAGCAACAAGATCCAAAAGCAAAACTCAATGACCCTGAAGCTTATCTTCCCACCTCTTCTTCCTACGTATTTAGGATCCTAAATTGTTTCACATCTGTTTTCTCTTTGCTAGTGAAACATGCCCTAAACATCTCATCACTGAGGTGCAGCACACTAGATGATTCATAAGTATCTCTCAAACAGAAAGTTAGTGGAAAACACTGATCTTAAGCAGGCTCCATTTCAATAAGTGTGATGAAAGAAGAATTTGTGATAATGTATCTGGACATTAGACATGGCAATTTAACACTAATTAGAGAATGTACAAAAATTCCACCACAGCATTCCACGACTTCTATTCAGACAGAAGAAACTGGAAGATGTTAGATGACCTTCTCTCTTACAAGGCAAGATTCCTAGTGAAAACAGCCAGTATTATTTTGGTGGGATTCTTCTTTTCCATCTGTGAGGGTTATCAACTGTGGACCAGTTCATTCCAAAAGATCAGAACTTCCACCTCACAGTCACAAGCCTGTGGGTTTAAATTACACTGTCCTTAAGAGGAGACAGGCATCATGGTTTCTCAGTAGTTAGCACAGCTGCCTCACAGCACTAGTAATCCAGGTTCGATTCCACCCTTGGGCGACTGTCTGTGTGGAGTTCACATATTCTCCCCGTGTCTGCGTGGGTTTCCTCTGGGTGCTCTGGTTTCCTCAGACAGTCCAAAGATGTGAGGGTTAGGTTGATTGGCAGTGCTAAGATGCCCATAACGTCCAGGGACGTGCAGGCTAGGTGGAGTAGCCATGGGCAATGCAAGGTTACAGGGATAGGATAGGAGGTTGAGTCTGGGTGGCTTGGTGTGAGCTCAATTGGGCCAAATGGCTTGCTTCCACAATGTAGGGATTTTATGTCAACAAAGTGAAGCCTCGTCTGTTGTTTGAGATGGATGTTAAAGATCCTACATTGAGAAAAAGCAGCAAGTTCTTCTTGGCATCCTGTTCAATATTCTTCTCTCAAACATTATCACAAAAACAGAGCAACTGGTTATTATCACTTTGTTTGTGGAAACTTGTTGAGTGCATTTTGCTTCCTCCCTTTCCTACATCACAATAGCAATTACACATCAAAACTACTTAATTGGCTGTAAGGTGGTTTGGGATGTCTGCATGTCATGAAAGGTGCAATATAAATTCAACTCCTCCTCTTATATTCTTCATAATTAGAAGAGATACTAAATCTTACAGGTTGATTAAGGTTCAACTCAGCCCAGTCCCATAATTATAAGCTACAAAATGAGCACCGACTTCCATCCTAAACCTTAAGAACTTGAAATAGAATGTCAATAATTGACCATTGAAAACAAATTGTGTTGAATTGTTTTTCCAAAAATAAATAAACAGCAAGACAAGCAAAATAAAAGTTGTGAGCTAACTATGCTAAAGAAAGAACAAAGGACCAAATGTGTTCATACCAGGCATCCAAGTAAAAAATGAGACAGAGACAGAGACAGAGACAGACACTCATGGGGTATGTCTACATTCAATACATACATTTATGGCTGAAAATAAACACATTTTATCAAAGCTTTTCATCTTGCATTCATCAGGACAATGCACAAGAAACAACAATTTGTCAAACATTTATTAGTGCTTTTCCGTCCAAAGCCCACTTGCATCAGAGCTCTCCTCTCAAGCAATCTCAAAGTGCAACTGTAGGATCCTTACCTCTGAACCAGGAGGTCCAGGTTCAAGTCCCGCCTGTCATAACATGTCTGAATCTGCTGATTAAAAATATCTACAAAAAAGGCATTTTTGATGCTCTCAAAACTTGGAGGATCAAATTATGCCACTGTTCACTAATCTGTCAGAATGACAAAGATGGCCTACACCATTCTAAGAATAAATTTCTTCTGAGCAGCAAACAGTGTCTCATTTACCATCGGATCAGAAAGACAGCACTCTCTCACAATTACTAATTAATTATTTCCCAATGCTTTGAGATTGGATAAAACCAAACGGCACAAGAGATATAAGAATTCCCAGAATAAGTTATACTAACTTAAATAAAGACGGTTAAGATTTAAATGATAAATGGGAATCAATAGATACATACAACAATGACCTTCTTTCAGGGAAACCTAAAACAAGAAAGCATGTTTTGATGAAAATTTACGGTTGGTTAGGTAAGTTGGATTATGTTTTCATTCAAGTATTGCAGGATTGTTAGCAAGTATTTCAGATTCAACCGATGTGGTCACGTACGCAGTTTTGATGGAAATTGCAGATCCAAAGACTGGAGCCAGTGCAAGGAATGGTAGCAAAGAACAGGGGTTGGGAGGAGCATGTAGAGGTGGAAACTGTGGAGAGTGATCCATCTTTGGCTGGTAGTGACAGGCTCTGGGCATGATTGGGGAGGGAATTGTCAAGTACTGCAAGGGATTGGGGTCCTGGTAAGAACAAGAAAACAGGGCAGACAGAATTTTAGATCTAGGAGCAAAACATTTACCATGTTGAACTTGGAAACATTTTATTATTTAATGGCGTTCATTCAAATAAATGCACAGAAGTTGACAGTCTGGTGGTAATGCTGTTGGGCTCCCAAAACAGAAACCTGGACCCTTGACCTGCTGATTTGGAATTCAAATCCTGCAATGGCTAGTAGTGGTTAAAAGTACACTAAGTAGGTAGCTAAATCATCCATTATTAGTGCAGGATGCATAAAAAGTTATAACAGCACAGGTGGACTGGGAAGGGCTGAGACCAGGGAGGCGATGGCCTCTTGGTACTATTGTTACACTATTAATCCAGAAACTCAGCTGGGGACCCGAGTTCAAATCCTGCCCAAGGCAGATGGTAGAATCAGAATTCAAGTAAAAATAAATGAACGACCTACTGATGTCCACAAAACCACTGTCAATTGTCAAGGAAAAACCATCTGGTTCACTCATGTCCTTTAGTGAAAGAAATCTGCTATCCTTACCTGGTCTGGCAGACATGTGACACCGGACCCTCAGCAATGTGGTTGACTCTCAACTGTTCTCTGGGCAGTTAGGAATGGGCAATAAAAGCTGGCCTTGCCAGCGATGCCCTCATCTCATTGGATGAATTTTTAAAAAGCCAATTAAGCACAAAGGGCAGAATTTAATTTCCTCTCTAACTTGCACACGATGATGTTGAGAGTTCAGTGCACTCCACTACCGGTCTAATAAAGACCCTTCCCACTCAAACCCAGGAAGGCTCTTCATTCTGCACCCTCCTGTTCAAAAGCCATTTGAAGCCCTTAAGCAGTCACTTAAGGCCATCATCACAAGCATTCAATAAGCAGCAACTGGGGGATGATCCCGCCCTGCAGGCAAGGCACCAAATTAACCCTGGCGGGTGAAGCTGCAGGATGGTTGCCTGTGTGTCTCTGTGTGTACCTACATGTGCATGTGTGTGGACCCATCCTCCTCAGACATCCATGCCCAACAGAAGAATAGGCCCTATGATACATGACAGACCTGGATGAAGGCAACCTTCAAATTAACACAACTCCACACACTCCCAATACAATACCTTGCCAAGTCTTCTCTAACTGACTCTGGCATTCCATCCCACTCTCCTATCACCAGTTTTCCAGCGATGACCTTCAGCCTTAATCTCTTGAGGAAACAGCAATGGCCACTGCCTGTACTAGAGAGCAGCTGGTCTGTGGCTGGCCAATAACTCAGAGGTAGGACATCTACCACCCTACTTTGCACCAGGAAGTGCAATGGGAAGTTGCTTTGGTGGAACCAGGAATTTGAAATCTACATGGCATTCTTGTATATGGCCGCAGTGGAACAACAACTGCCTCCCCTTGCCAGTGGTCCGACCAGCTGCTGTGATATTCAACTCCACCAAATGATGAAGAATTGAGAAGGAGACATTTCCTTTATACCCCCAATGCAACAAATATCTCAGTCTTGAAAACTTCAATTGGCCTCAGCACCCAAAGTCCTTTTGGGAAAGGAGGGCATTTCAGTCAGTGTTTCAGATTACCACCTTTTGAATGAATAAAAAGTGCTTCCTAAACCTCTGAGCAAATAACACTTACACAAATAATTCGTAATGGTTTCGTTTTCCCCTAAACAATTTTAGAGAGCTGTTTTCAATTGTAATGCATCTCATAATAAGGTTTTCCATCTTTACCATTTAATAAGGTGCTTTTCATTGATTGAATTTCCCATGACTAAGTGCATTTATTGTAAATCTGAAGAAAAAACAACTGCCCGGAAGAACCTGATCAAATTTGCTTCCCCCTCCTGCCCCCACCATCAACATGTTTTTTGGACCATGGATTATCAATATTTGACAATAAAGCTCAATAAAGAAGATTTGTGTACGCAACGCCACCAAAGCAGAAACTGCAGTCAATACAGAGCAACTCAAAGTGACAAGGTGTCAGACCGAAAAATTCTGGCCCAGCTGTATTTCACTCGGAAAACAAAGATAAGCAAGCTGCAGGCAACAGAAGTGCTGCCACCTTTAATACATGTATTTGGCAAGCTGTAGCATGAAAAGAAATAAATGAAACATCAAGGAGTTCAGAATAACATCCTTCCTTATTTTGCACTTAGATTGCATTACTTATTTTCCACAAGAATCTCCACATTGCAATCATCAAACTTCAGGATGCCAGATGAATCCCACTGACTATTTAATCAGTTTCAATTTTACATCAAATAGACAGCATCAGAAAGAGGCCAGCTAGCTGTAGAACTCATGGCAGCCTTTATTCTTCACTTAAATCTTCTCCCAATCCTCTGTCATTCAATGGCCTGCAAAATCCTCTATTCTTTTGACCCTCATATTACATTCATGGAACTGAGTAGTATGCAACTCAAGGTTCTGGAGTAGATTTGTAGCTCAGGTTGTGGATGCTGTGGTTGGTTCACTCGCCGGTTCGTTAGTTTGCAGACATTTCATTACCCTGCTGGGTAACATCATCAGTGCAGCCGCTGATGAAGTGCTGTTGTGTTTACCCGCTTGGTATTTAAACTCTGGGGTCCATTGGATTTGATTACTTCATTTCCGGTTTTCCTTCACAGTGGTGAATATATAGGGCCTAGTTCTATGTGTTTATTGATGGCCTTCTTGGTGGCGAACCAGGCCCCTAGGAATTCCTGTGCTTGTCTCTGTTTGGCCTGTCCTAGTATCCTGGTGCTGTCCCAGAACAACTGGTGGGTCTCCTTATCCATGTGAATGGAGATGAGAGAGTATTGGTCACGTCTGTTGCTAGCTGGTGTTCATGTTCTCTTGTGGCCAATTTTCTTCCTGTCTGTCCAATGTAATGTTTGTCGCAGTCCTTGCATGGAATTTTGTATATTATGTTGGTTCTGTCCATAGTGGGTCGGGGGTCTTTGGTTCGAGTTAGCAGTTGGCATAGGGTTGACATGGGTTTGTGTGCTACTCTGATGCCCAATGGTCGTAGGAGTCTTGTGGTCAGATCGGATATGTTCTGGATGTATGGCAGCATGATGAGCATGTTAGGGCGTGCAGTATCTTCCTGTTGTTGTTCGTGTGATAGGCATCGTCGGATCCAGTTGTTCGGCTATCCATTGTCCTTAAATACATGGTGGAGGTGCCTCTTCTTTTTTTTGTATGCAACTCAGTTGTCACATTTCCTACCTGAAATAGAATGTACAGCACAGAAACAGGTCACAGTTGAAGAAACATGCCCAGTTCTGGACACCACACATTAGGAAGGGTACTAAGGCATTAGAGAAGATGCAGTGAAGGATTTCTAAGAATGGCCCCAGTGATGCGGGGTTTCAGTTACATGTATAGGCTGGAGTTACTGAGAAAATCGAGAGGTTTGATAGAGGTGTTCAAAATCCCAAGTCAATTGAGAGAATCTATTCCCATAGACAGAAGGATGGAGAACCAGAGGACATTATTTGAAAGTTCAAAAGAACTAATGGCAACAGGTGGTAAAGATTTCTCTCAAAACAAAAGGTGTGGTTAGGGTTTGGAATGTAATGCCTAGAAATGAGTTGGAGGAAGATTGAATCATGACTTTTAGAAAGTTATTGAATAACTTTCTGAAAATGCACAGTACTATACGCGTGGTCTAAATAGTATGATAGAAGTTCTGCATAACTTGGCTTCTTAAATTCATCCCTTTTTTAAAAAAGGGATGGACTCATAGATCTGCACTGTTACTTTATAATGAGTGTTGTACTCTCAGACCCCTTTGCTTATCTATCAAATCTAGATTATTTTTCTAGGAATTTGCAACCCCCTGAATTATGTTACCAAAGTACCATTCACCTGTTGAAACTTATTTGCTTATTCTACAAGTTCACAACTGTTTCCTTATAATTTTATGCAGTCCTCCATTTCAAATGTTGATTATGCATTGTTCAAGCTTGCAAAGGAATGTTTCAGAAACATAAGAACGGGAAGGAGTAGGCCATTCAGCCCCTACAATCTGCTCCGCCACTCAATAAAACCATGGCTGTAGCCTAACTCATATGTCTACCTTGGGCCCATATCCCTTGAAATTCTTAATTAAAACAAAACTCAGATTTAAATTGAAGAACTTAATTAGCACTGACTACCATTTTCAAATCTTCACTACTCTTTGCATGTAGAGGTGCTTTCTAACATCTCTTCTGAATGTTTTGTACCTAATTCTTAAGACTATACTCCTGGTTCTAGAATCTTCAACCAGTGGAAACAGTTTATCATTATCCACCGTCTTTCCCTGTCAATATCCTGAGTACCTGAATTCGTCCCTTAACCTTCTAAATTCTACAGAAAACAGGCCTAATTTGTCTAACCTCTCTTCATAACATCACCCCTGAAATCCAGGTATCATCCTTGCAAGCCTCCAAGGACAAAACATCCTTCTTAAGGTGTGATGCCCAGATTTGCTCACTGAGCTGTTAAGCGGGGTCTAACTAGGTAGATGGGGATTGTTCAGGTATCTTGTTATTCCAGTCACTTAGTTTGTCTCCAGCACCACCTTAATTTAAAATTCTTTTGTAATTATATCTCTGCCTCATTTATTCCGATTATAGCATCATTCCTTCGTTTGTTATCCGGCTGTTGACACTTTACTCACACCATCTAACATACTTGGTCACCTGCAGGGACTTATTCGACACTCCACTCACACCAGTTGTATCATCTTTTGATCTTCTGCCTATAAATTCTGTGTCTGTGTGCTCTTCTCTCGCACTTCACCTCATGAAGGGTCTGCACTCCAAAAGCTTGGCGATTTCAAATAAACCTGTTAACTGTAACCCGGTGTTGTGTGACTTCTGACTTTGCCCACCTCAGTACAACACCAGCACTTCCACAACATTAGGGTTTTAAGTAACTGCAGCATAGCATCTTCATCCCTATAGTCCATCATTTAGATATAAAGGCCAGTATTCCATTAGCCTTCCTGACTATTTACTGCACCAGTTTTTGGCATTATAGAAAGAGTTATGCACCTGAAACTTCAAATCTCATTAGACAGCCACTGTATTTAAAATTGTGCCTTCTAAGAAAGCACTCTGATCTGTCCAATTTGGGTCCAAAATGGATAACTGTACACCTGTTTATATTAAAATCCATCTGCCACATCTTTGTCCATTCACCTAATCTATTAATATCTTGTTGTAATTTTATGCTGTTGTCAATTGTCAACACTGTCTACAATATTGCTCAATTTTGTTTCATCAGCAAATTTGGACATTTGCCATTATCCAAGTCATTAATGAATATTGTAAATATTCATCATTATCTTGTGGGGAGCCTGGGTGGTTGTACCTCATCCAGGCCAGTGACTAAGACTCCAAGAATTTCACAACAGCCTTTCAGGAATCTCTAAAATGCTCACAAAGAGCTATGTTTGATGGCCGAGCATAGACACAGAAATAAAAAAAATCTGGTCAAGTGGTGGAAAACTTGCCAGTTAAACCACAGCCTCATTACAACCCATGCAGATTTCACAGAGCCATTTATGTCTTAACCCTTATCAACACCAATTCAAAATAGATTGACGTGCACTGAACAGCCTCTACAACCTCTTCTGTCACCACAGGAAAAAGTCCACCAATCCTGTAGTACATATTATATGCCAGAGGTCCTTGTAACAGACAACGGGACCCCACTTACCAGTGGGGTATTTCAGACCTTGAAGACAAATGGGGTTAGGCACATCCACATGGCACCCTCCCACTCGTCCTCAAACAGTTTAGCTAAGCAGGCAGCCCAAGTATTCAAAAGTAGCATGAGAAAGCAAACTACAGGGTTTTTCCAAGTGAAGCTTACACATTTCCTTTTCAACTATAGGATAACACCTCATAACAACAGGAGCAGCTCCGATGTAACTATTGATGGACCAACACCTTCAGGCTAGGCATAGCCTGACTTTCCCAAAGTTGGGGGAAAGGCTGTATTAAAACAAAAAGCCCAGAAAAGGGGCCATGAAAGGGGCAGGCCAGACAGATTTTAAACAAGATACCGTCCACATAATGAACTTCAGTGATGGCTGTCCACAGATTCCAGGAGTTATCCTTAATAATACGGAAGCAGTATAATACATCGTTAAAACCAGAGAAAAGACCCAAAAAAGCATATCAACTACCTCTGACAGCAGGAAGCATCCACAGAAGAGATTGTTTTGACAGACATCCATTGGTATCCTGCAGATGGGAAACTCTACCCATTAAAAGCTTGAGAGCCAGTCCTGAGGACTATGAGTATTCGGAGATAGAGACAGAGGCGGCAGAAGCTCAGTTGGAGGTTGGGTTCCCCGAGTGGCTCTTCAGTCTTCACAGAAGAGATGTTTGCCTAATTATTACACACCCCCAGACCACACCCACAAAGAACAGGAATGGGGTCATAGGCAAAGCAACACAAGATTTTCCATCATCACAGGAGTGACAGGAAGCCTCTGAATAACAGGGGGGAGGAATGTGTTAACCCCTACAAAAAGGTCCATGGGGAATCACTCATGAATCTACCCGTGGAGCTCGTTAAGTATGAGATCCCTTAGCAAACAGCAACGGCCTGCCCAGCTGAAACTCATCACCTGAGCCCTTTATGAAGCAGACCCATGGGTGGAGCTGCAGAACTGCCTGTCCCAGGGTGGGACTTGCCTGTTATGTCACGATTAGTCACTTTTGTTATAGAAACTATTGCTTTCCAGCCGGGTTTCCTGAGTTATTACAGTCACAGTCAGTCATTCTTACTGACACTAGCTTTGAATTTCAGATTCCAGCTGCCCGGGTCAGATTTGAACCCATGTTCATCAGCCTGTTTCTTGGGAGAACTACTCCAGTGGCATTACCACTACACCGTGTCTCCCTTAATAAAAATATCATCTGGCTGGAGTCAGAGTTAACACAGCGTGGAGCTGGAGGAACACAGCAGGCCAGGCAGCATCAGAGGAGCAGGAAA
>NC_063343.1:63276787-63329966 GCF_021869965.1 Rhincodon typus
GCTGCCTGGCCTGCTGTGTTCCTCCAGCTGCACACTGTGTGTTATTCTCCGATTCCAGCATCAGCAATTCTTGCTATATCTGGCTGGAAACAGCCATTTTGAGAGTTCTAAGGAGATGTTGCATAGGCAACTCCAGACGCTATTTCAGCGGAACTACCTGTCAACAACTTGAAACAGTTCCATTTACTCACTGACACAAGGAATTACAACGAAAGACATCCAAGACAAAAAACAGAAAACAAACTACAGTACTGAGCCAAAGTTCAATCTACAGCACTGTAAAAATAAAACAAGGGAGCCATTATTCACTTCCGCACACTAACCGTTCTGCTCATAAGTCAACTCTAACTATGAGAGTTGAAGCCATACCAGCTACTAAACCTGACTTCAAGTTTCAGTCCCTACATTTCAAGGAAACCAGGCTGCCAATAATGTTAGACACTGATCTCATTTTCATCTTCATGCACAACTTATACTCTTAAGTCTTTATGCACATGTTAGCTAATAGTTTTACCACTTGCTTTTTAACTTAAGTAATTTGAAGTATTTGTTATGTAATGAACTAACTTTTCATCTTGTTTAAAACCACAAAGCTGCACTTTTTCATAAAATGAAGCACTCAAAAATTACAAGGGGGCTACCACATAAGTGTATGCAAATTCTTAGCTCACAGATCACTGGGGAAAATGCCTGATAGGTGGTCATGACATTATCAATGAGTTTTCTGCCGCTAATGGGCAGGTTTCTTACTTTGTTACTTTGCCAATCACCAACTTAATCATTTGCAGTTCTCCAGGTGCCAGGAATCTGACGCATGGCATCCCATGTAATTTGCTGTGCTTGCCTGCTATCTTGCTCACTCCAGCAGTTCTTCACAGAATCCAGCCCCTAATCTGGCTGAGCCTTATTTTGTTTGCTAACGCTGCTGTGAAGACATTGGGGCTTTACCAAAGTTACAGTAATAAACACAGATTGCATAGGGAAAAATAACAGATCACAGGAGGATTATAAAAATAACCTGAAAATATATTTCATTCATCTCATATTTATAATTTTACAATGTTAATCCATCAACCTGCTGCTAGCATTTCTACCCCATTAGTTTGGGTCAAGTCACCCCTTATCTCACGAAAACCTTGACTTCCCTAGCCTTATCTTTTTGACCTCTCCAATAACCTTTACTGTGATAACAATAAATTCCATACAACGTAAATAAGTTCAAGGTACAGAAACACGGCATTATTTACAACCAGTTTATACACTACTTAAGTCTCTTGTCACTAATCTTTACCTAAATCTATTAACCAGTCCTTTGTTTCTTCCTTATATTTATCTTCCACTAAAATGTACCTATGCTGCACATCTCAACCACTCCCTGCAATAGTGAGCTTCACATTGTCACTATTGAGAGGAGGACCTGAATTTCCATAATAATGGACGGGTTCCTGGCTTCACCAGAAATGGTGCCAGCACCATGATTCTAGAAGCCCTGCCAACAAACCTGGCACCCATCATTTTTGCCCAGAGATAAAGGCGTAGGTTGTGCTGTGCACATCAACAGCTCACCAAAGCAGCTGCCTTCAAACAGACCTTATTTGCATTAGTGAGATGGCTAAAGCACAACTTGTGGGCTTTCACTATTTCTGGGGAGGAGGTCTTAAGCTGCCAGTTTTACTTGGAGTGATATCTTTTTGGATGGGTCCAAAAGACATTGTAGGAGGTACAATGACCTTTGGGGTTATTAAAAGTAGGCATGAGTATGTGTAAAAAGCATATGAACTCACTGGATTCTTTAAGCTGTCTTGGAAACTGTGAAGCTGTGAAGCTGTGAAAGTGTTTAAATCTTCTGGCTTTACTTTTCAAAAATACAGTGGATTTCTAAACAAATCAGCACTTGCTATTTCATGCTGCCAGTTGGCATATGCCTGATGCCTACCATTTTAGGATTGGTGCCACAGGGCTGATTTCACAATCTGTAATTCTCATGGTGGGATGTCTATCAGATCACAATTTCATTGACAGCTTTGAGTGGTTATAAAGTCTTTGATGTGAGACATTAAATACTAAACTTAATTTTAAGGGACTCAAAGAAATGAGTATGTTTAAGAAGAATGTCTACAATAGATACTTCAAATTTTAGTTCATCTCAGCAAGCGTTTTGAGGCTTGCCCATTGTGGATACGAGCTAAGATGGCATGGAGGGTGTCGGCAAAAAGGTACTGCACAGGGGTTCCAGATTGACTGTAAGATGTAAACGGGATATAAAGAGTTAGTGGGTCAGTAGAGGTGCTTACATTGGCATGGAGGGTAAAGAGATCATGGGATGGTGGGTTGGGGCCATGCAATGACATCAGTTGACATGGATGGAGCGTTGGGATTGAGCGTGTGCAAGCACGCATGTGATTGTTTCTTTAACAGTTGTGATCAAGGCACAGGTCACTGAAGTCGATCTTTGAAACAATCCACTTCTGCACCCAAAAGCGCCTATGGCTGCCTCCAAGTTCCTTCCAAGGATGACAGACCCAACTTCTATAAACCCCCACCAAATCCACCAGAAAAGAATTTAACTGTCCGGAGCACCTTCTCCCCAGTGTAGTGTGTGAAGTCAGGTGCAGAGATGGAGGGTTAGTGGTTGTTGGGTGTCAGGTCAGGTTCAGTGGCAGGGAGAAGAGGGTCAGGTTGGGGAGAACTTCCAGAGGGCTCCAGGTTTAAGCGAATTGCTGACTGGAATCTTCCATTCCTTTGGAGTCTGATATGATTGGATTTGCGCATGGAGCCCTGTGGAAGCCTACGTTGGAACAACAACTGTCTCGCCAGTGGAAAATCTGACTCTAATTCACACAATGCTTCTTCTCTGATAGATGTTTATTTCTAGCTCAATCTCTGAAGCAGTATCAAATCCCCACTATGGCCTGTTGTTCCTGCCAATTCTATGGAATGTTTCCTTCATTTCATTTCCATTTTTCAATGGCCTGTAACAGGAATTACATAATTTCCTACCTACTTGATAACCCTACTGGCTGCGTGTAGAGTTACATATGCTTACTATACTATGCATGAACACAACTCTCAAGAGATTCTAATGTTCCCGTCTGGTGAAAAAATCTCTTTCTAACACTACTTCTGTGATTACTTTTCTCTTTCTTTCTCTCTTTATCGCTCCTGAACATTTTGTAACCGAGCATAATCAGCTCCCATTTGGATATTGCATGGGAACTTGTGCCTCGAGCTTACAATTCTATTTTCACATCTGTATTGCAATTGTGTATGTACAATTCTAAGTTTCTTCTCTGGGCAATCTAATTAATTTTCCTGCAGAGGCTAGTTGACATTTTCCTGATTCTTTGCACAAGGCCAATTTCTCGCTGCTTAAAATTAAGCTCTTGCTACAAATCTCAAAATTATACAACCTTAAACTTATAAAATAGCTCCACTGCCACAGAATAAGCCAGATAATGATACAGATTAATTAGTTACACAAGTTATTACCGAACCAGACCAACCCAAAATTAAACCAAGTGAAGACATTTGAACAGCTAAAACTGAGAAAGTCAAATAGATTAAAACTTGAAATAGACTAAGGTGCTAACACTCATTTTCCTTAAACCTCTAAACACTCCTGGCCTTCAAAGTTATTTTTTAGTTGGTATCAGAATTTTGAGATTGCTTGCAAACTAAGTTGTATATCGGGCAACATCCAAAAAGCTTGCTCGGCAGCTTCAGAGAACAATTAAGACGCATGGGAGCAAAAGTAAGCCTCGAGACCTTCCTGCAATGCAGTCAGCTCATTGGGCACCTACACCTGCAGTTTCACAATCTACTCAGCCTCTTGTTATTGGACAACCTTATCAAGTTCCAAACTAATGAACCTTTGCTGCATCACCTCCACTGCAAATACATCTTCCCTTAAACATAGAGGCAAAACTGCAAACAATTTGAAGATTTTCCGAAAAGCTCAAATTGCAAAGGTGGACTTTCAACTTCCAGTATCTGTCACGACACTACAATTACTGATTTACTAATGTCGCAACAACAGCTTGAAGGTTTGAAGAAAGAAAATCATTTGCTGTCTAGTGTTGTTCTTTAAACATTCTCTAGTGAAAAAGAGAAAAGAACAAGATCATCTGTGATTTGCCCCCTTCTTCACCATTAAACAGCCTTCCACACGTTAGCTAATTGCAGAACACATCAACACAAACACAGTAACAGTGATTTATTTACTGGACTAGTCATCCAGAAATCTGGACTTGTGATGCAAGGAGTGTGATTTATATATCTGCAGCTAGGCCCAGGCGTCTGAAGGAGCGGCAGCATCGGCAAAAGGGACAGACGGCAGATCATCAGCAGCACCTGCAGGAACACTGGATGGGGAACAGGAGGTACTTTACCCGCTCACCCCAGGTCCATGGCTCCATCTTGGACATGGCGGTTGCAGGAGTGGCATCAGCGGAGGCCTGTAATTGAGATCCCAGAGCCCATTACAGATATGCAGGGGACAGTTTCAGGGACACCAGCCGATATCAAGCAGCGACTAGAGGAGCAGAAGAGGAAAAAAAGAAGAGGAGAGAAAGGTGAACTCTACTGCAGTAAAATCTTGCATGAGATTCAGTGTCTCAAGTTGGTGCCAGGGCATGGTGACACTTTGCATACAACACAAGAGAAAACACTTTTCATTGCATTTTTATATACATGTGGCAATCAATCTAAATCTAAACATATTTGAATATCATTCAATTTAGAGTTTGCATTCTGAACTAGTGGTATATGGGTTATGGTCTGCGCGTAGGAGGGAGTTTAAAAGATCAACCTGTCAGTATTTCTGGAATCATATTAAAACCAGTATACAAGAGATAGCTCATGAAATGCTAATGGGCATTTCTTTGCACTAGCGAGGGTTTTAAAAGTGCATAGAGTAAGCACAGAAAAGCATTTTTCTGCTTTCAGACAGAAGGATCAGGGATCAATTTATTTTTACTTTAAGGAAGCACCCATAAATTTGGCTTCAGTTTGCAGAAGTCCCAGTTGAAGTTGAATTTATGAAACTTTTCTTTTCCCCCTAGAGAAAGGATTGGATTCATAAATGTAAGGCTTTTATTTTGAAAGTCACAGACCAGAAGTGTTTGATTCAAATCCTCAGGGAGTTATTTAAAGCTGGGTCCATCTTAGCTCAGATATGTGAATATGCAAAGAAGAGGCTAGTCTACTCTTGGGACTGGGGCATTAGAAGCAATGGTTAAGCCAAGCCTATAAATGCAATACAGAAGGAAACGTGCTCTGGTATTTGAGTATGGTAAAATTAGGGGTCGGTTTAGCTCAGTTGGCTTGACGATTGGTTTGCGAAGCAGTGTGATGCCAACAGTGTGGGTTCAATTCCTGCACTGGCTGAGGTTACCATGAAGAACTCTCCTTCTCAACCTCTTGGCTCACCTGAAGTATGGGGGGTCCTCAAGTTAAATCACCACCAGTCATCTCCCTCTCTGGGGAGCAGCCCTTTGGTCTGGTAAGACTACAGCAACTTGACTTGATGGTAAAATTATAATTTTAGAATTATAGAGTTGTAATTTTACTGTGTATTGAAACTTTTCACATTATGTTATAGATCTTTCTTTTTTTAAAATCAACCTTTTGAGAGATGTTACACACCCTGGTACTCCTGATTCAGAGGTAGGGGACAATACCATTGCAACAGAATAGTCCCTCAATGTCATAAGTAAATAGCTTGGTGTATTCCATTTTATTTACATGTTTTGCATAACTTTAGTATTACTGTTAAAACCAAATCTGCAGCAGTGTGTGCTTGTGCTTCAGTTAAAAGATCACCTCAGCACAAAATACGTTCTATCAAGCCAGATTTCAACAGGTGAAGGTACAATAAAATGACTTCAGAGATAGCAGGAACTGCAGATGCTGGAGAATCTGAGATAACAAGGTGTAGAGCTGGATGAACACAGCAGGCCAAGCAGCAGAGGAGCAGGAATTCTCCCCCTTGGTCCAGGAATTCCCTACCTACGTCCGTGGCACCACCCACGCCCTCCACCTCCTCCAGATCTTCCAATTTCCCGGTCCCCCACACCTCATCTTTACCATGGACGTCCAGTCCCTATACACCTGCATTCCCCATACGGATGGCCTAAAGGCCCTCTGCTTCTTCCTGTCCCACAGGCCCGACCAGTCCCCCTCCACTGACACTCTCATCCGCTTAGCCGAACTCGTCCTCACCCTCAACAACTTTTCTTTCAATTCCTCCCACTTCCTACAGACAAAGGGAGTGGCCATGGGTACCCGCATGGGCCCAAGCTACGCCTGCCTCTTTGTAGGTTACGTGGAACAATCCTTCTTCCGTACCTACACTGGCCCTTAACCCCACCTCTTCCTCCGTTACATTGATGACTGTATCGGCACTGCCTCGTGCTCCCACGAGGAGCTCGAACAGTTCATCCATTTCACCAACACCTTCCACCCCAAACTTAAGTTCACCTGGACCATCTCCAATACCTCTCTCCCCTTCCTGGACCTCTCTGTCTCCATCTCTGGCAACCACCTAGAAACCGATATCCATTTCAAGCCCACCGACTCCCACAGCTACCTAGAATACACCTCCTCCCACCCACCTTCCTGCAAAAATGCTATCCCCTATTCCCAATTCCTTCGCCTCTGCCGCACCTGCTCCAAGGATGAGGCATTCCACTCCCGTACATCTCAGATGTCCTCATTTTTCAAGGACCGCAACATCCCCCCCTCAGTGGTCAAGAACGCCCTTGACCGTGTCTTCCGCATTTCCTGCAACTCATCTCTCACACCCCCTCCCCGCAATAACACCCAAAACAGAATCCCCCTCATCCTCACGTACCACCCCACCAACCTTTGGATCCAACGCATCATCCTCCGACACTTCCGCCATCTGCAACCCAACCCCACCACTAAAGACATTTTTCCCTCCCCACCCTTATCTGCTTTCCGGAGGGACCACTCTCTCCGGGACTCCCTTGTCCGCTCCACACTCCCCTCCAGCCCCACCACACCCGGCACTTTTCCCTGCAACCGCAGGAAGTGCTACACCTGCCCCTACACCTCCCCCCCTCACCCCCATCCCAGGCCTCAAGAAGACTTTCCACATCAAGCAGATGTTCACCTGCACATCTGCTAATGTGGTATACTGTATCCGCTGTTCCCGTTGTGGCCTCCTCTACAGCGGGGAAACCAAGCGGAGGCTTGGGGACCACTTTGCAAAACACCTACGCTTGGTTCGCACTAAACAACTGCACCTCCCAGTTGCGAACCATTTCAACTCCCCCTCCCATTCCTCAGACAACATGTCCATCCTGGGCCTCCTGCAGTGCCACAAGGATGCTACTCGAAGGTTGCAGGAACAGCAACGCATATTCCACTTGGGAACCCTGCAGCCCAATGGCATCAATGTGGATTTCACAAGCTTCAAAATCTCCCCTCCCCCTACCACATCCCAAAACCAGCCCAGCTCGTCCCCTCCTCCCTAACCTGTCCTTCCTCCCACCTATCCCCTCCTCCCACCTCAAGCCCCATTCCCATCTCCTACCTACTAACCTCATCCTGCCCCCTTGACCTGTCCGTCCTCCCTGGACTGACCTATCTCGTCCCTACCTCCCCACCTACACTCACCTTTACTGGCTCCATCCCCACCTCTTTGACCTCTCTGTCTCTTCTCCACCTATCTTCTCCTCTATCCATCTTCTATCCGCCTCCCACTCTCTCCCTATTTATTTCAGAACCCCCTTCCCCTCCCCCATTTCTGACGAAGGGTCGAGGTCCGAAACGTCAGCTTTTCTGCTCGGCCTGCTGTGTTCATCCAGCTCTACACCTTGTTATCTCAATAAAATGACTCATGGATTTGGAATGTGAGACAGTAGAGACTTCAGTTGGCTAGAAAGTCAGACAGCACATGCGTTAACGTTTGTTGAGAAGTAAGAGTGAAAGTTAGGGGAAGGGGTGATTCGGGTTGTCACAAAATGTTTTAGAGCCAATGAAGTACGTTAAGTTATATTTTAGTGTTTTCAGTTGTGAGAGCAGCATTGGGTGGTCAAGTTGAAAACTACCTTTCTCTGCTTCAAATTGTGCTGCTGAGGTCTGGACAAAACCCCTACCAGTGTAACGCTCCCTCAGTACTGCAGGGCAGGTATTTGTATGCACTCATCATTGGCATCCTCCATCTACATGAAATAATGAGCATGTAGGAAATCTATTGGCACTGGAATAGTTTCATAAGTTGCATTTTTACTGATGACTGAAGAGACTGGTCTGAGACAGGCAGTCAGGTTCTGCTAACAGTGTTACAAGAAGTTACCAGGTGTTATTTTAGGTGATTGGTGTCAAGCTGTTGTATTGTCCCTGCATAGTTGGCTGATCTCTCACATGCAGTCAATGATAAGGATTTGTCACATTTACAAACATCCTTGAAAGGGTCCTTTGGGCATCCCACTGGTCTACAAAACTGCACGTACCTCATCGTAGAATTATTCTTGGGAATGACCACATTCCATCCTGCTTGCATGTCGCAAGCGATGAATCATTTCTACTTAACAAGTACTCGCATGCACAGAAGATTTACCTTCAAGAGGATCATCAAATTGTATGGCTTTGGCCACTCACAAAATGCCACAAATATGTTGCAGACAAGAAGAATTGTTGAGTTTCCTTTTGTGACAGTTGTAAATCATCCATACTTCGCAGCAGAACGAGCTGCTGACAACACAAGCTACCTGTAAGCCATAGTTCACACTGCTCTCGTTTTGCAAGGTAAAGTAGGAAAAAGAAAGAAGATACAATCTAACAATTTGAACTAAACTCCTTTAAAGAGGACCCCAGGCAATTCTTCATGCAAAACATGCAAGTGCGTATTCTAGTGCCTTAGATCTCAAATATAAAGTCAAACAAGGTTTGTACAAGGGAGTTAGATAACTCCGTGCAAATAAAGAATGCTATGATATGGAGTAAGAGCAGACAGGTGGAATTTTTAAAAAATATCTCCATGGAAGAATAGGTTATGCATACCACATGAACCTGCTTGTGTGACTGCATATACAACTATCTGAAATAGGAGGAGTAGGCTATTCACCACAATGAGCCTGCTCAGTCATCCAACAAGGTCATAGCTGATCTAACTGCAACCTCAAATCCATATTCCTACCTACCCCGATAACCTTTCAATCCCTTGGTAAACAAGGATTTATCCAAATTTTTCTTAAAAATATTGAAGGACTCTCTTTCTGAAAAAGTGGACGAAGCAGAGTTCCACAGACTCCCATCACTCGATGAATAAATTTTACCTAATCTGTGCTTTAAATGACCACTTTCCCCAGTTTTCTTGGGATTTTTGTTTTGTGAATTAAAACTTGATATCAACCAAATACAAATTGCAACCAAAATTTGAGGCACAGGGATAGGTTGGTCATCCACACATGGGATACTGAACTTTGCAGTTAAGGTTGAATAGAGAATATTATGAACTATATTAGGTTTCAAAACAGAGTCCCCAGTGTAGTGATTGTAATGAGGTCAGCCAGGTGGACCTTAGAATACAAGTTCCCCAATAGGGGCTGTTAATCTGGTTCAATCAGGGAGCCCTGGCTGACAGATAAGCACAAAAAAGTGTTGGGGTTTTGTTCACTCAGAGCTGGGGCCTGTGGGAGTTGGGTCAGTGTCAAGGACTCTCCATGTGCAAATGAAGGGTGACTTGGTGATGGGATACCGGCCTCTGTGGAGTTATTTCACCCAAGCTATGTAGCCTCTGGGGAAATTCCAATAAGTCCCATGAAGCGATTAAAACTCTGTCCAATTATCAATGTTTGTACATTTCACAGCTGACCTCACATAGGTCATGTGATTATGCAGGCCATTTCAGTACTGTGGCAACAAAAGAAACTGGACTACAGACATCCAAGAATGAAATTGCAGGAAAGACAGGCACAGATTTTGGAGATAACAACTGGTTTAAAAGATTGTAAGCAGAAAGAGAGCTGAAGATGTAACATTAGTTTTGGAGGGGTTTATTTTGTCTGAAATAAAACAGAAGTGGACACGATGATGGTGGTCTTGAAAGTGAGGGGAAGAATATCTGGAGTCAGTCAATAAAAGTTAAGAAGGGATTCTAGATGATTGGTGGTTCACAAGACTATAAAAAAATGAAAATCAACCATAGAGTGTCAACTTAACTTCTGAGGAAGTGGTGGTGTTGATACAACTCACCATGAGAAATAGCACAAGCAGTGTCATTTAATGCATCCTAAAGAATTGAAGCTTTCAGAATATTAAAAGTGCACCCTACAAAATAAATGATTAAGCTTAGAGAAAAGCAATAACTGGGACAAAATTGAGAAGTCCTGGTACACCAAATGGATGGTGACAAGTACTTACACACTTTTAGAAAGGCATCACTTCTTATTGTGTAACAGGATAGTATTCTGGAAAGAAACAGATACTTCTTAGTTTCCTAAATCCCAGGGAAAATAAAAACTGTTTCTTGAAAATTCACCTGTGTCTCCATCACTAATCTCTTAGATTTCAGTGAATAAAACATCAAAGCTAAGGAAAGTAGCTGTCCTTGCTTTTACAATTAGACAACGTGAACTACCCCACGCTCCTAAACATCTACTTCATCCATCTGAAAAAGACTAGAAGCAAAGATCAGCTGCCACCTTCAGAGAAACCAGCAAGCGATGAGGGTTCACTGCAGCAGCCTCAACTTCTCATCAAAACAAAAAGCCACGTACCATTTGTAGGCAACTGAAGACTTAAGGTATTGATCGAAAGTCTAGCATGTAACATTCCTGCCCCTCCAATTCAATCCTTTATTTCCCTATGAATCTTGATATTTTCTATTCAGTTCAAGAATGAAGTAGATTCATTAAGGCTTTACTCAATAAATGTCTCATTAATCCATTAAATTGGATTGGATTGGAAAGATGACATGGGTGGAGCAAAGCCAGTGAAAGCAGACCAAAAGGGCAAGACAGAAGTCCACACAATGCTGTCCTTCTACGACATGTGAAAAAATATTCTTCGCCAATGTACAAAGCAGTTAGCAAGAGCCTCTCTGCTCCTATGATGCTGCTTGGCCTGCTGTGTTCATCCAGCCCTGCACCTTGTTGTCCCAGCAAGTCAACAATATCCACTTTAGAGAACATAACTGCATTTTAAAAATACTTAGTTTGCCCTCATTAAAATGCATCAGATAAGTCCATTTATATAAACATCCAACATAGCTTTCACGATCACACAATTATAAATAATACACAGTATATTTATAAACTGTAGTACTGTGTGATTGACAGATGAACGAGAGGAATGCTTTTGCTGGAGGTCTCTGCCTGATGGTCATAGCCTACAAATTGCAGCATTCAATATGTAGGTCACAGTGTCCTAATTTGACTGCTCCAATCTCTGTATGCCTGCTCTGGGATCAATAGTTAATATTAGCAAATTGAGCACTCACTCTCAAGGCGGTTGTTGGGAGCCATTTAATATGGAACAAAGATATTTCAATCCAAACTCTCCATTCAGGAAGGTAAGCAGTTAGGAAACAGGCCCAGGAGTTACTGAAACAGCAGCACCCAAAATGTGAACGTTTTTTATCCCCCCCTGAGTTTGCATTTCATATTTATAAAACTTTGTGCAATGGTTTGTTTTGCACAGAACATTCAAGGACCGTGGGTTTCACTGGCTGGATCACTCTTCAGATGGTCGTGGTGAGCTGTGTTCTCCATTTGGGAGGGAGTTCCAGGCGTTTGACCCACTGACAGTGCAGGAATGGTGATATAGTTTCAAGTGTGACAGGGGATTGTTCCTCATTGCTCCTCTCCAAGCCAATGAGGCATGCCACGTCAGGTGCACAATTTGACACCGCTAGTGGAAAAAGATGCAAGGCCAACTTTTGGTCCAAGCCAGTCAGTTGTTAGTCAATGAGATGGTTCCAAAGAAGATTGCCTCCCAGCAAGAAGGCCTGCTGAAATTGAGGGAAAGTCAGGAACTGCCATTTTGAAGCACTGGCATTGTGGCGCAAAGTAGCAGCAACAATGCCCAACAGGGGTCATAGTAGGTAGGAAAGTATGTTGTTATGAGGAAGAGAGTTTGTAAACTGAAGTGATGCCTGTATTCCAATCTGCAAGCAGTTGCCATGCTCAGTTAATGATTTGTGACAATCTACCTCAACCTCTCCAGGAACATGAATCTTTATCTGAAGAAGATCTGAAGAAACTTTGTCAGCTTTTCCAAATGTCTTGTTGGCATGGAGTCCTAATTGGAGACACACTCCAATAAATCTGATAGCACACTGCTATCATGCCTAATAACATCATGTCTTACTTTTCACTGGAAAGATGGTGGCCGGGAGGAGACCTGACAGAGGTCTACAAAATTATGAGAGGCACAGATAGGGTGGATAGTCAGAGGCTTTGTCTCAGGGTTGAAGTTTCAATTACAAAGGGGCACAGGGTCAAGGTGAGAGGGGGTAAGTTTAAGGGAGATGTACGAGGAAAGTCTTTCACACAGAGAGTGGCAGGAGCCTAGAATGCACTGCCAGAGGTGGTGGTGGAAGCAGGCACGTAGGTGACATTTAAGAGGCATCTGGACGGTTACATGAATAGGGAAGGAATAGAAGGATACTTACTGAAACTGGGCAGAAGGTTTTTTTTAAAAATTTAGTCAGGGCATGATGATCGGCACAGGCTTGGAGGGCTGAAGGGCCTGTTCCTGTGCCATACTTCTCTTTTGTTCTTGTTCTTTTTCAAATCGTTAAATCGTGTGATACCTGACTCTTGATTAATCAAGGTTCTTCTAATACTCTTGCAGATCAAAGTGAGTAAAGTTATTCACCTAGCTTTATGGTGAAGCCAGTTTGTATGATGGGGAGGGCCAAAGGAGAAGCAGCACATACTGAAGTAGTGATGAATATTTCAGCACTTTCAGCTTTTTCAGGGAACAAGAAACTCTGCATATGCAGGAAAATACTTTTGCAATTTTGAAGCATGAGAATGATGTTTGACTTTTGTAAGAAAACCCAGAAAATCCTCCTTCATCTAATGTTTCAGAGACACTGTCGGATATGACAGTGAGCAGTGCTGAAGTTCACCACATCTTTTTCGTCCAGAATATTTTGTGGTAACTTCAGATGCAGTCTCAACTGTACTGACTACAAATCTTCCAGTGAATGCACCATGCTCTGATGGGAATACTAAATAAAAATTAAAAGGACTGTGAATGCTGTAAATTGGGAACAAAAACAGAAGTCGCTGGAAAAGCTCAGCAGATGTGGCAGTACCTGTGAAGAAAAATCAGAGTTAATGTTTCAGGTCTGGTGATCCTTCCTCAGGACCCTGAGGATCACAAGACCCAAAACGTTAACGCTGATTTTTCTTCACAGATGCTGCCAGACCTGCTGAGCTTTTCCAGCAACTTCGGTTTTTGTTCTCTGAAGGGGTTTTGTCCTTGTGATGAGTCTCTAGGAGAAGTGAAACTACACACTGAAGTCTTCCCAATGATTTATTTATCCCTTCATCCTAAACTTGAGAATGTGGTGTAAAAGTCTCGAGATAGCTTTGTGTACTGCTTTTGCAACTGAACAATGACACTTATCAACTCTTCAATGGTGCAACTTCGCCATTCAGTAGTCTTTCTTCATCAGATCTTCTCTTCATTAGAGGCATCATCGAAAAGATAAAATGAATTAAGATCCAGTAAAGGGGAAGTCGTATCCTCTTGATGAGTACCTAGCTATCTTCCTCGTGACGTGGCAGTCCACTGTCCTCTCAGTATTATAAGTTTGGGATACTGTTGTTAGGTGTAGTTATAGGAATAGTGAGAGGATGCAGAGGGATCTGGACAATCTAGTGCATGAATCACAAAAAGGCCAGTATGTCGGTACAGCACGTGATTAGTAAAGCTAATTGAAGGTTATCATTTATTGAGAAGGAAATGGAGTATAAAATCAGGGAGGTTATGCTTCAATTATACAGTGCATTGAGCACTGTTTACTTAAGGAGGATGTGAATATATTGGAAACATTTAGAGAAGGTTTACTGGACTAACACCTGGACTTAGTGGGTTGTCTTATGAAGAAAGGTTAGCACCTATTAGAATTTAGAAAAGTAAAAGACAACTTGCTTGAAACACAATATCCTTACGGGCCTTGACAGGGCACATGTAGAGATGATGTTTACTTTTATAGCAGAATCTAGAACTAGCATCACTGTCTAAAAGCAAATGGTTGCCTATTTAAGACAACGAGGAGGAAAACTTTTTTTCTTTAAAAATATCAGCGGATAGGTGCTGGAAGTCATACAGAAAGGGACTTTATGCATGTCTTCAATATTGTCCAGATCAATGTAGCAAAGCATGGATTCAAGATTTTCTGATATTGCACTGGAAGTATTAATTAAGGTACTGGAAAAGAAGAAAGATGTTCTAATCCACGTGGAGGCAGGTGGCCCTCCAATATGTTCAGAAGGCAGTGGGAACAAACACGCTTTAGGACAATATCAATCCTTTTTTCCCTGGAGCATAGGAGGTTGAGGAATGACCTTATAGAGGTTTATTAAATCATGATGGACATTGATAAAGGTGAATAGCAAAAGTCTTTTCCCTAGGGTAAGGGAGTTCAAAACTAGAGAGCGCATAATTTTAAGGTGAGATGAGAAGGATTTAAAAAGGGACCCAAGCAGCAACTTTTTCCACAAAGAGGGTGGTTCGTATGGGGAATGAACTGCCAGAGGCAGGTAGAATTACAACATTTCAAAGACATTTGGACAGATGCATGAATAGAAAAGTTTTAGAGGGATATGGGCCAAATGCAGGCAAAGTTCGGTTTAGGAAACTTAGTCTGTAAGGATGACTCGGACCGAAGCATCTGTTTCCGTGTTGTATAACTCTATAAATCTTCCTGAAAAAGCAGTTGAAGCAGAGTCTTTGAGCATTTTTAAGACTAGGAGGCACTGATTCTTTGTAAATAAGGGATAAAATGTTATTGTGGGTGGGCAGAAATGCAGAGTAATCATATCAGCTATAATCTTACTCAATGGTAGAATAGTCTAGAGAGGTTGAGTGGCCTACTAATTCCTAATTCATATGTTCGTATTCTTCAGTGACTTCATGTCCATCCTGGGCCTCCTGCAGTGCCACAACGATGCCACCCAAAGGTTGCAGGAACAACAACTCATATTCCGCTTGGGAACCCTGCAGCCCAATGGTATCAATGTGGATTTCACAAGCTTCAAAATCTCCCCTCCCTCTACCGCATCCCAAAACCAGCCCAGCTCGTCCCCGCCTCCCTAACATGTTCTTCCTCCCACCTCAAGCCACACCCACGTCTCCTACCTACTAACCTCATCCTGCCCCCCGACCTGTCTGTCCTCCCTGGACTGACCTATCCCCTCCCTAACTCCCCACCTACACTCACCTTTACTGGCTCCATCGCCACCTCTTCGACCTGTCTGTTTCCTCTCCACCTATCTTCTCCTCTATCCATCTTCTATCCGCCTCCCCCCTCTCCCTATTTATTTCAGAACCCTCTTCCCCTCCCCCATTTCTGAAGAAGGGTCTAGGCCTGAAACGTCAGCCTTTCTGCTCCTATGATGCTGCTTGGCCTGCTGTGTTTATCCAGCTCTGCACCTTGTCGTCTCTATAAACAAAGGCACCCAGTTCCTGGGAACATCAACATTTCAAACATTGCTCAAAGTGGATAACGTCATATTTTTCTACATTATGTTCTACCTGCCATGTTCTTGCACACTCACGCAGCCTGTCTCAATCCTCGTGAAGCCTCTGCATCCTCATCAACCTCACGTGCCACCTAATTTTGCATCATCAGCACGCTATGGAAATATTGCATTGCATTGCATTGTATTTCCACATCCAAATCTTTGATATAGTTTGTGAATAACTCTGGCCTAAGCACTGAACTTTGAGTACCTACTAATTATAGCCTGATAACCTGAGAATGAACAGTTTAGCCTTGCTCTGTTTTCTGTCTATTAACCAACTGGCAATTGAATTTTGCTTTTTTTTGTCCTTCTTTGTTTAAAATCAACAGTTGTCCGATCAGCCCCTGAAATCTGGTTAGCCATTTCCGAAACTATTGACTTTGTAAGGAGAGCATTTTCTGCACAAGTGCAGATGCTTTCAGTGACATTGTGACATCCTGGCTGGCTGCATTGGGAATTAGTTCACGATTTCCGGAGCTCACACTCTCAGTTCTCACTTGGAAATTGCGGCAGTTTTCAAGCCTCAAAATGGGGCATGGGAGTTTGGGAAGCAGGTGAGTAGAAGTTCAAAAAAAAAATGCAGTTTCCAGTGAAAGGAGGATCAGTAACCAGAGGACATAGATTTAAGATAAGGGAGAAATGGAGGAGATCTTTTTAAACATAGCAAGTTGTTACAATCTGGAATGCTTGTCCTGAAAGGACATTGGAATCATATTTAACAGCAATGTTCAGAAGGGATGTATTTAAATGCTTGTAAAGGAGAAAGGTATAGTAATATAGGTAAAAGGGCAAGAGGAATGGGAGTAATATGAAAGCAAAGTACTGCAAAGCCACAGAATCTCAATAGGTTTACAGCATCTGTGGAGAGAGAAACAAAGTCAAGGTCAATGTTTCAAGTCCAATATACCCCATCTTTGGGGCTTAAGAGGTCTGTAAAACTTTTATCCTGTTCGCAAAGTTACAGGAGAAGCAAGTGGAATAGACTGTGAGGCTGCCTAGAGCGAATGACAAAGAGGGCATAATGACAGTAAAGGAGTGATATAAATTCGGAATAGGTGTTAATAGTAGGAGTGAATTGTGGAAAATAGGTCACCTCTGATATAGCAAACCCATGCAACCAAGACACCTGGGTTGGGCATAGGCATGTAATCAAGACGGAAAACCAAATTCATGATCTGAAGTCATTGAACTCAGTGATGAGCCCCAGAAGCTGAGAAGTGCCTAAGCAGAAAATTCGGTGCTGTTTCTCCAGTTTGCATTGGGCTTTGCTGGAGAACTGCAACAGGCCAAGGGTGGATATGTCAGCATGAGATCAGAAGTGAGATAGATTAATTGTGTAGTTCCCTCAGAGAACATACACAGGCATAATAAATCAAATAGCCTCCTTCAGTGATGCTTGATTCTACATAATCACCAATTTCAGCTGTAATTATTACAGTAAGCTTATTAGCTCATTGTACTGGTTAAACATGACTACACACAGTTTCAAATAGTAACCTTTCGAGCACAATACTCAACAGAATTAATACAAACAATACAACTGTTTGGATGCAAGGATTCACTCATTGCTATGACATATCTGGCAGACAATCAACTTTCACTTTCTTCAATCACCTTCTCTTTCTGGCTGAAATATTGACCAGAGAAAATACATTTCAAGTTTCATGTCAGTAAGTGGTTTGTTCCCACAGTAAAAGCAAAGGAGGATAGCAAATCTCCAACTTACTCTTGCATTCAGAACTTAAATTATCCCCTCATTACTTATAACACCAAACTTTCATGAATAAATCCAGAGATTTTATCTTTTCTGGACCATTATTTGAATCAAGTGTTAGGAATCCTGCTTCGGACTAGTTTTTCCCCATTCCCCAAGATTGCAACATGAAACTGTAATAGTCACTACTATTTCAACATCAGGCAAGTTAATCACTGACAAATCTATAAAACAGATTAACAGACATTTTTACAGCCTAACAGTCTGTAGCACAGCACCAGGTCATTCAGCTCAACTACTCTATTTGTTTATGTTCCATACAAATCTTTACACTTCTACTCAACCTATTTTTTGATTTCTTTTGATTTCTTTCCTGATCATCTGCTTATCTACTTTTCGCTTAAATGCATCTATGCTATTCCATTCATTTAGTTCCATTGGTACATGTGCCACTTTGTTATCACATTCTGGCTAAAATTTCTCCAGAATTCACGAAAGGATTTACTCATTACAATCTTAGATTTATTACCCCTTGTTCCAAATTCAGCTACAAGTGGCAATATCTTCTGTAATCTATCTCAAAACTTTTCATAATTTTGAAATTCACGATCATTTTGCCCAATCTTGTACTGATTAAACAAAGTCCCAGCTTCTTCAACCCCAATTAACCACTTTTCTATGCTATTCACCTCAACCAATGTGTGTTCTTTCGAGTTCCACATTCTCACTATTCTGAGTAATAGTTTCCCAAACAACCCCTCATATTTAATAATCATTATCTTATATTTATTAGTTTGTGATTTCTTTACACAAGCAGAAACATCATCTCTAGGTTTAACCTATTTAATCCTTCCGTAATTTTAAAGATCTCTGTGTGGGTCATCCTTAAACCTTCTCTTTACTTGGAGAAAAGAGCCTAAGTTTTTTTCTGGTTATAACCTGTTATCCAGTATCTTTACGATTTTCTTCGGCACCTTTATTGTTGTGCTTTCCCCTCTCAGGATTTACCAGAAATACAGAACACTGAATAAAATGGAATGTTTTAAAGTTGTGCAAAACATAGTGATGCATTCTCATACAATGTGGTGCTGAATTTCCAACTTTTCATCCGACTTGTTAAGATGCTGTACTCAGATGAAACAACTTGTGCTACTGTCAAATTAACAAAAACAAAACATTTTTAAAAAAATGATTGCAAGTGGTCACCCAGGCCACAAAATGAGGCAAAAATTACTATGAAGAAAAACACAATTGAAATTCAAAAGAAATACCCAAAAGGTGAGAAAAAAACTGGCAGAAAATGATCTTGCATAAAGCCAAGCTTCACATCTGCACTATTTCGTACTTGCATTCCAATCTATGCTATAAGCCAATTCTTCTCTTAAGTTTAACAGGTTTAATACATAGACTCTCACTGTGGGATTTTTTTTCCAAGCTGTGAAGTGCTGCTCAGCAGCTGCCCAGTTCATTCTTGACATTTTCATAAGTTTATTAATCTGGAAGGCTGCACAAAATTTCTCCAGCGAACACATGCTCAGCCAGCTCAAGAAGAAACTCAAGGGTTCCTTTTTCAATCCAGATTAACAGTCAGATCCTGCAGCCATGCTGCTCTTCAGAAATCAATCTGGCATCAGCCAGTCAATTTCCGCAAACATGCAAGAGGAGTAAAACCTCCACTATCCACGTTCCTATTCGTCTTCCTTTAATTGTGGCTCAGTAGGCAACAAGCCTCGGGGAGTAGAAAAATCCAAGCAGACACTCAGAGCTGAACCATCATAGACGTCACCCTTTGGATCAGATGTTAAAACGAGGGTCTGTTCGCCCTCTCAAGTGGATGTAAAATATCCTATGGTTCTTTTAATGAGTGGGTGGTGGTGGTAGTGGTGATGGCTGAGGTAGGGTGGGGGCGTGAGTTCTCCCATGTGCCTGTGCCAATATTTATCTAACTTCACAAAAGAAAATGTGGTCATCATCATATTGTCAGCACTTGCTGTGTGTAAATTGACTCCCATGTTTCCTACTTTGCAGCAGAGACTGCAGACCAAAAAGCACTTTGATGGCTGGAGATGCACATTAGAGTCATACAAACTCTTTCTAAATTGCCTCCCAGAGATTTTGAAAATTTCTGTAAAGTTTGTTCTTGTACTTCATTCCAATAGCAACAGCACCATTACTGATTGAGCTCCTTGTGACCTCAAGGACATAGTGACAGGTGGTAAGGGAACAAACAAGGGGGAGAAACACATTTGATTTCATCCTTCTCGAACCTGCCTTCCATAGATACATTTGTCCATGACATTATCTGTAGGATTGATCACCGCTTAATCCTTTTGGAGATGCAGTCCTAACTTCATTCAAGGATAATCTCCATCATGTTTTGTGACACTATCCCATGCTGAATGGGATAGGCTTTGAACCAGTTGAGCAACTGAAGACTGGGCATCCACAAGGTGCTGTGGGCCATCAGAATTGTATTTAATCACAATCTGCAACCGTGAGGGCCACCAAATCCCTCACTCTACCCTTACCATCAAGCCAGGGGATCAACTGGTTCAATGAGGACTGCAGAAAGGCATGCCAGCAGTAAAAATTCAGCATCAACCTGAGAACTCTAAAACACAGGACCACATACATGCTAACCAGCATAAGCAAAAAGATGCAAGATAAAGCTAAGTGTTCCCACAATCATCTGCAGCGAATGGTAGTGGACTAGTAAACAATTCATTGGTCAAGGCGACTCCACAAATATTCTCATCCTCAGTAATAAGGGAACATAGCACATTGGTGCAAAGGATAAATCTGAAGCACTTGCAACAATCCTCAGCCAGAAGTCCCATTCATCTTGGCCTCCTTTGCTGGTCCTCATCTTCCATGGATGCCAGTCTTCATCCAATTCATTCACTTGATGTGATATCATGAATTGCTGAAGGCACTGAACACTACAAAGCAATGGACCCTAGCAACAGTTCTGAAGACTTCTGCTCCAGAACTTGCTGTACCCAAGCTGTTCCAATACAGCTATAACACTGGCATCTTACCAATCCTTTACAGTCACTGGGTCAACATCCTGGAACTTCCTCTCAGCATCATGCGTCTACCTACACAAAATGGGCTGCAGTGTTCAAGGAGGCAGGTCAGCATCATCTCTCAAGGACAGTAGGAACTGCAGATGCTGGAGAATCCGAGACAACAAAGTGCAGGGCTGGATGAACACAGCAGGCCAAGCAGCATCATAGGAGCAACTGGTAAGGGCAATACACTCTGACCAGCCAACGGTGCCCACATCTCACTAAGGCGAACCACTGTACCAAATGTACAAGATCAATGGTTGTGGATTTTCTGTTATAGAAGATAGGAGCAGGAGGAGGCCATTCAGCCCTTCGAGCCTGCTCTGTCATTCTTCATGATCACAGCTAATCGTCCAACTCAATAGCTTATTCCTGCTTTATTCCCATAACATTTGATCCCATTCACCCCAAGTGCTATATCTAGTCGCCTCTTGAATACATTCAATGTTTTGGCATCAACTACTTCCTGTGGGAATGAATCCCACAGGCTCACCATTCTATGGGTCCTAAATCATCTACCCCGAATCCTCATATTGTGACCCCTGGTTTTGGGTACATCCACCATCGAGAACATGCTCCCTGCATCTACCCTGTCCAGTCCTGTTAGAATTGTATAAGTCTCTCTGAGATCCCCTCTCATGCATCTGGACTCTAGCAAAAACAATCCCAACCTAGTCAGTCAATCTCTCCTCATACGTCAGACCCACCATCCCCAGAATCAGCCTGGGAAACCTTTGCTGCACTCCCTCAAGATCAAGAGCATCCTTCCTCAGAAAAGGAGACCAAAACTGCACATTAATTGTTACCGCATCAGAGTACTGGAAAATCCCTTTATCAAATTAGACAATAGAGCTTGTTCAATTTTTTCATTCATTGATATACTCTTAAGTTATTCTACCTTGCAAGCCAGCTGTTCCAGCCAACTGAGCTGAAACCAAGATCATGGGTTAAATTTCCTATTGGCTGAGGCCACAGGGAAGGCCCACCTTCTCAAACTCATCCGTCACTTAATGCATTGTTAACAGCACCAGCAAATCATCTTTTTCTCTCTAATAAGATCAGCCCATCATCCTCTGGGACCATAGCAACTTTCATTTGCACTGAAAATGCAAAGACTTTGTAGAATGAGCTAGGACAATCACTTATTTTTAATGAGGCATTAAACTAAAGCCCAGCCTGCCCTTATGGATGGACCTTGAGGAATTTCACGGTGCGACTGTGAAGTTTAGGGAATTGCATCTCAAATAAAATCATCTACAGAAAGAACCTGGTTTTTAAATCACACTGCTGTTTACGGAATCTTACTATTCGCAAATTTACTGCCACATTTCTTATCTTACAACAGTGACTTCACTTCCAAAGTACTTAATTGACTACAAAGCATTTTTGAGACTTCCTAAGGTTGTGAAAAGTTACATATAAATGCAAGTTCTTTCAATCTGTGTGGGGTGATGATGTGGATGGAAGGCTGTGGTTGAGACCTATACAGACCAGCATTTTTGCCAAGGAAGTTTGTTTAAACTGCAATCAATTCTTTTAACCTCCAGGTAGACTCATAGTAGGTCGTTCCATCCCACACTAACTACTTCTTTTCTGGTGCAGTCATGGAATCAATCGGTCCCACCAACTACTGCTAAACTCACCATTTGAGCTTTACTCCCAGGTATGAATCATCTGCCCACACAAAGTTTACAATAAACTAATTTGAGCACTTACTTGCAATAATTATGGATTGACAAGCTTCAATTCCATAACTGTTGCCAACACAGCTGCAGCAGCAGCTGCCTACACCAGTGCAATCATCCTGATTTTATCTGTGCTGTTTGGACAGTTCCCCACAGTTTCAGGAAGTTCAGAGGAGACAAACACAGGTTTCATAGCGTTATATTCCATAACTCTGCGTCAGCTCTTTGGTAAACCAACCTAATTAATCCCACTGTACTTGCTCCTTTCCCATGGTCCTGTTAATAGCTCCACTGGAAGTATTTATCCAAAGCCCTTTTGAAAGTTACTGTTGAATCTACTTTCCCCAGTCTTTCTGATACAATGCATTCCATATCATCTCAGATTACTGCAATGGAAAAATATTCTTCTCTTGCTAATCATCTTAAATCTCAAAACCGTTCTTTACCTATTGTAATTGAAAATGATTTCTCCTTATTGACTTTATTAAAACATTTCTGATTTTGGACATTTGTTAGATCTACCTTTGTCCTTCACTGTTCTAAAGAGTACACAATCTCAGCCCTTTCAGTCTCTCTGCACAATTCAAAATCCCTCATCGCTCACCCAACTCAAGTAAATTTCCTACACACCTCCTCAAACGAGGTGACCAAAACCGACACAGTACTCCAAAAGAGATCAAACCAATGATTCATAAAGTCGCATTGCACCAGCTCCTGCACTTTTACACGCCGTCTTGGCAGTGGGAAATGCAACCCACTCTGAACTTCCACAAAGCAGCCTGTTACGATGCAAATCAAAAACTTCCAGGCAATTTGAACATCATGCACTCTACAATTGCAACTGCACCTGGCATTGGCTTAATGGAAAATGTCAGGAGCTAAGCAACCTGAGCAACTGGGCCAAGTGCAGGCAGGTTACACTAGTTTACTTTGGGAACACAGTCAGAGTAGACTGGGTCTGTTTCCATGCCATATGGCTCTATGACTCTAAGCAGCAGGTGCATATAGCATTAGCTTACTCAGTCTGCCAGATGGCTGTTACTTTACACCGGGAGCCACATTGAAGAATCAAAGTTCAACTGGGTCACTCGATAAACCTTGCTGACAATATAATTTCCAAGTTTAGATTTCCTCCCATTTCAGCACCAAGTCTTCAATTCAAATTGCAGGCAACACTACCATTTAGGCAGATAAAAGTGAATCCTTTCACTTACTTTGTACCTGACATCATGTTTAGAGCATCCCAAAGTGCTTTACAACAAAAAAGTTGAAGTATAGCCACAGGTGTCATACAGACAAACACAGGTTTTGCCCACAAGATCTCAAGACAGCAGGAAAATGTCCAAATAATGACTGCCTCCATGAGATTCCAACAGATGCCTCCGCTGGAGGCTGGAGATTCCAGGGGCCCACTGCATCTTGTTCCACTCAGGCATTCCAAAGGCCAGTGTCAGGCCTTCTCCCAGGATCAAACAGCCGTGGGACAGAGGTCCCATCAACTGAGAACCGCCAGACAATCAGAGATCGACAACTCTAGTGAATGGCATCAGTGTAGACAGGAACAGAGACTGCTGCCAGTATGATATCCACCCAAGGCCTAGAATCATCAATGGATCTCAGGTTTTAAGTGTGATGGCAGAAAGAGTGCCATGGGGAAAAAGGGGCAGAGGGTGCAAGAGCAACAGGTTGTAGCTCTGAGTGACCCCATCCTTTTCCAATATAGGAACCCTTAAACAGGCACCAAGTGCCTTTGAAAGAAGAACCCTCACCAGGAACCCACAAGTAATCCTTTACAAGCTGCTCATCATCCTCCCCCACCTGTCGCTGGGTTAAAAAATTTTTAAATCAACTTGTTTGGATGGTTGCAAGTGGGACTTGAACACAGATCTTCTCGCAGTTTGCTCAGTTATTATCAGCAATGGTGGGATAGGGTCTCAATTGACAGTAGGGTGGGAAGAACAGGCTCAGGGGTTTTCTCACAGACTTAATTGAAGTGGAGGCAGGAAGGTGACAGAACTCCACCCACCACTCATCCATCTGATTAAATGCCTCTTGGGATCACCACAGAGTGAATATACATGATGCTGCCCAATGTTTCTGACGATGATAACTGAGGGGAAAATAGTTATCAAGCATATCAGAACAATTCTTCTACTCTGACATAGGTAGCACCAGGCAATGTACAACATCTACTGGAGCAGGCAAAAGGGACTTGATTCAACATTTCATTTCAAAGGCAGGCATGGCACCTCACTGCGCTACCAACCCTGATGACGTTGCAGAGCAGAGTGCAGCTTGAACTCACTTCATTTGGGTGTCAGGGTTAATTTAGCAATCAGCTGGATTAGCTGACTCGTCAGGGTTAAATTCCATGGTCAGAGAGAAAAATGTGGTTCCACTTTGAGAGGAACATCTGAATGAAAGAGTAAACATAAATATTTATTCAAATGTAACTGAATATGGCACAACTTAGATTCAGGCATTCCAGATCTGGAAATGTAGATTCTACTCTCCTCCAGACAATGAACATCCAACTAATTCAAAGTCAAACTGAAATATTGTATATATCTACTTCAGCGATTATTTAAAGCTAATTTTCTCAATTATAACGTTTTGCAGCATTTTGTTTCAGTTAAAACTGGTCACTGCACTTCAATTCCTGATAACTACTCAAACTAAGTATCTACAAAACCTCTTTCATTTTGACATATTTTAAAGTCTTTAATTGCAAAACACTTGCATTAGGTTTAGGGAGCCAACTTGAACAACGCAACTTACTCAGGAAATGCTGAACCCTATCAGCTAGATAGCAAAGGTGAAACATCCACTTCGCAAATAGTGCTGCACCGAAGCTCCACTCACTCCACAGAGATTCCATTCTGAAAATTCAGACCTACTCCAAATATATTTTGGAAATAGTTTAAAGGAGGTAGACAGGTTTAATAAATGGACAAATATGCAGAAAAACAACTTCTTTTGGAAAGTCAGACATTTGGAAAAGGGCTATGTCATTCATACGGAATGTATTATCCTAAATAGAGTTATAAAGCTGTACAGCATGGAAACAGACCCCTCGGTCAAATTCGTCCATGTTGACCAGATAGCCTAAATAAATTTAGTCCCATTTGCCACCATTTGGCCCTTATCCCTCTAAACCCCTGCTATTTACATACCCATCCAGATGGCTTTTAAATGTTGCAATTGTACCACCGTCCACCACTTCCTCTGGCAGTCCATTCCATACATGCACCACCCTCTGCGTGAAAAAGTTGCCCCTCATGTCCCTTTTAAATCTTTTCCCTTCTCACCTTAAACCTATGCCTTCGAGTTTTGGACTGCCCCACTCCAGGGAAAAGACCTCATCTATTTACCCTACCCATGCCCCTTATGATTTTATAAACCTCTACAAGGTAACCCCTCAGCCTCCAAACTCCAGAGAAACAGCCCCAGCCTATTCAGCCTCTCCTTGTAACTCAAACCCACTAACCCTGACCATATCCTTGTAAATCTTTTCTGAACCCTTTCAAGTTTTACAGCATCCTTCCTCTTGCAGGGAGACCAGATTTGCATGCAATATTCCAAAAAGTGGCCTAACCAATGTCCTGTCCAGCTGCAACATGATCTCCCAATTCCTATACTCAATGCACTGACCAATAAAGGCAAGCATAGCAAACGCCTTCTTCACTATCCTGTATACCTGTGACTCCACTTTCAAGGAACTATGAACCTGCATTCCAAGGTCTCTTTGTTCAGCAACACTAGCCAGGACCTTACCATTAAGTGCATAAAGCCCTGCTCCAATTTGTCTTTCCAATGCAGCACATCAGATTTATCTAAATTAAACTCCATCTGCCACTCCTCAGCCCATTGGCCCATCTGATCAAGGTCCCATTGCACTGAGGTAGCCTTCTTCGCTGTCCACATCATCTCCAATTTTGGTGTCATCTGCAAACATACTAACCATTCCTCCCAGGTTCATATCCAAATCATTTATATAAATGACGAAAAGCAGCGGACCCAGCACCAATTCCTGTGGTACACCATTGGTCCCAGGCCTCCAGTCTGAAAAGCAACCCTCCACAACCACCTTCTGTCTTCTACCTTCTGTATCCAAATGGCTAATTTTCCGTGTTCCATGTGATCTAACCTTGCTAACTAGTCTACCATGAACCTTGTCAAACGCCTTACTGAAGTCCATATAGATCATGTCCATCACTCTACCCTCATCAATCCACTTCATTACTTCTTCAAAATCAAAAATGAATCAAGTTAGAGAGACACTATTTCCCATGCAGAAAGCCATGTTGGCTATCCCTAATCAGGCCTCGCCTTTCCAAATACGTGTAAATCCTATCCCTCAAGATTCCCTCCAACAACTTTCCCACCACTAATATCAAGCTCATTGGTCTATAGCTCCCTGACATTTCCTTACTACCTTTCTTATACAGTAACACCACGTTAGGCAACCTCCAGTCTTCTGGCACCTCACTTGTGGCTATCAATGACACAAATATCACAATAAGGGGCCCAGCAATCATTTCCCTAGCTTCCCACAGAGTTCTAGGGTACATCTGATCAGGTCCCTGGATGTTAAAGGTGGAGTGAATGATAACGTTAAAAGGAGACACGTGCAGAGGAACATGAAGATGGGAACAATTGAGGTTGCAGAGGTGACAGCTACCACTAGAAAATGACTGGACTATTTTGCTTCATTTTTGCATGTCATTACCTCTGACCCCACCCCACCCCACTCCCAATGAAAAAAAGGTAACAAGAAATCACAGGCACATCAGCATCTCATGCTTCTGAATGAGATTGCTCAGTCTGAGCAGGAAAAAGAAAGATAGCGCTTATTGGAAAAGTACGCATTTTGAAAGTCTAAACAAATATCAAGCAATCAAAAGGTACAATTTGCTAGTTTTGTGCATGACAGCCAATTAACAGAGGGTCTGTGGAATCCCCTCACTAACTCCCCTAAGATTTGAAAGATGCACAGGTGTATGTTATGGAAATCTTGAAATGGGAAGAGGCTGGTGTGGTGCAAATGCCTGGCATGGGACTTGTTGGACATGATTAGCTATTTCTGTGCTATAAATACTGTGTCAGCAGATAAGTACTGAGCTTCTTTTAAACTGTATAAAAGTTAGTAACTTAGTAGATTAGGAAACGTGACAAGTAATAAATATTGAAAAGATACATTCCTGGCCCCTCAAGTTTGAATTTCAGATTGAAAAGTATGTGGGTGTATTATCACACACTCAGGAAGATACTAATTTCAAAACAAAATTTACTTTACCGCAGGATATTTCATAGAGCTACACTTTTGAAGCACAGATTGGATTTAGGCTACTGAGAGGTAATTGGGGTTGGAGAATTTTCCATATCATTGGATGTGCTGTGTTAAAATATATGCCAAATGCTTGATTTACACCCAGGCTTGGACCAGCCATTGCTGCATGGAGTCAGGACCACTAACTCCAAAAGCAGAATGTAGGTGACCTCAGCAGTGGGCGTCTTTAGGCGAGTTGGTTAGAATGCTCCCTTCACTTTGCAGTTGCTTTAGAAGTTTAGGCCCTCTAGTTCTCATTCCTAGCCACTCCTGCAGCCACCCCAATATTCCACCTTCCATGCATCCAAGCCAAGTCATGTTCCCTCCTACCCCCGTGGCCCAACTACACCCATGGTCCCACATATCCTTCATGCCAACTTATCCAGTCATTTTGAATCTGTCTTCACTGTAGACAATACAAATAACATCCCAGCAACAATTGTGAATCAAGAGTTGGAAAGATGGAGGAACTTAAACCAATTGGGTTCACCTGGGAATAAAGGTATTGTGAAAATTATTCCAACTAAAAGCTCTCGAGTCCCTCAGCGCTGCTATTGGAATATCAGCCATTTTTTAATGTTAATGTCTCTGCTTATAAAATAACCAGAGATTTAACTCACAATTGCATTCAAACTACATCCAACCAGACACACTACAGACAGCAGCAAAAACAGAAATTGCTGGGATTGTTCTGAAGAAGGGACACTGCACCAGCAACGTTAATTCTTATTTCTCTCCACAGATGCTGACAGATCCACTGAATTTTTCCAGCAATTTCTGTTTTTGTTTCTGATTTGCAGCATCCGCAGTTCTTTCATTTTTTCACTCCACAGACGCAACAGCTATGTAAAGGAAACAGAAAAGTTGCCATAGTCCTACTAGTCCTTGTCACTGGAGAGGGGTTACTAGTGGAAATTTTAATCCGATGGCCACCAAGCATCTGGCGAGCAGAGAGGTCGAGTCCATTTTTGTGGTAACCTCAACCAGTGGAGGAATTGAACCTGCTCTGTCATAATCCAGCAGTCGAGGCAACTGAGTTAACATGTATGTAAATGCATACAGCCAGCCCACTTCAACACTTCTAGTTTAACTTGGACACTACTTATGTCCATTGCACCATGGGGAATCAAAATTACTTTTATTATTGTTCCAATAAATCTCTAATTATTTCACTTAATCACAATGTTTTGGCTTTTTTTTTAATCTAAGCAAGTATCAAAATAAATGCAGTGTAATTAAGTTATATAACAGTTAACTAACGGAACAAATTATCAACATTTTCAGTTGTGTTGTCCCTTCTGTGCTCATGATTGGAATAATCTCAGTGCCAAAAGAAACAAACTATGATTAAATGCAATTAATATTTAATGAAGCTTTTTATAAAACTATTAGTCATAGGACTGACAGCACAGCTAATGCCAAATTGTGAAAAAACAAGGACACTAGTGGTTGATTCATTCATGCAAAGTCTGGACTAACCACAGGTGTAGCTATATTGACCTACCCTGCTGTCCTACATTATAGGCACATATTCAGTACCAAATGTCTGAGAGATGAAAAACCATGCACATGAAATTACACGGCTAAGCTTTATAGAAATAATATCAATTGTCTTTCCACAATGCACAAATATTAATTATTATTGTGTGCAGTCTAGCAACTGAAAACATTTTAAGTTTTACACTGTTATTTACTAGTACCTGGAAACATACATACAAATGAGTATGAAACAGGTAATAAACAATAGATGTTATTATTATTGCCTAGAAAAAACGATAGCTACAAAGGCAGTCTAAGTTCATTGTTCAGGACATAAAAACACTACGGCCTGCAATGCAGTGGAAACTTTAATTTGGGGAGGGGGAGGTACAACTTTCACACCCTTGGCTTTCAGATGCAGCTATCCATATGAACGACCAGATGCCTCTACTCATAACCCAGAGTTTGAACTTTACACCTAGTTAGAGGAGATAGGAAACTCTATTTGTCTGGGTGGCTGTTGGTAGCCTTTTGGAGACATAAGGTGTCACTTTGGATTTGATTGTGAGACACATTTGGGAGTAGACACACGGCCTTACGGAAAGGCACCCCATGCGTTTGTTCCAAGCAGACAGAGATTTGCACAAATGAACCACATAAACATCAATCAATGGAACTATCAATCAGGCAAAATAAATGTCACAGCTGTAAAGAGAATTAGCTCTGCTGCAATTAAAATTTTGTTTTAAAATCAGCGCTTTCTATTTCGTGTGTAAGGCTGAATATAATCTTGAAAGGACTTATGCTGCATGACTAATCTAACAATCCAAAATTATCCCCATGGGGAGCCTATTTGGTGAACAGTTTGATCAACAATAGAAATATGTATATGTATTTTTTTCAAGAGATCAGCCAAAGAAATTTCAATGTATTGAGTGTTCTTTTCATAATTTTTTTTTTTTAAAAACAGTGACATCAATAGGCACTTAATTTTTATGTCAGCCTCGGTCCTGAGGTCTGTCCATGGGGGATACTCTGAACTGGCACAGTTGTTAAGGACAAAGGGTGGTGGAGGTGATGGCATAGTTTGGCACAAGTTAGAATGAGTTAGAACTAAATTGGCATAGTGGTTATATAGGCTGAGTGGGGACACAGGGTGGCCTATGCAATAGTGAGTGGGTAGAGTGGCATGGAAGCTTCAGAAGGGCATGAAGTGGCATAGTAATGAAGGGGTGGAGTGGATGGAGGAATTAGGTAGTAGAGGTTGGATGGCTGGGTAACAGGAGCAAGCGGATGATGAGGATGATTTTTGTTTTAATCATTTCTAAATAAACATCAATTCAGCGTCAGTGCATTGAGGCCTGCTGCATAGTTCATGGGACTCAAAGGCCTCAGCTTTATCCCTCTGCGACCCACCTTAACGAATTTCGGGCACGACATGACGCCGAACTGTTCTTCCGCCGTCTTCGCCTCCGTGCTCATTTCTTTGGACAAGAGTCCTCTCCCCGCCCCACAGACCCCTTTGCCCAACTCCAACACTCTCCCTCCACCTGGACCCCTCCCTCCGGCCTTTTACTTGCACTCGATCTTTTCATCGAGAACTGTCGACGGGACAACAGTGGCCTCAATTTCACTGCCCCTCTCAACAAATCCAACCTATCTCCCTCCGAACTGACTGCACTCAGATCTAACCCAAGCTTTGTCATCAAGCTCGCCGATAAGGGTGGTGCTGTTGTTGTCTGGCGTACTGACCTCTACCTTGCAGTGGCTGAGTGCCAGCTCTCAAATACCTCCTCCTACCTTCCCCTGGACCATGACCCCACCATGGTACATCAGGCCATTGTATCCACTACGGTTATGGATCTCATTTCATCCGGTGATCCCCCCCCCAATCCGCTTCCAAGCTAATAGTCCCCCAACCCCGCACAGCTCATTTCTACCTCCTGCCAAAAATCCACAAACAGGACTGTCCAGGTAGACCCATTGTTTCAGCCTGCTCATGCCCCACAGAATTCATCTCTTCCTACCTTGACTCAGTCTTCTCCCCCCGGTCCAATCCCTACCCACATACATCCATGATTCATCTGAAGCCTTACGCCGGTTTCAAAGCTTCCAGTTTACCGGCTCCAGCCACCTCCTCTTTACCACGGATCTGCAATCCCTTAGGGCTTAGGGCTCTCCACTTCTTCCTGGAGCAAAGACCTGAACCATCCCCACCCACCACCACCCTCCTCCACTTGGCTGAGCTTGTCCTCACCCTCAACAACTTCTCTTTCAACTCCTCCGAGTTATGCCCGTCTCTTTGTGGGGTACGTGGAACATTCCTTGTTCCAGCCCTATTCCGGCCCCCACCCACAACTCTTTCTCCGATACATCGATGGTATCATCAATGATGCTTCCCTCTCTCGTCGAGAATGGGAAAACTTCATCAATTTCACCTCCAATTTCCACCCTGCCCTCACTTTCACCCAGTCTATCTCTGACTCCTCCCTTCCCTTCCTCGACATTTCTGTTTCCATTTCTGGGGATAGACTGGCCACTAATATCCATTATAAACCCACCGACTCCCATAGCTACCTGGACTATACATCCTCACACCCCCATTTCCTGTAAAGACTCCATCCCATTCTCTCAGTTCCTCCGTTGCTGTCGCACATGTTCAGATGAGGCCAACTTTGACAAGGGAGCCTCCAAAATGTCCACATTCTTCCTCAACCGAGGATTCCCCAGCTCCGTTGTCAGCAGGGCCCTCAATCGGGTCTGACCCATCTCCTGCACTTCTGCCCTCACCCCTTCTCTTCCCTCCCGCAACAGCGATAGGGTTCCCCTTATCCTCACCTACCATCCCACCAGCATCCACATCCAGAAGATCATCAGACGCCATTTCCGCCACCTCCAGCAAGATGCCACCACCAGACACATATCCTCCTCCCCCCGCCTTGTCCGCATTCCACGGGGACCGTTCCCTCCGGGACACCCTGGTCCACACTTCCTTCACCCCCAACACCTCCCCACAGCCCTACGGCACCTTCCCCTGTAACCGGCGAAGGTGCAACACCTGCCCACTTACCTCCTCCCTCCCCAGTATCCAAGGGCCCAAACATACCTTCCAGGTGAAGCAACACTTCACCTGCACTTCCCAGAATCTGGTCTACTGCATTCGCTGCTCACAATGTGGTCTCCTCTACATTGGGGAAACGAAGCATAGATTTGGCGACCGCTTCGCAGAACATCTACGTCCTGCTCGCAAAGAAGACCCTGAACTACCTTTCGCCTGCCACTTCAATGCACCACCCTGCTCCCTGGCCAACATCTCTGTCTCTGGTTTGCTACAGTGTTCCAGTGAAGCCCAGCGCAAGCTGGAGGAACAACACCTCATTTTCCACTTGTGGACCCTACAGCCTCCAGACTCAATATGGAGTTTAATAACTTTAGGGCCTAAACTCTCCCATGTCCCAGCCCCCCACCCCACACACCAGGCCTTGTTACCACATAGCCTGCCACTACATACCCCTTGCTGTTAGTCACTAACAGTCCCCATTAACAACTATTCACCCTCCCAGCCTGATCGTTAGCAACTCCTTTGTCTGTCCAACTGTCTTTCTCTCTATTTGGGCTCTATCCTATCATTTACTCCCTACCCCACCCACCTCCCTGCTTTCTGCATATAAACTGACATTTTCCTAGCCACCATCAGTTCTGAGGAAGGGTCACCGGACCCGAAACGTTAACTCTGTTTTCTCCTTCACAGATGCTGCTAGACCTGCTGAGCTTTTCCAGCAACTTTGTTTTTGTTCCTGTCATTAATGCTGATATCATTGAGGGTTTGGATGTTAACAATGATGAATGGAAGTGTGATATTTCCCAGATTACAGAGTGCTTGTAAAAGGATCAAATAAAAAAGGGTTAGTATTTTATTGTTGCACTTTACGATATCCTGGAGGATATCTTGAAGCAAAAAAAATCACTCAGCCTGGAATGGTTACAGAAAATTTAATATGAATATTTGGACAGTTGTGGATACTGAATTTAGAGAGACAAGTTCATTTGTTGGGAATCTTACCCCAGATACATCATAAATTTGTAAACAGAAACTTAAATATACAGGACATCTACCTTCCATAATCACCGGCAGCACAGTGGATATTAAAAGAAAATTAACCTGCTATTTCATGTTTCCCAAAGCCTATGGCAACTCTCAAAACGGTACTCTTATCGACAGGAGAGACGGTGTCAATTTAACTATCTTAAATCATGTTTATTTGCAAGTAATTTCAAGGCAAATTTAAAAATTTAGGTTCTGCTAATATTTTAACAATTCTGTTCTTGTAAAATTATTGGGTTATGAGCATCACTAGCAAAGTTGATATTTATTACTAATCTACTCAGTTGTTTTGAGGTCTGTTGCAACTAAGTGGCTTGCTCGGACACTTCAGAATGCTGTTACATAGTCATGTCAGTTTGGCAGGTTTCCTTCCCTTAAATGAACATCGATGAACCAGCTGGGTTTTTATAGCAATCTATCAGTATTGTTAATATTATTTAACCTCGGTTTTATTTTTAAGGCTGCATTTATTGTCACTGCAACTGCAAGGTGTACACTCAACACCCATGCAGTCGCAGTGCCTGTGATGTCATTGCCAATGACACTGCAGTGAGGTGCATCAAAGAATAGGAGCAATGAGTATTTTTCAAGTGTTGTAAATTGAATTCGAAACCTAGGATTGCGATTTGTTCACTATCCTGAGTCCAAACACTTGCCCCTCCTGCTCCTGACCCTTCACTGCCTCCCTCCTTCTCACCACTATCCCCAGGCACAAGGCAGTGAGGCGGACAGACACAGTGAGGGGAATGACCAAGGAGGTAGCAAGTGCTGTGTCAAACAGGGAGAGTTGAGTGAAGCAGCAAGTAAACTGTGGGAGATTGCTGAGCGGAGTAGGAAGCGAGGGAAGCCAGCACCGAGGTCATAGATTGGGAGAGAGAGTGCCAAACGTAGAGAGGGTGGTGAGGATCCCTTGGGTGTCAGTGACACAAATGGATAAAGTAGGTGCCAACTTCTGACTCTAGGCACACATTGGTAGAGGTGGTCAATCTTGCTGACAGTCAATGTGTTGGCAGGGGCTCCAATGCTTTTAATTTTTAAACTATTAATCAAAAAAACATTAATTCAAATCCCCAATGATAGTATGAGAACATGAATTATATTTTGCCGATTATTTGTCTTTTCTTCTATATTACTGGAATAGTAATTCAACCATTACAGTGTCTTAAAACTTATGAAGCAATAAATTATTTCTGGCAGTAGTAGCTAACAAAAGTTTTGTGCATTCAGATGGTATTTATCAGTTTGCTATTTTAAATAAAAAAGTTAACCATTTCTTACAAGGTAGATTTTATGTGAAAATTCTACCAGTATTTTCCTTCTCAGCCTCCCACTCTCCAAAAATGTCTCATTAAAATTCAGCAGCCATGTCCTAACTTGCTCATCTATCACTTTTATATCCCTAAACATGCTGCATTTCAGTTTAAAATACACACATGGACAAATTAATTGATCATTATAGCTCTGAATGACAATGAAAACAAGAAGAAGTTGGGAAAATCAGTGGTTGTGACCTTTACCACCTAGGAGGACAAGGTTAGCAAAGTGCATGGGAATGTCACCTTCTCAAAAGATCCCCTCCAAGTCACATATCATCCCGACTTGGAAATCTATCACCTGATCCCTCTTGATCACAAGGTCAAAATCCTAAATTCTTCACTTGGTAGCACTGTGGGTGTACTTGCACCAAGTAGCAACGGTTTAAGAGGACACAATCTACCACAACCTTCAAGAACAATTAACAATGGATAATAAATGTTACCTTATTCTTAACTGATTTCCATGTACCATGAACTAGTGGAATGAATACTCTCTTTTTCACGAGGATGATTCCAGGAATGAAGGGATTGACTATTTCGAATGGCACAAACAGCTTAGGCTTTTATTTATTGAAGTTTAGAAGAATGAGGGTGATCTTATTGAAACGTACAAGATGATGGGGCTTGGCAGGTTAGGCATTGAGATGTTGTTTCCTTAGTGGGGGGAATTTCAAACTAGGGGACATAGCTTCAGAATAAGGGGACACACATTTCAACCTGAGATGCAAAGAAATTTCTTCTTCCAGATTTGGGAGGCTAGATCACAAAGTCTTTAAATAGGAGATTGTCCTCAACTCTTCAATATTGCAAAAATCTGTCTATGAGGAGTTGACAAATGCCTGGGGGAGATCAGCTATGATGTTGTACAATGATAGGACACCATTGAGGGGCTTAATGGACTACTGCTCCTACTTTTGCTGCTCACAGGAGTTCAAAATCCACATGAATTGATAAAATGAAAGGATAAAAATCACCATCTATTCATCCCCTTCCCAGAAGGCAACAATCCACAGTTCCCAAATGTGGAAAGTGGAAATTGGAAATTGGGAATTGGGAATTGGAAATTCCCCTTTGAGGTCACAAGGGATGGAAAATTATACAAAATATGGCACTGGGTTTTAAATTCAGAACATCAATCAGGTTGTTGACAGTAAGGGCTTTATGATCACTATTGGAAGTACTATTCTGACCCGAGTACCCGATGCCAAAATAGTTGCCTAAAAGTCAGTAACTTCTTTTCTCGTTTTCCAGCACTGGTATCATTCACAATAAAATATAAAGTTTAGGGGATGGAACTAATTAGTGAACAGCAATCTATTTGCAATCTTGGACTTGTGCTGGTCAAGGCCTGTGTTAAGTAAACTTAATACTGCATACTGCTTATAAAGTGCATATGTAGACAAGGCTTAAATGATTTTAAAGAATAAAGTACATTGGAAGATAGCACATGAGATATTTGAGATATGAACTGGTAAATGCACCATTCTTTGGAGGAACACCTTATTTTGGCTCCATTTTCTTTACCAATGTGGATGGCTTTACCTCAAGTCTGGGTTTTTTTTTGAAAACAATTGATCTGGGATTTAGAGGGCGGTAATGGCATTGTGTCATTCCACTGAACAAGTAGTCCAGAAACTCGGGCCAGCATTCCGTGCGCGAGTTTGAATCCCAAACTGGCAGATGGTAAAATTTTAATACAATAAAATCTAGAATATAAAAAGCTAGCCTAATAATGACTATGAAACCCCTGCCAATTGACATAAAAACACATCTGGTTTGCTAATGTCTTTTAGGGAAGGAAATCTCACATCCTTATCTGATCTAGCCTACATGCGACTTCACACTCATGGCAATACAATTGAATCTTAAATACCCTCTGGATAATTACAGATGGCAGTGAATGCCGCTGTAGATAGTGACACCCAAGTCCCATGAATTTTAAAAAAAAGTGATTGCTGCGGACCGTCAACAAATCCATTAATGTTATCAAAATCACAGCTAACCTTCATCTTGTAATTTCCATGTGTTGAACCCATTTTCTTTCAAAGCATAAAGGGCATTATATTAGAAGCAGGTTGAAGCAATGTCCAGCAAAATGAGTTTCCTGTTGGAACAGGAAAGCTTGATAGCAGGATATGATCAACATTTTATATCCGTTTACCAGATGTAAACAGAGGATGAGGCTGGCCAGTTGTTGAGTGGGCAGTCTTTTGACATCAGGCTACGGCCAGGGTGAGGGGAAGCAGGAAGGGAGAGAGAAATAGGAGGGGTTGGAGCCTGGAGGAAATATGGGGAGACAGGGAAAAGATCAGATGCCTCCGACAAGAGATCGGTGAGGGAGTGGGAGGAGTGTTACAGTGTCCACTCACTGGTGATTGATGAAGCATGTGTGTTGGATCTAAGAGTTATCACCACCCCTCACCTCCCTTTAACCACTGCATTTCTTAGAGACTTGAGAGATTTAGATAACTTGATTGTTCGATTCAACTTTAAAATAGTTAAAAGAGTACACAACCTCATAATAATACTTAAATTACCAGCACACTTCCAAACCATTCCCTCCTCACCTAAAAAAAAGGTGGGTTTTCAGTCTCATCTGGCCTCTGCCTAAACTGAAAGACTATGGATAGCATTCCAATATTTTGTTCATGATAAAGGTGTATAATATTTTTCTGAATGGCAAGCAGTGACTAGTGGGATACTACAGGAATTGGTAGAATGTGCCCTGCTATTCACAATATTTGTTAATGATTTAGATGAGATAGTTAAATGTACTATCTCAAAGTTTGCATATGGCTCAAAGCTGTATGGAAGGGCAAGCTTTGAGGATGATGCAGATATGCTGCAGTGTGATTTGGCCAGGCTGAGTGAGCAAATTTATGGCAGACACTGTATAATGTGGATAAATGCGAAGTTATCCACTTTGGTAGCAAAAATAGGAAGGCAGATATTTTTTGAATGGCTGTAAATTGGAGAAGGGAGTGTAGAACAAGTCCCGGGTGTCCTCAAGCACCAGTTGCTGAAACAAAGTGTGCAGGTGCAACAGGCAGTAAAGGCAGCAAACTTATATGTTGGTCTTCATGTTTTGAGTACATGAACAGGGATGTCTTGTTGAAATGAAACAGGGCATTGGGTGAGGCCACACCTGGAATATCATGAGCAGTTTTAGTCTCCTTATCAGAGGAAGGATGTTCTTGCTACAGAGGAAGTGTAGCAAAGGTTTACAAAATTGCTTCCTAGGGTGGCAGGACTGATGTACGAGGAGAGATTGAATTGATCAGGATTGTATTCACTGTAATGTGGGGGGCGGGGGGAAAACAATCAGATAAAAAAAAACTTAAAATTCTAATAGGACTAAATAAATTAGATACAGGAAGTATGTCCTTGATAGTGGGCAAGTCCAGAACCAGGGGTCATAACTTAAGGATAAGGGGTAAACCTTTTATAGCTGAAAGGAGGAGAAATTTCTTTATCCAGATAGTGGTGAACCTGTGGAATTCACCACCACAGAAAGTGCTTCAGGCCAAAACATTGTGTTTTCAAGAAAGTAAACATAGCTCTTATGGCTTAAGGGATCAAGGAATATGGGAGGGAGGGCTGGACCAATAATCAGCTTGAAGATCAAAAGACCCAATCCTACTTCTATCTTCTATATTACTATTATTTCATCAGCATCACTAGGGAAGTAGTAGTGAGCAAATATTGAGATTGAAGACAGACAAGTCCCCAGGGCCTGATGGCCTACATCCTAGGATCTTGAAGGAAGTAGCTGCAGAGATAGTGCATTCATCAGGTACAGTATTTCAAAAATTCCCTGGATTTGGGCAAGGTTCCAGCGGATCAGAAAAATGCTAATATTTATTCAAAAAGGGACGGAGGCAGAAAGGAGGAAACTATAGACCATTTGGTTTAACATGTGTGTCGTTAAGAATCCATTATTAAGGAAGTTATAACAAGATATTTGGAAAGTCAAAACACAATCCAGAGTCAACATGGTTTTATGAAAGGTAAAATCATATTTGATTAAATTTGCTAAGGTTCTTTGAAGATGTAATGAGCAAGGTAGATAAGGGGATCATGTAGATGTAGTATATCTGGACTTCCTCTGGACAGACAGCATTCGATAAGTTGCCGCGCAAAAGATTAATACACAAGGTAAGATCACATGGGGTTAAGGGTAATTTATTAGCTTGGATGCAAGGTTGGCTAACAAAGAGAAAGCAGGGATAAATGGACCTTTTTCTGGGTGGCAATTGTAACTAGTGAGGTTTTGGTCCTTGCACCTAACTATTTACAAACTACATTAATGACTTGGATGAAGGGATAGAAAGTATTACAGCTAAATTTGCAGATGACAGGAAAGTATGTAGGAAAGTAAATGCAATGAAGCAGTAAGAAATTTACAAATAGATAGCGATAGGTTAGGTAAATGGGCCAAAATTTGGCAGATGAACTTTAAAGTGGATAAGTATAGCGGCAGCCTAATGGTAATACCGCTGGACTATTAATCTAGAAATACAGATAATGTTCTGGGGACCCAGGTTCAAATCCAGCCATGGCAGATGGGAGAATGTGAATTGAATAAAAACCTGGAATTAAGGGTCGAATGATGACCATGAATCCATTTGTCAATTGTCTGAAAAACCCATCTGGTTTACTCATGTCTTTTTGTGAAGGATGCAATCTTTACCTGGTCTGGCCTACATGTGGCTCCAGAACCACAACAATGTGGTTGACTCTTAACTGCCCTCTGGGTTATTAGGGATGAGCAATAAATGCTGGCCTAGCCAGCAACACCCACATTCCATGAATGAATAAAAAAAAAGTGAGGTTATCCATTTTGGTTGGAGAAATAGAGAGGCAACTTATTCTCTATATGGACAGAAACTTCAGATTGTTTTGGTGCACAGATCTGGGTGTGCTCATGCATGAATCACAGAAAACTAGTATGCAAGTGCAGTAGGTAATAAGGAAGGCAATTGGAATTTTGGCATTTACTGCAAAAGTAATAGATTATAAAAGTGAGGAAGCGTTGCTGCAACTGTAAAAGGCATTAGTGAGAACATATCCGGAGTATTGTGTACAACTTGGGACTCCTTACTTGAGGAGGAATGTAGTTGTATTGGACATTCACTAGATTGAATTACAGAAATGAGGGGCTTTGTCTTGTGACCAGATTGAGCAGCTTGGGCTTTAACTTTCTGAAGTTTAGAATAATGAGAGGAGATCTAATTGAGATATTTAAGACGTTATAAGATTGGCAAAGTAGACAGAGAGAGGATGATTCTTCAGGTGGGACGACCCACATCAAGAAATCAGAGTTTTAGGATAAAGGCTAGCACATTTTAAACAGAGATGAGGAGAAATTACTTCTCTCGAAGGGTCATTAATCTGTGGAATTCACTACCTCAGAGTCTGGTGCCACACATACCGACAGACCGAAAAGATGGGTATTATTGCTGGAGGGAATGACTGAGAAGGGAGTTAGTGATCCCTGTCCACAGGGTCTGCTGAAATGATCCTTTTGCTAATCAGAATGCAGCTTCTCAATCTTCCCCCTCCAGGTATCTTCACTTGTTTGATGAGACATAGGGGTGACTGGTCCACACTGTACAGATTGTGAATTCTCAAGTGTTATGCCTATGTCAGCTCTCTGGTAGAACTATTCAAATAATTCTGTTCCCTTTGCATTACCTCTACATTGCAGCTTTGCTCACGTTATCTCTAGTTGTTTTGCCTGTTACTTTAAATCCTCTAGTGGCCCTTCTACCACTGGAAACAGCTTTTCCTCACTTACGTCTGTTGCTGTCATCATTCAAGGAAATCTCCAATGGTAATCAACGTCATTTCTAGCCAACTCTACAAACAGGGAATGATAGGATGTGGCTAAGTATTTCTAAGTTCAATTTCACATTTGCAAACAGACAGAGGCAGCTTTAGTCAAAGTTACCAGTCTTTGTGATTGTGACGCTTAACTCTCGAACAGCTATTGACTTTTGATATCTCGGTGCTAACATATCCCATGCAACACAATCTGAAACCGATCAAACCAAAAAATGTCTGATGGGTAACAGTATCGAGGAATATTAATAAAAGCAAGACAAGCCAGCAATGTCCATGCCCCACAGGTGAATAAAAAGGTAAAATATATTTAAAGTAATGATTAGCAATTATTTCAATGACCAATGGCAGTCCAGAGAGCTGAATACCCTGTTCTGATGGTTGCATACCTCACTTCACTTACACTTTAAAATTCGTCCACACCTTTACCACTTCCACATTTCACTTAACATACTCATAACATTGTCCTGAATTCCATTCTGTATTAATTCCTGTATGCAGAAAATCTACCACTATTTCTCACTCAATAACATTCACCATACCATCTTCTCTAAGCTTCCCACCCTCTTGTCTTGTGAATTTTCACTGATTCCATAGTCTTTACAAAGAAAGCTACTGAAAGTTGGCAACTTTTGCTCAGCCTTGCCCCTCGTTCCCTCTCCAAACACATTTCTAATATTTGAATACCAAAATGCATCTTCGATTTCTTTCATTTTTTTTTTTTTTTTAAATCTTCATGCCTCTCCCAGTGGCACAGAGGTCATCTTACACTGTGGATTGCACATCTTTACCTTAGAAACGTTCTTAAAATGGAAAGTGCAAGATTGATCCAGAGCCAAGTTCGAGAATTCCTGAGATGCAGCTCAACAAGAAGGAATGGGAGGCCAAAGGGGAAAACTTCCAGACATTCTACTAAATGTTTTTAATATTTTCACATTGCATATATACCAACCAGTCAGACCTGCATTTTTCAGTGCTCTGCTTGATTTTGGCTGATTTTCAATCCAAGGTTGGGCTGTTGAATTTGGTATTGGTTATCTTTGGGCGTTGATGATTTAAGCACTTAGGTGTTGATGATTGTCAAAAATATTTTTGAAAACAAAGTAGTTATTATTTTTACAGAGACCACAAACTTAGTTATTTACTTCAAAATAATCATGTTGAAAGAACAGCTTAACAATTTGAAAACCTGGCAAACAAATTTCAACAGAAAAGGAATGCACAATTGTGCATCTTGACTGGAAGAATAAAGAAGTCACATGGCCTTCAGAAACTAAGAGGAGCCAAGGAATCAGTATGTACGTCGGGAATACATTAACAAATTACCAGAAGTAGCTATGCAGGTTAATAAGGCTATATTAGGTAAAACATTCTTTCCAGAGACATAGAATTGGAAAACAAAATTACGTTACATTAACCATGGATAGATCCTACTAGGGGTACAATGCACAGTTCTGTCTAGTAAGTAACTAAAGTTGCCATAATCCCAGAATACTAAAGGTCATGGGCATAGAACTACTGGAGAGGTTGCAAAAACAATTCACGACAATGATATCTATCAAGAAAGACTCAACAAACTGAGTTTTTTCCTTCAGAATGGTTGATGGTTCAGTCTAAAATATGAAACTGCTTGCTGAGTAGGTTTATTTCCCCCCATTTTTCCAAGTTTTTCCATTTGCATAGAGACCAAAACTCAAGGGCATAAATACAAGATTATCACTAATACAGCCAACAAAGAACTCACGAGAAACCTCTTTATGCAGAGAGTGATTAGAATGTGGAATTGGCTACAATATAGAGATGCATTTGCTAGAAATCTGGACAAACACAGAATGGATAGTGTAGCAAAAGGATACATCAACAAGATTAGGTAGAAATTGATGAGATTAGATTAAGTATGTGATGTTTAAATATTGATATAAATCAGTTAGACACATGGCTGATGTCTGCACTGTAGCTCTATGTAAATTTACACGATTATGTTGCAGTGTTCCTGACTGACAGCATTTCTGATCACTGCTCAGAAAGGATATGGACAATGGACTAGATCAACTACTAGATTTGGTTTTAATCAGCCCCATCTTCCAATGCTGGCTGAACTTTACTTGGAGGATGATCACTCCAGCAAGACACCAAGAAATCCTCTGGTAAAACTGACACAGCAAATAGGAAGGGATTGGGTGGGGTTGGGCATAGACAGAGAGCAGGGTAGCTGGTGGAATGGCTCTATTTTAATAATCCAGAGGCTCAGGCCAATATTATGGAGCTCATGGGTTCAATATCCAACATCCAACAAAGCAGCTGGTGAAATTTAACCTTGATTCACAAATCTGTAATATAAAGGCTAGTTTCATTATTGGTGACCGAAACAACATTCTTTTACATACTCATCTGATCAAATTGGAGGAAATCTGCCACCTTTACTATGTGACTCCCTGAGTGACTCTGTGACAATGCTGTCACTTTAAAAAGGGAATTTTGTCCCGGCCTTTTTTTTGAAGAGCGATTGTAATGACAGTGGTACCGAAGTGGATACGGAGGCATCCTCAGTCAACAGAGGAGGCCTTTAGGTGTTTTTTTTTGAAAAAACAGTTCTAACAATGGAAGGGGAGCGGCCAGTTTTCACAGATCAAGCTTTCTAGTTTTTTTTAAACCTGTAGCAATCAGAAACTGTTTGGATTCCCAGAAGAATTGGAGCTTTAGTAAAATGATTCCTAACTGCGACATTCTTTGAAATCTCTCTTGACGTTCTTTGCTCCTGGATTAGAGGATTGCCTGTAAGAATCTGTGTCTGAATTTTCTTTTTGGCAAAAAGGTGTGTGTTTATGGGATGTTACTACATTGGAAGAGTTAATTAGTAATAGGTACTGTATCTATTATTTGGTTAAGTTTACCAATTGTTAAGCTATTCTAAATTCCTCTTTGTTTGTATTTTAACTATAGTGTTTAAATAAATTGTTTTACTTAACGCCAAGTGGTTTGACCAGTTGCATCACATCTGGAACATGCACTTCATATCTACCTTCAAAATAAGAAAAAGTTAGGGTCCATGCTACCTTCTTAAAATATTTTGAAGGGGGTCTGGTCTGGTCCATAACTCTTCAATTCCCTTTCAAATAGCCTGGCAAGTCACTCAGTTCGAGGGCAATTAGCATTTTGTCCACATACCAGGAAAGAATACATGCTTTAAAAATTCAGGGACAGTTAGCAGAGGGCAGGGGAAGAAAGGGAGCTGTCCAAACTATTATGAGAATAGGTTGGACTAGCTAGGTTTGTTTTCATTGGAATTCAGAAGCACGAGGGGTGATTTGAGCGTATAAGATCAGTTCTACCAAAACAGCTGACAGGTTAAACTGGAATTTATTTATGCTTCTTTCATTTCATTATACTCACAATGAAGTCTCCTTTACACTAAGATGATCAAAAAGTGATCACTTTGTGAAATACCTCCATTCAGTCTAAACGTGTGGAAGACTCAACATCCAGCTACCTACCATTTTAATTCTAGTCGGACTTCTTTCCAAGGTCTCAAACACTGTTTTACTGGAGCTCAAAGTAAATGCAAGGATGTTGAGCAATTCATCTTCCAAGTACACGCATTGCAGCTTTCTGGCCTCAACACTGGGTTCAACAATTTTAGATTATAACCTCTGTCCTTTTTTTTGGGCAGCAGATTTTGGTGATTATTCTGCCTCTTCACATTTGCACCAACTCTAGACCCATCTTTCATTTCTTTAGTTGTCCCAGGACTATCTCCTTTCACCATTATCCTTCTTTATCATTTAAACTTTTCTGCCTTCCATCCTATCACAAGTTTTCTCCTCTGCTCTTCTCTCACTTCTGCACTGAAAACCTGTTACACCTCTAACTTTTTCGGTTCTGCTGAAAGATCACGGACTCTGTTTATCTCACCAGATGCTGCCTGGCTTGCTGAATACACCAAAGATCTCCAATTATCTTGATTTAAATAACAAGCAACAAGCCTTCAAAAATACTGGCTTGGAGTGAAGTCACAAAAAAATGTTTTAATAAATTCATTTGAACATAAAAAAAAATAGGAGCAGAAGAACAATATTTGGCTCGAGCCTGCTCTGCTATTCAATAATATCACAGCTTAACTGTTAACTGTATTAATTTTTCTGAATTCCATAGAATTTGCACAACAGAAACAGTTTAAGCTCAATAGGTCCACACCAGTGTTTATGCTCCTCCCATCCTACATCAACGCAGCATCTCAAAATATCTTCCAATCCTGTTAGCATCAAGTACTTATTCAAGAGATAACAATGTGTAGAGCTGGATGAACACAGCAGGCCAAGCAGCATCAGAGGAGCAGGAAAGCTGATGTTTCGGTCCTAGACCCTTCTTCAGAAATGGGGGAGGGGAAAGGGGTTCTGAAATAAATAGGGAGAGAGGGGGAGGTGGATAGAAGATGGATAGAGGAGAAGATAAGTGGAGAGGAAACAGACAGGTCAAAGAGGCGGGGATGGAGCCAGTAAAGGTGAGTGTAGATGGGGAGTTAGGGAGGGGATAGGTCAGTCCAGGGAGGACGGACAGGTCAAGGGGGCGGGATGAGGTTAGTAGGTAGGAGAAGGGGATGGGGCTTGAGGTGGGAGGAGGGAATAGGTGGGAGGAAGGACAGGTTAGGGAGGTGGGGACGAGCTGGGCTGGTTTTGGGATGCGGTAGGGGGAGGGGAGATTTTGAAGCTTGTGAAGTCCACATTGATACCATTGGGCTGCAGGGTTCCCAAGCGGAATATGAGGTGCTGTTCCTGCAACCTTCGGGTGGTATCATTGTGGCACTGCAGGAGGCCCAGGATGGACATGTCGTCTGAGGAATGGGAGGGGGAAGTGAAATGGTTCGCGACTGGGAGGTGCAGTTGTTTAGTGCAAACCGTGCGTAGGTGTTCCACAAGGCGGTCCCCAAGCCTCCGCTTGGTTTCCCCGATGTAGGGGAGGCCACAACGGGAACAGCGGATACAGTATACCACATTAGCAGATGTGCAGTACTTATTCAACTTCCCTTTAAGTATGAAGTTCTGAAGTCATGTTGGACTTGAAGCATTAACTTTGTTTCTCTCCATAGATGTTGTCAGATCTGCTGAGTTTCTCCAGGAATTTGATTTTATTTTATATTTCTAGCATCCAAACTATTTCAACTGTTTATGTACCCTTTAAATACATTTTGTAGAAGTCCTCAAGTGTCAGCGCAGACAAAACATTTATGCAGCCCAACTAGTCCATTTATGCTCCACATAAGCATTCTCCTTATCTCTCTACTTCACTCAGTTCCCTGACACCCATTCACCCACCCACTCCGCCAGTGGGTGCTATGCTGCCAATCTCAAGTAGCTAGGTTTTTACATGCAAGCTGAGACAGTCAGCACGTTATTGCATCTCGGAGAAAGCTACAAATTCCACTTCAGAATCCCACTGTAAGTTCAGGCACGTGTACTTATTAGCAGGAATTACAGGGCAGAAACAGAGCTAGACTGGCCAAATTTCCTATCTTCAATATCAAATCCAGGGGACACTGATAAGGTAGATTAAGCCAAAATGTTCACTGGGTACTGATTAACAAATTCAATTCTGATCAGCGATCAAACTGACATGTATTTTTGTTTTCTGGATTTAAACAAGCCTTATGGTTAGTAAAATTCATCAAATTTTATTAGAACATGAAGCACAAGCAATCTTCAACCCAAATGACAAATAGATTACCTGGTCATTTTCTCATGGTTCGTGGGTGTTTGCTGTGTGCACAATGGCTGCTGTGTCTCCCCCATTACAGTAGCACTTATATCTCAAAAGTATTTAATTGGCTATAAAACATTTTGGGGCATCCAGTGGTCACAAAAGATGCTGTAGAAATGAAAATTCTTTCTTGCTGGATCAAGTTATAAGTGCAATAATTGTTGCTACGTCATGACAATAGGTCAGAAGCTGGGTACTCCGTGGCAAGTGACTCATCTCCTGCCCGTACAGAACCTCAACACTACCTACAAGTCACAGATCAGTGGTCAAATAGATTAATCACCACTTACCTAGAAGACACAGTTACTACACTCAAGAAGCTCAAAAACATCCAGGGCAACACAGACAACTTGATCAGCAGCTCAAGCACTGTATTAAACGTTCATTTCTTCTACCACTGTTCACTGTGGCTACAGTGGATGCTTTCAACAAAGATGTGCTGAGATACCATACATAAGAACAAGAGTAAGCCATTTAACCCTTGAACTTGTTCAACCATTCAATGAGATCATGGCTGATCCTTACTCCATATACCTGCCTTTGGCCCCTATCCCTTAATACTTGTGCTTAACAAAAAATTATCCACCTCAGATCTAATACTAGCAACTGATCCAGCTTCCACTGCCATTTGTGGAAGAATGCTCCAAACATCTAGCACACTTTGTGTAGAAGTGCTTCCTTAACATCTGTCCTGAATGGTCTAGTCCTAATTCTCAGATTATGCCCCCAGTTCTAGAATCCCCAACCATTAGGAATAGTTTAACTTTATTTACACTGCCTTTTCCTATTAATATCTTGAAGACTTTAATCAGATGACCACTTAACCTTCTTTATTTTGGAAAAAAAAAGGCCTAATTTGTATAATCTTTCCTCATAATTTAAGCCTAAAGTCCAGGTATCATTCTTGTAAACCTTTCCCTAAAAAAAACCTCTCTGCTCCTATGATGCTGCTTGGCCTGCTGTGTTCATCCAGCCCTGCACCTTGTTGTCTCGCCTATTCCTAAACCTCAATAGTGCTAATCCTCTGCCACATGGTCTTGTCAGTGATTCACACCTCAGTGACTCACACCTCATGAATAAAACAAAGATATGTTATATTGCCAAATACTTCTATGGTGTCATAAAGTTTCATTCCCTCCACTCCAATACCATCATAATCGACAGATTGGAAAAAGAGATTTCATTTATGTCACACCCAGTTCCTCTAGGGCATCTTAAAATGTGATCCCTTATGTAGACAAAGGCAAATCCGATTTAAGTACAGATTCTGTAAATTACAAGATATGTAAATTACCTGAGTAATCACTTTTATTGCTGAAGAGAGAGACAAACGTCTACCGCAGCTGTTCTATAGAATAAATTCAATAATCTGTGAAATAACGTCAGGGTAGGAAATTTTAAAGAGCTCAATGAAGTGTTGTTTCCTTGAAGTGTAAGTAGGCAATTCATTAGATCAATGGGATAGAGATCCAGTCAAGTATTCCAGATTCATTATGTATTAAATATAGGTTTACAAATCAATGAGTGTAGAAAGTAGAAAGTGTCTTTCAAAAGACCTATTAGCAACCAATATATCAAATTGGCTTTTAAACAACAAGTGCACTAAAATGGTGTAGAATATCAATACAGTATGTTTAATGTTCAAGCCTTTGTATAAAACAGTACACAATACAACAAAAAAAGCTATTCCAAGCAAATAACCATGCGAAAAGTTGATACAAAATATTATGAAATTTTAATTTGTGTTTGGCTGAATTTCATTGACTCACAGAAGTGTTAGGGCACAGCACGAGGCCATTCGGCTCAGCAAATCTGCACCGGCTCATCACATGACTATCATTGCCTAGTGCCAATCTCCTGCTTTCTCCCCATACCATCAACACATCAGTTTCATCCAAAATCACCCAATGACCTCTTGATTGAATCTTTCAGCTATGAGCCATTCGTTCAAGGATGGTGCATACCGATCTCATGTCAGGGACATGGTGGGTGGGGGAATAAGGCAAAATAAAAAACTTTATGGTTGGTGGGGGGGTGTTGCTGCTTCTCACTGCCATCCAATCACCTGTGTAAATGTATACCTTGGGACAATAGCTAACACCAGGTCCTGCTCAGACATCAGTCTCAATCTTTTTTTATTCACTCAAGGAATGGGACTTTCACCAACTGGACCAGTATTCATTGCCCATCCCTAGCTATCCTTGAGAAGGTGGTGGTGAGCTGTCTTCTTGAACCAATGCATTCCATTTGATGAACATCCACAATGCCATTAGGGAGGGAGTTCCAGTATTTTGACTCAATGACAGTGAAGGAACACCAATATATGTCCAAGCCTGGATGGGGAGTGACTTGGAGGTGAACTTTTATGTGGTGTTGGTGGTTTCACATCACACTCCTGATTTGTGCCCTGTAGATGGTGGACACACAATTGGGACTCAAGATGTGAGTTACTCGCTGCGAGATTCTTAGACTCTGACCTGCTATTGTATCCACAGAACTTATACGTCTAGTCCAGTTCAACTTTAGGTCAATAGTAACCCACAGGATGTTGATGTTGGGGGTTTCAGTAATGCTGACACCACTGAATGCCAAGGGACGATGGTTAGATTCTCTCTTGTTATAAATGGTCACTGCCTGGCACTTATGTGGCACAAATATTACTTGCCACTCATCAGCTGAAACCGAGATGTTGTCCAGATTTTGTTCCATTGTGCAATCTTCAGTATCTGAGGGGTGACTTATGGTTGTGAACATTGTACAGTCATCAGCAAATATCCCTACTTCTGACTTTGTGATAAAGGTAATGACATTGATGAAGCACCTGAAAACTACCCTGAGGAACTTCTGCAAAGATGCCTTGGAGCTGAGATGGCTGATTTCCTAAAACTCCACCTTTGAATTAGGTAGGACTCCAACCAGCAGAAAAGTACCATCACAGTCCCACCTCCCCTCCCCAATTCCCACTGATTCCAGTTTTGCTAGAGCTCCTTAATGGCATACTCCCTCAAATACGGCCTTGACATTCCTTCTGACTTGAACTCTGGAATTCAGCTCGTGTCCACGTCCAGACCAAGGCTGTGATGAGGCCGGATCAGAATGGTCCTGGCAGAATCCAAGTTAAACATTAGTGAGTAGATTATTGTTAAGCTAGACTTGCTTGATCACACTATTGATCTCACTTTCCATCACTTTACTAATGATCAAGCAAACCAACTGATGGTGCAGTAATTGGCTGAGTTGTACAGGACATACCTGGGCAATTTTTCACATTGTTGGTTAGATGCCAGTATCATAACTGGATGGGAACAGTTTGGCTAGGGGTATGACAAGTTCTGAAACACAAGTCTTCAGTACTATTGCTGCAACGTTGTCAAAGCTCATATCTTTACAGTTTCCAGAAACTCCAATCATTTCTTGATATCACACAAGTACATCGAGTGGGCTAAAGATTGCTGCTATGTGAGATGCTGGGGACCTCTGGAGAAGCTGACATGGATCATCCACTCGGCACTTCTGGTTGAATATTGCTACAAGTGTTTTTGCTTTGTCTTGTAGACTAATGTCTTGGGCTCCCCCATCATTGCACTTGAAGGATATTTATGGTGCCTCCTCCTCCAGGGAGTTGTTTAATTCATGAGTCAATGTTGCAGGACTACAGAGGTTAGATCTGATCTGCTGGTTTTGAAATCACTTGGCTTTTTTCTATCACTTGTTGCTAATTCTGCTTGGCATGCAGGTATATTCCTGTTTTGTAGCTTCACCATATTGATATCTCTTTTGTTTTTAAGGTATGCCTGCTGGTGCTCCTGCATGCTCTCCTGCACTCTTTATTGAACTAGGGTTTATCCTGTGGCTCGATGGTAATGGTAGAATGGGGAATATGCAGGGCCATGGGTGTTACAGATTGTGTGGGAGGATAATTTGGCTGTTGCTGATGGCACACAGCTCCTAAAGATGCCCTCTCCGGTGTTGCTACAACTGTTCGAAGTCTATCCCATTTAGCATGGTTGTAATCCCACAGAACATGGAGGGTATGTGAAGACAAGACTTCATCGCCACAGGGAGATGATGGTCACTCCTACTGATATTGTCATGGACAGCTGCATCTGCAGCAGACAAATTGGTGAGAATGAGGTTAACTATGGTTTTCCCCTCTGGTTGGTTCCCTCACCAACTGCTGCAGATCCAGTCTAGAAGCTGTGCACTTCAGGACTCAACCAGCTCTGTCAATGGTAGTGCTGCCAAGCTACTCTTGGTGGTGGACACTGAAGTCCTCCACCAGAGTACATTCTGCACCCCTGCCACCAGTGCTTTCTTCAAGAGTTCAATGTAGAGTACTGGTGATTAAGTAGTTTTGTTTTGGGGGTTGGGGAGCACGTGGGGACTACATTAAAAAAATCAGGAGGAGGTTTCCTTGTCCAAGGTTGATGATGCCATAAGATTTCATGATGTCCAGAGTCAAATCTTATGGACTCTTAGTTCAGCTCCTTCTTGTCTGCAAACCACTGACCACTGCTTCTCCATGCCTGTGGGATAGGATATATCCTGAATGGTAATGATGGTGTCTGATTTGTCACTGGAAAGTAATACTCTCGGTGGCTAAAGCTAGATTATTGAACAAACACAGCCCCTGCACAAACCTCATCATTCTGGGAAGAAAATCAATAATATACCTTCAATCAAGTAAAACACAATACAGAAGCAAAATCAATTTTCAAAGTCCTAAGAGTTAATAATTAAGTATGTATTGCAAATGCAAATCAATTCTCAAATTTAAAAGATGAGTTTTTTACTGTCCTAAAAAAAGTACTTAAATGCAAAGAAGGTTAAATTTGAAACAAAAAAAAAGTCAATGAATAATAAAAAAGATGTAAATCATGTTTCCAAAATAATCTCAAAACTTTCAAATGCACAATGGATATTTTGATGTGCAAACCCTTCATGCAAAAGCAACAAATTTCTATTTCAATCGCACCTCTCGTGACTTCAGGATGCCCCGAGTCAAATGAAGCATTTTTGCTGTATAGTCATTTTTGTCATGTAGGGAAACTTGGACGTACTCGAGAAAGTTACAATTGTTTTGGCTGTTTGTCAGTTTGAAGCTGATGTCTGTCAGGATTGAGAGTTTCTGTGGGTCATCATGTGACTGAACATGCCTATTATTAGCATTAAAATGCTGAGACTCAAAGCATGACAGTTTAATGCAGCTGATGCCATTGTCAAAAGTTAGGTGAAAGCTCATCCCAATCAAATGTTGTTGAACTTTAAGACAAGCTTCAAAGTGTCTTTGAAACATTTTCTTTGGCCTCAGAACGGTGATCAATTGAATTTTCAGAAAGTGTTTATATTGAGAGAGATGGGGAGCATTGCTGATAGGAATGCCTGAGATGTTGTGCGTCATTGATGCTTTGTCCAGGTCTCTCTGTAATACAGGGGTGCGATAACATCAACTCCACTGGACAACTGGATTTTAATTGGTTTAATTAGGCCTTAGCTGTCAAACATATGCTGCCACAGTTTGTACAAGGCTGAGCTGGTGCCTTTGCCTTCCTAGTAACAGCAATCAAATAGAAAGGCAAATAGTGCCTCAATCTTTGTCGTAAGGGGACTGGAGCATAACAGTAAGGAGGCTTTGCTCTAATTTCTTTGTTAAGAACTCAAGGGCAGGTGACCAATGGCTGGACCAATGGTTCCCAATCTTTTCAGTACCAAGGCACACTTCAAATGAAACAAACAATTCTACAGCACACCCACCTTTTTCAGCTAAATTGATCGCTCATAAACATTGGATATACATTTATTTTGTATGCCATAGTATGAACAGAAATACTGAGTGATTGGTGAGGATCCCCTCAGCCTCCTCACTCCTTGCACGCCATCCATCCAGCCATCTCTTGCAATATGCACCCATCTTGCAGAAGCTGCTGTGATGCCCAGCCATGGAGAGGAAACCAGCTGCCCCTACCATGTGGGGCTCAGGAGTGGCTAGGAGCCAAAACCCTAGACTTACCTGCAACAAAGGGCTGCATCTGTGTGCTGCAGGCCTCTCATACACCAAGTTGTTGGCTCTGCACCAGTACAGCCCACAATAGCAGCAGTACATACAGTTCAACTAGCTAAGCCAGTGCAAAGGGGCAAAGGCCAAAGGTGACAGACACACCTGCTCCATGCATGGAGTGACAGGACACTTCACCAATCAAACACTGAGCTGTTCCACCTCCCCGCCCCACTTTAGGGGCCCTTGGTGTTAGCAGATAAAGTGGTGCCGCTTCCTGAAAATTTCACGATGTGGGAGGTGCCGGTGTTGGACTGGGGTGGACAAGGTCAGAAATCACACGACACCAGGTTATAGTCCAACAGGTTTATTTGAAAACACACCTAAAGCTTGTGTTTTCAAATAAACCTGTTGGACTACAGCCTGGTGTTGTGTGATTTCTGACCTTGAAAATTTTGCAGCACACTTCTCAACTTGTTGTGGCAGATTAGTTTTCAATCATTCTGCTAGATGATTACTCCAGAGACCCAAATAATGGTCTGTGGATGTGGGTTCAAAACCTACCACAGCAACCAATGGAATCGGAATTCACTAGACTCCAGGTTCCGGATTTTTAATGATAACCGTGAAGCAATATGTCAATTGTTAGAAAAATCCATCTGATTCACTGATGTCGTTTGGGGAAGGAAACCATTCTCCTTACCTTGCCTAGATGTGATTCCAGATCTACAGCAATGTGGTTGACTCTCAACTGTCCTCTGGGCAATTACAAATGGGGAATAAGTTTTATCCTAGCCAGTGATGCCCACATCTGTTGAATAAATTAGCCTCAGCGTCTAAGTAAGGATGTCCTTCCCTTAGATGTGGTGCAGCAAGGGTTCACTTAACTAGTTCCTGGAATGAGAGAAGCCAAGTGAAATGGATCTACAATCTCTGGAGTTTAGAAGATAGAAAAGTGAGTGAGACATTCAAAATTCTAGACAGGCTTGACATTATACATTAAAAAGTTAATTTCCTTATCTGGGAAATTGAGGACTGAGACAGGAGGAATTTATTCATATAAAGGACTGTGCATTTAAGACATTCTCTACCTAGAGAGTAATGTGAATATTCCATTGGTGACTAAGTGTAAGGATGTAGTTGGAGAGAGAAAGAGAGTGGGGGT